>NC_063166.1:3639544-4254544 GCF_023159225.1 Perognathus longimembris pacificus | reverse complement strand
TTTCATTGGAACTTTTACGAAATACTTTTAAAAGATTTTTTTTCTGAGTATGACTCAGAATGAAGAGTTGACTGTTTGATTCTAATGTTCAGACAAAGTAGGAGTGGCGTGTCGCTTCTCTTCTACCGATGTATGACTGACCTCTTCTCACACTTTGCTCTTTTGCAGAGCAGTTCCTCCAGGGTCTCTGAGTTTTCTCTGTGTATGACCTTCCCTCAAAGATTTCTCTTTCATTTAGAGTTCAGGTCTCCTAAATTTACAAAAGAAAAATTGTTCTCTCACATCTTTCTGCTCAGTCTACATTGAAATACCATACACTTACGTGTGCATAGAGAATTCAGGACATTTTTTCACTTGTTTCTTTTCATCTTGCACATTCCTAGTTTATTTGGAATAGATATCATGCATTTTGTTCCATTTGCAGTTTCAAAATATTTTCGGCGCAGATCCAAGGACACTGTATTCAAAAGTGTTGATTAAATTTAAATGAAGAATGCACACGTGGTTAGTCAGTAACGGTCATTTTATGCGTTTGTTTAGAGAAAGAACAAAAACTAAGTGCAGTTGGAGAATTTTTTTTCACCTTGGAGAGGCTAAATAATTAATTCAGCAGTGTTGATTAGTTTGATAAAAATGTTATGACTCCTTTAATATTTGGGTTAGCAATAATCATGCCAATTGCCACGGAGCTAATTTGGAAGTGCAGATAAATTGCCAAAAAGCTGATAATGCCAAATCAAAAACAAACACTGTGATAATAATGAAGAAGCATTTGAAAACTTTACTGAATATTATCCACTCCTCAGTTCTCAACAATTAAGTCTGTTTTCAGTCAAGGTTATTGGATAGGAACAGCTACTTTTATTAAACAATAAAATAGTTTTTATTGTTCAATAGTTTATATTGTAATTGTCACTTTCCAACATACATGTATTAGAAGAAAAATGAGCTATTCGTAGACTGAAGTCAAGTTACTAAGGCTTGTTTAAATTTATATTTTCAGTTTAAATTATCCTCAGTGTTCTAATGCTCAAGGTTACATGATTATTTCTAGGAGCATGTTGTTTTTTAGTACAATAGCAATGAGATGGTATTCATAAATCTCAAATGTAGGTAGATGGTGTACGCATTGTATATGAATGCATATAGACATGCCAAGTTTTGATGACCTTTTCCTTTTGGAGTATCTTTAGGTTCACATAAAAATTCCCATGGCATACAGAGAGTTTCCATGTGGCCCTCATTGTTTCCCAATCTTTTATCAACAAACGTTGCCATGACATAATCCTTGTCATATACTAATGTTGAAGTTCATACTTCCTCAGTACCTCCCTCCTGTCCATTTCTGCTGTAGAACCATGTCAAGTACCACGTCATGTGTGACCTCTTTCTTGGGCTCGCTTTGTGATAGTTTCTCAGACTTCACTTGGTTTTTGATGACTGCTTTGAAGAATACTGCTAAAGTATTTTGCACGGTGTTTTCCAACGAGCTTTTATGGTATTGTTCTCTTCATTATATTGGGATCGCATTAATTTGTGAGAATTCTACCTAGATGTATTGCAATTATCACCCGTGGCAAGGGTCCACTATTAAAATGATTTATAACTGACCATTATTGATGTAGAGATGAGGTATTCAATTTTTCCGTTACAATGTTAGCCTTAATCCTTCTTTTATATAGCACTCTTGGAAAGGAAATCACCGTATGCAAGCCACCCCTAGGGAGTAAGGAGTGTCAGTGCCTGCCCGACAGTGTATCCTCTTAAGTCATTTGGAATTGTGCACAGGAGATTTGCCCATTCTTGCTCATTGATGAGTTTCTTCAGTCAATTATGTACGACAGTATGGAGTCAGGCATATTTACTTCAGAAGCTTTATCATCTAATGCTGCTTTAATTAATTTGTTGCTCCAATCACCCCAGCACTGACTTTGGGGACCTCTCTAGTTGGCTTCTCAGTCCTCTTGACAGCCTCCCCAAAGTTATTCTTATGACACTTTCTTAATTTCTGGCACTACCAGATGGTTTCCACAGCAATCCTACAGTCAGCACAGACTCTAAGGAGTTCTGGCACTTTTCATGAAAGAATAGTAGCATATCAAGTAATACAAAAATGTATTCGTCCCATTGATACTGAGAGTAAGGCTAGATAATATCTACCCTATGACAAACTACTTTAAAGCATTTGAGTCCTCACGAAACCCTAACAGGTGGGTGTCTTAATTGGGCATATTTTACATATAAGAAATTCAATTTAACATACATACTAATATCAATTAGTAGACAGGCAGAAAAAGAGAAATTTGAACATCCACAGCTGTATTTCAAGTCTGCCTAATTCCGTTTTGCCAAACTCTGGGCGTCATGTCTGACAGCTCCACCATCCAGGACCGGCGTGGATCATTCCGTTCATATCTCGGTTTCCCCTCCAACTTCACAGAGTTCTCTGTTCAACTTTTTAAACAGTATGATTGTGTGTGTTAACTCATAAATGCCTTCTCTCCCCCCGCCCCCCGCTTTCTTCATATTCTCCTTCCTCTATGAGGTCATCTCTCACCACATAGTCCTCCTGAAGTTTTACAAATTTGCTCTGTATTCTAATTACTTAATAGATATCATATGCTGTCACTTGAATGAAGATACATGCTCCTGAGAGAACTCAGATTAACATCTCAATGTATTTTTTGCAAATGAATAGATCTTTTCAATAGATATGTGCAGTAAATCCACACGTAATACACACATGTAGTTCATTGTGATGACAGCCATGATAGAACTATAATGACATGAAGGAGGTTGAAGTGACCAGGGCTGACTAGCATGACTGAAGACAGGGAAACATTCTACTGGTTAGTGTTATTGTCCAAGAATTCAAAAAGTACAAAAATGAGAATCTCTCAATAGCTAGTACTAAATCCACACCTTGACAGCACCTCTTTTATATAATTCCATCTATGTACAATTCCACAATGCTAAAAGCTGTAATCGTTTGATGGGGGTGGGGGTCACTTGTAACTAAGTAGACTTGAGAATCGACTTTCAAAATGCTTTTGATGGGGCTCAGGGTGTTGCTCAGGAATAGAGCACTTGACTTGGATGGTCAATGCCCTGGATCCAATGTCCAGAGTGGCACCCCCCCCCTACACACATACAGTAAATTTACTTGTGATGGGCCATTTACTTAAGGAAATGCCAGGCACTCAGAGCTGTTCATTTTCAGGGATAAAACGAAAAGGCAGTCATGTATAATTTAAATTCTTTGGAGAGCTGGCCTTTCACAGAAGAATTTAAGTGTGCATTACTATTTCATCTTCTTTACGCCTAGTAATAATGAGGACATGAAGTTAAGAGGATGTGTTCTGGAAGAAATTACATCCCACAGTTTCCATTGGAACTTAGTCATGAAGGAGAAGAAACGTTCATTCTGTGTTGGGCTACCTTTAAGCTGTATCAAGAAAGTCCTCTCCTAGATTTCTGTGGTTATTTGGGCAAGTCGAAGAAGTAGTTTTGAGACTGTCTACATTCTGCAAGCTAATCAGCATTAAATATTAAAGGAGAGATACACATGCAAGCTATTTCTTTGCAAATGGATTCAATGAAATTCCTACTTTTTGTTTAAATAACTGAATGTCACATTTTTTTTTTGGTATGGATTAGACTTTCAGGGACAGAACATCTATTGTGTGATTAGCCTGGAGTTAGGTAACATAATTCAGCTATCTACATCTTCAGCATGCAGAAGTGGCTGCATCTTGAGTGGAATTGGGTCATGGTAAGATTTATTGTCCTTGGGCAGAAGCACTAACTACAGAACCTCCACTGAGAAAGTTGAGATAGGGACAATGCTGATCATTTCAATGCATAATTCATTTTTACTTTCCTTATGGGCTCAAGCTTTCAGTTTGCATCTTGTTGGTGATGAGAATTTAAGTTAGTAATGTTCATTAATACATCTGTGGTATCTTGAGTTGTCATTATGCAAACTCTTAGATGACTATCAGCTTGTGTTTTTCATTACTTAACCATAAAGAGCTAATTTGATTCCATTATCTCTCAGCAGATTCAACCACACAGACCAGCACACATACCGATTATCACCACAAATTTTAGTTGGTGCTAAATTGTGGAAATAAGAATTCATTTACGGAAGTCTACTTTCCACAGATCCAATAAAAGGTTTTGAGAGCAAAATCACTTATCTTGTCTAGAAAATAATCATAAAAGATTTCTTTTTCTGTAGCGACCCATCTGTTAAAGATTATTGATTATATTTCAGATTCTAGTAGAACTGAGAACTGAACATCATTAGGTTAGATTCAGATTCCAATGAGCCCCTAAGATAGTCATAGACTTCTTATATATTGTACTTAATTAAAATCTGTAATATATACAATTTTCACCTTAATACAATTACTTTGCCATTCTTACTTTCCCCTCTGAAAATACTGATAGCGCCTTTATTTTGTAAAAGCTGTAGAATCTCCTCATGGCTTTCCCATTAGAAACTAAGAAATCATTTTGTCGGTACTGATCAATACAATTCAAGGGGTGTTTATTAAATATATGGAAAATAGTGGAGGAAAGACGGAGGCATAGAGAGCAGGCAGAGATTCCTGGTTTGCTTCTACCTTTCTTCAGTTAAGGATTAACGGTCTTCCAGTAGCAAGAAGTACTGAAGAATAATACTGGGTAATGAATATGAGTATCTCCTGTGTTTCCATGTATTATTATCTTATACCTCATGTTACTTTCCTCTTTATTCACCCTAGCAGTTCCAGCCACATGAGTCGCTTTGAATTTTCTTTCCAAACTCAAGAGTACTATTTAATAAACCAAAAATCTTAAATCAGTCCCACATTCATTTCATTTATTGAAGGAAATCATGATAAAATGGAGAACAAGGGGAAAATGGACTGAATAAGGGCAAAGTGAAGATAATAGCTAAAGTTTCCCAGCAAGCAGGCTTGACCTTTTTTCCTAGGATTCCACCGGCATCCATTTGGAAACAAATCCCAATGGTAACGAAGGTTCCTTCTGCCTTTGTGCCTTCTCCAAAACCACATGGGCCCACAAGTAGAATTCAAAGGCCAGTTTCATTGTTACCCTGTGAAAAGGCAAAAAGACTTCAATGCTGGTGAATTTTCCAGATCCTCTAGCTACTTGTCTAAGCTGGTAGGGAAATTCCTAGAATGAGATGGAAAAAAAAACCAAACATATATTCAGAAAACAGTGTGGTTATTAGATTCATCACCTTGTCAGGCGAGCAACAGCCTCAAGATTTAATTCTCTCTCTTCCTGCCTCCGTATTTTCTCTGCTGTCTGTTACAGGAGGGCAAGGCAGATGCATATCAATGAGACTGGACGAGGCAGTCACCCAAGGCCTTTTTCTCAACCTGGAATATGGGTCTCAACAATATTCAGAGAAATCTCTAAGCGAACGGTTGCATAAGCACTTGTCAACTTTACCAGAGTCGAGGGGACATTAAGAAAACGGAGGCAGACCAGATCCAAAATGTGGGGCCAAACCCCATGGGAAATAGTGTTGCTTTCTTTGGGGGAATATAGTCATATGATTTGATGCAGGCTTTCATCTGTGGTTGATTTAGATGCATTTTGTTCCAACAATTCCAAGGCATGACAACAAAGAAAATATTCGATGAGCATTTTTATTCAGAATTAATTGGAAAAAAATCTACTTGTTAATCACTTTCTACCAAAGACATGATGTTGCTTATAAGGACCTAGTTAATAATAGTGAAATGCCTGTGATCCAAAATTAGGTCCCAAGGAATCAAAAAAGATATGGCAAAATGTCTATGTGAAGAGAAATTCACAGTCAGATTTACTGTAATGTGCTGCTTTTAAAGAAAATATAGTTTCCTTAAAAATTTCAAAGGAAATAGGTGCATCACATCAAAATATAATGATTAAGAAATGTATTTAATAAGTTACTGTTTGACCAGCTTTCATTTTTTCCCCTCTCTTGTAACACTATTTCTTAGCTATAAACCAAACGACAATTATCAAATTTATGAGTGCTTTAAGAATCAGTACTCAGAATGAAAATGCTGAAATTCACTCTGCGCTCATCAATTTCCTCTACACAAAAGATCTCTGCAACTCATTTTCGAATTCTGCTTCTGCATCTTATACTTGCATCCAACTTCTTTCCTATCATGTTTTCTCTAGGCATCTTAAATTCTCCTCAACTCAGAGTGCAGTCAAATTTGACTCATTGTCTTTTCTTAGACAGAACCCTTATCTATCTATCTATCTATCTATCTATCTATCTATCTATCTATCTGTCAATCATCTATCTATCTTTCCTTCTTAGTGAATGGAGTGAAAACTTAAAAATCTATTCTAGAAGAAATCTGATTTTTCTCGCTGATCCCTCCTAGTTTGTCTCCCTAATATTCAGTATTTTTATCACTTGTTATTGGTATTGATGTCTAAACTTTCAGCATCTCAGTATCATTAACTCATCATATTACTCAATAGGATAATAGGGACCATTGACTTCTTTCAATTCATCATGTGCATGGCAACTAAATCTCCATGTCCTGTCTTAGCTTCAAAAGCCCTGCTTCTCCTCAGCCTTACCGCCAGTCACTCCATCTCCCTAAGTTACTTTCTGTTCAGGCCCTAGAAATCCCTCTGCGCTGTGGAAAACTATACTTCCACAAGTGAATATCTTTTCTAAAGTTTAATTACATTACCTTGGGATTTTTCCCCCGAGCTAGTTTGTAAAGAACTTGGTAATTTATCTGATTTATCTGAGAAAACTGCCCAGCAACTCCTCAATTAAGGGCACACCAGACAGTAGAGAGCCATTCCAAAGCCTGGGAGAAGCCATGCAGGCCCCAAAGTGCCAGAATGCTGGGTCACTAAATGTGTGGTTAATCTTACATGCCAACTTGAAGGGTGATTTGGGATGCAATTAACATTTAACTTCATGAACACTGAGTGAACAGATTGGACTTCATAACGTAGGTGGCCTCATTCCGTCAGTTAAAAGTTTGATTAGAACAGGAAAGACCAGCCTTCCCAAAGACAAGAGATTGCCTAATAGACTGCCTTTGAACTTCCTCTGCACAATCACACCATCTTCAGTCACCCTGGCCTTCAGCCTGTTGGCGTGTGGTACAAATTTTGAACTTGCCAGATTTGTGATCATGTATAATCTCTCTCAGTCTTTTTCTCTCACTCCCTCTCACTGTATATAGATGTCTTTACATATTTAGATATAGGTAGATAGAGAGATAGATATTTATGTAGCACTACAGATTAGATAGATAGATAGATAGATAGATAGATAGATAGATAGATAGATAGACAGATAGATAGATATAGATATAGATACATTCAGTTTCTATGAGGAAGCCAGCTTGGCATCAATGACTGTCAGACTATTTATTCACTTTTGAATCAAGTTTATAAAATATTTGAGAGTAAAAGGATGGGAAAAGATCCATCTAAAAAAATTAATTGTATTAGGGCTGACATACACATAGTGACCTCACTAATATGACTAATAATACATTTGAATAAAAAATCTTAATAAAATGATGCCTCATAGTGAAAATAGCCAGTTATACATCAGTGGCAGGCCTGTACATACCTAATGACGGAAAAATATCTAGTTCAATGTTTTCCAAAGCGGAGGGAGCAGAACATCCCACAGACATTTTGCATTTGGTTTTCTGCCTGTCTACCCTGGTCTCATGGATGGCATTTAAGATGTCAGTTGTCAGCCTTCCTTCCTTCCTTCTTTTCTTTTTTTTTTTTTTCCTTTCTTGGATCTTACTTCTTTCCCTGGAATATTCTTATTTTCCAGGAACAAACTTTAAGAGACTCCTTTATTCTGTGTCCTGGCTTAGAACCTCACTGCTTCTGTAGAAGAGATTCGTACGCATGGGAAGTGTTACAGTGCTTAATACCCAGGTTTACTCACTTGGAGGCTGTGCTCAGTGGCCCGGCGATCATCTAAGTGCACGCACAACCGTAGGGGTTGGGAAGGTGGAGTACGAAGGATGGAACTGACAGCGCTGCGATACTTCCATATAGAGGAATGTCACCATGAAATCCCATGACCAATGCTTCACATGAGTTCACTCTTGAAGTAAGGATACCCTCTCACTACAATGACCTTTCGTCTTGCCATTTTCCAACATTCAAACACTAATCCATGCCTCAAGCATTGCCATTCAGAAACACGACGTGGGGAGAATCTCTCTGTATTTAATATAACCCTGTGTGACAGACTTACTTCAGTCTGCAAAATATGGAAAGAGATCCTCCAGGTTTCCCTAGAGATTCATCTAGATCATGAGTCTGGCCGTCCTTTGTTCCCGTTCATTACTGAGGAATATTCTTTAGTTTATAGAGCCAGCAATGTATTTAACCATGCAGTAATCGGACCTCTGAGCTTGTTAAAGATTTAATCTACTATGAATAAAGCTGCTGGCAAGCCCTTGGCAGAAGTATGTGAACATTAGGATTTAATTTCTCTTAGATAAGTGACATGGGGAGCAATTGCTGTCGGAGGGCAGGTCTGGCTGTTTGGTTGGTTGGTTCTTGTTTTGTTGGTTTATGAGCTTGGGTCTAGAAGTTGCTCTGTAGTCCGTGCAGCCTTTGGCCTCTGCTACCTGGGGGCTGGGAATCCAGACACAGCCCACCATTCCTTGCTTAGTAAGTGTCTTTAGTTTTATAAGATACTCTCCATTTATTGTTCAGAAGGGATATGCCATTGTAGCTTCGCAGCCAGCCATGAATAAATGATCTGATTTCACCACCTCCCTGCCGGAATTGCTTGCCATCTTTCTTGAGGTAGGTGTGTAGGTTGGTGTCTATTTTCCTAGAGACCATAGAAGGCTGCACAGCTTTGGCTGTGCTCACGTGGTACCTGGGTGTCCTCTTCAAGAAAGGTCACTTCCTCCCTTTGGCTCACCTTTGAAATCAATTCTTTCCTTTCTTCATACTTGGGCGAGCAAATGTATATGCATCTATTACCATTATAGACAGGAGTAGATAATCAGATAGTTCCATTCTATTTGAAGATATTTGGTCTACACTGGGTGGAAGTTCCAAAAACTACTACCATCACCTGTTAGATCTGTTACAACATGGAGGTCATCCACATGGACAAGAGCAGGTGTGTATCCTACAGAAATCACAATCCTTTTCCAAAAAATAGAAAAAATAAACCTTAAGACATTGCAAAGATGGCTGGAGTAATAGCTATCCATTATGAGACAAAAAGGAGGAAAATCATGTTTTGAGGGGTTTTTCTCTGTGTGTGTGTGTGTGTGTGTGTGTGTGTGTGTGTGTGTGTGTGTGTGTGCGTGCTGTCCCTGAGTTTATGGGTTTGGGTTTTTTTTTTGGGGGGGGGTGTTTGTTTTTCTCAAGGCTAGTGCTCTACCATTTGAGTCACAGCTCCATTTCCTGCCTTTTTCTTTGGTAATCAATTGGAGATAAGACTCTCACTGTAGTTCATTGGAGATAAGAGCCTCAGGGACTTTCCTGCCTGGTCTGGCTTCACACTGCGATCTGTAGCTAGGATTAAAGAGGCATGCTACCACCATAAGGCAGAAATGCATGCTTTGTCAAGTCTTACTGCCCATAAGTGAATGAGCTGGATTTTGTTTTTGTGTTGTTGCTTTTCTTTATACATTGCCATGCTGATTTGAAGCTGAGTATTTTTTTAGTATAATTATAGAAGCAAAAAGAAGGGAGAAACATATTAGCACTGAGAAGGAGCAGCTGACTTAGATGACAGCGCTACCCGTTATCTGTTCATGCACATAATGATGCATTCACCCGTTCAGATTGTTCATGGTAATATGGACACGCATGTACAGAGCCCCAAGGGGTTAATCAGAAATCACTCTACCAAATTACTTGTAATATTCATTAGTGCTCCAACTCCCACCTCAAATTCATTCCATCCAATAGCAAGCTCCTGTGACATTTGAAACACATTTGTTTTACATAGATTAAATTTATACATGTATTGCTTTAGTGAAGTTCTAGTATTAGCTGATGTTCTGTTGGGAATTTATTTGGAAGTCCCAATGAATAAGAATAACTTTGCAGTAAAAAAAAAAAAATCCAGCTGGGTTCTGGTCAATTGGGGGAATTCTCGTTCCTTTCTAGCTTACTTCAGGCTGAGATAGACTTGGGATGCCATTGTCAGCAATTATTCCCAAACAAAGCAAATGTCCCACGGCCTTAATAATGAAAAGTATTTTTTTGTGATGGCGTACACTTTCCTCTATTGTGTCAAAAATCGATTAAAAAAGAAAACATGTATTAAGGGGAAAATCGATTTCATTACATTGATGGTCTTACAAGATCATTGATATTTTTCTTACAAAGTTGAATAACATACTTGTGTATCAAAGTAAATTTATAAAACTTCCTTATGTTGAAAAGTAAAGATAAAAAACTAAAAGTCAGAATAATTACCCCTTAAATTAGGTTTTTAAATCATATTTGTCTATAGTATCATGACACTGAATATTTTTTCTAAAGAGTTGTTTCTTTTTCTAATATGATTTTTCTATGTCAAATCTGAATTTTCTTCCAAGTTATATCTCATGGATAAAATGTATTAAGTAAATCTTCAATTGACATTCAAAAAAAAAACCCAAAAACAAATATTGTGCTATAAAGACTACCTTAATTGCAGTACTACAACAAGAACAAAAAAATCCCTGATTTATAGATTTCCCTGGCCATTATGAGTTCATCTTCTTAAGAAATTCGGAGTCACCATAAAGAAGCTGGCTTAGTATTGTGAGCTGAGGTATGAACCAGGCACATCCCTGGTCCTTGGTCTACATGGAAGGCGTAATTTTAATAGTAGAAAGGACCAATCTTCATTTGGACAATGGTTTCACCTGCTTGAGGATAGAGCTCAATGGCAGAGTGATTGGACTTGATCCCCAGAAAAATACAGAATGGATTGATGAAATGTGTAACACCCAAAACATCAAACTACTAGAAGCAATGACAAAGCACCAGAGGACATACTGGTTAAGTGCTCTAAATCAAGCAGAGAAAGGCAAATACTCCACATTCTACTCGTATGCAGAAGCTAAAATGTTTGTCTTGTATAAAATTAGTCATAGCAAGTACCTATGGAGGGAGTGGGGAGGAGGTTATAAAGAGGAGGTGTGTAATGGATATAGCAGTGCAGTTGGGTAGGAGGAATAACTTCTAATGTTCTGTAATACAATAGAATAACTGTAGCTGACAATCAACTGAATATTTGAAAGCAGCTTTTGGAGAGAATTGTGAATGACCTAGCACAAAGCAATGATAAATGTGCCAATTACTCTGATCTCATCGTTACATATTGTATATATGTATTGAAATGTCATGCTGTACCTTATAACAATACAATTTCTGTATGTCAAATCGAAATAAAAAATGTACTTTAAAAATGCTCACATTTGCCTAGATATCATATAGGCTTCTGTTATCAAGCAACTCTCCACAACATGAAAATAATATTTTTACTTTTTCCTGGAATGAAATGTCATTTCACAAGAGATGATGAATGACAGTAGAAATGTTTCTCGAAATATGCTTTAGCAATGCCATATACTCAGAAATCTCTTAAAGGGACAAAGGTAGACTAGAGATATAAATTATATCTAAATCTTTGAGAGTCCGTCCACAGGAGGAATAAACATACACACACACACACACACACACACACACACACACTTACTAAATTCTTTACACCTACAATCATCTCATTATATGAACATTTTCCTGAATAACCTTGGAATAGAGAAATGGTCCGAGTGTTTATATTATAGTTAGTATATCTTACTTTTAATTAAATCAGTGATTATAACAATAGGAATTCTGTTTAGACTGTGGAGAAAACGAAATGATCCAAAGGTTATTTAGAAAAACAGAATGGGGGCTGGGGATATGGCCTAGTGGTAGAGTGCTTGCCTTGTAGAAATACAGAATGATGTGAGGGGCTAAAGAGACACAGGGAAGAAGATTGTGAGGCTCCTCCACTAGCCTGTTTTTGGGCACAGTTCTTGCCTACACTTTACAATGAGATAGAAACTCAGGTATGGCCTTTACAAAGTCAGGAACAACTTTCCTGATCATGGTAGAGTCAGAACTTGTCTGTCTCTGACCTTTGTTTTTTTGTTACTTTCCTCGCAGTATTGTATAGGTGACTAACTTTTTTATGCTTGCTATTATTTTCAGAACAATAGCCCTTGTCCTCTAATTTGTTAAAAAGAAAACAACAGGATAGAGAAGATATATTATTCAGATTATATGACAGCATGCTTAACTGACCTTCATGAGCCTGTGACCTGAAGTGAACCAAGTTAAAAATGGAAAGAAGACAGACTTTAAGCATGAATAGTAAAGGCCAATTTTATAGCCCTGGATTTCCACAATGTCAGTTTTGTTACCCAGGCAAACCAAGTGTCCAGCTTTCTATCTGCCTTTGCTCCCTTGATCAGTTGGTACTCTGTTTCTAATGTCTTTCCATTCTAATGGTGACATTTCCAATCAGAAGGTCTACTCTCACAAATGTAACTTCTGGCCTATTGTGAATTGAATTTCAGAAGCACTGATATGCTCAGGACTGTTCAAATTTGTAGGTACTCCTTTGGAGGGGATAGGGGATGGAAATGAATCTGTAGACAATTGCTCTTCTATTATTGTAATCTGAGTCACCTAAATCATTTCATCATGGGGATTTCTGAAATTGTTTTTCGGGCTTGAATTATAAATATAAATTGCAGCACATGAATTTTACTAGGGGAACAATCAGGAGTGCTGAAGTGTTACTTTCCAATTCCATCCTAGCCAGCAATTTAGCTCTCAGCACGAAGACATGATGTTTCCTGCATAACTGATGAATTCTCTTTTCAAAAGACGACAGGATGTCGGATGCGTTACTGTCTGGAAAGCTGACTGGCTGTGTGTGGCTGAAATGGTTTCATGACTTACAGAACTGATTAGGGACATGACTCTGGCCCACAGCTGCTGACCACCACTCCTCTAGCAGCTACAGCTGGAATTGTTGGAGCTGGTGGAAGTCGTGTTCCAGATCTCATGTGCTTTTCCAAGCTCCAGCCGGAGGGGCAGGCACACAGCAACGAGGGCAGCCTGGGCACCAACAACCTAGGATCTCACTGCCACCAAAGCCCAAGTTCTCATCGCCGCACAGGAGAGTTGGATTTTTCCATGCTCAATAAAGTGGCAAGAGTAAACAGTGTAGTTTTGTGTGCAATTAGCTTAGATTAAAATTAATGTTATGACTTGCAGTGTTTAATGTATAGCCTGTAATACCCACCAAAAAATACCTTTCAGAAGATTTTCAAAGGGATTGAGTTGTGTTAATACACACCAGCAAATTATAAACGATGATAGGAAGCAAAAAGGAAAGGTCAAAGTAATTACAAAGGCAAAAACAGAAAAATGGTAATACTTACCTGTCATAATAATTTTAAACATGCATTAACTTCTACAATCAAAATACAGAATTACCAGAATTATTATTATTATTACCACCATCATCATTACTTCATTTTTAAATTTCATTTACTGATCCTAAAGCTTGAACCCAGGACCTGAGCACTGTCCCTGAGCTCCTTTTGCCCAAGGCTAGCACTCTACCACTTGAACCACAGTGCCACTTCTGGCTTTTTCTGTGATTTAATTGTACATAAGAGTCTCACAGACTTTCCTGCCTGGGTTGGCTTTGAACCATGATCCTCAGATCTCAGCCTCCTGAGTAGATAAGATTACAGACCTGAGCAATTTTTGCCAGGCTCCAGGATTAATTTTAAGTATTCAACTATATGTTCTACCCATGTGATAATTCAGTCTTAAGGACTTGTATGAGCAGAAATAAGGAGATATGAAATGATATTCAATGGAAATAAAGATGAAAACCAACAGGATTCTCTGTACTTGTATCAGACAAAATAGATTTCCTATCTCAATCAGTCACAAGAGATCAAGAATGTCATTAAAGTGAATGAATTCATTGGATAATATAAAGTTCACTTAAACAGAATTTAGAAGAGACAGTAATGCATCAATATCAGGGGTCTTCAATAACCCACTCTCAACAACTGATACATCACCCACAGAAAAATACAGACTACCCCATCCAACAGCAAAGCAATCCACACTCTGTTTACATACGCATGTGTCTCCAAGAGCATCCATATATTAGGTCACACACAAGGCTTCATGAATTTAAAACTGAAATCACATCAAATACCTATTCTAATTAGAATAGGAACTCGTTAGCGTGATGTTCTGAAATCCCTTGGTTTTAAATTTTCCATTACCTTTACAAACATGTCCTTAATCATTCTTCGTAAGGCAACCTATTGGTGACAAATGCTCTTAGCTTTCCCTCTCTGGTGACTGTCTTGCTTCCTCCTTTATTTTGGGAGGTTATTTTTAGAGGACATGGAATTTCATGTGAATAGTTCTCATTTTGTCACTGAACAACCTTCCACTTTCTTCTGGATGCCACCATTTGTGATGGGAAATCGGCCCTCATCCAAATATCTTCTTTACTGCAGGTAAAGTGTGACCTTTCTCAGTATCTACATTATTTTCTCTTCCTTAAGTCAGAAATTTGTATGAACGTACAGTTTGTTTTGCTTTATCCTCTTGGACTTCAGTCACATAGATTTTTAAGTCTCTAAACTTATGTGGTTTGTTAAAGTCAGTAAGTGTTAACTCTCATTTTGTTGAATATAATGCTCAGTCCCACTTTCTCCTCTGGGATTCTGACTGTACAAATCAGAACACGTGCTGTTTATTTCGTGACCCATGTATCACTTAAATAATGATATGAAATCTCTCAACGGTGGTAAATATTGACAAAAACCAAACAAACAAAACACAAAGTCATAGACACAGTCGACTGTCCAAAAGAAGGAAATGACAACAAACCTACTTGTTTTACTTTATTTCTCTCCCCACACTCCATGATTAACTTTTGCATCATCTCCCAGGTGACAAATCACTTCTTTTCTGGGAATAGATCTACCCAGATGTACATACATATAATGAAATAAAATGTACTCATCATTTTTAGAGACTGTTTTCCCACTTAATAGTCTTTTCATAACTTTTCTAATGAATGCCACAGTCATGTTAAAGTCTTCTACCATCTAAGGGGAAAAAAAAAAAAGACTAGTCCCCTGGACTAAGCAGGACAATGACCCATCCCTCCAGCCTGCATCCAATCCCCTTGTCTCCTTCAGGGCTGTCTGAAGGAATTCACTGCAGATGTCTAAGATCTGATTTTGTCAGGTTTCAAGCATTGCCATTGCTCCCTGCAGCGAGCAGCTGACTAACAAATTTTCTTCCCGAAAGGCTGAATATGGCTCTTGACATCTGCTCTGCGGCTGTGTTCCTGCCAGAGGTGGAAAATGAAGGGCAAAGTTGCTTTTCCTTTACAATTTTTTTTTACCTTTTGTCTCACAGCCCTTAAACAGAACTAAACCAATACGGGACAGAACAAAATCCTATTAACTGTGGCCTCTAAATCGGAAATAATGCTTATCAGGATTGCCCTGATATTCTTAGTCTTAAAAACCCACGTCAGTCATTATAGTCAATGTACATGTGTGACAATAGAACTGTGTAACCTAAGGGTATGGCTGTGATGGAAGGATGGAAAGAATGATGGGAGGAGTGCCGGTAATCAAGATGTATTATATTAAAACTCCTTGAACAACTACTTAAAATAAAAAAATAAAGTATCTTCCCTCCCCAAATACCATCAGCTCCATTTTACAAGTCTCTCTCATTTTTTTGTATTGCTAATGAAGAGTTACTCCACGCTGTTAGGCTTTGTACCTGTGGGTTTTGAGTTTCGATACAGCTTCATGACATATTTGTCATTTCCTTCAATGATGATAATTATTTTCGTGGGCTGGCCTATTGATGAACGCTACATAAAGAAGTAGTTAATGGCAGTAAGCTTCCTGGAAGCCAGAAAATTCTAAAAGGATAAAATCCAGAAAATATCATGACCCCTTTAGAAAACTCTGCCACCCGTTTCCATCAACCTCCGTCTCGAAGGTGTTCTATCTGCCGCAGTCGCTTGCTCTACACTGACTACAGGGAGAGTCCAGCCGGTGCTGAATCACTCTTCCTGTAAAAGCTTTCCCCCACTGTCGACTTTGCGTTTGCTAATTTATTAGCCGGCCCTCAAGAAGAGAACCTGAAATCAGCAGATGTGTTCTACACCTGACAGGCAGTTGTTGGAGCCTGAGGATGATCAAAGTCATTAGAACTTGGCATTCTTTTAGTATTAAATAATTAGCATAGGAGATAGTGAAGAATAAATTGTAAATTATCGTTGAAGTACTTCTTAAGCTAAATACTTGGCTACCATGGGTAATTTCAAAAATACTAAATTTACTTTGTATTCACCAGATCTTAAGGAAAAAAATCTTTTATTATATATTACATATGAACTTAATGACAGAATTTTTTTCAAACTAAAGATTTTTTTTTTACCTTACACCCGATTTCTGTCACCAGATCTTCAAGCACTTTTGCTGTCATCCCCCTAGCTTACAAGACCCTTTACAAAGACCTTTGTCAGTCTTAGCCTAAATTATGTGTTACAATATATATTACATAACACGATGGATTGCATAATATCACGCTTTTTTATGTGATTCATGCATATTGCTAGTTGTCTGGGGACTGTAGATCGTTCATCTTGAAGCAGTTGAATTATGTAACTTTCCTCAGATTCACATGGGCTCGGTGCTTTGAGCAAGTACTTCCCGTGTCTGTGGGACTGAGTGTAAGCACTTTCACAGCAAGGCCATCTGTTCTAAACTCTTGTTATAAAAGATTTCTGGTCATTTATCTTGGGAGCATTTTTTTTCCCATCCAGAAAATTAACAGACTGGAAATTCCTACTGAGTGCGTTCAGGCTCCTCCTGCTCACACCGTAACATTCTTTCCCAGGACACCAATGGTAGCGTGGACAAGGAGGGACATTTTCTATTTCCTTGAGGTTATCTCATTCTTCACTCTTGCAACAAGGTAGCTGGGGGCCAGAGACTAATATCACCAGTAATGTTCTTGGCCGTTACCATAGTCCCTGTCCTCAAATAGGGATAAAACAGCACCGATTCCAAAGTGCTGCTTCTACTCGGTTCAAGGAGAAGCCTTGAACTTAAAACGGCGTCACCATCACCAACAACATCAGTAATTCCTTATCCTTTTTATGTTTCACAAAGGTAATAACTCACCAAGCTTTCCTAGGTGTTTTCTGCTTGCAATGTGTATCTTATACACCTCAAAAAAATTAAAATAAATTTGACTTTTTGCTATCTGCCAAGCTAGGTCTTAACGTATTTTAGTTGTGCGGAGTATAATCGTAAAAGTACAAGACTGAAAATGAATGCCGTCAATTTGTACTAATGGATTTTTCTGGAAATGTAATTGAACGGTTTATTTCTCAGAGTTAAAAAAAAAAAAAAGATCATGTTAACCTTCAGAATTTCACAGCCAACACTACTTAATTTTCCTTTCAGGATAGCGCTACACCTACAGCATATGGCCCAACTCTATCCGACACATCTTCGCCTTTCCATAGCCTCTGTGGCTTGTTTTACCTTTTATTTTCTCTCCATGCTGAGTGATTTTATTGGTGTTCTATTTAATATCCACATGGCAAGCTGGCCAAGAGATCCTGACAACCTTCTCATAAGCCTGTTGTCCGTAAATGCCATCAACGTGCTCTAAGATGAGAGAGAAGTGGTATAATGCAGGAGAAAATGTCAGAGGAATGATGCTAAAAATAGCTTCCAACAACTGAGGAAGCAAGAATACACGAGGCTTTGTGTATTAGATCCGCAACTTCCCAAAGAGACTATGAAATACTCAGATGTCTTGGTATACCCCATTTTCTAACACAATTTATCAATAAGTGGGTGTTGATTGAATGAATGGCTATATATCACAGGGAAAGCTTTACCACCCATGAGGCTTTATGAAATACTGTCAAAGTAATTAAGCACGGGAGGTAACTGAAGGATACAGGAAGAAAATTAGGAATGCATATCACAGTCCAAGATGGATGATCAAAATCTAAAGTCCAAACTCTTAAGTTAAAAATCCCAAAACAGGTAAAGGACATAAAAGAAAGTATAAAGCCAGACACTCAGACTTGTGAGTGTCAGTTTTTATTTCTACTCCACTAAGATGAGCCAAGAAGGGAAGCAAAATCCTCTGAGTGTTCAGCGTCTGGCACCATCTTGCTGTCACTGTCATTGTCTGTGGCCAGCCTTTCCAGACCAAGACAGGCCCAACGTTCGCACCGTTAATGACCAAGCGGGTTCTCAGAGCACCTCCTGTCCGGATGGTGGCCAGGTGCGCGTTACCTTAGACCAAAGGATCAGCTCAAGACACAGTTTTGACCTCCCCCCCCACCAATTTTTTTTTTTTTAATGATGGAGGAGAATTTAGCCACGAATCATTATGGAGTCTCATCAAAACGCAACCTCATCTCTTTGCTTCTGTTGTAAATACATTTTAGCCACCTTTAATGAATGTAATCATTTTATGTAGTATTTTATAGCAAATCATTCACCTGTCAATTCTATGCCACTCTAGCACTCTGTACACACACATACACACACACACACACACACACACACATATACTATCAAGGAACCCCATTTTATAGGCTGAGAGTATGTTGTGGTAAGATCAACTCTCCATATAAAACAAAGCGGTTCAGGCACATAATGTTTTCAAAGGCTAATATTTATAGTTAATTCCAGTCCATTTATCATGTTTTTAATTAATTTGAGTACATGTCTACATCTATTTCTAGAACTTCCAGCATTATGTTTTAGGAAGTGTTTTGTAAACAAATGCATGTATATCCTTTGTGTTTCTATACAAATAACATACTTACAGTGACTTATAACCCATTGCTATACAAGAATGCATTCAGGACCTGCACTGAGACAGGAGTTGCCGCCCACCAACACGAAATTAACCATGATCTACATCGTTTATCGTACTGGTTAGTTTTATCAGATAGAATGGGGGGTCTGCTGCAGTACCTGAAATCTACCTGCCCTATCTCAGCAAGTAAGGATATGTTTTTAATCTGTTGATGTGAAGTTGGAAACTAGACAGACAAGTGTCGGGTCAGAAGCTCCACAGTGCCTTCAAGGGTCTGTGATTCTGATCTAGCAGCCTCCCCAAAGAGCTGGCACCCCACGATTCTCTCACGTCGGAGTGACTGCCATGCCACTAGCACTGGAACCATTCGGTCTGACAAGGAAGACAGCAAGCATGTCCCGCTGCTTTCTTTATTGGGAAAGGAATCTAGCTGTTAAGCCTTTATCTTGTTTTGTAAGGGATCAAGCAGGAATGGGGATTCCCTTTGTTTTACCTGGTCTCAACCTAGAGTAACACTAGCTCTTTTCATCACACAGAAAGCCTTTCCGATGAAGAGGTTAGTTTTAGAAGCAAAACATCTTGAAGAAAGCCAAGCAAGGAAAGAAGAATATGTACATTATTTGAAAGCTACCTTCCCTAGTGGGTACAGACAATGGAGACATTGTCCTTAGACTAGTTCTAATTCAGGGTTATTCCAGCTGTATTCTAAATAGCCATTTAAACAATGGCCATGGATCTTTCAGTGCCATGCATTTGCTTAGTCCTAAACATGGGTTTAAGAGCTAGCACAATGTTAATACTGTCTGATATATAGTGATATATACTACCCGGCAAGTGGCCATCACTGTATAATTTATTTCTCAAATGAGTTTAATTTAAGCAAATGCATAATTGAATTGCCTAGACATCAATAAATCAAATATTGTATTTTATTAGAGGACTGTGGTTTTTACGCATTAATGTTTTCCAAAGGTTTGGCACCTCTCATTGCATGTGAGGTGACACTACTAGCAGGTAGAAGTGAAACGATGGTTGGAATGAGGTCGGTTAGGCAATGTGGACACGGAGAACAGCTGTGCGTAGTTGCTACACCCCTGGTCAACTACGTCATCTGAGAGGAAAGTTAAGAGCAGAGAACTGCAATACGGTGAGGCTGCATTTGCTGATGATTTCAGATGTCTGCACAGGAGAGAAACAAGGGTTAGGGTTTCCTCCTTATATTATGGAAAAAGTAGTGAGGCAACAAATAATTCTAAATGATTTAAAAAAAAAACCCTCTCTCTCCCAGAAAATAAATGTCTGGTCTTCCTCTGCTTAGTATCAACGTTGCATACACAAAGTACACAGGTCTAGGCAGGAAGTTGTTACACATCACTTCTCTTCCAGAACGTTCTCCCTTAGGGCCCCTCTTCATTCATGATTACAATGGATTCATTAGAAGAGGCAGAAACCTAGAGCAAAGGCCCCGCCCTTGAGAATACTTAAATAATCATCTCTTAAATTAAAAAAAAAATATTACATTCAACCAGAGAGGTGTCATACAACTTAGGAATTTACATCCTCCGTACTTGAATATATGGCTCTTGGTGTTCCAAACCATTTAAATTTGATTTTATATTATTATTTTGTCTCCTGCATATGAATTCAGTAGTTCAGAGGTATGTAGATGTTTCCATGGAAACAAGAAGAGCCAGCCACCAAAGAAGTGAAGGGTTTCTACCGTCGGAGCAACTCCTACTATCATCCAACCTGTCTATCACATGCAATGACCTCTCAGTTCCTGGTAGGTATTGAGACAGCCAAGGTGCAGCCAGCTTGAGGTGCAGTGTGTATACCCAGATAGCTCTCTGCTTGACCAGGCAGCCTCCTTCTGGGTTAGTGAGCAGAGGACTGGTGAGAATCTGAGTCTCTGGGAAACTGTTCTAGACTCTAAAGACTAGAGGCACCACTGGTTAGGGATAGCTTTCTTAAACCAGACTGACAATGTATGTACTATATTTATTTTAACCATTAGAACAGTTTTGTTCATTTATAAACCCACTGCAAGTGGCTGAAGATAACTATAACTCAAATGTTTGCTTTACTGCCACCTCTGAACTGCTAAATCATCTACTACCTTACCCTAGATTTGCATCATAAACCAGGAGAAGTTGAAGTTTAACTATGCATTTGCTAAGGTTGCAAATTGAAAATCAACACTTAGATAATTAAAATAATCGCAGGCAAGTTAGCAAGTATCTAAAATGTAAATACGTTATCACATCATGAAAATTAATGCTTCCCATCGTTAAGACTAATGATGAATAAGGATAGTTACTTATTATACAAATAAAGATAATTATTCAATCTCATAATGTCAGATAAATGACTTCATTTAATAAGACCAAGGCACATTCATTAAGTGTTGATTTCTGTCCTGTGTACGTGAATGAAAAACCTGTCCTCCAGCCTCCGCAATCCCCAAATATTAGTTGAATTTATAAAGGAAACAAAAGAAGTAAGAACCAATGCTGATGAATATGCACAATGGCTCAAGCTCAGCTATCTCTCTGTCCCTTCAAATGCGGCCTCTTTCCCATAAATGACACAACCAGAGATTCCTCCAGGTATGCAAGCCTCAATCTTGGGGTCACCCTTGTCTGCCCTCCCTCCCCCAGTCTCTAAAACTATCCATTTCCTTCTCATAGCAACTTCGTTTTCTTAATTCCTAATGTTGCCATCGATTTTTCCTAAGTGTCTCTTCAATGCTTGGGTTGTTCAAAGCACTGTCCTCGCTTCCATCAACATTATTAAGGTGTAATTCCCATCACTGCATCTGGTTTAAGTGTGTAGAGTGTTGAGCTCTGACAGATGCATGTACTTCGATAAACTTCTGTGATCCGGAATTAGAGCAGGTCTGTCACCATCAAAAATATCCTTCTGCTCATTTGCATTCACTTCTTCGCCCACTCCTTTGCCACAGACAACTGTGGAACTTCTTTAGGTCTGTGGGCTACTCTATAACTTCATAGAAATAGAATCATATAGCATGGCAGGTTGTTTTTGCAGCTTCTTCTACAGGACATAGTGTTCCTGTACGTGACCAGTTTCGGGCAAACATCAACAGTTTATTCTCTTTTTATTTTTGAGTAACATATTACATGCTCATGCTACAATTTCTGTTCATCAGTTCTTGTGGCAATCAACATTTTGTGCTGTCCCCGGGTTTCTGCTACTACTAATAAAGTTGATAGAAGCATTTGCCTTGTGCTGCCAAGTAAATACATGAGTAAATACTTAGGTATTATATTTCTGAGTCATATATAGGTATATGTTTAACTTTAATGAACTAGGAAACTGTTTACCTCCAAAAACAGTAGGATAGTAAAGAAAAAACCTCAATAGACACAGATTGTTTTCGTAAATCCATATCTATGTATACAAATATAAAGAATTTTTCTGTTATTTTATTTGGCCCTGACTTTTATACAGCACATGTTCTTGCCAAAAAGAGAGAGAGAGAGAAAAAAAAAGAAACGCCTTGCTTTCATGAAGTTAAGATCATCTTTCTATGTTAACAAGGCTATTTCATCAGAGAATGGAAATTTGAGTCTCTTTACATAAGAAAACTACTACTCGGTTACCTGCCCAAAACTGGGAGTCCATCCATTGTCTCTCCATTTTGAACATCTTCTAATTGCAAGACACCGGAATGCGTGAAAGCAGTGAGCTGATTGATGAGTAACTGATGGTTCTGGAATGATCAAAGGCTAAGCATTAACTGTCTGCCAGAGAAAAATTATGCAGTGAGTTCTACACCCTGCTGTTCAATGCTTATTATTCAAGGACTCAGTGAGAGCTAGAAACATCACCAGTTCAAAAAGAAGATGGGAGTTTAGTCTTTCTTTTCCTAAGCAAAATTGCAATGATTAATGTTGGATCTTTCAGAAAATATAGTGCTTCATTTATGAAGTAAAACAGTGAAGAAGAGATGATTAACAATGTGAAAGAGTGAAGGTCCAAATCAAATTTAATAAAGAAAATGTACACATTAATATTTTTCTTGACATCCAGAAAAGGAATATACTGCTACTCAGATATTTGTGTCTCTAAGTCACCCCAAAAGCTCCTTTTCATATGAGAACTGTATCAGGTATTGGTTTGATGCTGGTATTTTTGAAAGATACTTTGAGAGTCGTAATTTTTCCTCTCAGGTGGATACAGTAGGTGTGATCCATTCTGTGGACCTACGACCACAGTGCTTTGCTCAGCAGAAAACTGTTGACGTTCTTTTCTACTCACCACAAACACAAAAATTCTCCTCAGTTTTGGAAATCTGAAATACATACATATACATGCCTATTCATGAGAACCCAGATACATGTGTGTATGTATATATATGTAACATATTATATGTGTGTTTGTATGTATATATATATACGTATATCACAGGTACATGTATATGCATGTGTATATCTGAGAGATGCCTCTGTCTATCTCTTCATTGATGTACAATTACAATTATACATATGGTTAACTGAAATGTAACACTAATATAATAAGAGTTTTAAATGTATGGTACTCTTTTTATGAGATTAACAAGTTGAAGGCACTTATCTTACTATTCTGAGAAGCTAAGTTGAACATCATTGCTGTATCTTTAAATACCACTTGGTTAGAACTGGGTGCCAGTGGTTCATGCCTGGAATCCCAGGAGGCTGAGACCTGAGGTTTGAAGCTTAAAGCCAACCCAGATAGGTTAAGTCCACGAGACTCTCATGTCCAATGAACTACTCAGAAAAAGCCCGAAGTGGCGCTGTGGCTCAAGTGGTAGAGCACTAGTCTTGAGCACAAAAACGCTCAGGGACAACTCCGGGGCCCTGAGTTTAAAGGGCACCGAACTTTGGTATTACATTGTATCTAAAGAGATGAATTCAGCCATGAAACAGATTTGAGTGACCCCTGCACTCATGAGGGAGCAACCAGCATGAAAGAAACCCAGAAGTGTTAGCCTGGGGCTAACTTCCTCTCATGAAAACCTCTGGAGGGGCAGACATGCCTTCTCTGAAAGACTTTCATACCATTTCTGAAAACAAACCATGTGTGAACCAGTCCTCTCAGGAGTTCATTGCCCTCAAATGCTTCAGATCACAGAGGTATGAAGAGGGATTTATTGATTTGCTCCAAATCACACTTCCACTAATTATATGTTTCTGTGCCTAGTCTCTGATACCTGCAGAGCAAATAATTAATCCAGCATCTGTCTTTTTTTACATTGCTATGTATAGTTTTGTGAAACACTTGAGACAATTGGGTTATGTGCTCTACGATGAGCAAGTTTATAGGCCTAGCAAGACAAAGTCTCCCAATGTAATTCAAAAATTAACTGCCAACCACATTCTACTTAATCTGTGGCCCCCATCCATTTGTCCAGATTCCCAGAGTATGGATATGAGGTTATCAAGAGGCTTGGTGGTCCTGATACAGATTTCAACATAGATGTGCGAAGGAGCATCATTAATGATACAACTGGAAAGAAAACGCAGGAAAATAACAATCCCAGTTTACCCACATAACTGTGTAGGGCTGCTGTTGTTCGCGAAGTACTCGATAATTAATTGAGCTAAATACATTTTAAACTCAAATGCCTTTACATTTTGAAATTTTAACATAAGATTTTACATAAAATCCATTTAAAAAGTCAGAAATATCAATACATAATTTTTCAATGGAATAAGACTCGTGCAGGTTCAATGGCAAATGTGTTTTGGTAAGGGCACAGACTATCTTCTTTCCTACTTTAGTGAGGTCAGTTCAGTGACTGAAAATATTTATTGGGCCTACGAAGATTAAAATAGGCATTGAATCTGCTTGTTCTAGAACAGCTGTTCAACTCCCATTATATCTAACCCGTGGAGGAAATTCTTTTGTTTTCCTCATGAAGCTGGGTTACAGAACAAAAGGCCCCATGGGGTCAAAGGACAGAAGGCTCTGCTTGTGAGCTGAGTAGCCCTTTCTGCCTGACTGCCTGCAGGTCTCGTAAGATAGATTGAGGTGGATGTGTTCCCTTTGATATTATCTTGGCGATGTTGCCTTGTGCACTTGTCTTGGTTGGCCCGGAAGATGGATTTCTTTTCCTGTCATCAGATACAAAGCGTGGTTCTGTAAAAAAAAATTACCTTCCTCCAAAACAAAACCGCAAAGAACCAATAGCCCCCTCATCAAATGGGCTAAAGACTTACAAAGAGACTTCTCTGACGAGGAAATGAGAATGGCCAAGAGACATATGAAAAAGTGCTCTACATCACTGGCCATAAAAGAAATGCAAATCAAAACAACATTGAGATTCCATCTCACCCCAATAAGAACGTCCTATATCAAGAAAACTAACAATAACAATTGTTGGAGGGGATGTGGCCAAAAGGGAACCCGACTTCATTGTTGGTGGGAATGTAAACTGGTTCAGCCACTCTAGAAAGCAGTATGGAGATTCCTCAGAAGGCTAAACATAGAGCTCCCCTATGACCCAGCAGCCCCACTTTTGGGTATCTATCCAAAAGACCACAAACAAAATCACACTAAAGCCACGAGCACAACAATGTTCATCGCAGTGCAATTTGTCATAGCTAGAATCTGGAACCAACCCAGATGCCCCTCAGTAGATGAGTAGATCAGGAATTTTATGCCTCTATCAGAAAGAATGACATTGCCCCATTTGTAAGGAAATGGAAGGACTTGAAAAAAATTATACTAAGCGAAGTGAGCCAGACCCAAAGAAACATGGATTCTATGGTCTCCCTTATTGGGAATAATTAGTACAGGTTTAGGCAAGTCACAGCAGAGGATCACAAGAGCCCAATAGCTAGCTATACCCTTACGAACATATAAGATGATGCTAAGTGAAATGAACTCCATGTTATGGAAACGATTGTTATATCACAGTTGTATCTACTTTCAACGTCCCATCTGTCTCTGTAGCTTCTATGATTGATGATGTTCTTGTATCCCCTTCCTGTGGTTGTACCTACACTATCTCTGTAATCTTATCTGAGTATATTGGAAACTGTGTATACTGGTATTAGAACTAGGAAATTGAAAGGGAATACTAAAATTGAGAGACACAGGGTTAAAAAAAAGACAAACAGCTACAAAAACAATACTTGCAAAACTGTTTGGTGTAAGTGAACTGAACACCTCATGGGGGGAAGGGAAATGGGGAGGAGGGAGGGGGGTACGAGGGACGAGGAATCAAACAGTACAAGAAATGTATCCAATGCCTAACATATGAAACTGTAACCTCTCTGTACATCAGTTTGATAATAACAATTTGAAACAACAACAACAACAACAAAAAACCAAAGCGTGGTTCTGCTTCTTGATCGTTTTAAGATCCCGGAAGAGTTACCTGCTTTCACGCTCAGTTGCCTTCTGTAAAAGCTATGCATGTGTCTATCGCAGAAGTAAACACGTGAGAGGTTGTGTGAGAAAGTCACACTGCAAGTGTCTAATGTGGGATGATGGCCATGAAAACAAGAGGAATACTACAACTGAGGCAATCTGTTACACAAAGCACGTATTGCTCTTTTCCCTTATTTTCTTTGACATCTCTAGATTGGCTTCATTCAAAGCAACTTCCTGCTAAAAACCAAAAGGCTCATTTCCTCTTAGTTAGATAAACAAAGTTGCTATCTAATTTAGAACTTAACAGAAATCATATGTCTGGCACAAAAACTGCAGAATAAAATGCAAAAAAAAAAAGAGAACCATTTATTCTGCCTCAGACAATTCATGAAATGGCATTCATCTATAAATAGCTATAATTTCTCAAAAGTTAACCGGATTGTTATTGTCCGTTACATTTTGCCCAATGGTTTTGTAAATGGACTGCCATATAATAAAGTGAATTTGAATAGTAGTTAAATTGCTAAAGAAATCTGTTAACTGGGATTTTTTTTGAAGTTAATTATAGCCAGTGGACTACTTAAGGATCTCATTTGTTTTCCTCAATTGGAGTAACAGGATATTACTCTGTTCTATAATTTAAATAACACAGAAGTAAGTTTCCTGATGGTTAGGGGGAAATAAGGTATAATGTAATTACACATCACCACAATAGCCTCCAATATTTTGATGAATGAAAGACAAAAGAAATGGGAAAATAGGAGGATCAACTTCTGAAATCGCTTTTGAAGACCCTAGATGCTCTTCACTTATCTTTGCTTGCTAATAGTGACCACTTATCTCTTTCATAATGACTTTATAATAGGAAAGAATTAGAATGTTTTTGTGGCACTTAGTATATAGCACTGCAAATAAATTATATTTAGACCAATAATACTGGGATATAAAAAAAAAATGAAGAGAACCTTGTCATTTGGCTCAGTGGTAGAGTGCTTGCCTAGAAGCTCAGGGACAGTGCCCAGGCCCTGAGTTTAAGCCCCAAGACTTGCAAAAAACAAAACAAAACACAACAAAGAGCTATCTTGTGGACATGTGATACAAATATAATTGTTGTGGGTATTTTATGAGACAGTTCACAAGAAGAACATTAAGATACATAAAATTTCAAGGGTTATGAATTTACAAAAGAAAAAAAAATTTTTTTGGCCAGTCCTGGGCCTTGGACTCAGGGCCTGAGCACTGTCCCTGGCTTCCTTTTTGCTCAAGGCTAGCACTCTGCCACTTGAGCCACAGCGCCACTTCTGGCCGTTTTCTGTATATGTGGTGCTGGGGAATCGAACCCAGGGCCTCATGTATACAAGGCAAGCTCTCTCGCCACTAGGCCATATCCCCAGCCCCAGAAAAATTTTTTATAAAAAGGAAAACTGGTGAATTCAGAGTTATTCAACTCTAGTTTGGTTAATCCCATTATCATTGCTCTCGGGGGCTATATGTGTTTTCCTGACATTCTTCTTTAGCAAGGGGAATGCAGTTCACTGTATATTAGAATCTGCTCTTAAGATATAAACTACTTTGGTGGAATTTCAGATTTCTGGCCACGACATCAAAATAACAGAGACAGGGATTGTTAACATAAATGAATTTCCAGAAGTCACATACATATCTCATGCATGCTTTATGTTTTCTAAAGCATTCCCTCCAAATATTAAGAAATACCTTTGTTAAATTGTGCTTACTCGGTCAACCGCTCATTGACGTGTGGGTGGTGTAGCTGCTTACAGGCTTCAAAGTTACAATCTCAGTTGAAGTCATGATAGGATGTTTGTCTATAATGGATGTGACCACAAAATTGCTGAGTCAGGAAGAGACAGGAGCTAGCAAGAAAAAAAAAATAAAGCAGGGGAGATGGGGGAGAGGCCATGAATCTTAGCTGTTGATGACTTTGGCTGTGTGCTTATATTGAAGCCATTTCAGACCAATCCATGAGCATTTCATTTATTCTCAGCAATGCCAGTAAATCAATTAACCTTGAGTCCAATCAAATAAAAAAGGAACTTTTTAAACATATAATTTTAAGGCTATCATATTTCATTGTCTGCTCTTTAGATGAGATGACAGACAGCAAGCGGGAAGGTTTCCAATAATGTAATGTTCATTTATAAATGAATTGGTACTCATTGTACAAGCAAAAGCTTGCAAGTTAGAGAAGATTGTTATAGAGTTTAGGTAGTAATCAATAAAGTAGACCAAGATATGAGAGGTAAAATTACATTAAGATTCAGATCTATGGCAAAACTCATATTAAAGATACAACCATTCCACCTATTATTCAGCATGGCTGTGTGAGAGAAAGACATAACAGAGAGGAAGCAAAGAATGGAATTTGAGAAATATTCAATTTAAGGATGCATAATCACCTGTGCAAACACCTGAAGGAAATAGACCAGAGCTAAATAAGTACTTGAAGGAATTTCATTGAAAGAGAAATCATGTATATGAGAAAAATAAATGCTAAGAATTACTGGGACCTAAAAAAAAAACCAAAAACCAAAATCAAGCCAGTGCCACTGGGCCACGCCTGTAATCCTACTTAAGAGGCTAAGATCTGAGGATCATGGTTTGAAGCCCACCCAGACAGGCAAGTCTCTGAGACTGTTATCTCCAAGAAACTACCCAGAAAAAGTCAGAAGTGATGCTGTGGCTAAAGTGGTAGAGTGCTAGCCTTGAGCAAAAGCCCAAGTGCAAATCAAGACCCTATTAGACAAAGAAGCTTAGGGACAGAGCTCAGGCCCTGAGTTCAAGCCCCACGATCACGATCAAATAGATACTTGATATAAAAAGATATAAATAGATAGATAGATAGATAGATAGATAGATAGATAGATAGATAGATAGATAGATAGACAGATAGATAGATAGAGTTTTGAACCAGGGATAGTGGTCCATGCTTATAGTCTCAGAACTCAGGGAGATCACTTAACCCCAGAAAGTCAAGGTGAACACAGGCAATATAGAAACTTCAATTTTAAAAATTCACAACCATGGTTGGAAGCATGGCTCAGGTGGTAGAGTGCCAGCCAGTGAGCTTAAGTGTCAGGTACTGAGTTCAAGTCCTAGTCTTCAGACAAGAAAAAAAAATTTAAAAATCCTTTATACCTGTAAATACTGTATATTGCCATAAGTTTACAAAAGCTATACAATCTACAAAAAAAGGACTCTACTTCAGATAGTAAGAAAACATGATAAATATTCATCAGACTCAGGTATTAGCATGACTAGCAGATATTGGGAGGTAAGGGGACAGTTGGGGAGGGGGAAGGAGGGCATCTGTGGCCAAAACACTTTATACAGGTATGAACATGGGTCCTCGAAGCTTGTGGAAGTCATTGTGGGAAGGGGAAAGAGGGATGAGGAGCGTGACAAAGGAGTGAATGTGATCATGGCTGCAGTAGATATTTGTTGGAGGAAGGATGTAAGCAATGAAATGTTTCTATAAATGACTTCTGAAATATGGAACTTCACTGGATCTACCATGGTTGTGATCATTTTATATGATACAGTAGAAGTAATGCATAAGAAATGTTCTATCTTACACTTAGGTTATAACCTAAAAGTATATCATAAAAAGTATGTTGTTCTACTACTTGGACTGGAAGACTTTAGTGAAGAGAATTTATTTTGAGAATAATTAGTTATATAATTGAGTGAATGTGTGGGGCTGGGAGAGATGGAAGAGAATGATAGAAGGGGTGGCATTGTTCACGATGCACTATACTCACAAAATGACACGGTGAGTAGAAACCTCTTCGCACAACTATAGAAATAAAAATTAATTTTAAAAAGGAATTAAGCTACACATTTGTTTCATGTGGTTCTTTATTTTTATTATATGTATATATATACACACATATATATATATACATATATTTGATGAATGCATGCTCGATCTGTGGGCCTCATGCTTTTCACTTGGTTTCTACAGATGTTTGCAACAAAATGTTTGAAATCAAACTTATTTCCTACTGCTCTCTGACACTTAACAAGCAGGTGAAAACTGTAGAGTGTAAAAATGATAGATGTCCTATTGCTCCAACCCAACTCTGGGCCTTAGACTGGTCCCACATGTTGAATTTGTGTGTCCAGTGCTGAATTATGTGATCAGTGTTACGCAGACCTATGAGCGAATTCCGGTCTTGTTTCAGGTTGTCACTTCCGTGTGTTTCTTCTTCCCCACCTTGCTGCTCATGGCAGATGCATGTGGATAGACACGGAAAACCTTCCCCCTGCCTGGGATGTTAAAATGCCTCTAAATGCAGGAAAACACAAGGCGTAAAACACGGAGGGCTGTCACCCATCAGTGCACACCCCAGCATGCCGACAGCCCTGGGGGGAATCCTGTGTGAGAGAGCTGAACTGAACTCTGCAGACTCATAGGAAACGAGCATCTGCTTTAATCTATGCAATCTCTGAAGCAGGACGGCCCTACTTGTGTGGAATGGCAGGTTCGCTGACAGAGCTATTTCCTCAGGTCAGTGGGGAAAAGGAAACTTGGAAATCATTATCAGGGAAAGCGTGAGAACAAGACGATGTTTAGAAAGGACAAGATGATTAGAAATAAATGACCAAATGTTAAGATACCCAGCATTTTCAAAAACGTTTCACATGTGCCTGCATATCTAGTGTGCTTTTAATTTGCTTAATAGAATATATCCATGTTTTTGTGTTTTGATAATGTAATATTCCCAGTAGCCTCCTGCTTTTAAAACTTTGTCCCCAGTGGACTGGGCTGTTGTGGAACACTTGAAGACTTCTGGGTGGAGGAAACAGGTCATTTTGGGTATGTCCTTGAAGGCTCTACCAGGAATCTCTTCTGAATCCTTTGTAGTAATGAATCAAAATAAAAACTTTGTCCCTTTAAAAAAAAAAAAAAGGACATGATGAGTTCAACTCAGCACCAGTAGAGCTTTTCATTTTTATTTGATATCAAGGTTATGTTATTCCAGTACCCTAAGGTAGTCATTTGAATTAGCTTCTGTATTTCCTATATTTGTATATAAATGCTCAATTTGTGTCTGCCTCTCCTGAAGCTACCTGTACACTTTGTGGGGCTGATAGACATGCATTCAGATAACACTACCACAACACAACACAACACACCTTTACCTCCCAGGTAGCACAAAGGCACGTGTGACTGTCGTACAGAGCTGACTCTCCCAAAAGCTAAATGTCCATTGCCTCTGAATAAACAGCACCTCTTCCTCATGCTCAAGAAGAGAAACCAAATGCATGGAAATGTGAAGCCATCACTTACCCTGACAACAAAACAAAATAGAGGGGATATAAAAATGCAAATGCAAGCAATCTATTCAGCACAAGGTGGCTCATTATGGAGACAAAATCCTAAGGCCCGGGTCTCATACTTTATAGAAAATGTATAATAATAGGACAGAAGAAGAACTAGATTTGTGATTCTTATCATAAAAAAGCATGATAGGAAAATTTGGAAACTGGATATATGTTAGTAAAGCAAATGAAAAATGCAAGGGCAAGTGAATTAGATGCAATAAAAAAATTTTACAAGATAGCAATGACTGGCCATGCTGGTGAACTCCTGAACACTCTTTCATAAGCTCATTCTAGTAAGGCATCAAGACTATAGACTATAAATTAAAAAGAGCTAGTACTTGGCCACTCAGACGGAACCACCTTTAAACGTAAATCTTAAAAGTATGCATACAAGGAGAGTGGCTCACATAATCCTAGCCACTCATGAAGCTGAGATCCGAGGAGTATGGTTCAAAGCCACCCCTGGCAAGAAAGTCCACGAGTGCTGGGGATATAGCCTAGTGGCAAGAGTGCCTGCCTCGGATACACGAGGCCCTAGGTTCGATTCCCCAGCACCACATACACAGAAAACGGCCAGAAGCGGCACTGTGGCTCAAGTGGCAGAGTGCTAGCCTTGAGCGGGAAGAAGCCAGGGACAGGGCTCAGGCCCTGAGTCCAAGGCCCAGGACTGGCCAAAAAAAAAAAAAAAAAGAAAGTCCACGAGATACGTATGTCCAATTAAGCACCTAAAAAGTCTAAAGTGGGGTATGGCTCTGTGGGACATGCCAGGGCATGTTACATCAGAAAGAGGCAACTAACCAGCCCCGCCTGTTTCCCAGCCCCGGGGTCAGTTGTGGCTATTACGCTGGAACCCAGAAAGGCGGTTCTAGCTGGCCCTGCCTCCCAGCCTTGGGACCATGTGTGGCCAAGATGGCACCTGATGCTGAACCCAGAGACGGTCCTGTGGGCTGTGACATAAAATAAGGCCACCTCTTAGGATTGGTTGACAGCCTTTCCACCCTTGACAGACAGCTCAGGCCTCCCCTCACAGTCCCTAGATAGGTGTGCGCACTCCCCTCCCCTTCCTGCAGATCTTTGACTGCAGGGGTCCTTGCACCCCGGGTGCTCTCCCAGCCAGTGGAGAGGCAAGGAAGTGCACCCTGCTGAGTGTGAACCCAGAATAGGTAACAAGCCGCGAGTTGCCCGCACCCAGCCCAACCCAGTTGGACAATCAGACGACTTGGGAGAGGTTCAAGACTGCTCTCAGTTGTAGTGGGACGGACCCGATCTTAAGTATGGGCAATGGCAGCAGGAAGAGGAGGGTGTAACATACCTAACCAGGGGTGATGATTGGCGGTCCAAGCTGTCAGTCAAGGACGGAAGGCCATGGGACCTCCCTAAGGGGCGGCCTAAGTACTAGCAGGACCGCCCCCAGGTTACTGCCGGCAGCCATCTTGCTACACATGGTCTTAAGGCTGGGAGGCGTGGCCAGCTAGAGCCGCCTTTCCAGTTCTGGACCCAGGAGGCAGGCGGGGCTAACCGGGATCCCTCTTCCGGGAGGCGGTGCAAGCAAGCACGCCCCCAGGGACTGAGGCAGGCGGGGCTATTCGGGGCCTCACTCCCAAGGCGCAACAACCACACACCTCTGGGGCGCGGACAGGCGGGGCCAGTCAGTGTGCCCCACATTTGACCTGATTGGTTCCTGTGCCTTATTTAATAGCAGGATCTACCTCAATAAATGAGACCTTGCACTGACTCAGCTCCCAGACGAGTCTGATTGTCCTCCGGTAAGGGAGGGCTGGGTGCGGGCGGTGTGTCGGCCCTTTCCTTTCTTGGCTCATCTGGTTGGGGTGAGCTTTCCCATCTCTCCTGCAGGTCAGGAGAGAGCAGGGGGCTAAAAACCCCAACATCTGGCGCCCAACATGGGGCAACCAGGAAGATGTTCAAAACAGTGAAACTATCGGTGGGCCAAGCCAAGTGAGTTCTGATGTAAGGGTATCCCCAAAAAGATGGGGCAATCTCACACTCAGCATGATGACCCGGCGCTTAGAGCTCTGAGATTCATGCTTAAAAGTGTAGGTTTAGAGATCTCGGACCCCCAGGCCAAAAAAGTCTGGGAGACTTTGACGCGCTGTGCCCTGGCTGGCGGCCGCCAACCTTTTCAACTGGGCTACTTGGGATGGCGTAGAACAAGTGGTGAGGAAGAAGGAAATTAACTTGGGAAAGGACCCCCCTCTCCGAGTCTACCCAACCCTCTCTGCCCTTAAGGCTTGCTTTTCCCCAGGCCCCCCAAGGGAGAGCAACTTAGCCTGGGAAGGATCTGCGGAGGAACATCTTGGATGGGGGGGGAGACAGCCCTCCTGCTGCCCAGGAGGAGACGGGCTTAAGGCCTCACTTCGATGGCCCACAGACCCTTTTGAGCCTTGGCCTAAGCCCCTAGGTTCCGAGCCAAGCGCCCCTGCCCTGGAACACGTGGCAAATGGGCAAGGTGGGGGGTGGCCTCTGCCGTATTATCACCTATCTCCTACCGGAAGCTCCCCACCACCTTGTGTGAACCTGGGAGAGCCTGCTGAGCTGCCCTTTTGTAGCTGCGGTTCATGCTCACCGTGCATGGCCTTCCCAGTGAATGCTAACCCGGGAGGCAATAGGCCGGCCTGGTGGTACCCCTGGGAAGCCCAGGACCTTAAAGAACTTAAAAAGGCAGTTTCCGAGGATGGACCTAATTTGCCCTGGGCTGAAACCATCCTCCAGGGTCTGGCTCATCAACAGTGCACCACCCAAGATTGGAAAAATTTAACTAAGGCCGTACTTACTGGCCCGCTGTACCTAAAATTGTGTGCTTTTTTTAACGACAGGTGCCATGCTCAGGCTGAGACAAATCAAGCTGCTAATCCCCCAGTCCCCATAACTTTTGGAATGTTGTCAGGGTCCAATGAACCTTTTTTCTGATAGTTTGTATGTAGTTAATTTGTTACCAACTCTAGTGTCATCATACATTAAACTAGATAAAAATCCAATTACTCCCTTAATGATCCAAGTCTGGTCTTTACTAAAGGAATGGGCTGAGCCCATCTTTTTACAACATCTCAGAGGACACCAGGAGTTGCCTGGAATTTTGGCATGAGGAAACCAAATGGCTGATCAACTGGCTACTAATGGGACTATTATAGCCACTGCACAGCCTCAAAATCTTCAAATGGCTCAAGGACTTCACGAGCTTACGCATTTAAATTGGAGGGGGTTACATCAAAGATTCCCCCTGGTCCCTATAAAGGACTTTAAAAAGATCATAAGGACGTGCAAATCATGTATGCCATTTCTGCAGGTCCTGCCTCTGCAATCTCCTGGAGTTAACCCCAGAGGCCTTAAACTTAATGTTATCTGGCAAGCTGATGTAACCCATTATGCTCTCTGTGGAAAATTAAAATATATATTTATGTCCATAGACACCCATCACATGCTTGTTGGGCAACTGCTCATTCAGGTGAAAGGGCCCGACTTGCTGAAAGCCATTTCTTACAATGTTTTGCCATCCTGCAGCTACCCCTACAGGTAAAGACAGACAACAGGCCTTGCTTTATAAGCAAACTATTGCAAAGATTTTTTTCAAATATGGAATATTAAACACACCACTGAAATACCATACAATCCAAGGGGTCAAGCCATAATCGAGAGGCATAATAAGACCCTAAAGGACCAATTAATAAAACAAAAAGGGGGAAGCAATCCCCATGACCAGTTAAGGACAGCCATGCTTACATTAAATATTTTAAATTTCTCCAAAGACCAACCTCTGACGGCTTTTCAGAGGCATTGGTCAAATCAGACACCTTATTTAAAGGTGGAAGTTCGATGGAAGGACCCCCTTACTGGATCATGGCAAAGTCCTGACCCCCTTATTAGTGTAGGAAGGGGCTTTGGATGTGTTTTCCTGATTGGAGAACCAAGCCCAATTTGGGTACCTGCTAGAGACCTAAAATACTGTTCACTGGAATAACTACCCAAGAGCACCCCCTCTTGAGGTATGATTCCTTGTTTGTTCTCTCTAGGAATGAAAAGACCGTGGTGGATTTTTTCTGATCCTTCCTGGAAATGTGGGAAACCTGCCTGCGTGTATCAGAAATTGTGGGCAACAATGGAGGCAGCCAGCCTCCCTTCCTTCCAGTTGCCCAGCCCTACCCCCTCGTTCAGGGGTATCCATCCCTACCCTTTCTCTACTAAATGTTACTCACTTTGTTGGAATCTACCTGGACGTCTTTATGGTGCAGTGTTTCTCTGTGGCGATACCACCTACAGTTTATTGTCAAAGAATTGGAATGGAGTTTGCACTATTGTTTTCCTTATGCCAGACATTGATGCCGTCCCCAATAATCAGTAACAGGTCACCTAGGGCTGTCCTTGCCCTTCCCCTGCTGCTGAGCTTAGGGGTTGCTGTTGGGGGGGAGGGGGAACAGGCATTGGGGGTCTTGGTACCTTGCTTCATGTTTACAATAAACTGTCTACTAACGATATGCATCAAGTTGCTAGCACCATCCTAGATCTGCAATCTCAACTTGACTCCTTGGCTGCCATGGTCCTCCAGAATCACTAGGGCCTAGACCTGCTCACTGTCAGAGAAGGGGGACTCTGCCTGCTTTATCTTGAGCGGTGCCGAGATGGACTGAACTCCAATTTTCTCTGGACTGGGCTAAATGGGTGACTCCCTTACCTTCTCCCCCTTGCGGGCCCCTCGGTTACCACAATTCTTGTGTTTACATTTGGCCCTTGCATGGTTAATAGGCTTCTCCAATTTCTTAAGGAACGAGCCAGAGCTGTCCAATTAATGGTGGTCTGACAGCAATATGCTGCTTTTAGCTGATTGGGAACCCCATGAGGTTGGCCATGGCCCCTACTAGGGTATACAGGTGTGAGGCAAAAATAACAGGACCTCCTCGAGTGTCAATCCCTCTCCCCCTCCCCCCGAGTCCTTCTACTGGGCTGGTAGGCCCCGCAGGTAGGATTGCCTGAAGAGCTAGAGTGGTAGTCAATGACGGGTAAGATCCTCAGAGGGGGGCGACCTAAGACAGGCACACTCTCGAGTAGGGCATCCACCTGCTAATAAAACAAAAAGAGGGAGATGTGGGACATGCCAGGGCATGTTACATCAGAAAGAGGCAACTAGCTAGCCCTGCCGTTTCTCAGCCCCAGGGTCACGTGTGGCTATTACGCAACCCAGAAAGGTAGCTCTAGCTGGCCCTGCCTCCCAGCCTTGGGACCACATGTGGCCAAGATGGAGCCTGATGGTGAACCCAGAGGTGGTCCTGTGGGCTGTGACAGAAAATTAGGCCGCCTCTTAGGATTGGTCCCCGGCCTTTCCACCTTTGACAGACAGCTCAGGCCTCCCCTCACAGTCCCTGGCTAGGTGCATGCACACCCCTCCCCTTCTTGCCGATCTTTGACCTGATTGGTTCCTGTGCCTTATTTAATAGCAGGATCTACCTCAATAAATGAGACCTTGTACTGACTCGGCTCCCAGATGAGTCTGATTGTCCTCTGGTAAGGGAGGGCTGGGTGCAGGCGGTCTGTTGGCCCTTTCCTTTCTTGGCTCGTCCAGTCCGGGCGTGCTTCCCCATGTCTCCCGCAGGTCAGGAGAGCGCGGGGGCGGGGGAGGGGGGTGGGGGTGGGGCTAAAATCCCCGACATGGCTCAAGTGGTAGAGTTCTAGCCTTAAGCAAAACAGCTCAGGGAATAACACTCAGGCCCTGAGTTCAAGGCCACAGGACTGGCACCAAAAAAAAATACAAATTAGATATGCAAATGTTGATAACTAAGCATCATGAATAAACACACTAACATTTGAAGAAGGAAAAGAGGAATGGAAAGAAGCAAGTTCTTCAGTCCAGTAAAGGGGCAGCCAAGACAGGTACAGTGTTCATCCCCCACACTGAGACCTGCTTACAAACCATCCACGTGCTGATTTGGGGAAATCCCGGCTCTGAGCATTCCAGCTTTAGCTTCCCAGATTTCAGTGGATTGCAGTTTCTATACGGATCCCTCAGAGGGCTTCTGCCCATCCATACTGTACATAACCACCAGCTTCCTTGTGTTACTATCCTGACACCCCTGATTCCCTCCCCCTGGGCTTCTTGTGTCTGGGTGGTGACCCCTGTGCCCCTTCCAGCCATGATTAAAATCGGATCTGCTAAGGCCTCCTCTTCTTTCTTTCCTTTCATCCACCTGGTCTTTCCCCACGATGTGCTCACTCGTGTCACATGAAGGTACAGGTTCTAAACCCAGATCCATTATTTCTGGGAACGAGAAAGGAAGCAGGTCAAACACGTTGCAGGTTCGGATAGAATGTAACCCTGGTGAACACCAGATCTTCTGCTGTCAGGCGCAGTTGGGGGAACCTGTGCCGGGCTGGCTCTCTGCTGGCTGTCCCGTCTCTGGGGATCCTGGCTCACCTGTCGGCCCCAGTACACCTGTTGTTCTCCGTTGTCTGCTCCTGACACTGGCTCTCCTGGAATCTGACCCAGATGTTGCTTCACCTCAGTCGTCCTCACATCCTCTTCCCCTGTAGCTCAGGGTCTGTCTGGCTTCTCCCCGTTTACACACCTAACTTACTTCCTGCATTGGGATGAAGCAAAAACCACCAGTTCCTTTTTATGTAAGGGGCTGGGATCACAGTGACTCTCGCATCACTCAGAACTTGAAAATATCCTAAAGATGCTCTCGGGTTTTGAAGAACCCTGGACTATGCACTTAAATTAGTAAATCTTCCCAGTTACTGTACATTCCCCTACAGGACTCTACTGACTCCCAGGCCCAGCTCAAGCATGTGTTTCTATTCTGGCCCCAAAGAAATGCTTTTAGAATTCTCCTCAAAACAAATGGTGAGGGGATCTTTCCTGGAGCATGTCAGCCTTCACGGTGAGTGTAGACCAGTCCCTTGTCTTGGTTGTACATTAGCATATTCATTTCAGTGCACTTGTCCCATTGGTGCAGGTGACATGGAAATATCCATTCCATAAGCCGATCTGATATCAATTCCCCTGGTCCTCCACGTCACACCTACAAGACAATCTCAGCTGCCTCGATGAGCTGGAACGACAAAGAAACAGAATTGTGTTCCCATTGTCAAAACAGTCTTCTATAAACAACAGCAAAAATCATAGCATCCTACTGTAAAGAAAACAATAAGCTCCAGATTTTAGAGAAAAAAAAGAAATATCTCTTGCTTTCAGAGTTAATATAAATGGAGTCCAGATGCACTTTGGATAGCCAGTGGTGAATTGGCAACAGGCCTTGACCCATGTAAAACATGGTAGAATTAAGCAGAGGGACAGAAGTTGTTCAGGAAGGGCCAGGAATCTAATCTATTGCCTTGCAAGAAGCATTCAGTCATGGGGGGGTGGAGGGAGGACATCTACTTGTTTCCTTTCTCCAGCAGAACTGACCCTTGAAGTGTCAGAAATATGACTGGGTATCTCTCAAATATAAACCTGTCACAAGTTCTCTAACATTTTGACAGGAAATAAAGACAAAACACCATTTTCATCTTTTGATTCAGTACTTCTGCACCTTTAAATGTCAATTGTTGTGAAAGGAACTGAGCTTCATCTGTGCTTAGAATAAGGCGTCTAGAAACTACAAAAAATAGAAACTATAGCATCAAAGGTAGCATCCTTTTCTCCTCTTTTTCTCCCTCCTCCCTCTCTTCTTCCCCTTCTTTCCTTCCCTGCCTCCCTCCTTCACTTCCTGGGAGTTTTCCAGTTCAAATTTGATCACTTGCTGGGATGTACAGTCACCTAGAAATATTCTAGTGATCCTGTTTTGATATTTTGACTCAACCGTGGAGAACCAGGGTCTGATTGGCTTCATGATGAAAGGGTCTTGTAACATGGCTGTCAGTTCCTTGTGGTTTTTTTTGTTTGTTTGTTTGTTTTGCACTCTTCCTGGTCAATCTCACTTGCTCAGCTGGGGGCATTGAATTCTATCCCAGGATCAGAGGATATGACAAGCAAAATGCACGTACTTGCCTTTTGCTGCTCTGATGAGACTTTGCAGATCTAGTGCTTTTCTGTGTTAGTTCCTGACTGCCTCAGCCACTGAATTGAGCTTATTAGCTTTTTATAAGCTTTCTAATTTCCTTGTTCACTTTATCCTAGCTACTCTGCCTTAATAAAACCTTCAACTTAATGAATACACACAGCTATTTTCTCCTCCAGGGTTTTCCTATTTTTCTTCCCTCTGCTTGAGGGTGTTTTTTCTCTGTCCTTTGGCTACTTATTAAATACAACTTTCACTTCTTGCAATGCTGTGACTTTAGATGGAGGAAAAATCTCCCATTTACTAAACTTAGGCAATGGCATCCATGAGATTTTTCCAGTCACACATTGTATGAAATTGCCTATTTCACGGTTATGTAACTTCAGGGATTACTGTGATCAACTTCTGATTTTTCCATAAATGTTCTATTTAAAATTAAAATAATCTCTTTCATTTGTTCTATTTCCCCAGATCATAGCCTGGTCACAGAACAGATCTGACTTCTGTGTCCCAAGACTGAAATGAACATTTTAGTGACTATTCTGCTTTAGAGAACTGAGGTGTATGAAGTGTACATCCTGTTAGGATATTACTTTATTTTTGAATTCTAAAGAATATTGCTTCTGTTCCTGTATTATTATTATTATCAGAATTTGGGTTCCAAATCTTTACACAAAATAACAGCTTACTGCTTTTACTGATTTGTTCTACTCTTAATGAATACACAGAAATAATTAACTCAAGACAGGAGGTATCTAGCTCTATCTGGAGGGAATAGCTCTTTCCTTTCCGAGGGAGCACAAATCCTTCATTATTTAGCATTGTCTCTGTTTTCCTAGCAGTCTGAATACATTAATTTTAAGTGTTAATGGGAATTACTAGGAGACTCCTAGACAGAAGATAGGTTCCAAATTTAGTCTAGCTGCTACGGGCAATCACCCAACTGAATTATCTGAGGGGATATAACAAGAGTACAGATGCTGACCCATTACTCTAACCTCATTGTAACAGGGTACCCAGTACAGACAGGCTAATAAAGTTTTTATTGAGTGGCAAAAGAACTACCATGAGGGAAAACTTCAATCTGATTCTGTCAAACAGTGAAGAATCTCAATTTGCCTTCGAGGAAGGCTCCGCCGTTCTTAAAAGGCCCTTCAGTAGTGCAAATGGGTTCCAATAAGTATTTGGGGATCCCTCCATAGCTATGGGAAGCTCAAGAATGGATGCTTCAGAACCAGCTCACGATTTGAGTCAAGGATCTTTGGGAGAATGGTAACACCTAAGAGTTACACACTTGTGTTTCTAAGTTTGGATAATAACTATCCATCACTTCAGATGATTACCTTTTCGCGATACACTGTGATTCTTGCCTAGGATAGTAATTACCAACAGGAAATCAGAATAGCGACATACAAAGAAAAATAGGAAAAGAAAAGAATTTACTTGACTAGGCACTAAAGAGTCTAATTGCCATGTTGTAAACACCAAAAAGCGGATGTTCTCTTCTTACATCCCTTCAGGTAATTCAAAGGATAATACGCCACAATAAAGTACATGGAAGAATAGCACTCAATTTAACACTTTAAAAATATGTATTGGCAGCACCATCTTTGTATTTTAACAAAGATTTCTCCACATAATTACTATGTCATGTCTCAATGGAAGAATTAAAATGCAACAATGCTCTTAGAGTGCGTTTTCTTTTAAAGCATCACATTAAAGACTACTCTAAAATGTTTACCTAATTTAATCCTTAGAACAACTTTGTGGAAGTAATTTTTCTTTTCATTTTTGCAGATGAAGCCATTGAACTTTGAGGGGCTTGAATGACACGTTCAAGATCAAAGTAGATGTAGCTTTTCCTAGCATATTTCCTATTTGCATATAGCAATTATTCTTGTGTGCAACATTGGTTTCTGCAGAAATAATTGGAAATTGGGAGATCAAGTTGCAGCTGTACTGAAATATGAATATAGAAGTGACCTCTAACTGATGAACTTTCTGTGACTGGTTTCTTATACAAGCATGCAGATAAACAAGGAGAGAGAGTACTGTTTAAAAAAAAAAAAACTTACTCTCTGGCTGGGCTTCTCTCCAAATCAATAAAATCAGAAGATGAGTGGAGGGTTATTGTCAGCATACTATGTTTTCAAAAGCTTTCCAGCCTTGTCTACTGTATTAATAGCCAAGGTTGAGCATTATTAGGTGGCATAAATATATAGATGCATGATCATGGAGACTCCTCTTACCACTAAAACTTTGTGATTCTATGAAAAGCCCGACTATACCTTGCACTATTTCTTTCATCAAGATAAACTTAGTGGGTGCTTATTAGAGATCTGGCCATGCACCTTACAATCCAGAAAACCCAGCATGCTGAGGGCAATCCTAGGAATACACATCTTTCACAGGAACATGTGAGGTACAATGTTAAAGGCTAATAGGTCTACATTTCCCCCTTTATATATTGTTGTCTTGCCAAAAAGAGTGATGGTGGGAGTCTTCTTTGTATCCTGGGTATTGATTGTTTGACTAAACTATTGCTCAGCATTTGTGCGCATCGTTTATCTGCAATAATGTGAAAAGCTTAACCCAGAGCAGTTTTGATCTGCTGTGCATGCAGAGGCCGTATAATCCAATTTTCCCATCAGTGAAGAGATTAGCAAGGTGACTTGTTCATGGTAATACTTAGGACCCATTTATTACGATTATGACTACTGTTACTATTACTGCTATTTATTTTCACTATTATTATGGACAGAGCTCAATGGCTCTGATCTCAGTACATCAATCATGCTTTTAGCCATAAGTTTTCCCATTGAGATCTTTCAACCAGGTAATGCATTTTTTTTTTCATCTAAGTAAATTACGATGTAATAAAGTACAGCACTTAGGTTCAGAGATCAAGCAGCAGCGAGCGCTTGTGTGCACACGCACACACGTGCAAAATGACCCTGTGCATTATTTCACTTGCCTTTTCAGTATTAGTGTTCTCTAGTCAATTCTGGATACCAATGCTATAAACCTCACGTCCTGAACTCAAAAGCATTTGGAGAACAATTACAGAAAAACTCAAAACATTTCATCAGTTACATTTCATAAACCAATAACAAATTTTCTCTAAAAAGTCATAGATGCTCCAATTTTAGCTATTTATCTTAAATATTCTTTAGCATTAATCTAGAAGTAAAAATCAGTTTTATACATTCACTTCTTGATTATCATTGGAATATTAATAAACTTGTATCTTTTGTAGGATGCCTAAGGTTACTGTCCTAAAAGATAAAATGGAGGGGCAGAAAACAGATATTAGGAAACATTTCTATATTAAATTATAATTGACTAAAGTGGTAATTGTCAAATGTCTTGGTATTTCATTTTATTAAACCTTGCCTTTACAGTTCTAAAACTCTCAAATCCCCCCAGTATAATTAATTTCCTTTCCTCTAACAATAACAGACCTAAGGAATTTCATCCCAAGAATAAATTCATTATTAAGATAAATTATATGGAAATTTACCAACGTCCACACAACTACTAAATTATAAAAGCAGTATACTACAACCCTGAAAGAGCAGTAAATGTGTAGGCAATGGAGAATGTCCTTGTTCTCTAAGTGCTCTATTGTAAATTTCCTATGCTGCTAAAACACTAAAAGTTTCAGCTTTATTAATGTATTTATGCCAAAATTTAAACACTTAAGGAAGTTCCACAAGTCCCTCCAAGCAATATAAACTTACCTAAAACAAAGCATTAACTTCTCATTAGAGGCAGAGTTAATTACCAGGACTTTTAGTCTCTGTAACTCTGCACACTCAGTTTTCTTAAACATAAATCATGCAGATGAAGTTCCAAAACCCTTTAAAGAATATAGTGATTGATTTATGTAGACTTTCTAGGAGCGGGCTGTAAATCAAAGTGGAGATGAAGCAATGTTACAATAACATGCTTTGTAATTGGCTTGGTTCCTCTTGTTCTGACATTGTTTAATCCACCCTATAAATAGCTCATGGTGGAAAGATAGGAAAGGTACTAAATATGAGTGATTTAATGTATCTTACATCAGACCCTTTTACTATCACTATTCACCCCAGCAGAATCCCCGAAATAGAGGTAAACTCAATAAAACAAGATGCATCTACTTTTCTTCCATAACTCTTCCTGGTCAGAAAGAATGAGGTGTTGTCAGGACTTTGATACTTTCACAAAAGAGAAAGCGGGATGTAGGACCTTGCTGCTCATGAGGAAGTTTCTTGGTGGCATCTTCCAGCCTCATTCCCAACTCATGGAAACAATTGAAACTTTCCTACAGATCACCGCCAACGTTAACCTTTACAGGATGTGAATTCTGCATCTTTATTGTGCCGTGTATGCGGCATCAGCTCTTATCTGCTTCTCAAAAGACACTCAGAAAGCAGATATCACTATTAATTAATCTAATTTAACCTCCTTTACAAAGGAGACAATGGTTTATGTATAGGTCATGCTACAGGTCCCAAAGAGTGCGTGGACAAAGGTTATTGGTTGAATCACTCATAGAACCATAAGTTGAAAGAGCAAAATAGCATAGGAAAAGATACTGTCCCTTGTCATGGACAAAATGTGAATTAGGTAACCAATCAAACATTGCCTTATATTTGTTAGATGTACACACACACACACACACACACACATACACACACACATTAAAGATAAAAAATAGAGGGCTGGGAATATGGCCTAGTGACAAGAGTGCTTGACTCGTATACATGAAGCCCTGGGTTCGATTCCCCAGCACCACATATATAGAAAATGGCCAGAAGTGGCGGGACTGGCAAAAAAATAAAAAATAAAAAATAAGAAAAAATAAAAAAAATTTAAAAAAAGATAAAAAATAGAGTGAGCAGCTTGGGAAAGGTTGCTGTTCTTCCTTGTGGTGGAAGTATCAGGCTCTGCATGGTTTCAGAAAGCAATTTTGGAGCATCTTTGAAATCTAAATTGAAAACACCCTTGACTTTAGCGTAGTCTCTCTAGGCACCTACCTCACAAAAATAAAAGCATTTGAACATAAATACCTCTTGACAATAATATAAGTAGCAGTATGGTTTGTAGTGTCAACACATGAGGAGACAACGGAGAAAACTCTATTACATATGTACTGATGTATAGAAAATACATGTATCTGATAGGCAGGTTGTGAGCAACATGAATAAACACACATGGTATGTAGAGCGATGGTAATTGCTTAGCTATTTCTGTATTTACTTGCAAGAATTTTTATATCATTACATCGACATGGCAAGCAAGGTGAGAGAATATGCTGGCCCCTCCACACATGGGAAGAGAGCTGGAGTGGAATCAAGTAAAAAAGGACAAGAAAAAAAGTGAGCTACCAATGAGATAACAGCAGATATGATCTCCTGCCAATGGTGCACTTAGGTAAAACTCCATTTGTTTGTATCGGTATCTGTGAATACCTTCTAAAGGACGACAGCCGTTTCGGTGAGAATTGTAGTTCCAGGAAAAGCAACTTCAGTCCTCAGTGAACACAGAAGCTTCTATTTAAGAATTCCAGGGGGGCTGGGGATATAGCCTAGTGGCAAGAGTGCCTGCCTCGGATACACGAGGCCCTAGGTTCGATTCCCCAGCACCACATATACAGAAAACGGCCAGAAGCGGCGCTGTGGCTCAAGTGGCAGAGTGCTAGCCTTGAGCGGGAAGAAGCCAGGGACAGTGCTCAGGCCCTGAGTCCAAGGCCCAGGACTGGCCAAAAAAAAAAAAAAAAAAAAAAAGAATTCCAGGAACAGAGCCATTAAGATGGATGAGATGTCCTTTGTCTCCAACAAGCTCCATCTCACCTCGTCCTCATAGTCCACACGTGGTGACTTTACCACACACTCCGGAGAAAATAGAAATCAATACACTGAAATCCCTCAACTGCCCACTGCTGTTCCTATAAACGTAAACCCATCTGCTCGGCTGTTTTGCCTCCCTCTGCTTCTCTATCTCTGGGCCAGCTCTCATGCCAAACTCTGCCATTCCACACGCAACCCCCATTGCAGAAAATGCGTGGCTGAACTTTTATGTCTGGCACATGGCAGGTGGATCCTAGCTACAATAAGAAAAAAAGGCAATTATTTTTATTTATAATTATGAGTTTCTCTCTATCCACTCCATTAAAAACTAAGTGCCCCGGTTCAGAGTTTTTGTGTACATTTATGTAAGTGCACACCCATCTTTTTGAACGGCCTCGATTAGAGCTTTTATGTTGAACCAAAGAAAACAGCCTGCTTTCATATTAGTTAGTGATAGATATGCATGAGTTTAGTTCTTCCTCCTCTCTTTCATTTCCGGGTCATTTCTATTTGGGGTGTGTGTGTGTGTGTGTGTGTGTGTGTGCGCGTGCACATGCACATGCACCCGTGCTACTCCTGGGGCTTGAACTCTGGACCTAGGTGCTGTCTTTCCTTGAGATATTTTGTTCAAGACTAGCACTTTAAGCCACAGCACCACTTGCAGCTTTTTGGTGGTTCATTGGATATAAGAATTGCATGGACTTTACTACCCAAGCTGGCTTTGAACCACAGTCCTCAGATCTCAGCCTCCTGAGTAGCTGGGATTACAGGTGTGAGCCGCCAGCGCCGAGCTTTCTATTGCTTTTTAATCAGTATCTAAAGAACTTAGTATTTTTTTAAGTTTTTATTATAAAACTGATGTAATGAGAGGTTACAGTTTCATACGTTAGGCATTGGATACATTTCTTGTACTTTTGTTACCTTGTCCCTCATACCCCCCTCCCTCCTCCCCCTTACCCTTTCCCCCCCTGAGGTGTTCAGTTCATTTACACCAAACAGTTTTGCAAGTATTGATTTTGTAGTTGTTTCTCTTTTTTTACCCTGTGTCTCTCAATTGAGTATTCCCTTTCAATTTCCTAGTTCTAATACCCATATACAAGGTTTCCAATATACTCAGATAAGATTACATCGATAGTGTAGATACAATCGCAAGAAGGTGATACAAAAACATCATCGATAGTGGAAACTACAGATATACATGGGATGTTGAAAGTAGTTACAATTGTGATATAACAATCATTTCCATAACATGGAGTTCATTTCACTTAGAATCATCTTATGTGATCATAAGGGTATAGCTATTGGGCTCTTGTGATCCTCTGCTGTGACTTGCCTAAACCTGTGCTAATTATTCCCAATAAGGGAGACCATAGAGTCCATGTTTCTTTGGGTCTGGCTCACTTCACTTAGTATAATTTTTTCCAAGTCCTTCCATTTCCTTACAAATGGGGCAATGTCATTCTTTCTGATAGAGGCATAAAATTCCATTGTGTATATGTACCACATTTTCCTGATCCATTCGTCTACTGAGGGGCATCTGGGTTGGAAGAACTTAGTATTTTATAAACAAGTTACCAGCTCTTCCCTGAACAGGGACTTGTTACTTTTCGCCAGCCGTGGTGAGGAAATGTTCTCAATTCTCCCTTATTAATAAAGATTCACTCATAGAAAATTTTATTCTGCCTTCTCTCTTCTTTACTATATTCCCAGTTAAGACTTGTGAAATACTTTCACCCTTCCCTCCCACCCACATTCTTCAAATGCCTAATTTTGTACTGGATTTTTTAAATGACTTACTAGAAGTTTCCTTTCTACTTAAGCAGCCCTTTCTTGATATCCACATTACACATTACAGGTGATTTTATTATCAGATGCAAATTACTGATGTTACAAGGCTCATTTCACAAGATTATTAACATTTTTCTTCAATGTCCACTACCTTATGTTATCTCTGCCTACTTGTTTAATTAAGTACAGTATTTTCCTATGGCTTTTCTGCATAGTATACATGGGCTAGACTGCTCTCCTCCTGTGGCTTTTTCCCTGGTTCCTTATTCCTGGCAAGTAAATATCTTGGGGTCTCCACAGCAGATTATATTTCACCTGAACTGCTTCATCTGTTGCCCACTCAGAACATCCCAGAATAATGCATGATTTGGAGATCAAGTTTTTACCAAAGAGTTTGTGAGGACATTTTATTTTTTTTTTTCTTTTTTCTTTTTTCTTTTTTTTTTTTATTAATTGGACATAAATTTTTTTACAAGGTGTTGTGCAAAGAGGGTGCAGTTACATAGTAGGGCAGTGTGTACATTTCTTATGATATCTTACAACCTGTTTTTCTATCCCTTGTCTAGGTCAGGTTGACATATATGCAATATACAATGTATCAAGAACATATACAGTATTGTGAGGACATTTTATATCCAAGCTATAGCATCCTATCTGATACTTTCTGGCTTTGTGTCTCACATTCTCCTAAGTCATTAGGCAAGGAAAGGCAATTTCATTTGTTCAATTATTCACCAAGCTTTCGTGCATCAGAAGAAAAAAATTGATATTCACAGTTGACAGAGAGCTCATCCTTTTTTGTGCAAAAGTCACTCTGATGTTCAGAAGACACTAAGTTGTTAAGGTTAGACATCAGATTAACTGCTGAGGGGGTAACCCATTCCTCAAACATTTGACTTTTTACTCATAACTTTGAAAAGGCACTGGCCTGAGACTCTCTCCAAAGTCAATATGTATTTTTCTATTTTCCAAACAACTTCTAAAAGTCCACTTCACTTATTTTCCCTCCTGACCCTTCTCAGAACGCCCTTGCACGTTTCCTCTTAGAGAATACATGATCATATGCCAGAGTCCAGAATTTCAAATCACACATTCTCAATTCCTTCTTAATATACTCATAAAAAAATGACCCTTGACAAACAAGTACTTCACCATTAAAAGAGAACCACTGTGATTTATTTTTAATGACATTTTCCTTTCCCTATGTATTTCTTGAAAACAGGAAATGTGGACTTCAGAAATAGAGATCTAAGTTCATGCTTGAAATTCTATTTTCTCTGACTCCTGCTGTAGGAGTTCCTAACTTATATTTGGCTTCTCAGTAGACACAGACACTTACATGTTAATATACTCGCTTATAATTCTTCTTGTGCTGTTTGGCAGGGAGTTTCAATCAATGATTATTTGCCAAACAATTGCCTAATTTCATCCGCTGCCCTACTGCCCAGGCATCGAATGAATTTTGTCCTTCCCTTCCTCTTGTTTTCTCCATGTCCAAAGTCCTAATTATCTAGCAATATTATCAGTGTCATTTGTTTCTGATTAGTTTGTTTGACAACCCTGAAATGCTATTAAGCACAGACAGCAATCTAAACAGCTATGGTTTCTAATGCAAACAATAAAGCAAGATCTACATGATGTACACTGATGTACAATGAGATTAAACAAAAAAACCAGTTTGATAAATTAAAACCACTGTCTTGTATGAAGAAAAGCCCTACAGCAGTATTTTTCAAAAGTTTTATACTAAATCAGTTCTGCTTTAGAAAAATGTTAGGAAAGCCTCTCTACATGGACATAATGCCTAGAGCAAGCAGGAGACACTTGACCAATTCAGGTTTGGAATACTCTCATTAGGATAGAGAAAGCAGCTGTTTAGATACATATTTCATATACATGTGATTTTACATACAAAATTTAACACTTATATTTAGTATATTGTATGACATTAGAATAAAGCTAACTATGGTTCTAGGATCCCTGCCTTGTTCATAAAGTTATATAATTCTGTGTTATTCTGACATACAGTGAGTTTATATATTTTAATCTGTAAGTGACTCGCTGTGGGGAAAAAAGAGCTATAACTGACTATTCAATAAAAGAAGTAGAAAGGAAGGTTGCTATATGTCTTTATGGTTAGAAGCAGGAATAAAAAGACATATCCACATAAGTCAAATACAATGCTAAGGGTAAAAAGGTAATATTAAAAAGGACATTCGTAAAAGCTAAAAATAAATAAAGAAAATACATAAAAGGTAGTGAAATTTTGTATTTATCCAGATAGAACAGTTAGGTGGGCCAACAGGTAGATGATAGTTACACAGACGATAAACAGACATGCTTACTGATAAACATATACATATATTTATTCATACTAATGACTATATATACATACATTCATGTATCTACTCTGATATTTTGGATCCAATACAGCTATACTTCTTTTTAGTTATTGTGCTCATTCACAAGAATAGCTTTTCTAGTTATGGGGAAAATTAAAAACGCATTTACATTCCTATAATAGCATGCAATGATTCTTCAAGAAAAGTCATGATATATTTGACAATGGGATATCTGTCGGAGTTGATGCTGCGATTTCCATAGCCACAACTCTAAAGGGTGACAGTGTCTGTCCTTTCTACCATTTATAAAATTGGTCTCATTCAAGATTTGGTGACAAACATTTGAAAGCTCATAATTCCACAGGCTAAAAGTGCTTGACTCCCCTGTCAAGCAGGCCTTCCCCGGCTATAATTGCTACCATTATGACATAAATCAGGGTGACCAAAATCAATTTACATTAGTTAGATACATTTGAAAAGGACAAAGGGGTTATGGATAACCGCAGTAATTCTGAATGTCCTTATAAAAATCTACATTATGACTCGCTCTACCCAATAAAGTGGGAATGACTGACTTTTGCATTTTAATTATTGAACAAAAGCATCTCTGGGGTATTATTAACCAGCTGGTAATAGCCTTTTTCATTTAATGGCATGACATTGTTTAATTTTAGAATAATAACCATGTTTTATGTCATCTTTTGTCATTGGTTTTTTCCTCTCGCCCTCATCAATCTTGGTAATTCTTAGGAAAAAAGAAATCCACTGAAAGTATTTTAATGACTTAGTTGTTTGAAACAACACCTGAGTATAGTTTACACACTAGTATAAATAATGAAGATGAATATATTTTCTATTACCTAACATGCTAAAATTACAGTGCATTACAAAAATATCCGTCCTTTGCATTGCATTAGTTTAATTCTACGAGCGATATACTACAATCACAATTAAAAATAAAAAATGTTGAGGTGTCATGTATTGTGCACTGGTTTAAAATAATAAATTTAAAATGTCAGGTTTATTCCTCAGTTTGTTGTTTCAAACTTTCAAATGCTCCAAGACCACAGAGTAGGGTATAGTCACTTTGGATCCACACATAATCTAAAACATTTGACTCGTGGATTAAAAAATGAAAATAGTGCCTATTTTCTCTGGAAGGTTTTTATCCTGTCTTTATACAGATAAGGAAGCTAAGTTCTAGAAAGTTCATGTTTACCCACAGTTCTGAAAATGTAAAAAGCAAAGGAAAAGGCTGAATGTTTGTTTGTAGCACATTTGAAGTAAGTATGAAAAGCATCCAAAGGGACAATTCAGCTAAAAAAAAAAAAAAAAAAAAAGTACTATTTTCCTAAGGCTATCTAAACAGAAAAACATCCCATAACAAATGCAGCCAAAGTATAGATGTTATAGTTCAGATACGTACAAATGCATGGATCATGATAAACGAGGGCTTGCCTCTGGCTCGCTTTCCACCAGGCCTTGAGACCTCGGGTCGGAAGATCATAGGAGCCTGCCTGACCAGAATGTGCTAGATGTGGAAGTACTGCACCACAGATGCAGTAAGTACTTCAAGTACAAGCTCATTAGTAAAATTATCAAGTTGTTTAAGGGGCACACTCCTAGCCACTCAAGCAAGCTGAGTAAACGTGAGGTCCTGAGTTCAAACCCTGGTACCACCAAGGTCAGCCCAGACAAAATAAATCATTTAATTAATTCATGAGACCCCTGCCCTCTGTCTCAACCGATAAAAAGCTGGGCATGTGGCTACCCACCTGCGGTACAAGTGATGGGGGAAACACAGAAGGATCATTGTTCAGCACTGCCTAGAGGGAAAATGAGAAAAGACACACAAGCATGGATAGCGCTGCTGAGTCCCTTACCTAGAAAGTGTGAGGCTCTGGTCAAAACCTCAGGACTCCCGTCATAACCTGAAAAAGAACACTGCTCAGTCTCCTAAAAGTGCTCTTTGCTAGGTATAGTTAAATTAAATGCCGTCTTCAAAATAGTGGGCAGCAGCTGGGATTGGTACTAAAGCTGTCTCTTCTGGCTTCTGCCTATTTGGGATTTTATTTTGTGGAAGGTGGGGGTGGGCTTTGTTTTCCCGTGTGTGTGTGTGTGTGTGTGTGTGTGTGTGTGTGTGTGTGTGTGTGTGTGTGAACAGGAACACATAGTTTACTTTGCCCACCACATAACCTCATCAGTCCCAGAGCTCAGCTCCCGTGGGATTCCCTCCCGTTCTTATTTTTATTCCCTTCCCTTAGCTCTGCTTTTGTGAAACCTATAGCAAACGGGCCTGTGTTTCTCTGATGTCCCTGGGTATGTATGAATCAGATACTGCCCCTAAGAAAAGGGCACAACGTCACAACATGCTTGCTCCGTTTACCCTTTGAAGAGCAAAACCCACACTTCCTGTTTTCTCTCTGAAAGTTTTCCAGGGACCACAAATACTTGGATTTCATGATTGTACTTTCAGAGGATGAGGACATTCAACTCAGCTGTGCTGTCATCATCAGAAGCTAAAGTGCCTATATTTTTAACACTGTAGAAATCTCCTAGTTTATCATCTAGGCCATAAAAATCAATTTAATTACACACACACACATATATATATATATGATGTTGCGTTTTCCCATCTTTGCTCTCCAGGTTGTTCTGTCTCTTGTGGCTATTTCATAGTTCACTGGTTTAAGCCATTGCAGCATATAGAGTATCCAAACCATACAAGCATGTTTGCTAATACCCAGGGAAGTCACATTTATTGAATTTCTGACTTGTGACGGGCACCGTGGTGTTTTTCACTTTATTCTTCAGTATAGTACTGAAACCAAGATTCATGTGCAACCTAAAACACCTGACACCTACTTTTCCTTATAGCTTGGAAGTGACTTCAGAAAATAATGGTGACAAGTGCCCCCAACGTTGATCCTTTAGCTACAATTTACCAGAACGCTCCCTCCTCACAGTGTAGCCACATTACGGGTCTTAAATTATCATTTGTATAACTTCAGTCTTTTCCTAATGCAGTGGTTTACAGAGCGTCTCCTGTGTTTCTCTTAATTTGACAGACTAACCTTGGGGTGACCCTGCAGTCTGCAGCAAGGACACCTCCCTTGTCCTCAAGGTCACAAACGCAAGTGCTGCTTGCTCTGCGAAAGCATTACTGGCCTCAGTAGAGCTAAGATTATTTTATATTTCAAAGCATGATGGTCTCAGGATGGGAACTGTAGTTCCAGTGGTAGAGCTGCAGCTTAGGATGTCAGAGGCTCTGAGTTCAAATCCCAGTTGCAGGCCAGACACAGTGGTCTCCCTCTTACATTTTTACAGTGCCTGTTGCGTTATTATCATAGTGTTGGGCTGATACTTTGCTTCATGAAGAAATCTAGGGGACCCTCTCTCAGATCTGACATTAGCATTATCAATCACCAAGTAGACTCTTTGAGGTACATTAATGAATATTATTAGCAAGGAATGATTTAGTGGAGAATTATTTACTTCATTGCAATGGTATTTGTAGGGCCTTAGGGCACATGGTTTACTCCTGTTAATATAGTATTAAAATCTAGTCATTCAGACAGTAATTGTTATTCATAAAACTTTACATTATTTCTCTCCACAGAGACCATGGGTCCTTGTGCAAACAACCTCTAGAGGCTGAAATGTGCCCTCTTCTGAAAGGTTCCGATAATTGGTGGGTAATTCAGCATGCCCCATGGTTATCTGCCGTAGACTGGCCTGCTGGGAATGGTCTCCTGGAACGTGGGCATCAAACTTTGAAGGTCAGATGAGTGGACTAGAGAACCGCAGGATCCGTGAAGGAAACGATGCCGTCAATAACTTCCCCTGACTCTGTCCACTGCTGATGCAAAGGGAGAAGCTGCCGCTAAAATGGAGAGGCCACTGATTAGATGGAGAGGCACAGGGTCTGTAGCTTGCATCCTAGATGGGGGGACAATAGACGGTAATAGCATAACCCCGTCTGCCTCAGAGAGTAGGACTCACTAGGACTCTGCCTTTTCACGCTCGCTTCTGAATCAAAGTCTCGCATGCTGTGGCTGACGGATGCAGCCTGAGTCACATAAGCTTGTGTTGTAGCTGTTGGGGAAACAGAGCATGTTTCTTATGCCCATATTGGGAAAACACAGACGAGAAATTCCCCCAAACAAAGGATGTGTTTCCCCATGTACTGGGAAGCCAACACCGGGGTGAGCAGTTCCACTAGCTTTGAGCATACGGCGAGAACTCCAGGCATGGACTTACATATGCATCATCACGGGAGAACACAAATAGAATGACTATTTAGCCTAAGTTATTATCTGTAAATTGCTAATTCTTCAAAAAGAAATGGTGTGCCCTACCACTTGTCAGAATAAAACAGAATATGAAAGAATATGTGGAGAAGCCCTAGGTATAGAGAGACTGGCAGTAGAGGTGTGCGCCATGTAGAAATTCAGGCAAATGCAAACTTCACACCGAATGAATACTAAGGGGTTGCAGGAGGCCCTCTGCCTCCCTAGGACCCTCTTTGCAAAGGAGCTAGAACAAGAGCTCATTGCTGCAAGCCCTGGGCAATGTCAGAGGGAGATTCTATCTCAATAAATAACCCAGCAAGCTGGCCCCGCATGGTGCCAGCAACATGGAAGGCACAGGTAGAAAAATCCCGGTCCCTGGCTGGCCCCCATATAAAGAGAAGCCTTATCTGGAAACTAAGCCGAACCCAAAAAGCAGTAGAGATGAGACTCAAGGGGAAGAACCCTTGCCCGGCCAGTTACAAGCCTCTGAATTGAAACCCGGCACTTAAGAAATAAGTATTTCCCATTTCCACGTCTCACATTTCTAATCTTCAAAGCTTTGCCTTAATTGCATGAGGCTAATGAGTAGAGAAAGCAGACATCTAAACATAAAATAACGCCGCATGAAGGTTTGCATTGGGATGCTTGCAAGGATAAGTGACATTGGCTTCCCTATCTGACTCCCTGAAGCCTAAATTTCTGAGTCATTCTAATTCTTCATGAGGAGTAGAGATTTGGGGGACGTAATTCCTGTGTAGCCTGGAGAGGAGAATGAAAATCCTGGAGACCTACTATCCCGCTACCAGCAGGGAAATAAGGGCATCTATTTATGAATCAAAAACGTACAATGGCCTGAGCCTACTTGGTGGCTCGGTGTGTTTTATATATTCTGTGATCGTGTTCTGATCTGGTAGTGAAATCCTGGGTCTGAGGAAGACACAGCGACGTGTGGCCATCAACTTGCTGGTTGTGTGGCACTGTGTTTGTTATTCAGCTGCTTTGAGCACTACTTTCCCCACTGCTGTGTATGATGAATGGTAGTTTTTACCACGCCGGATTGTTGTGAGATTTCAATGTGACACTGTATGAGGAAAACACAAGACACTTAAGCCTGAAATATTCTCAGATGTGTAATGAAAAATAACCTTTCATTATACTGAAATAGGGCTATTTACAGGTCCTTTCAACTTCATGCCTTAAATAAAAGCCATCCTGATGGAAATACTTTCCTTTGCTTACCTTGTTTATTTGGGGGCATTGATTGTAATTTTTCCAGCATTTCAACCCAGGGAGATTAATGCTGTATGACAAATTCTGCCAGACTGAAAGTGATAATGTCCTTTGCTGATGTTTAAAAAACACAAATGGTTTATTGTAAGACCCAATGTCATTTGCAAAAACAAAAGTCTGAACACACTGGAGTGAATGTATTTTTAATGCAGCCTGTGAATAGGATGATTGGTTTACAACTGATTTAATATGCCAGAGAGGACAAAGTATACATCTCAGTATCTCCTTGTTCATGCGTTTATCATTGAGTTCATCACATTCATATAATATTTGAATGCAGAATGTGAAGCACCATGTCTGATGTTTGGCATAGACTACAGCCACCTGAAAGCCTCAGTTTATTTTTTTTTTAGAACAGAGGAAGGGGAGCTGCGTTCACAATAAAAAAAGGACATGTTCCCCCATCTAATAAGAAGAAATTAAATACTGTTGCAGAGATTGTTTGTAAATGTGGTGATAATTCAGGCTTACCCAAATAATTTTCTTGGCCAACTGCATATAAAATAGGAAGTTAAAAATATTAACAAATACTCAAGATGAGATCTTGGCAGGAAAGCTGAAGCAAGTAAAAATTAAAGCTATCACATGCTTCCGTTGACTGATAGCAAATGTATCATCAACCCAAAGGCACAGACATCCACCACGCCTTTTTATTATAAGAATAAATTTGGAAAAACTAAATCTGAGGCCACATTTTCCTGAAAATCCAGGATTTCAGGTGCTATTTGTTTACTATCATTAACGAAGAGCTGTAGAACAGCAAACTCATCGTTTTTAGATAAGCTCTAATTTTTATTAAAGGCCCTGCAGAAGGATTAAGAGAAAACCTTTGTAAAGTACAGTGGATGGGCTGTGTGTCATGCAATTTGACCTAGAGAGATTGATGATTCGCTCGGCACTGTTTAGAATGTACCACTGTGTCTTGCTATGCTTTATCTGTCATTGGCTAAAAATAGAAAACATGAAATTCACTGCAATGTGCATACTGCAGAAGATACTACTTAATATTCTCAGAGCATCATGCGGTTGTACAGATTCCTGAGATATTCCAGTTAGGAAAAAATACACACACACACACACACACACACACACACACACACACACACACACAATTTTACTCCCTGGCATGTGAATGACAAAAAAAAAAAAAGGAAAAGAAAGTTGTTTCTTGTTCCTCACAAAGAGAAAACAAGAATTATAGAATTTAAAAGGCTAGAATGTCAATAAAAGTGTTTCATGATCAGAAAGCACCTAGGACTTCAGACGGCAGGAAAGGCACCGTTTACAAGTGTTCGTTTCATAGTGATGTCTCAAATCCCAACTCCAGCGTAGATTCGACTGAACGTGCCAGTGTCTGCTGGGACTTGGCTCTTTGATAAGCCGTAGTTCCTGTTTCTGTATCACTCAAAGGTAGAGCTGCACTGAAGAGCAGCAGCACAAGAGTAGCAGGGCCTAGGTTTGCATTTCCCTCAGGTCCATGGCTGTGAAATACTTGGGTCTCCCATTCTGTTCACATGTCAAACAGAGATGGGAATGGGTGTTACCTTGGAGAGTTGCTAAGTATTAAACTGAAACAAGGAATAACATATAGAATTTGCCATCATCACTAGGATTCAGCACCAGTCTCGTGTCGACATTCGAATTTTCTTCTATTTAGTTTTGTATGCTGAATCATCTCCCACCCTCAGGTCCCGTACTTTGATTAACTCTTTCATCACAATCTACATAACAGGTACTCAGAAAGAGTTTCAGTCAAAAAAGTTTTAAATGGAGAAGTACATCATTTAGAAACCTTTACTGCATCTTTATTAAAAGTGAGGAAATGTGTTTTCTATAAAGAAATGTTACTACAAAAGGAATAGATAAACAATGTAGTTCAAAACAGTACTGAGAGAAACAATAACTACATAGGCCAAAAGCTAAAGGGAGACAAGTTGCCGACCAGAGAAAATGCAGTGTGAGAAGTTTTGTGTGTGTGTGTGTGTGTGGATTGACATTAAAATGTAGCAGGATATGCGTTTCCATGGTTGTAGAATTTTTTATTATTATTTTTAAGTAACTGTACACAGAAGGTTCAATCCAGCGTGTCCCTTTGATGCACAATGCGTCCAGATAAAGGGTCAGCCCTCCTATCATTCTCCACCCCACCCATCTCAGCCCGACCCATCCCCTCAAGTTACACGGTCCCATTGCACACATGTGCATGGAGCATCATGACTTCATTCACCTACCATCTCTCCCTCCATTGATCTTTACCCCCCCTACCTTCATTCTCCACCCCTCAGACAAAGCACAGTTCAGCTCTCAGGCATTCATTTTGGTAGACAACTGTCACTTAATTGTTCATAGGAGTCATCCCGCCAGGATCTGATGCACTCTTGAACATATCATACTTTATTCTATTTGCTTACACACACACACACACACACACACACACACACACACGTGCGTATGCATGTGTCCCTGTTGGTGTTTTCATATATGTTTGTATTTTAGACTCTATCCCTCATATTCAGAACACCATGGTGGTAAAAAGAGTCAGTCAAGAAAAGTTACTCATTTCATGGCAGCCAGGAAGCTGCTTTTCAGGAAGCAGAGAGAAAGAAAGGAACCGGGGTCAGGTAAAATCTTCAAGGGAATGCTACAGTAACACACACACACACACACACACACACACACACACACACACACACACACCCCTCCAACAAAGCCTTATCTTCTAGAAGAAAATGTGGCAGGGAGCTCCAACTCCTCTGATGAGATGGGTGTCAACATGATGCAATCGTTATCAGTGGTCAGATCCATCCGGTAGGAACCAAGCCTTTAACACAAGAACCCACAGAGGACACGAGGACCAACCATAACTGACCTTAGCAGACATTCCTCCAAAGCAAACCAACGGATGTCCAGCTACATGAGCGCAGTGAGCAGCCTCCCTAGGGAAACGCAACCACTGGACACCCGCTAAGATGATTTGATCAAAAAGTCAAAAGGTGGGGCTGGGAAGGTGGCTTAGCGATAGAGTGCTTGCCTAGCATGCATGAAACCCTGGGTTCGATTCCTCAGCACCACATAAACAGAAAAAGCCAGAAGCAGTGCTGTGGCTCAAGTGGTAGAGTGCCAGCCTTGAGAAAAAGAAGCCAGGGGCAGTGCTCAAGCCCTGAGTTCAAAGCCCAGGACTGGCCAAAAAAAAAAAAAGTCAAAAAGTGATTCTTACCAGGGATGCATAAACAAAGACAACTCATTCATACTCCTGGAGAATATAAACTCACCATTAGGGAAAACAGTATAGTTCCCGAGGAAACTAGAATTAGCATATAACCATAGCCCAGTAATCCCAGGACTGGATATATATCCAGTGGACTTTTTTGCATGCCCCACAAAGGCTAACTTGAGGAGCAGACGTAAACTACTGGGGTCATTAGTCAGGCCCTGTGATTCCAGCACATTCTCACAGAGACCAGGAGCAGATGCCAAATAGCTCCCATAGAATCTGAAATTATAGCTAATGGAAGGGGAAAATGGACCATATTCCAGTATCATAAAGCATGCACCCGTAATTCTCCCTGTGGCTGCTCACTTCACTCTGCGTGCTCTGCATAGTTAGCTAATGGGTTTCTGCTCACCAGGAGAGAGGTTTTTGCTGCCCATTCGTTGCTGGTTCTGTACAGATAAAGCAAGCCCCCTGGCCGTGCAGGACTGCAGTTCTTAGGGTTTTACCCCACCTCTTACTGATCCTCAGAGATGATTTCACCTACAGAATATTCACTAAAAGTCTCCACAGACATTGGTACAGGACCATCATATCAGACATTCAAATTACAGAGTCTTCCTATGGAGTGACCTTGCCCCCCCTCCCCCCACCAAAAAAAAGAAATGTACTCTTTACCTGACTTGTGTAACCGTAACCCTTTTGTACATCACCTTTATAATATCAATAATTTTTAAAAATCTTCCTATCAAGTGAGAATCAAAATATGAATACTGATAATTGACGTAGAGTTTGGTAAATGGTAGGTTTTAGGGAACACAGTGTGTGAACCAACCCTAAAACCCAAAGAATATATCAAGTAAGATATATCAAGTGAGTATGACTCAGAAAGACAAAAGGACGAGTTCTTCCATTGCTATCCCTCCTCCTGGGAAAGTTAAAGAACCTCTTCCATATCTCTTATCCATCGTGTGCAAAGACCTGCACTAGGAGAAGAATGGAGAGATTTCATTTCCTCTTTCATTCACCGTAACAAGCTCACCTGAGCTGATACAAGCTTTGCATCCCTGGCCCAGTTTGATGTCCCACTGCACTTGATTTTAGGTGACTCATTCACCATTAAGGGATTTCTGTGCTGGTATACAAAGAGCTTGTTTGTTTTCACTCCCAGGCTTTGAATACGAAAAAGAGATACTGGGGATGGGGGAAAACTCGACATCAACTAATCTGAAGACAATGGATTACTGTCTTCATCTGAAAATTGAGGTTCCCATGTCCAGGCCAGACTTGAGATGGGCAGAGGCTGCTGGGTCACACAGAGATTCACAGTCCACACCCGCTGAACAGGGGCAGGAAGTTGTTGCTGAGCCACCTTCTGGTCAGGATAGTTCAACTATCATTTGATGATTTGCTGGAGGGTTCATGTAGACTGACCAGTCCGAATGTGAAAATCTCAACAGCCACAGACCTAGGGATGGCCACACAGTTGAGGGGATTTCCTGCACCAGTCCCGCCTTGTACAGATCCAAGGGCTCGACTCTCTCTTACATTCAGCTGTAGTAGTCCAAACCCTCAGGGATCGTCGTCACCACACTGCTCATTCATCTGAGGTCACACGCATAGCCCTGCTATCACAGCTGGAATCGTCCTCACCCACCTTTGTCCTGCCCAACGCCTCCTTTTCTGAATTGAGTGTTGTGTATTTACGTAAGTGTGTTACGATTTATAGGCCGTCTTGTCCTCAGTTTATCCTGACCCAGTGTCCCAGGGAGTTTCCTTAATTACATTTATTTATATCACTGCTTATGTTCTGTAACCTGCGCACAGTCTGTGTATGCAACACTATCAGTCCTTGCTCGGATAGTTCAAATTTACGGCAGCAGATACACATTTGAGTTGGCAATTCCATTACTGGAATATAAATTATCTAGATAAATGAAAGTAGAACCTCGGGATTTTCCCCCCTATGCTTTTATTTCATTCATTTCGATATTTACTACCCTTGATGGCACCAGGCTTAATTTTTACATTCCTAAATTCCTTGGCTATTTCAGCATCAAAAATTAGTTCACATAAAATGACTATAAATAAAACCCAAAGGACATTTTCATTATTTTACTTTTTTTTAACCAGCGTGGATTAATCTTTATCTACCTAAGGATATATTGGAAGACAGAAAAGGCCTGCATATATACATCATACAAACTCCAGAACTTATTTCAATTAAAGAAGTGCTGTTATCTCCTAAACCCAGCCATTAAAGCTCTACCAGAGAGGATCGAAATTACTTTGCTTAATAAATACAGTTCCTAAAATATGAGCAAACTAATTGAGTGAATTTAGTCCATACATATGTTGCTACAATAGGATTTCAGAGTGATAAATATAACTAACCACAAAGACATAGAGACCCTGTAATTTCTGTTCATTTGTTATTATTTCCCATAAAAAAAATCACCTGAAAGTTCATTATCTCAAATTTTCATGAAACTAAGCAATTATAATTAAGAGTTTAATTTCTCCTCCATCATCTGCTATATGATGTCTCATGGGGCTCATTGAAGGAGGGATGATGTGGGAATTGCTTTACTTGGGAAAAAAAATGGGATGTGTCCAGAAAATATGCCTGCCTATACACAAAGAATAATCTCAAAAATTAGAAAATCAAAAGAAAATGTTTTCTCTCATGTGAACGTCATTATGCCTACTAAAGAGTAAGCTTAACGTCCACTAGGCCTGTGATTCAGGTCTGGACCAACGGTCTTGCGAGGGCTTGGTGCTCAGTCAGATTCTCCTCTGATTACTGCTCTCCGTTTACCAATGCCTTGTGTTTCCGTGATGCTCCAGGACTGTTCAGACCCTCCATGGATGCCAACGGTGCCAAAGTCAAAGCAGGATGCTGGGGAAAGTAAGTGGCTACACACCATAGCTCAGAAACGAAGAGGCAAGACTCGCACACAAACCAAGGTCCAACCACCACCTGGGAAGGTGGAGGGAGTGGAGAGGCCAAGCCCGTCCTCCCCCTCCACAGAGAGCAAACAGCAAGTGGGCGGCTGCATTTGGGGTGACTATGTGGAAAGACTGGCACCACATAAAGGAGAAACTAGAAACCTACAAGACTCAGAGAAAGGTGTGGAAAGAGGAGGGAGGCGTCCTGGAGACTGCACCCTTGGCTCCACCCAGAATGGAAAATCTTAACAGAGTCCATGCCCGCCAGGCAGCCCCAGACTCACAGCTGCAAGATCCCTCCATGCCAAAGGCCAGCTACTTCCAAGACCCACCAGCACGGAGTCAACCATGACAGCCTGACCCTCATCGCTTTAGACCCAAGGACATTCACTTTGCTCCATTTCAAGTTCTTACCTCAAACACAGACAGCAGAGAATCACTTCCAACATTGCAGAGTAGCCTCACCCTCGAGGTACAGCGTGAGTTAGAATCCATCCATAAATACATTACTCTCTCTCTCCCCACTCTCTCTCTCTGTCTTTCTCTCTCTCTCTCTCTCTCTCTCTCTCTCTCTCTCTCTCTCTCTCTCTCACACACACACACACACACACACATCTGAGTTCAAGCTACAGGAGTTACTATGTTAACTCTCTACTAACTCCAGGTCTGCAGCTCACTGATAAACGCCAATGCTACTACTGTCATGATGTTCTGCCTCAAAAGCAACCTAATCTCTGCCTAGATTTTTTTAAGCTACTAAGATGACTTTGGCAGTATTGAGAGGACTCTGGGACTCAATTACCCTGCAGGTTTTGCTAAATCTAATTTAAAGCCCCCCAATTAAATCTTATTCAGAACTTGCTCCTTCAGGCCCTCTAGCTACCTATGCTTAATACCCTGTCTAGTGGAATCCTCTTACTGAAGAACTAATAGGCTTAGAAGCTGTTGAGAAAAATTGCCATAGGGAGTCATGGTCCTATGACATGGCTATTCTGAAAAAAAAAAGCTATCTTTATATATTTTACCATCCTTGAACTACTATTCTTATACATCACAGTGACCATCTCCAGCTTTTATTAGGAAACTGGAATGTGCACTCACCTCCAGGCATAGGAAAAAACATAATGGCCTTTCCCACCTGAACTTCTTCAATGAATGAATCAACCCAAAAGTAAATCTGAAGGCTGCCTCGGTATTATGCCAAAACCCCTAGACAAGTTTAAAGGTGACTTTTCCCACAAAGTCCTCTCTGAATGAAGTTTCATGATCATAGATGGGTAATACGCTTTCATCACAGTTAAAGTTTACACATCTATAGGGGGTAAAGCCCACTACTTTTGTTCATTCCTTTTAAAATATGTTATGGGAACAGAGAGAATTTTCTGGATGAAGTAAGAAGTGACAACATGAAGACACAGGTATTGGAAGAGAAAGCTGTTTATTAGGAAGTTGTTACTTTTCAATTCACTTAGAGATGCAGTATATAAATGCAAAAAGATTCACATTCATCGCAATCACTGATGATATCTACATTTCAGCAAACAGTTTGAGTGCATCCTGTTTGAAAGTAATTGTGCACTGGGAATAAATTATAATCTGATGGGGTTTATCTGTGTGTCAAATGGAACCTGGAAACTGTGTGTTTAATGTCTTTTTGTCTTATATATTTGGAAAACATCTGAGAAAAATGCCCCAGAGAGAGAAAGGAAAATGGAAATGTTATAGATATAGGTCTGGTTGCTGAGTCATTAATGCATTAAAAGCAGTAGATTGGAGGTAGCACTCCAGAGGAGTCCTTTGGGACAGCATCCACAAGACATCAAAACCAGGAATGAATTTTATCTCTTAAAAATCAACCGGAGCTTCTGCTTTCACCAAGTACCATGAGTTATAGATATATGTATATATATATATATATATGTGTGTGTGTATATATATATATATATTTAAAGTTTCTTCATGGGGAACATTTACAATGGGTTATAAAAACACTCAAACACTCTCTTGCATTGCATTAATTCTAAAATCTTCAGAAGGGGCTGGGAATATGGCCTAATGGCAAGAGTGCTTGCCTTGTATACATGAAGCCCTAGGTTCAATTCCCCAGCACCACATATATAGAAAATGGCCAGAGGTGGTGCTGTGGCTCAAGTGGCAGAGTGCTAGCCTTGAGCAAATAAAGAAGCCAGGGACAGTGCTCAGGCCCAAAGTCCAAGCCCCGGGGTGGCAAAAATAAATAAATAAATAAATAAATAAATAAATAAATAAATAAATAAATAAAATAAAATCTTCAGAGGAAATAGTGAAGAACAATTTCTTTCAGGAATACACAGATCCCTGAAGTCCTGGGTTGGAGTTCCAGTCAAATACGAGGGGCAGGAGCCAGCCTAACACCTATGCAGGATAGATCAAGTTGAATGTTACTAAAGGAAAGGGAAGAACCTTCAAAGGGCTGACTTGTTAAAACCTGTGATGGAAAAGAAAGTCAATGTGTTTACCTGTCTAGACCTTCACTCTATATACACAGCTAGAAAACTGAGAAGTTCCATCTGCCAGCTCCAATAAGGGTTAGGAAGGAGAGAATAGACTTACACCTGTTTCTCATCCTAAATACACCTATACAACATGACCAGAACACATTGACTGTGAGGAATGAATGCTATCAGCATTGTGGAAAGAAAAACAACAAATTACCTAAATTGTGTTTGGGTGTCTACACAGTCTCCCAAGTTATCAGCTCCCAAGTTAACTCAGCTCAAGCATGCAGGTGGACAACCCAGAAAGTTCTAGAAATCCTCCTGTTCTGTTTTGAGAAATAGCATTTTCCCAACACTCAGAACAAAAAATAAGAAGAATGTGCCTGGCATGCATCCATTTCTTATTGTTCCTCATGCACTAGGACACCAAAAATCTTTCAACACTTATTTGTATTGCTGTGACCAACACTGGGGCCCAGAGTTATCCCAAAGGTGAGTGCAGGAATCTTTCTCTCGCAACTCCAAAAGGATGGGGAGAAAAGATGTTTAAAGGGTCGGTTTCAGTTAAGAGTAACTGAAACGCTAATCCCAGTGAACCTAATAAATAAGTAGGAATATTGTAAAAGAAGTCGAGAAAACATACTTTGACATCAACTAAAGTGGAATCTGCAATGCTGTTTTATAATTTATGGTAGTAAAAGGAATTTGGAGCATAAAAGTGTTCAGATGGACACATTTTAAAAGCCTATGATGTCTAAAGTGTTTAAAGTCCATCTTCATTGTTCATCCCTTAGCAAGTACTCTGTGGAAAACCCTCAAACTTGTCCTGTGTTACTGAACCAGTACTAACATGGTGAACTTCATCTTCTATGTGAGCTGAACTATGATCAGTTCTTGGAACATGTGTCACAGGTAGAAGATGAGTAATCTAACCTAAAAATGGATTCAACCAATAGATGGCTTAAACTTGTTGCAATTTCTTTACTAGCTCAATGCAAGAAGGAATGCTTTTCTAGAGAAGAAGAACTATGCTCAAGTACCATTCCCGAAGAGTGAATGGCTTTGGAAAGTATCTTTCACTTTAGATTAGATCAGCATTCTTTCTGAATTCCACCTATAATTTCAAGGCCACACAGAACATGTAAACTACATCATGGCAAATCATTTCAACTGCAAATCAAGGTTAGAGTCACAGGTGATGTTGAACACTTTATATACTTCTCATGCGGTCATAATTTAAAACAAAATCTGATATCTCCATTTCCATACAAAGCAGCAGTGACAACAACGACAAATGCTGATGTAGATGGGGGTGGAGGGGCGCCTAATGCACTCTTTTGGGGAATGCAAACTTGTGCAACCACTATGAGAAGCAGCTTGGCCACTCCTCAAAAAATTAAAGAGTGATCTACCCTATGATACAGTGATACCACTCTTCAACATGTATCCAAAGTGTGTGTGTGTGTGTGTGTGTGTGTGTGTATGTAATTACAAGTCAGAATATAGTAAAAACCACTTGTACAACCATGTTCATTGCTGCACTATTCACCATAGCTAAGTTATGGGAACAGCCCAGATGTCCTTCCTTCCATCAATAAATGGATCAAGAAAATGTGGCCTATGCATACAATGAAATCTTTGAAGGCATACATTTTTTATCACTAAAAAACAAGTACCTTCATATACTAATCTCAGGAAAACTGTGCCTTTGGCCACAGACACTGTCTGAGTTACTGTTCAGTCCTTGCTTCCCTAACTTGTTATAGTAACTGCTAATCCTTCAGGTTTCCAATTTCATCCTTTAGTATGTTATTTCTCAACCAATGCATGAATATATTCTCAGAAAAAAGATCAAGTTATCCCTTTGTACTTGTCATAATTAAAATTATATGTTCAGCCGGGCACTGGGAGCTCATACTTGTAATCCTTCTCAAGTGGTAGAGCATTAGCCTTGAGCAAAAAGAAGCATAGGGACCATACCCAGGCCTTGAGTTCAAGTCCTAGGACTGGCACAAAAATATGTCTATGTTCATTTGGTAAATTTTTACTATCATAACTAGCACCTTGACTAGATTGTGAGCTCCCTTCGGTCAGGGAGAACATCTGTTTTGCTCACTGTTACATCTCAGATCACGGAAACGCTGTAAGGCATACGGCAGATACTCAAAATGAATTTGCTGGTTGAATAAATCATGAATAAATTCATCATTTAGCTGCTCCTATCTGAAAGCATAGAATGTTTGGTTTTTAAGTCATAATATGTGTAAGAGGAAAACTGGGTTCTTCAAAAAAGGGCAAAGAGACATTCTAATAGTTTCATCAAGTCTGCAATCACACGGGCCTTAACAAACTGCTGACTCTTCCAGCTATTTAGAATTCCAGCTGTAAGTGAAGACTGGGCTTTTATTCTTCCATTCAGTTTAGTTGCTAGTACTAATTTGTTAGGCTTTCAGTTCTTTCAGTCCTAAAAAATAATTCCAGCTCTCTAAGGTTTAATGGTTTCCCCTCTACTTAACAACAAGCTACCTAAGAATTTTTTTTAAAGCTTCTTTCCTTCTTACCCTTATAAAACCCTGCAATCCAGTTCTTCCAAGCGACATTCAGATTCTTGTCTTCCTGGCTTTTTCCACTAATCATTTTTCTCAGTTCACAAGGTGTTTCACTCAAGCACACCCCTCTCAGGTTTGATTTTTTTTTAAATCAATTTCATCCTTTTTACTACTGTGTATTCCAATACTTATCTATTTTAATAGATCTTTTGTTGCTGTTTTCATGCCCTTAGATCTCTATTAGATGAGTTAAAAAGTAGCCTCTCACTACATACTAGTTAAATTCTTACCAATATTTTCTACCTTTCTCAGTAAATGTGGTGCCATTGTACAACGTCTCATGACACCCACCAGAGGCTCAAACATGAAAGCCAGAGTCCCCAGTTAACACCCATGAAAAATCCAGCCATATATCCTTCCTTTCTCTCAGTTATGCTGCTCTTTTTAGTTTGCTGGAAGCATATTGTTGAGTGATAAATATTCATTTTCTATTACTTTGTGGGTCAATGTTCTCCCACTCGTTAGCTCTTCTTTGACGTCTTTGCTACAAATGGTCACGCATGCTTGCAAAGCTCTTTGTGATTTGCAAATCTGTTTTCACACACAAGGTGTCATCATGTTGCAGCTCCAGTTCTGACTGGAAAGTCACTTCATGGTACAAAGTAATCATGAGACGAACACGTCATGTTTGAACATGAGACCAACTCTTCTAAAGCTAACAAACGAGATAGAATTTCTACATTAGAAAATCCTTAGAACCTTCAGAATGATGTGATTTAAACAAAGACTTCTCTCAAAAACCAGACCATACTACAATTGTCATGAAGAATATTGATATCCAGTGGCAAAGATTAACAAGAATATGTTCATATTTGAGTGGAAGTAAGGGAAAGAGGTAGGGAAATGAGAGGCTTTAGGTTTATGGCAATATCCAAAGCCATCTCCGGAGTCACTTTTAAATTTTCTGTATACTGTTCTAGCCTATTAGCCTGCTTCTGCTTAAACATACTTCCCCAGCTTAAACTGTAATATAAATTTATGGGTGGTGGTATTGGAGATTGAACTCAAGGCTCTGTACTTGCGAACACTCTGTGACTTGAACCATGCATCCGGCTCCTTTGTACTTTTTACTTTCTTCTTTGCTCTCATTGTTTCTTATTTCAGATAAGGTCTAGGGCTTATGGCCCAGACTGCTTTAATACTATGATCCTCTTCCTTCTGACTTCCAAGCTGCAGATATTACAAGTGTGTACCATCATACCCAGCTCCCAGGCTAGCCTTGAACTGTGCTCCTCATTCCTACCTCCCAAGTTGCTGGGAATAAACTTTGTGAGGCACCATACTTGGTCAAAAAGTCTAAGACCTTTCTTTTATCCCTCTCAGGGCTCCACACTGGTTAAATGCTCCATGCTCCCGATCCTCAATTTTCAATACCTGTTTTTCTATCTCACTTCCAATGGAAAGAAAAGGCCTTAGAAAAGAACGTCCAATTTTCCTTGAGCCCTGAGGGGAATAAAGTCCTTCTTTTTTTTTCTTTCTCAGATGTCTCAGAGTTCTCATTTGTGCTGTGATGCGCAAAAGGAGTTGACATATTTCCAATGCTGGTGTTTGCTGTTGTTGTTGTTTTCAAGAAAGTGGTTCCTTCTTTATCACAGACCCTTCTGGTGAGGATGCCAGTGTATCTGACTTGTGCTGGAACATGTATGTGGCTGTTGATAGTTTTATGGCGTTTTCTATCAGTCAGATGTAATTACAGATCGAATTCACTGGAATCTATTTTCACCAACTAAATATTTGTGGAACAAGGTTGCCTATAACACAATCCCTACCCTCAGGGTGACAGGCAGAACAATCACAGTTTTGATGGCTGCAGAGCAAATCTGAGGCCTAGGCAGATAAATAAATAGACAAGAGTTGGTAGATGTACTTACATGTATATGAATATATATGTGTGTGTATGTTTATGAATGTATATATGTGTCAGAATTTTTAAACTGTCTTGAAATTCCTTGTTAAATGTTCTAGCAGTCTTTACCATATAAAAAAAGCAAATACTATCATTAGTATTAGGTATTTGTAGCTTATAATTACGTATTTATAGCTAGAAAATAGATTGGTCAGCATCTTACACGTGTATTAAGTACAAGCTCAAACAAATGTGTCTAACCTTGATTATTAAAAATTTGAAAATGTGGATAGGTAAGTTTTTCTGAAAGAAAGATTGAACATAGGATGGGCCAACATTTGAAATACATCTAAAATAAACCCAGTCAATTGCCAATCACAAGATTGTCAGGAACTTGACATAATTGCTTTTTCATTTGGGAGAGGAAAGTGAAGAGATCTAAAGAATAAAAAAAATAGTAATCATTTCATCTTGATTTGAAGCAGATGATTGTACTACATTTCAAGTGGAGTCTAAATTTTAAAATTGTGGCAGTTTTAGTTTTTAAAACCTGCTAAATTGGGAAGGATTTTGAAAAAGTTTATGCAAAGATGCCCAATTTTCCTTAAGAGTCCTGAAGAAAATGAGCTCCTTTCCTTTCTTCCTTAAATGATATCTCAGTCGTAATCCTATTTCTTGGGTTTTGCACATGGAGGCAGCTTTGCTCGAGCCAATCACGCAAGGGACCATTTTATTATAGCTGAACACAACAGCGATACCTACGGGCATCAGACTCATCCGTGCAGATGATTAGAGCTGGAGATGGCCAGATAAAAATGCCACATTTCTGGTTGCATCTTCTCTCTCTGATGGGGAGGGGGAGAAGGAAAAATAGAATCACTAACAATGGATGTTGGCCTATACATTTCTTCTTATGAAAATTTAAAATTCATGGTTGTAATTAACCACACTGTGAAACATCTCACTAAGAAATGCAGCTGAAGATTAAAGAATGTTGCTGAACAGTCAGATCAAGAAGAAAAACTTTGAAATGTGGATTTTTTTTTAAAAATTTGACTCTTCTTGGCATAATGAATTTAAGTCTGCATAGTTACTGGTTCATATGTTATAAAAATCATTGTGTGCAAAACATTGATATCTATGTGATTAAAAATGTGACATATAGGGCTGGGAATATGGCCTAGTGGCAAGAGTGCTTGCCTCATATACATGAAGCCCTGGGTTCCATTCCCCAGCACCACATATATAGAAAACGGCCAGAAGTGGCGCTGTGGCTCAAGTGGCAGAGTGCTAGCCTTGAGCAAAAAGAAGTCAGGGACAGTGCTCAGGCCCTGAGTCCAAGCCCAGGACTGGCAAAAACAAAACAAAACAAAACAAAAACAAATGCGACATATAAATAAAAGGGGATCTAGGGAAACTATACTTGGAAAACTTTGGGTCGTAAGACGTTGATTTCTTTTTTTTTTTTTTCCAAATTTTTATTATCAAACTGATGTACAGAGAGGTTACAGTTTCATACATTAGGCATTGGATACATTACTTGTACTGTTTGTTACCTCGTCCCTCATACCCTCCTCCCCCCACCCCCTTTCCCATTCCCCCCATGAGGTGTTCCATTCACTTATACCAAAGAGTTTTGCAAGATGTTGATTTCAAGCTGAGTACCACTGACTGAAACCTGTAATCCTACCTACTCAGAGAACTAATAGCTGAGGATCATGGTTCCAAGCCAGCCCAGATAGGAAAGTCTGTGAAACTCTTATCTCCAACTAACCACCAGAAAGCCCAAAGTGGAGTTGTGGTTCAAGTGGTAGATTACCAGCTTTGTGCAAAGAAAAACAAGCATGGGATAGCACTCAATCCCTGAGTTCAAGCACCTGTATCAGAATAATAATAATAATAATCGAATTTATTTTTGAAGAATATTGTGAGGTCTTTGAAGTATGTCTGTCTTCCTCTGAGAAAAGGAAATTGTCAACCATGTCTCCAAATACTTTTTTTTTCTACTGGTTGTGGGGTTTGAACTCAGATCCTGGATGCTATCCCTGAGCTTTTCTGCCTAAGGCTAGCACTCCACCACTTTGAGCCAGAGCTCCACTTTCATTTTTGGTTTTGGAGGGTATTTTTGGTAGTTAATAGGGTCTCACAGACTTTTCTGCCTGGGCTGTTTTTGAACAGGGATCCTCAGATAGCAGCCTACTGAGTAGCTAGGATTACAGGCATGCGCCACCAGTGCCTCGCTAAATTTTTACAGTTTAACTCTTAAGTCAAATCATTCTCAAAAGAGAGTTATTTGGGCTGGGAATATGGCCTAGTGGTAAGAGTGCTTGCCTCGTATACATGAAGCCCTGGGTTCGATTCCCCAGTACCACATATATAGAAAGCAGCCAGAAGTGGCACTGTGGCTCAAGTGGCAGAGTGAGTCCAAGACCCAGGACTGGCAAAAAAACAACACAACAAAACCAGCGAGTTATTTGTAAACAAAACAAAACAAAACAACAACAACATTGAATTAAATAAGGGTGTTAGAAATCACTTGGAAGTTAAAGACAACATGTTGCAAAATGTAGGGAGGGGGGACCATGAAGACCATCTTCAGAGAAGATACTTTATTTCCCACTACACTCAATCCCAAATATATAAACATAGGGCTGCACTGTCACGTATGTAGGTAGATGTCCTCATGGGAAGATAAGCCCTGAGAAGCTACTGAAATCCACAAAGAAATGATAGAGCCATGAGGAATTTCTCCATACATTCATATTGTTTAATTGGAGATGAAAGCTTCTTCACACTAAGTAAAGCACAAAGGGTTTTCTTTTTCCTCATACAAAGACATAAGTCAAATACTAAACCTATGCTAGGAAATGTGCATTGCATTTACTCTTCAGTCATATACTACATAATTTAGACAAGAAGAACATACAGAGTAAAGATTTTCAGGCACCGACCAAGAAAGAGTGGGAGAAGGATGTTCCTGAGAAAACAAAAGGGGTGGTAGGCAAGGTATGTGCTTTCTCTATGGAGGGGGAGCCTAAAAGTAGAGACTAGAAACTGAGGCTCAGATGAGTTCAGTAGTGGTACTGGGTGGAGAAAGGGGAATCATAGAGGTTAGGAATTACAGAGGCAGATGCAGCTTGAGAATAGCAGTGAGGACGAGCTACAAAGAAAAAGTGCTTCCCATATGAATGTAAGACCTTTTAGCCAACTAGTAATCTATAACTGGAAAGGACAAAACTCACTACATTTGGTCAAGAAAACTATCCCGGACCATGATTTGAACATTGTTTCTGTTCTTTCTTAAATTCAGGTGCACATGTGTCCAGCTTCACATTGATGTGGGTGTTAAAGGTTGATGTCTGTTAAATAAGAGAGAAGTGAGAGAAGGAGAGAGGCAAGGACAAAGGGGAGGAGGGAGGGAGAGAGAGGAGGAGGAAGCGGAGGAGGTGGAAAAGCCATGAGAAACATGAAAAGTTCAAATGCGCAGCAAAAAGTAAGATATAAACTAAAAGACAGGTTAAGCGATTGCTTACAATACGTATAGAAACGATGCCATCGTGTGATGTTCTTCCACCGGTTTGTCCAAGTACCAGCTGAGTTTCTGTTAAAGCAGGTAGCTATATATAGAAGACAATCCCATCCTGGAGCAGACGCTAAGGTGGTATCTAGGCCTGCCCCATTTATGTCTCCTGCAGTGTTTTATTAGAACCAACCTTCTGACTCTTAATGAAGGCCCCAGGTGAATTTTTAGGGACAGAAACTTGTTTCATTTTTGTGGACATGCTCTTTCATTTCGGCAGGAATGCCTCCCAGGAGTGCATGAATAAAATAGCAATCAGAGGGGGCTTAGCAGCTGTGAAAGAAGGAATAATTGCAAGAGAGGAGCCCTTTGTTGCAAGGCATTAGAAAAACTCAGGGATATAAGAGTACTCCCACAGTGGAATGTTTTGTGGACTGCTTTTTAATAATTAAAAGTTACGCCATTAGGCAAATCTCTGGGGCATTGTGCTTGATTATTTTGATATATTTAATTAAAGAAGATATACCCTTAGGTAAATGCTAGGGGATAGTGGGGCAGGTTTGGCCTACCTAAAAGTGCAGATGAAGTGATTTCCCCTCTGGGCTCCTATTTAAAATAAATTTGATGAAACTACTTATGAAGGAAACTCCAATGGAAGCGGTGACACTGATCAAGATGTGTTGTACTCACAAACTGACACATTGAATGGAAACTACTTGGTACAACCACTTAAAGATAATAACAAAATACAATTTAAAAATGAAACCAGGAAGAGAGGAGTTATTCTTGGGGAACCATTGAGGATTGGGGGCAATCACGTGGTATCGCCAAACCTAGTATTTGAGTGGATCTGTTTTGTAGTCTCTGGGAGAACATGTAGATTGAATACCAAAAGACATGTGAGAAAATTGGGATTGACAGGATTTTTTTTTTATTGGCAAAAAGAACTCCCAAAAATGTAAAAGGAAGGAGGCAGAAAAGTAGTACAAGAACATACATACTGCAATGTTATATTTAAGAAACAACATGCTGTTTGGCTCTGTCAAGGGCGATTAGCAGCCGAAAATGAAGGAGAGCAATCCAGGAAAGCAATTATGGAAAGACGTCCAATTAGAGCTGTAATTAGGAACTCAGTAAAGCCTTTTCTAAAAGCAGTTTCATTTGGGCAGGAAGGGCTGGAGTAGCATGGATTACAGAATAAATGAGGGGTGTGACAGAGACACGCCAGTGAAGATGGTCTGGGGAAGGCACTCCTGTGACCCAGGCGTCGCAATGGGAGCGATGGGCCCAGACCTTCCCACCTGGAGGAAATCCTACTCATCAGTGCATCTCTCAGCAAGACCACAGAGGCTAGAAGCAGGCTGAGACAGGGGGAAACGCTTATGATAAGGAGAATCTTAAAGGCAATTGTCAAGCCAGGCGCCCGTGGCTCACACCTATGATCCTGGCTACTTAGAAGGCTGAGATCTGAGATCACAGCTCATAAGCCATAAGTAGGAAACACTCTGTGAGACTCTTTATCTCTAACAAACTACTCAAAAAGGCCGGAGGGGTGCTGTGGCTCAAGAGGTAGGGTGTTCACCTGGAACAAAACAGCTCAGAGAGAGCACCCAGGCCCAGCCTTCAAGCCCCAGGACTGGAAAAAAAAAATAAAAATAAAAATTTTAATTTAATTTTATTGTCAAGGTGATGTATAGAGGGGTTCCAGTGACATATGTAAGATGGTGAGTACATTTCTTGTCAAACTTCCTCATTTTTCTCCCACTTTCCCTCCCCCCAGCACCGCTGGCAAGTTATAAAGTTCATTTCCAACATGTTGTCTTGTGAGTCTTGCTGTTTCTTTGGCTCACCCTTTGTCCTTTGTCTCACCATTTTGTTGTTGAGCAATTGTCCAGGGGAGGGGTGAGAAGGTGAGTTCTCAAAAGAAAGAATGAGGTGGAAGTTGAAAGCAGCCTCCAGATGGAGAAGAAAGAATCTGAGTTCGGAAGATTCAGCCTTAAAGTCTCGGTGGCTGGGCAAAGTGACACAATTTAAAGATGTCAAAAGAGGAATTAGCTTTGTTTGCTTTGCCAGAACAATAGATGAGGCAGTCAAATTGTTTCTGTCAAAAGTTTCGAAGAGCGTCTGGAAGGTCAGCCTCTTAGCACTGACACCCCCAACCTGTTACTATCAAACATCTGTGATTTGGGGATCTCCAGTAAGCAAATTATTTCACCCATTTCTGAGGAGCCCTAAATCCTAAAACGAGATTGCACCTCCTACCATATAAAAGAAGCATGAACTGTCCTTCTAAGCACTGGGGAAGGGGTAAAGTGCCAATCAATAGGTGTGCTGACTGAGAGAGCGTTGACTTGGAGAGTGATACAAAGGAGTTCAGAGAGCCTGCACTCCAGATGGGCCTGTAGTTCCAGTTACCGGAAGGCTGAGGCAAGATCACCTGGTCACAGCAGGTTAAGGACGGCATAGTAAGGCCCGGTGCAAAGAAAGAGAGAGTGGGGGGGGGGGGGAGAGAGGGAGAGAGGTGAGTATCTTCATACAGAATACGCAATACATAAAAAAAAAAAAAGAGCTAAGTATCAGTAGAATAAAGGGCAAAACCCACTCGGTTGTCACAGACAGAACACATTGCGCAGAATGCAACACCCCCTCATGATAAAAACTCAACAAAGAATGGGAAGGAGCTTCTCTACCGGATGGACTGCATCAATGAGAATACTAAGCTGCCATCATTCTTAAAGGCAAGCCTGAATTCCGTTCCCTTAGAGCAAGAGCAAGAGGAAAATGCCACTTTCACCACTTCTACCCATCGTGGGATCACTCTCACCAGGGCAATTAACAAGACAATGAAAGAAAGGATGGCTAGATAGGAGGGGAATGATAGAACCATATCTGATGTTACAGATCATCACAATTCATGCCAAAAAGCCCTTAGGGATTCGCTAAAAGTCTAATTACCACGCATGATTCAGCCAATTTGCGGAATGCAAGAAAAAACAATTGTGTTGAAGTTCAATAGCAAGAATCCAATTTTGGAAAACAATTCATTGGAAATAGTGCAAAAAATAACCAAATGCACAGGAGCACATTTATAGGAGGAGGGGATGTGCTCCTACAAGTTTGAGGGTCCCTCCAGTGTGGCCCACAACTCCTGTGCCGTTTCCACTCCTGTGGACAGTGGACAAGGACTTTGATTTCTCCACATCCATATAAACACTCATGCTGTGTCGGTAATAGACACCTTAACAGGGCTGCATAAGAGCTCAGAGTTGGAACGAGCATCTTTGCTTATTCCCATTAGCCATGTGTGTGTCTTCTTTGAAGTTGAAACCTTTTGCACCTCATCTCCAGATTGCTTATATTTTTGGTATTAAGTTGTAGAATTCCCTTCTATACTTTGGAAATCAACCCTTTATCAGATACAAGGTTTATAAACATTTTCCCCTTTGAGTAGCTAGGGACTGTCACAACTTTACCACCTAGCCCCGAGTCCTGGCTTATCTTCCTGAATGCTGCCCTCCCCTGACCACTTGTGGGATGGCAACTTGCTCTGCACAGCCCATTCCGTACAGAGGCAGCTGGTGGGGCTGCTGTCTTCACTGGGAGGGATGAGCTGAATTGACCAGGGGCGAGTGAGGGGCTAACACAGCTGGGACCTGTTACCAGTCATCCTGAACCTTGTTGACGTCACTCTTGCCATTACCCAAATATGAGTTTGCCATGGATAGACAGTGGTAAGAGCTTCCTCGTCAACCACAATAGACAACAGCATCTTCCGTCGTGGATACCTGTAGATTTCGGGTGGTTTTTCTATTGGTTTCTGCCATTGGTGTGGGTTCTGTAGTTCTTATCCGTTTCGTGATTTCATGCTCTTCTCACACCTGTATCCTACCCTACCTACTTGAACACTTTGATAATTAGGAGTCTTCACGCTAGATGATAAAGTTACCAGATTCTGGTAGCAATATAAATTATGGATATAATTATGGCCTAGGCCCTTTGATGTCTGAAATTCCTTCTGTCACTTGGGGTGACTGTCACTGTAAGGGGCTCTGTCCCACTGTATGAAAGGAGGCTGTGGAGGTCTCCAGCTATGGTTGAAAACACAGCCTTCATTGTGTATGGACAATCATTATGCTACTAAGCAATTTCATGGGTCATAAAGTTTTGAAGCTACTAATGACCAGCCCAGTACAATCACTTGATTAAGCTATTTATCAGTCATCCAAGCAATACTTCCCTTTGTTCTAAGACTTAATTGGCTAGGGAAGAATTAGAAAGCAGAGATTTAACAATGAAAATGGTCAAGTGATAAAGCACATTTGGCCTGATTTAGGTTGAGACTAAAGCCTGATAAATTTTAGATGGATTATTTTGGTGACATAGATTATGAACAACAAGCATGAAATGTTCTAAGGTCAATATCTATAGAAAGCACACATATGGTTTTGAGCATTTCTGAGCATACTGGAGGCCAGTCTTTCCAAATTTAAATGGCTGTATAAACCATTATAGCATGTAAGTTTAATAGTGAGATCAGAAAAGAGAAAGAACAGAAATGAGAAAGGAAAGAAGAACAAAGAGTTGTCACAAAGGAAAAGATAGTTATACAACAGACTAATGTTTGTGCTGCCATTCTGGGCAGACACAGTTGGAAGCACTGGGCATAGCTGTTATAACTCTAATTGAATCCTCTTATTTGCCTACACCATGTGTGTTTTCGGTTTAAGTCTTGTTTGTATGAGGCCTTGGGCTTGTGACATCCTGCTAATGATGTAATCATATGTTCTGAACAATCTGTTTGTTTGCCTGGGGTACAGTTTCTTTGGACTTTGCCAAGTAGCTACAAACATCAGTACCAGTTCCATAAGACATGCAATTAAAACTAAATTCAAAATAATGGGATATAAACATAGTGTGCTGAAGGACCTAAACTTGATCTTGACAGTGAAAGACACAATAGAAAAATGTATTTGAATGATCTGGGGTGTGAGGAGTATAATATGTGGAACAAGTAATTTAATTCATTTTCTTGAAGCTGCTTTTTCTCCTATAATGCAAATTCTGGAGGCAGGGTCATTTCAGGGTCTCTACAGTAGGTCAACACCCTTCCTTATTGCTTTCCATCCAGATACACTTGCTCTGCCAGCTCTGGCTCTTAGCTTTTCTCTTTGGAGTAACACCATAGCCCACCTCAGCCCTGATCGACCATAATAAAACCGAAAGGGGAAGTTTGTTTTCACTCATCTCGTAGAAAATCGTAACTACAGACTAGTTTTTATTCAAGACCCACTTTGCTGGACTGAGTCCCATGCTTAGGGTCTAAGCTAACAAAGATGCAAGAGTGAGAACACCGGGCAGAGGAACTGGGACCCTGCCCTTGAGGCAGGAAGAGGAAACCTGGGGAGCCAGGTCCTGGCAGGTGGACAATCAACATAGTCTGCTCTACAGTCTAACAAGGAATCTTACTAGTAAAGATCTTACAACGTGAATATTCTTTTGAATGGTGATTGACAGTTCAAAAAGCACTTCACAGTAGATTACTTCATCTTCATATTATTATTTAATCATCCTTTCCCCAAATTTTAACCATAAAACTTATTCTCAGTAAGAAAAACAGTCTTCCAATGTAGCATAAATTGGAATTACTTCCACTTTTGAAGTCTAATAATTCACACATTTGGAAATCATAGACATGGTGGAGAATTTAAATAGGGACTTCTAAGGTCAGAGACAGACAGTGTCAGAGAAACCAGTACAACGGTCACGTAGTTACCAAAAATTATCTGGTAATGTAGAGAAAGAGGAAACCAGCAAACGAAAAAGCAGCACCGTGTAAATGGCCATATTCTAAAACAGGACCACAAAGACCCCATCAGCTGCGAAGCTCGATTCCACAGTGTTTACTGTGAACCGACGACGTACAAGACTCAGCCTTGGGGAGAAAATCAGTCTGGATTGAATTTAGAGAGTGGCTATTCTTAGAAACGCAGAGTTTAATAGCACATTACTTCATAAAGACTCTGGAAGACATATATAAAGCATGCAGGGAAAGACAAAACTGGAGGCAGAGTTCAGAGAGGTGGCAGCACCCGCTCTTGCCCCTGAAGACAAGGTTGCATGCGGGAGGAAAGGGCAGGCAGGGCCTGTAGACGCGAAGCCTGTGAAGCTATGAGAGAGCTGCCAGGGCCCGTCAGCTAATGGACTGAAGGTAGGGACGCTGGGTGCGTTACGGCAGGTGGCATCTATTGTGAATGCTTCACCAAGAGGGAGGCGGCAGGGCAGAGGCAGGACGCAGCCAGGGCCCAGATGGTGCGTTTGTGGGGAACACCAACGCACACAGTAAGGCAGATGAGACGTTCTACGGCATGGAGGTTCAGGGTGGGGAAACGTCACAGGGGAAGTGGACTTCAAGGAGAATCCGAGTTTGGTGATCAGTGTGGTTTTCTTCTGGTAGGCCCCACATTCTCGGTGGCCCTTAGTTCTCCCTGGTTCAGGTCAAGGTTAGCAGAACTGGCCCTCAGAGTCTTGGTTGTAAATCAACATGTCAGGACTTAGGACCTACCTAGAATTGAGCCTGAAGTACATTTATTAGGCCCTGCTTTTTCTCTACCTGCCTAGGTATGATTCTTTTAACTGTGCCTCTAGGGAAAATCTACATGAATTTAAGATGCTCATTATAAAAGCAGCACATTTAGAAACAAAATTCAGGGAAAGTGTACATAGGGTTTTCTTTATACTAATGTACACCAAGGCCAGGAGTCAAACCTGTCGTCAGTAATGTGGAGAGAAATCAATGCGACATTTCTGTGCACTGCACCTTCTAGTCCTGAAAAGTTGGGGCCTGCTCAGCTAAAGAAACTCTTAAAAAATAATTTATTTTCGTCCCTCTAAAGTTTTTCTATGATACATTACATTCAATAACACTCATTAAAAAAAAGACACCAAAGGCAGAAATTTTTTTTTTTAAAAGAAGTGAGGTAGGGGTAGAGGTGAGTCACTGACATTGTCTGACCTTGTATAGCAAATCCAGATTGGTGATCCTGTGAACTCATCTTTCAGTCCTTCAAGTGTCACTTAGCACGCTGTGCAGCCTCAGTGCACAGAAGTGCAAGTGGTAAAGTGCTGTAATGTGCTGTGGATGGCCAGCAAAGCCGCCGCCTCCTAGCAGCTAATAAAAGGACGTCGGGACACACCTTTCCACACTCAGGCTACTGGGGATTGCATAGAAAATTGGGTTTTGCGAAAGCGAGCAAGGGGCATGTCCTTTGCCTTTCCTTGGGAGTCTGTCATTTGTATTTATGATATTGTTTCTCAACTGATGGGGTGACCCAAATCAAATCTATTTGCAGAACTTACTCGGGATGGGCCTCTGTAGATTTCTGTATATTACAAATCCACACCTTGAAAACGGACTAAATAAATGTCACTCCATACATCCTCGTGTCCTCTCCTATCTTTGAGTGTCAGCAGGAAATTGAAAACCTGACTAGCTTTCCTGCTATTATTAATGGAGGGGAAAAAATCTTGTTCATTGTGTTACTGGATAGCCTACAGATTTGCTTTCTCTCACTCCTAAGGGATGTAAAACTAACATTTCTTCAGTTAGCTCTGTCTGAGTCACACAAGGAACAGCTAGTAGAATACTGCGGTCTTAACACTGAGGCTCACCTGAACAAATAGATGGCTTGCTCCCAATGCAAAGGCTGACGAGAAAGTAAAACAGAACCAGCCTCAGCCTAACGTTCCAGTCCACACTCTTCCACAGCGCAATGCGTTAGACCTGGGCTGCTCCATGCATATACTCCTGAGAGCCGAGATGGGAGGGGACACCGGTAACCCCAGCACTCAGGAGGCTAAGACAGGAAAACAGCTAGTTTGAGACCATCCCGGGCTGCAAAGGGAAACGCTGTTACAAGAAGAATAAAATGAAGGAGGGAAGCAACATTTATTCTCAAATTTGTAAGAATCTTACAAATAGAGCCGAGCCCCTCGTGGCTCAAGTCTCTAATTCTAGCTACGAAGGAGGCTGAGATCTAGAGGACTATGGTTTGAAGCCAGCTAGGGTAGAAAAGTCCACAAAAAGGCTATCAACAAGATACGCAGCAAAGAACAGGGCGGGAGGTGTGCGGCAGAGCACTGGCCGAGGAGAAGCCGAGTGAGCACGAGTTCAAACACCAGCACTCCTCCCTACAAACGAATCTTACAAACCTAAGTCAGTACGCCCATCCACCGTCAACCCCCATGGCGAGATCACTTCCCTGTTACCCACACACACCCACACACACTCACACCCACACAAACATGCTCACACGCGTGCCAACACGCACACCCATCAGTGCTTCACCACGCAGACTACTCAGTAGGAAGCACAGATTTAACACACGACATTTCTTACCCCGCTCTTCCCTTTCCAGTCTTAGTTCCCTAAGAAACAGAGCTCCTGTTGGCATTTTCTTTAGCAAGCACCCTACTGCACACATACTGTATCGCCCTAGTTCATGAGCCAAAGTTAGGGTCGTTAAAGCCATATTTTCTCTGAAGGGATACATTGGTGCAGGAACATGGACAATAGCCTAAGCTGTGACTAAAAGAACTTCTCAGGAGTCTGAGAAATGAGGATGCCAGGCCAGAGCCAGCACAAGCAGACAAATATTCAAGACTATCTCCAATTGATCAGCAAAAACCTGAGCGGAGGTGTGGCTCAAATGGTAGAGTGCCAGACATGAGCAAAAAAGCCAAGTAACAATATGAGACCCTGAGTTCAAGCCTCAGTAGCAGCACACACGCACGGGCACACACATGCATGTACACACTCACACACGCACACACACGTGTGCACACACAGAACCTAAGAAAAGCTTAGATAACTGTTAGGTTAGTCCCCTTCTCCCTCATTGTATTACACAAATTGTCTGCACATATCCTTAGCCTGTTTGCAGTCTCTCCCAGATCAAAATTCATGTGCATGAAGTGATGTAATAAGGCTCATTAAAAGCTCTTCCAGATTTAGTCTATTCTCAAACTTAACTGAAAATAAAAACTTGGTCTACATAGTGTAATGGTACATGCATTTAATCCCAGCTATGCAAGGCTCAAGGTTCAGAGATAGGAAGGCCGTGCGTGGTTCCAATGCCACCCTAGGCCCATGTGAAATATTTTTTTTTTAAATACAGTAGAGCAAAATGGGCTGAAGGTGTGGTTCAGGTGGTAGAGTGAGTACCTAGCAAGCATAAGGCCCAGAGTTCAAATCCCAGTAAAGAAGGGAGGGAGCGAGGGAAGAGGGAGGGAGGAAGAGGTCCACTTGGTGAATTTTGAGCATGTATAGCATCCAGGAAGTTATATTTTGGGAATGGCAAAATTGAAGTCATATTCCTAGGTCTGAAAGTGAGACTCACAAAGCACAGAAGTAATTGCACAGTGATATAAGCAAGGCTACCATAAAATTTAATGATTTCTCTAGCAAATGTCTAGTTTTGCTTTCATTTTAAAAGAAGCTATGCTCATTATTTCATATAATCTTTAAAACACTTGGCTAGTTCTCCAGTATCCTTCTATTAAAGTAGGAAATACCAGCAAAAAGTATGCAGAACTAAAACAGTATTGGTGGGCTGGGAAACGTAACATAGCAGTAGAGTGCTTGCCTAGCGTGCATGAAGCCCTGGGTTCAATTCCTCAGCACCACATAAACAGAAGTGGCGCTGTGGCTCAAGGGATAGAGTGCTAGCCTTGAGCAAAAAGAAGCTTAGGGACAGTGCTCAGGCCCTGTGTTCAGTCCCCAGGACTGGCAACAAACAAAACAAAACAAAAAAAAATAGTACTAGTACACACACACACACACACACACACACACACACACACATACACACATATTAGAATAATCCTATAAATAATTATTAAATTCTACATCTCCCATTATTAATGACTTAGGCCTAGTAGGTTGTATAGTGTGTTTGCTGCCTGTAAATACCTAATATTATGTCCCAATCTCAAGGTGAATAATCAGAAAAGCTCAGTAAAGAAATGAGAATCAAATGCAAATGGGCCATAAAGAGCTAGTAGCTTAAGGGAGTCAAATGAAGATGGAATTACAAAATAGGATTCAATATTAATTACATATTTTAGCGATGCTGCCTGGTCATCTCAGCTACCACGTGCTGCAGTTTATAAGCAATGATCAAAGGATGGCATGAGGAGCGCCCTCGTAGATGATGAAATAAATGCACAGGCCTTTCCTGACAGGGCTTAGCATTGTGGGCTTCTAGTGAGTGCCATCATGGCAAATGGCATTGCGGGATATGCCTGAGCTTTGGGTGACACCTACAGGTACATCGGCAGAAAACAAGGGAGGACCCGAGGAGCAAAACGCACAAGAGCTATTAAGAAAGAAAAAGCGTGTTTGCTTTTCTTGGAGTTCATTTCATGGAATATCATTTTATATGATCACATGAACATAGCTACTGAGCCTTTGTGGTCCGTTCCTGTGCATACCCTCCTTTGGCCTCAATGTGTGAGTGTCTAGAGACCTATATACTTTATCATGTCCCAGCAGAGTGCACACGCGCGTGCGCACACACACACACACACACACACAGAGTTCGTTTGTCTAGGGATGGAGAGAGGCACAGAAAGGATGGAACAAAGGGTGAACAAATACAACAGTGGTTCTCATTAGACATTATGTTGAAAATGAACTGTGTATCTTGTGAGTGAGAAAGGAGGAAAAACCTGGGAGAGCGTGAAGGGGAGACATGGTTCAAAAAGAACTGTACTCACTCTCTTTCTGTTCTTCCTTCCCGTCTGTCCTTGTGCACCTTTATCTTGTGTGGCCTGGCAGTGTGGTCTCCCCCCAATAAACTCTTGTACTCATTACCTGACTCATGTAACTGTAACCTCTCTTTATATCACCTCTGCAATTACAATAATACACATAAAGTAATAGAGCCAAGTTATATTGTATTCATAAACTGCTTTGTTAAATGGCAACTCCTTTGTACTCTTTTTTTTTTTTTTTTTGGCCAGTCCTGGGCCTTGAACTCAGGGCCTGAGCACTGTCCCTGGCTTCTTTTTGCTCAAGGCTAGCACTCTGCCACTTGAGCCACAGCGCCACTTCTGGCCATTTTCTGTATATGTGGTGCTGGGAAATCAAACCCAGGGCCTCATGTATACAAGGCAAGCACTCTTGCCACTAGGCCATATTCCCAGCCCCTGGCAACTCCTTTGTATAATAATTTTTTAAAAGGAGAAAAAAGCGATGTCTTTGCAAGTGTCTTTAAATGCTGGAGACATCTTTCAGAATGATAAATACAAACAAGAATGTCTTAACAACCGTGTATAGAGAAGTATTGATGGTACACACATGTAGATGCAGACGCACAAGCATTTGGATTGTTAATGTGGCTTATTTCAGCATGGTGGTATAAGCTCTGATGTAACTCCATGAGTTTACCAGATGCAGAATGATGCTCTCATAGATTTACTCATTCAAGGTACATTATGAACATAAAAGTCGCCCACAGAACAGGTGCGCTCTGCTGTTGAAAGATCTGCTCATTAAGGGAATATTCACAAGCACCTCTTCTCCTATCTACACTGTCGCTCAGCTGCGTTATGAAATAAGCCCAGCATACTAAGGAAGAAAGTAAACCAAGACCAATACTCAGCCACCATCTCCCATCCCTGTCTATATAGCCAACTTAATACTTTCATTAAGGTGATTCTGGCAGAGTTTGGCTGAAGACAAGTGTACTTTATTGCTCAACATAATCTTTCTCCACTATTCTGTGTGTGTGCCATTCCTGGGGCTTGAACTCAGGGCCTGGGTGCTATCCCTGAGTTTCTGTGCTTGAGATTAGTGCTTAGCCACTTGAAGACAAAGCTCCACTTCCAATGTTTTTTTTTAATAGGAGATATGAGTCTCACAGGTTTTTCTGCTGGACTGGCTTCAAACTGTAATACTCAGATCTTAGCCTCCTGACTAGTTAAGATTACAGACATGAGCCACCAGTGCTCAGATCTCCACTATTTTTAAAAGGTTTTTATTGTATTAATATTACTATTAATTTTATTTTCTGTTGCTCAAACCAATGTAAATATTAAGCTGAAGAGGACTGGTCATTTGTTTTTGTAAGTATACTTGAATTTGTAAGACAAATGTTAAGTCGATTTATAGGAAGCGTTTCTAAGTAATACACCAGTGTAATTTTCTAAAACAATGTGTTTTGTATTGTTATCAAGGGTTTTTAAGAACACTTTATTGTAGTTAAAAGTGTGGCTGTGCATATACATTTATCGCACGACACCGCTCTTACAATTGTGACGTTTTAATGTAAAGCTTTCAAAGAAAGTACGCATCAGGCGTTGGAATTAATTTGCAGGCTTGGCCTCGCGCTGCTCTTGGATCATGGCTGAAAGAACGTCTCAGGCAAGCGAGGGTGTCACACGGACTGCTGCTTCTTGTCCAGGCACTTCTCGATGTCGTCCAGCACCTGGAGGGCGGCCTTGGGGATTCGAGTTCCGGGGCCAAATACATTGGCCACACCGACCTCATATAGAAAGTCATAATCCTGTGGGAAGCACGTATTGAATCACTAAAAGGATGTTACCTCTAATGGCAGCAGGTGTGGCTCTAACATACTTCCTTAAGGACCAATAGCCACCCCCATAGCCCTTCCCTCAGCCCCCAGGTCAATGAGTGCACCGAGCCCACTGTACCTGTGAGCTGTGTGCGCTAGACTCAGTTATTTTCACCACCTGCCATTAGTTATGTTAAATTTAGCATTGTGCTACAACTTTGCACTCGCAAGGTTATTTACTTCCTCCCGAACAGTGGTACTCTGAATGTCACCCCATACATATTGCTTGCTACATGAAGGGGCAGAGGCATAGTGCCAGGGATGGAAAGATTGGAATGACTAGTTTGAAGAAATGATCTCCATTTTGAAGCTGAATGGAGCTGGGGAGGAAGCAGAGAACAGCTGTCCAGTGTTTGCTTCCCCACCCAGCTTCCACCAGCTTCCGGGGTGGCTGGTGATCAAACCCAGGACCCTGTGCTTTGTACGGAAGTGCTCTACCATTCAGACTCGGCCAGGCTCATGCAACGCCTTTGCTGATAGCATCTAGTTTTCATTCTCAGGTGATTACAACTGGGTGATAAATTCTATAGCATGCTAAACATCCTCTGATAACTCCTGTTTGTCTCTATGGTATCTTTGCAAGATTCATACAAAATTATTATTTTGCACTGACATTTAACACATCTTTTGAGTTTCTGCGAGTGAAGATGATGATATAAAGACACTCGGAATGTTTCACTGTCATTGAACAGGTGCTGTAGACTTCGGGAGCTCAGGAGAAAAGTGGATGAGATATGCAGTAACAATTGTTTGTAAATGGGGGACAGGCTGACTAATGGGTTATCACCTTCACTCCTTCCTAGGAACTTTATTTTCCCACGTATCCTGACATCTGCTACAATTCTTCTAACTAAACGCTTTTTCCAATTTTCCAGTGAAAAATGAAAACCTGGTGTAATGGGAAACTGGGTTGGAAATAGACCCTTGTGTCGGTGACTGCTGTGACTAGCCAGGACTCAAGAGTGTGGCCAGTGACCTTCCACCCACTAACACATTACTGACATCACTGAGGGTTCTTTAGCATCATTTCTTCGTTCCTAAGAGGAGCAACATTTCTTAAGTACCTACCTCCTCCCCCATTCAGCCTATAATTTTCAGAACAAGCTGATTCCTCTGGCTGGCATTAAGGTATTTTTGTCTCCAAGCAAGCTCTACTTCAAACTAGTTAAAGTAATAAATGGGTTTTGACAAAAACCATGTAACTGATCTATCTCTGAGGCTGGGAAGAGATGAAGCACGGAGGATCCGCACAAGACAGCTCCTTGACAACAGAAACAAGCTTCCTGACGGGCTCACTGCACAACCAGGAAAGCGAGCTCTGCCAGGGCCTCTAGCTAGGGCCGGACATGACGGTGGCACGCCGGTCATTCTCTGTTCTCGTTGTGAGGGCTTCTCCCTTTTCCCTTGCTCTCTCTCCATCACTGTTTACTGAACTTAACAAAGGTAGCCCCCGATCACAAGTCACTGGTTTGCACGGACTTGGATGTCTTGTAGATTGTGTTGACTACGATGTTAAATAATCCATCATGGACTCAAATATAGCTTTGATAGAAAATAACTTTGATGGCTGCAGAATTTCCTTAGTGAAATCACAGGGAAGTAACTTTTCTCCGGATGGAGAGTTGTGCGACTCTATCTAAGCCATCATTACTTCGAACGCCCACTGCGGTGCCCACGCCCGAGAGCGGGAAGGTACCTGGGGTGGAATGACGCCCCCGCACATGACCAGGATGTCGGGCCTTCCGAGGGTGGCAAGCTCCTTGATGAGCTCGGGCACAAGGGTTTTGTGGCCAGCGGCCAGTGTGCTCACCCCCACGGCGTGCACGTCGGCGTCCACGGCCTGCTGAGCCACTTCGCGCGGGGTCTAGACAAGCAGAAAGGTCAAGGACAAATCCCAGTGTGCTACTGGCTAGCAGGGAGGGGGGAAAATCAGTCTTACTACAAAAAGCACTCAACGATTGATGCAAACACGGTCACTGGGGCTTTGTGCCTGGCACCAGAAGTTAGCAAGGAGGTCTAGGTTACACCACAAAGTAGTTCCCCGAGGAATCTTCAACACAAACAATACATGGAAGTAGTATTCCTCATTGTAATTCCTTTAAAATACACCTGTTGCCTACATTACCAGCAGACACTGAGTGACAACATCGCAAAGCATTGTAAAGCATACAGCATCAGTGGGGAGGTAAAAGTTAAACCCCATATAGAATATAAAAGTGGGGGAGAAGCAAGGATGCCAGCCTGGTGAGGACAAGAAACGTTACACTCTTGTTCTTCTCCAAAAACACCCAGTTGGCAGCAGTATGTGGAATCCAGGGCTTTCGTGAAAAGCCTGGAAATGAGGCTGGAGGCCTCAGCACCCAGGTGAGTGTGTGACAGAGGGAAGGGATGGCTTAATACCCATTTAAAGGAATCACAAAGTCCTCAATTAGCACACGCCCAAGATGATATCTACTCTCAGCACTAAGGATTTCTCATGCTGTTTTGCCCACTTATAATAGGTATTTAAGTTATTTCATAGAAAAGGTTTGGCACTGTCCCTGAGCTTCTTTGGCTCAAGGCTAGCACTCTACCACTTGAGTCACAGCTCCAGTTCTGGCTTTTTCTGGGTATGTGGTACTGAGGAATCGAACCCAGGGCTTCATGCATACTAGGCAAGCACTCTACCACTAAGCCACCTTCCCAGACCCTCATTGTGTTTTTGTTAATCTAATAATTAGTTCTAACACATGCACTGAAAAACAAGTTATTGCACGTGTGTGAAAGCCTCATTCTGGGCTGTCATTTTTCTGCTTCCAAATTTCTTTTTTCTAGTCCCAAATGTGAGTTGTGGCATCCTCTGAGACGTCTCCCAGCAAGATTAGTACCTGGAAGAGAGGGCCGATGTCCACATCAAAACCAAGATCAGCAAAGCCCGTGGCGATGACCTTGGCCCCTCTGTCATGGCCATCTTGGCCCATTTTTGCCACAAGGAGACGAGGTCTGCGACCTTCACGCTCCATGAATTTATTAACTCTAAGAAAGATTGTTAAAAGACAAGAGTGAAACTTAACTACTCAAAAGGAGAATACAACAGCCGTAATTTATTCACAAACACCTAATTTTGTCAACAGTTTTTAGTTTAAATTAAGAGCATCATTACAGCCTGAGGCAACTGTACTTTCTCCCATTTGGAAGAAAATTTGGGAGATGGCACACCTCTATTCTGAGGAACATCAGTAAAGCAAGATGAAAGAAAAATGAGCACTATTCTTGAGCAAAATGTATGCAAATTTATTTAAGTATAAAGTTACAAGTGCTTTCCAGTCCTTTGTACCAACATGTGACATACTGTATGTGTTAAACTGTCCTCACCTTATCTGCCCTCCACAAGTGTGAACACACACAAAATAATCGCAGCGTGGTTTCTTATAATGAAATATACTCAAAATGCTTTCCTGCTTTCAAGAACAAATTGAAACAAAACATGAAAGGGCACTACTTCAGTATTTATTTAAAGAAAAGAATACGTTTCTTTTCTCCTTGCCTGCTTTGTGTGTGTGTGTGTGTGTGTGTGTGTGTGTGTGTGTGTGTACTCTAAAGTTTTAGAAGGTTGAAAAAAATCAACTTCTAGAGTTTCATTTTGTCTGTTAGCACAACTCAAGTCTACTGGAGGCTTCCATATCCCCTTACAAACTGGAAAATACTTAAATTGCTCATCCTATTAGTCTGTCATTCTAGCAAAACTAATAAATATTAAACCAAATATTATTTATATAACATAATATATAATGGAACAAGTAGTACAAGATTCAGGAAATGTGCTCAATATATCATTATTATGTGTAATATCAAAACACACTTGCAGTCACACGCTACTTGGTGGAGCACGGGTGGCATTTCAGTCCACCATGGACCACATACTGATGAAATGGAGCTGAGAACGTCCTGTCTCTAGTGCGGTGGTACCCAGTCATGTAACCCTAAGCCGTGGTAGCATGAAAGCCCAGCCCGGTGTTTCTGTGTTTGTGGGGATGCTGGTATAGATCTTTGCGCTGTCAGTGTATAAGATGTAGCACACGCTGTCATGTAGAGTATAGAGTTCTTAGGTATAATAAACAACTCTGTTACTAGGCTGCTACCCTTTTATTATTGTTATTTTAGGGCATATGCTTTCTAGGGAGGACTACTATGAAATAGCATGCTGTAAAACAGTAAGCTTCAAGCATTTTTCTTTTGCTCTTTGTGTGAGTACTGGATCTTGAACTCAGGGCCTGGGCACTGCCCCTAGCCTTTTTTTTTTTTTTTTAAGCTAACGCTCTACCACTTGAGCCATCATTCCACTTTTGACTTTTCTGGTGGTTAACTGAAGGTAAGGACTCTCATTAACTTTCCTGCCTAGGCTGGCACCAAATGGCAATCCTCAGATCTCAACCTCCTGAGTCGCTAGGATGAGAAGTGTGAGCCCCTGGCGCCTGGCTGGGGGTCAAGAATTCTGGACTCTCATGACGGTCCCCTTGAAGAGTTTCCCATTTCAAACAGATGTTTGTGTAAATCGCTGTAATACGTCTTCATATCTTTGAGGTAAAACAGCTTTCATTCTGAATTCTGTGCTAGACTTTCATATTTAAATTAATTCATATTACTCATGTCATGATTCATTATAATTACAAAAACCTTAGTTTTCCTGTTTGTAAATAGGAAACAGTTTGGTATGTATATCAATTAAAATCACTCTTCGTTGTAGTTAAGCTTGAATGGTTCACGTCTATAATCCTAGCTATGTGGGACACTGAGATCTAGAGGATTATAATTCAAAACCAGCCTTCATGGAAAAGTCTGAGAAGCCTCATCTCCAAAACAACTAGCAAAATGCTCAAGTGGTAGAGTGCCAGGCAAGCAAGCAAGCTGAGCAAGCTCAAAGCCATGAGTTTAAGCCTGGATATTGGCTTTAAAAAAGCCTGTCTAGGGCTGGGAATATGGCCTAGTGGCAAGAGCGCTTGCCTCCTACACATGAAGCTCTCAGTTCGATTCCCCAGCACCACATATATGGAAAACGGCCAGAAGGGGCGCTGTGGCTCAGGTGGCAGAGTGCTAGCCTTGAGCGGGAAGAAGCCAGGGACAGTGCTCAGGCCCTGAGTCCAAGGCCCAGGACTGGCCAAAAAAAAGCCTGTCTATGTATCTCATCTTCACCAAACTGACAATATGTGGCACTCTCACAAGATAACAATGTGATGGTGTCTTTCAGATGTAAAAACTGGCTTCTTTTCCTAGATGAATAAATTCTTACTGTTGAATGGTAGCCCCTTTGTACAACCACTGAAAGATAATACAAATATAATTTTAAAAAGGAAGAAATCTCACATATTACCTTTTGATAGTAGATGAAATCTCCGTACTTTCTCCAAATTCCTGGCGATATGCTCCACTTACCATACGATCACTAGCTTTATGTTCACCAAATACCTTTTTCATGGCATCTGTGATTTCTCCAACTGTACATCTAAAATATTACATGGGGATTCCGGTAAGATAATTCTTTTGCAATAAAGAGATACTTGTTACCATAGCATTCAATACAATTAGACACATTTCATTACCTAAGCAAAATAGGCTGTCAAAAACTTAAGTGTTTAAATATATGGAAAAGCATCTTCCTTCAGAATACTTATGCAACAGTGGATCTGGATACTTTTACGCACTATATCTTTTCAATATCTACCAGCCCCCCCCCCAAAAAAAAGGCCCCCAAATTACAAATAGACAAGGGTCTGAAGGTTCTTCAATAATTTCCCATTTAATACGAATGAAGAGCACAAGACTCAACCTGCTATCTTTTCTAAGTAAAACTTTCAGCATATTCTGCTCAGGGAAGATGAACTTCATAAGACCAGAAGAAAACCAGATAAAGCAGGCTAAGATGGCAGCTAGAGCCAAGCGTGGCAACAATGTTGAGGAGGATCCTCTTGCTCTCCCTCCCCTGATGGCCTGCCCTTCTCAAATGGTCCCTCTGCTACTTTCGACTTTAGAAAGATGCTCTGCCTTTATCAACAAGGAGGAAAGGACCGGGGCTGCGTGTTGTTGTACTTGTTGTTCAAGGTTAGAATAATTCAGAAGAGATAGCAATATGTCATTCTTGTCAATTCTCAGATAATGTTGTCACTCCCTATCAAAGGCTACTTATATCGCGACAGTACACTAGTCTTGATGAGTACAGCAAGTTTTCACCTGAACATTGATGATACGGATTTATTATAACAGCATCAAATGTACTGAAACAGTGAAATGTGCAATTCACGTCTATGAATGTTTCAAATGCTCAGATATTTGAGAGAAAAAGGAATTGAATTTATTATAGTTTCCATTATGTTCTTTAAGTTCGCATGGCTTAGAGGATCAACCTTTCATCTAAGTAGACTCTGAAAAGCAGAACTTACATAATCAAGTATGCAGTACTTAGAAATCTGTAAACTTCTGTCTCCTCACCTTGCTCGAGTTGCTTCCACGGCAAGAGCCAAGATATTCCCGTCACCACTGGCGGCACACTGGGTGAGCGCCTCGAGACACCGTTGAGCCACAGCTTGGTCCCTGCTGGCTTTGATCTTACAGAAAGAGTCAAGGAAAGGGACAGTTTGTGTGAAAAGGGCATAAAATAGCTATCAGGAAACAAATATACATATTAGCCCTGATATATGCTGTACTGAAAATCTTCCATTATCTACTAAACTACAAAAAAGAAAATAATATATAGTACTTCATTCACTCAGCATTTCCAAAAGTAATTTAATCTGGTGTAACCTGACAAGCCAGAAACTAGCTGGACAATAAATACCACGGGTGTTTCAATTTTCTATTCAGCCTTTTCTAAAGAAGTCTCAAGACACTGAAAACCATTGGATTGCTTACAGAAGACTCCAGAGGTAGCCTAAAAAGTAATAGTAAGGAGAATAGAATAATTCATGCTAAAATTATATTAGAGAGCAGAGAAAAAGCACAGCAATACAAAATTGCTGTTGAGGTGGTTTGGTTTAGGAAAAATATGTTAACATTTCATGTGAAACTATTGCTGTAACCACTTGTAAAAGACAGACATGAGAGGGCTGGGGATATAGCCTAGTGGCAAGAATGCCTGCCTCGGATACACGAGGCCCTAGGTTCGATTCCCCAGCACCACATATACAGAAAACGGCCAGAAGCGGCGCTGTGGCTCAAGTGGCAGAGTGCTAGCCTTGAGCAAAAGGAAGCCAGGGACAGTGCTCAGGCCCTGAGTCCAAGGCCCAGGACTGGCCAAAAAAAAAAAAAGACAGACATGAGAAAAATCTAAACCATCTCATTATTGAAAAGATCTCAGGACCATGACTGAAGTACCTTTCAGCATAAACATATTTTTGATGTCTATGGTGGAAGTTAGTGTTTATAATAAAATAAATTTGATTTGGTTATGGTCCTAAAGAGTGATTTTTCCATGTTTGGTTATTTATCATAAGCAAGTTTCTCAATTTCCTATCTTAATTTTTAAATGCTAAAAAATTATACCCACCTCATGTGGTCATTGTAAAGATTTACAAGGACAATGCAAGCTTAGTGCCCAGAACACAGGAGATTCTTATAAAATAATAGTTAATACCTTTGTAAGCTTTTCAATCTGCTTCTTACGCACTGAAGAATTATCAATTGCCAGAACTTCTACACTTTCTTCCTTTTCCAACTGGTACTTATTGACTCCAACAATTACTTCAGAACCTGTTAATTTTCCCAAAGGGAAATAACATGTAGATCCTATTTACAAATCAATGTCTAATGGTAGCCCTATGATTATCATGTTTTCTTAATCAGTTTAATATGATTAAGTAGAATTATCACCTCTCATGAACACCTCAATATAGATCAGCTGGGATGAGGGACCTGACAGTTACATATAGGAATATCTGTAGGGGAAGACTTTTGTTGTTTTTCCCAGGTATGCATTTTCCTAAAGTCTCTGCTAAGCTTTCTCTGAAGATTATAAACTAAGAGCAATCAGAGCCAGTGCCATGTGAGATTCAGATGGATTCTTTTACTGTCAATCAATTTTAAACAAAAAAGACATGATCTTTCAACTCTGTACGTGACAAGTCCAAGTTATGAATACCCTTCCCCACATGGTAAGGAATACATTTGGCCTCAAGCCATTAGACTCGGCAGTGAGGATCTAAAAACAACCCAGGACCCTTCCCCACTTGATATGCCTCTTGCTTCCTCCACAGCACTTAATATGATTTGTAATAATTTTGTTTTCTTGTTTATTTTCCCTCCTTTACTAGACTGTAAAGTTCTACAGGTACAGGGCTCACAGCTTTCCTATTCACATTTGCATGCCCAGAATAGCAAGAGTCTCAAACATAACCTACCAAGACAGTATTCACTCACTGAACATGCAAATATACTCATCAGAGCACGAACACCATCAAGTGCCACTGGGAATATCCACTTGCGTGTGTGTGTGTGTGTGTGTGTGTGTGTGTGAAGAGCATACATCCACACACATATGTACATATGCACCTATGCTTGCCTGTGTTCATCCATGCATGCAAAAATATGCATACATATCAATAGATACAGATAAAAGGAAATTTTAGCATAGCCCCATTTTTCCATTCTTTTTGTTGTATTGTTTTTTCTGTTTTAACTTAGTGTCTATTAGTCATACATATTACGTTCAGACGGAAATGCTGATTTCATACGTAAACCTCTGCCTTTCTCTTACCAGAGTCTATCCGTGCTTGTCTCCGGGCAGCACACTCTTCAATCCGAAGCTTCGGGATTCCCTCGGCCACCGCCTTAGCCATCCCGCCAACTTCTTCAATTTCCTTAATGAGCTAAGGAGAAAAACATATCAATAAAGCTGAAAGAGGAGATTGAAACTCCAAAGAATACAGGCTAGTTCCAAATGCTTTATAACTACTTATGCTACTAATAAAAGTACAAACTACAATGACACTGAATTTCTAATAGTGTTAATGAAATTGGTGTGGTCAATAAAACTTTACTAGTAAGAAAAAGAAAAGTGGAGGGAGGTCTGAACCCACCAAAATTCTAAACGACTACATCAGGAAAATAGGTAATATCTAAAAGATGATGACAGTGTTGACAGGAGACAGAGTACACATGCGTGACTTTAAATTATGTAGATAGAAAAGAAAGAAAAATGTAACTTACTCCAAAAAACAGAAAAAACAAAAGTTCATTTATTTGCATATGTCTTATAATAGTAGTTGAGTTTTGAAGTCTTTGAACAAAGTATCTTCATAAAAATATGGCTTATCGTTAACAAATATGAATACTGAAACCTATACACTCAAATCTAAATGTTTTCTTATATTCATTTTACAAACTCTGATCTGTCTAAAATGATTACATATATACATCACGATGATTACATTTATACATCATCTTTAAGCCTATAAATCTTCTTGGCTCTCCAAATCTTAAAAGGGAGGTTGTAAAGAGGGGCGACTGACCTGCAAAGCAGCATCGTAAACATCATTCGTGAGCGACTCCATCATATAAGACCCTCCCCAAGGGTCAGCCACTTTGGGGATCCCAGACTCTTCTTGAAGGATGATTTGTGTGTTCCTTGCAATTCGAGCACTTTTCACAGTTGGCAAACCCAGAGCTTCATCAAAAGAATTTGTGTGCAAAGACTGAGTTCCTCCAAACACAGCCGCCATTGCTTCTATTGCAGTCCGGATAATGTTGTTGTAAGGATCCTAAAACGTTTAGTTAGAGTAACAGAATAGAAAACAGTTAACAGGGATCATAAGCAGGTAACTAAGCACTTACACTATGCCAGGACAGGTACTAAGCTTCAAATGATGACATACACTCAAACGGATGATTAAACAGGAATAAGAACTAAGAGCCAGCCAAATGGGGTGGCAAATGTCTGTAATTTCAGTGCTAGGAGGTGGAGGGAGGAGGTTACCCAGGTCTGAGAACATCTAGGCTGCGCAGAAAATTACAGGTGCACTCGATCTACATAGTGAGACCTTGTGCAAAAGAAAAGAATACACGGACTAAAGAGCCAAAGTGTACCAAACAGGCACTCAGTAAATGATCAGTGAAATAGATGAACAGGGGAGTGTAGGGTAGGGATTGGGGTTATCCTTCACTATATTCCTAATTGATTGGGAAAGTCAACTGATTTTTTTCAGTTTCCTAAGCTGTAAAAATAAGTACGTGAAGATGCAAAAAGATTAAAGATCCTTCCCATCTCAAAATCCCTACTTCATTCATAAAGGCCTAAAGTTAATTTCGTGTACAGCCTATTCACTTTTAAATGTGTAAGAGCATGCAACTTCAAACTCACAAATCATGTGTAAATGTACTGACAGGACGTAATATATAAAGTGAACATGTACATGAAATAAGGTGAACATATATATGTACAATTTGTGTATGTATTATGTGTATGTACTATCTGTGTGTGCATGTGTATGTCAGTACCAGGGCTCGAACTCAAAGCTCTGAACTCTTACTCAACCTATTGCTCACAGCTGGTGCTCTGTGTCGTGAGCCATGTCTCCAGACTAGCATTTTGCTGATTTTCTAGAGAGGAAAAAAAGCCTCAGAATTTTCTTCCCAGGCTGGCTAGGATCACAGAAGTGACCCACCATGCCCATCTATCATGCTATTTTAAATGAGATAAAATAAAAATAGTCAAATGATAGTCTTTATGTGGTCTACTTGCTTATCACTTTTAATAAAGTATGTGAGTCGGTATATGACAAAATTTTAGATAGTTTTATGTTAAGAATTATACCTTTAAATAGTATAGGAGAATGCTAGTTGATATTTGCCTTCTTTCTCATCATTGATTTTCTTTTTTTACTTTTTAAAAAGCAAAAAAATCATTTACCATGTAAGTCATTTATGTAAATGAATTATACTGTGAACCACTAGATGGAGCCAACTTCACTCATTCAACAAGTGTAAACAGACAAGTATGCACTATGCCTCTGTATAGTTGTGATTTTCAAATAGTAGACTGGCAACTAAACTGCTTCCTGACAGTGTCATGCTGCTTGGAGGAAGACATTTGTTTTTCTCATTCATATTCTCTATTTTAAATTATATGCATCTACCTGTTCGGTGAGTGACCACCCTGAGGTCTGGCAATGAGCTCTTAGAAGAAGAGATTTAGAGTTCTTGGGCTTGAACATTTGCTCTACTAAGTGAGCCCACAGTCTTCTCCCAGCTCTCATCTTTGCTATTTCCATGTAAAAGTTCATCCCAATTCCCCAGAAGAAAGACAACCTAAAATAGCAACAAGAAATCCGGAATTTGTAAAAATACAGACAAGACAGACGTAAAAATACAGACAAGACAATTAACTATGTGTATCATACGAGATGTAAAAAAAAAAATCAATGTCCACATTTTAATATCAATCAGTTGAACTTGAATTAAAAGCAATGAATATATATTTAAGTTACTATAAACCTACAATGAGAAAGTACAATTCTATGCTTGCAAGAGAACTAGCTGTGACTGACTGCTCTGGTAAGCATGTTCAGGACAGAATCTCCCCTTTTATACTTAAAGAATAATTCATTTTCTAAAATAAAAGTATTTTTGTCATACCCAGCAGGCATGGTGAGAGCTGTCTAGGAAGGTGTGATCTACCTGGCCAGTAATCCCAGAACAAAGCGGAAGAATAAGGAGACTGGGGTTTGAAGCTAGCCTAGGGCAAGTCAGTGAACCCTCATCTCAAAAAAGCAAGCCTCACCCCTGCAATCCAAGCTGAATGGAGGCTAACCCCAGGAAAAACCTTCCATATTCTATTTGAAAAATAAACTTTAGCAAAAAGGCCTCATTTTGTGGCTCAAATGGTAGCATGCTTGCCTTGTAAGGCCAAAAGAAAGAAAGACACAACAAAGTGAAAAAGCAAAAGTCGGGAAAACAGTTTGACCTTGAAGCACTCTGTATGCCATGTACATACTAGTGAAATACAAAGAGAGGGTTTCGAGATTTTCAAGAGGAAAAAAGCATCTTAATGTCACGGAACCGTACGTTCATATTTTACTATACAATTTGTGAAGATGTGCATTGTGTTCTCTAACTAGCTGGAGACGTGATAAGACCATCAAAACCTAGCATGACGTTACGTGAACAGCGTGTCTGCTGCTCCAGCACAGAACGGGCCCGTGCTTTCTCTCCAGGTTTCCTCACCTTGGAGCGAACTGGTCGATGGTGAGGCCAGCTTGCAGCCCGGTCCTGCAATACTCTAGGCCGTCCGCCAGCGTGTAGGCCAGTTCCAGGATGGCATCGGCGCCGGCTTCCTGCATATGGTATCCACTAATGGAGATTGAATTAAACTTGGGCATGTGCTAAAAAAAAATAAAAGTGAATAAAAATGGTAAGAGGTTCTATTACAGCAACGACTCAAATTATACTTTGCATTTAAGTCACTCTCTGGCTGATGGAACCATGAACTATCAAAACTGTCATTTGTGTTGGAAAAAAAAAAGGGATTGTCCTTCTCCACTACTCTGATAAGGAAAGATGAGCCCAATTCAGAGTGAATGTGACCTCAATGAGAGTATAGTGGTATCTCCCAATTCAGCTTTTAGAAGAAATAAAATGGATATCCTCATCTCTGTCCATCTTACCACCAATGTCTAAAGTACCTACATCTGAATTGTGGAGAAAAATAAAGAAGTACAAATTGTAAAGTTTCCTTGATATTAGCAATTATCAAGAATTAAGCAACAAAGAAAATACAGCAAATGTATACTGCCCAGATGACCATACAATATTTGAAAGACAAAACCTAAATATTAACAATAAACTACCCAGACTTAATACTAGAATAATTACTCAAATTCAGTTACTAAATTCAGATAAGTTACAATGCTTTATAAAAGTCCCTACATGCAAACATCTATTGCAAAATCTATAGTACTAATAAAGTATACCTTTGCTGTATACTGGAAGATGTCAGCAATAATTTTCATGGATGGTTCTGGAGGAAAAATGTAAGTATTTCTGACCATAAACTCCTTTAAGATATCATTTTGGATTGTACCCGTAAGTTTCTCTTTAGGTACACCTTGCTCTTCTCCAGTTACTATAAAAGTTGCAAGAACTGGAATCACTGCTCCATTCATGGTCATGGAAACTGACATTCTTTCTAAAGGAATTCCATCAAAAAGGATTTTTGTATCTTCTACAGTGTCAATAGCAACTCCAGCCATTCCGACATCGCCACGAACCCGAGGGTTGTCTGAATCATAACCACGGTGAGTTGCCAAATCAAAGGCAACTGATAACCCCTGTTGACCAGCTAAATGCATAAAGAAAAACGACATCAAGTAAACAGCATCAAAGCAAACTGATCTCATTAACACTACTAAAAGCACTGACTCGTCTCATCATAGTATCTTTTTGTAACCTTTCAGGCTGTTATATGAAAACAAATTTAAATAAACATAATTCATTTCTGTAGAGTCAGTTCTTAGCCAGGCACAAGTGTACAGGTTGAGAACTGTAGCAATGAAAAAGAAGAGAAGAAAAAAAACACCCACAAAACCTCGCTTTCTCACGTCTATCTACGGATTTATTGTATAAGCTCAAGCACCAAATTGTTAGAGCTTTATAATCTAAAAGTATGTTGACATTACTCCAAAACTTCATGGAATGATCTGCTTGTTCACAAACTTACGATGATATTTTGCACTTATATGTAAAGAACACTCTTTAACATGATCTTAACAGGATATTTTGACTATTCCAATATTCTGGGACACAGAACACCACCTCACAATTGTTTTTATGGTGCTCAGGACCTAGTGCATGCAAGGCAAGCACTCTACCACTGAGCAAGCCCATTCCCTATACAACCTTTTAAAAATAAGCAATAATGTACACTAGGTAGAAGTTCAATCCTCCACAGGCAATTCAAACTTACAAATCTTTAGCAATCAAACAATGTGTCTGTATTATATATCAAAAAGATATTTACTGTTTAGCAAATATAGTTTCCAGAGAACTGAATGCTAGATTGCACTGTACATATCATAACTACTTTGCCATTTACTACTTTCTTTGGGCACCATTTAAACCATCTTCTCCAGTTTCTATCTCAGTAATACTAATCAAAAGCTTTTCAAAGCAAAGGCAAGTCCGTGTATCTTTTCTTCATACAACTTCACCTAACTTATATGATGTAAAGTGTGGTTTTTCTCTCAAGAATTTTGCACTTTTTTCTCACTCATCTTTTTGAGTGTAGAAGTTGAAAGGTGTCCTTTTTTAAAAACAGTATAATCTTTAACTAGTTATAAAATTAGTATCATCTGTACATAGATAAACCAGCCCCCCCTCAGAAAGTCAAGACTGAGCGCTACATGTCTTGCCATGAGCACTTATGTCAGTCACTCAAGCCCTACCCTTGATGTTGTCCTTATAGAACTTATTGCTCTCCTCCACAGTGCTGAAGCCCGCATACTGGCGGATGGTCCACGGTCTGTTGGTATACATGGTGGGATAAGGGCCACGTGTGAATGGCTTCATTCCTGGAAATTCATCAGGCAAGTCTTTGGTGTCTGCCCTGGAATACAAGGGCTTGATAGCGATCCCTTCTGGGGTACGCCACATTAGGTCTTCCGGATTTTTGCCTTTTAGTTGCTTTTTGGCCATGGCAGCCCATTCTGGGTGAAGGGGTTGTTTCTGGTGTAGAAGCCGCTGCCATGTAAATGGAGAGACTGGCGATTGGTTGAGGAGCTTCAGGTACTTAGGTGAAAGTACTAAGAGGTGATTCTTGGCCTTCAACATGGTGGAACATGGAAATACACCAAAGGGTCAGGAAGTGACCTAGAAAAAGAAACACAGTTCATATACCTTGAGAGAGAGGGAGGAGCCACAGCTCCATTACAGGCTTTTTGCTGGTTAATTGAAGGTAAGAGTCTCAGCGACTTTTCTGCCCTGACTGGCTTCAAGAGGTGCTCCTTATAACTCAGCCTCCAAGTAGCTAGGAGTTCAGGCATGTGCCACAAACATCCAGCTTTGAAGCTTTGCTCAGCTGGGCAAATGATAGGTCGGAGCCCTTCGTAACAGAAGCTTCCTGAAAATCAAATGGCAAATTGGTGAACCCTATTGGAAATGGCATTTAAAATTGAGACCATGACTGTGGGTGGCCATATAGGCTCCTCAGATGTGCCAAGAAAGACTTCAAGAATAGAAATACCAAACATGGAAAAGTCACCACTGATTACAATGTGTTAAAAAGCAATAGGGTGTGGGCCCAAGTGACTCAGGTCTGTAATCCTTGCTACACAGGAGGCTGAGATCCAAGGATGGCTTACAAGCCAGCATGGACATGTTCATGAGACTCTTATCTCCAATTAACTACCAAGAAATGCCAGGAATGCAGCTGTGGTTCAAGGGTTAGGGTGCCAGCCTTGACCCTGTGACAGAGCCCAGGCCCTGAGTTCAAGGCCCAGGAAGGAATACACACACACACACACACACACACACACACACACACACATGCACACACACAATGCAACAATGAAGTCCATCCACCCAATTCCAAATACATTAACCGAGAAATGAAATTCTGAACCAAATAGCTTTCAAGTTTGACTGCTCACGTATGGGTCCGGATTAAACCTCTACAAAAAGGCATTGCCTCCAGCATAGGGCATGCAAAGAATCATTGTTGGTAAATGAATACCAGGAAGTGGAGACTTGTTTCTTTTTTTTGGGGGGGGGGGTGTTATGGGGTGAATACACAAATAGAGGGAGGAAAAGTGAGCAAATGCAGTTATCCAATGTACATTATGTAAAAAACTGAACTATGTAACTTGAGGGTAGAGTAGGGGAGCACGAAGGGAAGGGTGGCACTGATCAAAATGCAGTGCACTCATATCCTGACTTATTCAGTCGTAACCTCTTTGTACGACGACTTGGTGTGTTTGTTCGTGGATTTTTTTTTTTTTGTCTTTTTCATCATCGTTGGGAGAAAAATCACCAGGTCATTTAAACTTTCCACGCACAAGGTATCCAGGACTTCGAGCTTTTGAAAGGGCGGCGTCTTCCTCAACAAAACTGACAAGTTGACAATTTCCCTCGGTCTGTCAGTTTCCACCCCACCCGTCTCTGCTATTCGCTCACTCCCCGCCCCTCCCTTCCTCCCACGGGTTTGCTCGGGAGCCGGGAGCGGGGACTGGAGCCAACCCAGGGTAGGTAGGGGCCGGGGGGCCGGCGGGATCGGGGAGGCCCGGGGGCCGGGGGAGACCATGGAGGAGGCCCGGGGGCCGGCGGAGGCCAGGGGGGAGGCCCGGGGGCCGGCGGAGGCCAGGGGGGAGGCCCGGGGCCGGCGGGGATCGGGGAGGCCATGGGGGAGGCCGGGGGCCGGCGGGATCGGGGAGGCCGGGGGAGACCATGGCGGAGGCCCGGGGGCCGGCGGAGGCCTTGGGGGAGGCCCGGGGGCCGGCGGAGGCCATGGGGGAGGCCCGGGGGCCGGCGGAGGCCATGGGGGAGGCCGGGGGCCGGCGGGATCGGGGAGGCCGGGGAGACCATGGGGGAGGCCCGGGGGCCGGCGGAGGCCATGGGGGAGGCCCGGGGCCGGCGGGATCGGGGAGGCCGGGGGCCGGCGGAGGCCATGGGGCGGGTAAGCCCACTTCCCGGCACGCGGGGCACTGGGCGATCCCCCGGCTGCCGGGACCCCCGATCTCCCAGGAATCCACACGGAGACACCAAGTGCGAGGGGCCGGACCCCGGGCTCCGGAGGCCGAGGGGAAGGAAAGGCGGCTGAAGGGCGGAGGGGAGGAACCCGAAGCAGCCGCCCGAGGGGTCCGCGCGCAGGACGCGCTCCGCAGCGCCGCCGCACTCACCGGCCGGGCCCCCGGCGGCGGGAGGAGCGCACTGCCGACCCCGCGGACCACCGACCGCCGAACTCCGGCCGCCCAGCCAGCGCGCACGCCGCCAGCCAATCACGGGGCGCGGGCCGGGCCCGCCCTCCGCGCAGCCAATCGCAGCGCCGCCCCGCGGGCTCGCCTCCCCGACCAGCGGTTCCGCTTCCGTGGCAGCTGCTTCCGGGTTTCAGTTGGCGGCGGACGGGGCGTGGTTCCCGGATGTGTGGACCGTTAGAGGCGTTGCCGGGGAGACCGTGGGGCGGTGGCGGACAGCGCCCTTCTCCACTCCAGCCGCGGGGAGGTGAGCGGGCCCGGGGCTCCGCGGGGCCCACTGCGTGGGCAGCCGGCCGACCCGAGCGGGGAGAGGCTGGGGCCTGGTCGTCCCCGCGGGGGTCCCGCCTCGCGCCTGAGCCTCGGGGCAGCGGCTGGGGGCAGGGCGGGGGGAGGGGAGGGGGGCGGCCTCGGGGCCGTGCGCGCCCGGGACCCACGCGGAGGGCGGCCTCGAGGCCGTGCGCGCCCGGGATCCACGCGGAGGGCGGCACGGTGTCCACGCGGTGGGCGGCCTTGGGGCCGTGCGCGCCCGGGATCCACGCGGAGGGCGGCCTCGGGGCCGTGCGCGCCCGGGATCCACGCGGAGGGCGGCGCCCCGGTGTCCACGCGGAGGGCGGGCTGGGGGTCGTGTGCACCCCTGTGTCCACGCAGAGGGCGGGCTGGGGGTCGGGCGCCCCGGTGTCCACGGGGAGGGCGGGCTGGGGGTCGTGTGCACCCCGGTGTCCACGCAGAGGGCGGGCTGGGGGTCGTGTGCGCCCCGGTGTCCACGGGGAGGGCGGGCTGGGGGTCGTGCGCCCCGGTGTCCACGGGGAGGGCGGGCTGGGGGTCGTGCGCGCCCCTATGTACACGCGGAGGGCGGGCTGGGGGTCGTGCGCCCCGGTGTCCACGGGGAGGGCGGGCTGGGGGTCGTGTGCGCCCCGGTGTCCACGGGGAGGGTGGGCTGGGGGTCGGGCGCCCCTGTGTCCACGCGGAGGCGGGCTGGGGGTCGTGCGCGCCCCTGTGTCCACAGAGAGGGCGGGCTGGGGGCGTGCGCCCCTGTGTCCACGCGGAGGGCAGGCTGGGGGTCGTGCGCCCCTGTGTCCAGGGGAGATCGGGATGCAGGTGAAAGATGCTGGTGCTTGTCTCCGCCCCCTTCCCCCTCCCCCCCTGGTTTCCTGGCCTCTCCCACACACCTGAACCTCCTGCTGGGTCTCCCTTTGACCCACAGGGCACAGTCCTTGTCATCCCATCAGGCTTTGGCTGGTTCCCTTCCTTCTGGGTAATACTGGAGGCGTGGCTTAAGAGGTGGAGCCCCAGCTGAGAGGAAGAAAGCCCTGCCAGAGCGTGTAGGCCCTGAGTTGGAGCCCAGTACCAGGAAGCAGTAGCTAGGAGGAGTTTACACTATGCCACCTGTAGTCCTAACTCTCAGCCCTTGCTTGATCCCTCACCTGGAAGTTCTCATCTAGTGAACAGTGTGAAACTCTTTCATGGTCCACAAAGGAAGCGCTCTCACGTGTGCGGTTTTCCCATAGGGTGGGCTAGTTGAGACCTTTTGGGAATAATGGAACTCAGGATAGAAGAGACTGGGTATAGATTGGCCATATACTGAATAATGGCAAATCTATGACTTAAAACATGATTCTAAGCCGGGTGACCGTGGCTCATGCCTGTAGTTCTAGCTACTCAGGAGGCTGAGATCTGAAGATCTGGGTTCAAAGCCAGCCTAGGCAGGAAAGTCCTTTGGACACTTTTGTCCAATTAACACAAGAAAACCGGAAGTGTCACTGTGGCTCAAGTAGTAGAGCACTACCCTTGAGCTGAAGAGCTCAGGGACAAAGCCCAGGTCCTGAGTTCAAGCCCCATGACCGACCCCCCCCCCCCCAAATATGATTCTACTCTTTATACTAACATGTGATACCCTTATATTTCTGTCTTAGATTTAAACATGAGTGAAGGTAATCTTATTGTATGAGGGAGTATAAAATAATAAGTTGCAAAAGCATTGTTGTTGTTTTCTAGTTGTTTAAGTAGTTATATAAAGAAGTTTCAACTTAACAGTGCAGTCTGACTACAATTCATCTTCCTTAGTCTCACTTCTTTCAACATACCTATCCCTCCCAGCACACCCTCTGCCCTATTTTTTAATTTTTTAGTATATTCATTGAATTTTTGACTGCATTCTCCCCCTTTTCTCAAAGGCATCTTTGAAGTCATACATACAAAAACTACTTAAAGTAATAACATGGAATCCAGTGTAAGAGCATAAGATGTTCTAAAATTTTGTTTTAGTGTTTTAATAATATGCAGTACCTTCCCCGGGCTTTTATTATGTTTTATTTTAAAGAAAGGAAAACTTAGAACAATAATGAATAGCCTTCTTCACAAAGTGTTGTGCAAACCTTTGTAATACGTGTTCTTTTCATCTTTACAGTTTTTTTTATAAATTGTTGTAATTTGTACTATTCATATTCCAAGATGTCTGGTGAAGCAAATGCTTCCAAGGAAAAGTCTACTCCATTAAAAAGAAATTCAGAAAGAAAAGTTGATGAGAAAGTAGCCTTGAAGAAAAAGGTAATAAAAATCTCAGGTCTGTCATCACGCACTTTGATTACATTTTAGCTTTTATTAAAGAGAAGTAAGTGGAGTCTGGGGGGCAGTTTTCCTACAGAATGCGATAATGGATATTATCTGGGAGCTTTCATAACATAATTTGTAAATTTCTCATATTAAAATGGTTTACCTTTATTTCTAAAGCTTTAGCCATAGAATTCTTTGGGGAGGAGATTCCAGGAACTGCTAAGGTTTAAATGAAAAGGGTAAGGATAAGGGGTAAAACTTCTTCGTTTTCTTTTTGGCCAGTCCTGGGGCTTGGACTCAGGGCCTGAGCACTGTCCCTGGCTTCTTTTTGCTCAAGGCTAGCACTCTGCCACTTGAGCCACAGCGCCACTTCTGGCCATTTTCTGTATAGGTGGTGCTGGGGAATCGAACCCAGGGCCTCATGTATATGAGGCAGGCACTCTTGCCACTAGGCCATATCCCCAGCCCCAGGGGTAAAACTTCTTATATTCCGATCTTAAAAGAATTAATCAAAGTACATAGCACTATTTCGCAGACAAAGTGAGCAGTGATTTATTTAAAACATTCATGGACACTGGGCAAAAATCTGTCACCATTATCAAGAATCACTTTAGTATGGTTTTTGCCTGTAATAAGTATCCACCATTCTTAAATACATAAGACTAATGTCCTGCAGAATGGTACTTTTATCACTTCTAATTTATGTATATTTTTCTCTCCAGAGTAGAAGAAGCAATGCAAAAAGAAATAAAGTTAATCCAAAGCATCTATCTCCTGGAGGTATTTTTTTCCTATTCTTTAATGTGTGTCTTTCTAAAACTTCTTGTAATCATGAAAAATTTTCAGCATCTTGTTTATTAATTTGGTAAATGACAAATATAATAATAAACAGCTACATACATGTTTTTGAGAAAATATTAATTTTGTAAGCCAAATTTTACTTTTCACACCTGCAGCAAATGCTGTAGAGGCTCATATCAGCAAAGTTACTAAGAACTGGAAAAAATTGAAAGCTTCCATAGTCAAACTTATTACTAATTTATGACATTAAAAAAATCGACTTCTCAAGACACATATGCTTTCTGTTTGGAACTAATTACCGATTAGTTAAATAATTACCATTGGTTAATTAGTAGTTTAATACTAGTGATTAGTATGGCATACACTTTTCTTTTTTATGAACAGCACTTCATGAACAGATTTCCTTCCTCTCCTCTGGTCTCAGGTTCTGGTTTATACTCCATAGAACCCAGTCTTTTCTTGTGTAATGCTCTGCACACCTGTTATTTGTTTAATGTGTCTTTCCTCCAAAAATTTGTGAGGGGGTCAAAAGTGTATGTCCTTTGTCCCTTATAAATAGAACAGTAGAAACAGCATAACTGACATTGTGTGTCTGGATTTGTGTTCCGGTTACCACCCTGTGTTGGTAAAAAGTTACCTCGTCTCCCCACTAAGGCTCCTGACAGATTTCAAGTCACTTCTGAAGAGCAAACTTTTTATAAGTGTAGCTTAATTCTTCATTTAAATTAATTTATTTGAGGTTTGTATTACAATATTGTTTAATAGTATTTCAGTTAACCTAAAAGTGAGCAGCCATGGGGCTGGGAATATGGCCTAGTGGTAAGAGTGCTTGCCTCCTACACATGAAGCTCTCAGTTCGATTCCCCAGCACCACATATATGGAAAATGGCCAGAAGGGGCGCTGTGGCTCAGGTGGCAGAGTACTAGCCTTGAGCGGGAAGAAGCCAGGAACAGTCCTCAAGCCCTGAGTCCAAGGCCCAGGACTGGCAAAAAAAAAAAGTGAGCAGCAAGCTTATCTTTGACACCTGGCCTGTTAAACCTATACAATAAGTGAGTTAAACAGTTTAAGCAACTATATAATATTCTGTTTTTATAGTGCCATTAACCTTTTAGATGAAAAAAAAATCAATGTAAAAGAATGCAAACTTTCAGCCTGATCTCTCTCTTCATTAATAAAACAGGGCAAGCGAAATGTACTAATCTAAAACAGATAAAAATAGCATCCAGAAGGAGAAAATTTTGGCAACCTCTTTCAAAGAGTACCAAACAGCATTTGAAAGTTAAGCTGGAATCCCTGTTGTTGTGAGTATAAATTCTTTCCTTTTCACACCGGCTACTAACATATAGCCTATGGATATTTTACCAACTATTTCTGCGTTATTTATGATAATAGTTTTCCTACTTCAGAAGGAAGTAAATTAATGTCTTATGATGCGTTACCCATCAGCAAAAGAATTTTCTCTTAATTTTAGAAACTGAGATTCCATCAGTGAAATAGAATTAAAATATGTATGGCCTGGTCCGCTGCCTATAAAAACTTTGCACTTGATACTTCTTTTAGGAAGAGTCTGAGTGCACAGTAACACTTTATGTGAAAACTACTGTGCTACAAGGTGCAAAGAAAATAAGACAAATTCTGCCACTCTACCACTAAACTGCAGGAGAGGCAGTCATTTGAATTGCAGTGTACTTTTTAAAAACTTGGGTACATTGGTTAAAATAGGCTTAATTTACTTTGGGTGTGGTGGCTCACACCTGTAATTCTAGCTATTCAGAAGGCTGAGATCTGAGAACTGTGGGTCACAGACAGCCTGAGCAGGATAGTCCATAAGGCTCTTATGTACAGTTAAACACCAAAATAAAAGCAAATGAAGCCAGAAGTGGAACTGTGGCTCAAGTAGTAGAGCATTAACCTTGAGGATGAAAGCCGATAGACACACCTAGGCTGAGTTCAAGCCCGAAGAAGGGGACACACGCACACGTTTCTTTAAATTTAAATTAAAAGGTTAACTTAAAAAGAAAAGCAATCTATTCTGCATAGCAGGTGGGGAAAGGGCATTTTAAAGAATTCAGAAGGAAAAAACAGCTACATTATATTTACAACTAATACTCAATGTCTTTTTTTTCTCCTAGAACAACTTTAGGCCAGGCTAAAAAAAATAAACGACAAATTGAACAAATCCAATATCATCTCAACTTCTTACATAAAAGGTAATAAAGATACAGTTGAAAATGACCACATTGTAGTTTTTTACTAAGTCTTGTTCTTCCATTGATATTGTGGAATGTACCTTTTTGGTTTTAAGAAAGCAGACAATTCAGAAATAAATGTTTCATTTCCCTGGACTAATGCCACATATGTTACTGAAACAGCATAAATTTCAGAAACCTCCTACCCCACAAAATCATGAAACTCTTACCACATTTTACCATTTGTTATGTCAGTATTTAAAGAATAGTTTTCAACTTTCACTCCTTGAAACCTTATACAGTTCATGACTGTTACCTGATATTTATCCTTGGTTTTCCTATACTTCCTGTTGTGTTATATTATTGCACAAGTGACAGGTTTAATATTCCAACACATTTCTGTTCTTCATTTGTGGCAGGTCACTAATAGAAGTTTCTTTTCAACTTTCATTTTTTTTTATTGTTATTGTAAAGGTGAAGTACAGAGGGGTGACAGTTACATAAGTCAGGTAAGGAATGCATTCCTTTGTGAAGTGTCACCTCTTCCCTCGTCTTCTCCCAGTTTTTCCCTCCCGGCCTTCCTTTCCCCAAAAGTTGTGTAGTTCGTTTTCAGCATAGTATCTAGTGACTATCACTGCAGCATTTGTGCACCATGTTTTCAACTGTTCTTAAAAGTCACACCGTGTCTGTGGTTCTTTTCAGTGATTTTTTTTTCCGGACTTTTTCTTTTCATAAAAGAATGTTTTACATCTTAGTTTCAGCCTTGCCAAGAAATATTTCTGACCTAATATTTTATTTATGGTTATTCGTTTTTCAACAAGTATAATTCCCATCCCACAGAGGCAAAATAGAAGAGATGGGATGGGATGTGGATGGAGTTTGAGAGTTGGGGACAGAGTACAGCACAAGAATCAGTCTTCTGAACTACTGAAAGACACGACAGCCTGCAGTTAGACAGGAAGGGCACCACAAGGACCATAATTGAGCGAATACAAATAGAATGAAACTAGCTGTGTAGGCTGTTGCTGGATATAGGGTCCGTGGCCCTTTTGTGGCTCCATGAGGGAGTTGCAGTATATAGGAGCCTCTGCCAAAGCGATCACCTTGAGTTACCAGCACAGAGACGAACTCACATTCGGCCAGATACATAGCCTCTTCATCATGTGGCACTTTATGGAGGTAGACTTCCAAGGCTTGCTTTCACGATTCATTTTCTTTCCTTCTGTTATTGTTCAAGTTTTAGCAGGGATTTACTTTAGTACACATAGGGTAAAGAGAGATAAGAAAAAGGAGGTCCTGCTTGAAATGCATGGGTCCAGCTCTAAAATATTGGCCAAACCTGTAATTCTAGTTAGTCAGGAGGATGAAATAGGAGAATTTTGCTTGAAAGCCAAGCTCAGCAGACTCTTATCTCCAGTTAACTAGCAAAAATCCACAATAGAGGCGTGGCTCAAATGGTAGGTAGAGTGCCAGCCATGAGTGGAAAAGCTGAGGAAGCACATGAGGTCTTGAGTTCAAGCTCCAGTGCTGCCAATAACAACAAAAATTTGGCGACCTTTCTCTAGGTTTATCTCGTTTGAGCTGAACTAGTCAGCTAGTACCCCTGATTTGTAGAGACAGCAGTTAAGAGTGGCAGGTGGGTCTTGTTTACTATTCTGAATCCTAGAGATGTAATGTAGGCTGACCTGAAGCACAAGCATAGTAGGTGAGTTTCAGGACTTCTCTTTACCAGATCTGATGTCCAATTTTCTGTGTACACATTTGGGGAGCTTTGTAATTCTTTAACGTAATCTCAGAGAAAGCAAATAGCCCTCAGGTTTCCCTGTTCTTAGAACCTTACCTCCAAAAAAGGAGAAGACAGCATCAAGTTTGCTGCTGTGGTTTTTCAGTGTATTTCCTGGTTTGGTTTCATAGCTTGACCTGTCAGTACTTACTAATTTAATTTTCCAAGCGATCACGTCTGTCCTACCTCAGTATGTATTCAAAATATACTTTTAGTTTAATGAGCACTCATGAGAGTCCTAGAGACCTAACCATGATTTAGAGCATTTGACTAATGAATGCATCCTTCCAACTGATTTCATAACTGATTGATAAACTGGAAGGGGACATGGTGATGTGTTGGGGCTCGTGTAGGGAGGGCCTGCTTCCGTGGTGAGCTACTGTCAGTGGGAAATGCTGGAGCCCTTGTTGCTTGAGAACAAGAGTAAAATCTAAACTGTCCTAAAACAAACAATACTAGCAGTGTGCAAAAATAACATCATGTTTTTATTCTGCTCCTAAGTTTGCTACAGCAATGTGAAACCCTGAAGGCACCTCGAAGAAAGCTGAGCTGTTTAAGTGATGTTTCCAATCTCCTGAAGATGGAGAAGGCCCAGGAAATCGCTAATGAAGCAGGTCTGGTGTCATTGCAGGTATGAAATTCGAAACAGGAATTCATAATAGATGGAAGGACTAGGCATTTTAATCATCATGTTATTCTTCCAGTAGCAAACACTAGATTTTTCCTTACCGTGTCTGTGTGCACATGTGTGTTACTAGTAATTGAACTTGTACTCAGTACAAGTGCTCAGTACTCAGTGCAAGGCTGGTGTTCTGCCACTTGAGCCATACCTCCAGCCTCATTTTGCATTGGCTACTTTTGAATTTTTGAGGTAGGGTGCTGGCCTAGGCTGTGATCTTCCGACGTTTGCGTCCTTTGTCTCTGGTCCTAACAGCTGCCCTTTCCCCGCACACAGTCCCTGCACTTGCGTGTGGATGGGGCGTGACAGGCGTGAGGCACAGCACCAGGCCCAGCTTTGAGCAGGATGAGTTCTTAAGAACGTCCCTACCTGACTTTGATCTCAGTCCTCTCTGCCTCCCAAGAAGCTAGCTAGAATTACACATTTATGGCAACAAGCCTAGATTAATTATTAAGTCATAGATCAATCACTGAAAGCTTTGGAATCTCAAAACATTTTTGGTTCATCCTTCCTGTGGAAAAAATACATTATTATCATTATAACAAATGTGGACTTATATCTAAGCACTCGATAGCTATATCCCTTAATCCACATGCTGCTGGGTTGGGGGCGGGGGTGTTTTTGTTTGTTTTCTGCTGGTATTGGGGGCTGGAACCCAGGACCTCTTGTTTGCAAAGCTGATAGCTTACCACTGAGCTAGCTATGCCTGGAGCTTTAGAGAGTTCTTAAGGAAACAGAAACAGAATATCTATCCTTATCCCAATAAATTAAACCTCTTTGTAATACATTATTACATTGGTAAGGCAGCTTTCTGGGAAATACTTGAAAAAAATTTCATATTTTCTTACAGAAGTATCTTAATGTCTGAGATGATACACATGATTTGTTAAGGTGCAATTTATGTAATGCAAAAACTTGTTTTCCTTCTGATTCAGGAAGAAATAAATAGAACTGTGGAAGCCATAAAGTCAATGGAGGAGAATATTGTAAGCATGAAAAGCAAAGTTCAAAAGCTAGCACATGATGTAGAAAAAGAGGAGGGGATAATACAAAAGGTAATTGTTTACAAAATTATATTACTGGAACTTAGATGTGCTTTTCAACACATAATTTTACCAAGACTACTTTTGACTAATAAGAAAAGTCCGTTTTTTCAAATAATCTCCAGCTTTCTGTTTTGACCCAGGTACTTCAGTTAGGAAGCAAAGGGCTACAATCTCTTCCAAAACTTTGTCAGGAAAGTCTCAGAGCACCCACACTTCATGTAAGTACTCACGTACCACATTGACTATACCGTTAATTTTATGTTGCATATGTAAAAAGTCATCCTGTTTGTTAAAACAGATGATTTTCTCTTCTTTGATTATATGCTTCAAATGTCTTTCCTGGTCAGTTCATGGAAGGCTTTCATTATGGTCAGTAGCCCTATAACATTCCATTTCATAGATCTACCAGAATGGTCCATTACTGATAGAAATACATTATTTTATATGAAAGATAATCCTGAACATACCCCTATATAAGAAAGTAGCATTGTCATATTTGTAAAGTTTATCCTTCTTCAGAAGATCTTCATAGATACTATATTATAAATATTGATTTTTTTTCCTGTTTACACATCACCAATGACCAAAGGACCAAGAATGGGAAATAGAAAAGATGGGTTTGAAAGATGAGTTACCATGCGTTGACAATATCAATTTGAGTGATGGATATTTGATATTATTCTGATTCTCTAAAGAACAGTTATTTGGCATTTTTCATAATCAAATATTGAAAAGGTAATTATGCTTCTTTGCCTACAGGAAGAAATTTTGACAAGGATTCCAAACCAGAATGCTCTTTTGAAGGACTTGAATGTTCTTCACAGTTCATCCCAGGTGCAGAACATAACAGCATTCATCAAAGAAGCCTATGAGAAACTAGATTCCTCTTAAAGTGTCTTTGTTTTCCTATTGTTTCATGTTAATTTGAATTTATAGAATTATAACCTTTGATATTACAAGCCTGTTACTTGTGCAGGAGTTCTTAACCTGTAATATGCGCTGCAAAGTTAGCCTTGGTAGGGCTATCACTAGCATCTAAGGGTCCTTGAAACTGTGTTTATAGGAGTTGCTAAATCTTGCAGTTATTTGCCCAAAGCTATGAAGTAAGAATAGCCCATGATTTTATAATTTAGAGTGACTGCTGAGTTCATTAAATGGTTACCCCAGAGGAGCTGCTATGCCGTGCATTATGTGTTGGACATGTTTATATGCTGCACCTGATAAGTAAAAGCACTAGTGTCTGTTATCAACTCATCTGCTAGCTCATAGCTTGCATTTCTGTTCTCCTCCTTTCTTGAGAACAAGTCAGAGAGGTGAGAGACTACCAGCTCGGTGTTCCGGACTGCATCGCAGGCCCAGAGTCAAAACCTTCCTGGGCCCTCCTTGGGCTTCCCACTATGAAATCCTCTAGACTTAGCATTCTCTTATCATTATTATTATCCTTGCGTAGTGTACAAAGGCATTCACCTTTTTTCCATTCCTCTTGATAACATTCTCATAAGATGACAAGTCCCCCTTTGAAAATTCATCTCTACGACAGCACAACAAGTGTCACTAGCAAGGAAATTTGATCTTTTAGAACCTTGGTCCTAATGGGTTGTTAAAAGATTTGATCTCCTGCAATTTATAGTTGGTCTGTTTCAAATTAATTGGAATGGTTACTACATTTTTGATAGTAAGACATCAGATAATATACAAAACTAACCCCTAAGAAGATATCATGGTTCCACATTTTTTTGTTGTTGTTTTTTTGTTTTGTTTTGTTTTGCCAGTCCTGGGGCCTGAATGCAGGGCCTGGGCTCTGTCCTTGAGTCTCTCTTTGCTCAATGCTAATGTGCTACTGCTTGAGCTACAACACCGCTTCCAGCTTCTGCTGAGTAGTTTATTAGAGATAAGAGTCTCACAGACTTTCCTGCCCAGGCTTGACTTCAAGCCATGATCCTCAGACCTCAGTCTCCTGAGCAGCTGCGAAGACAGGCGTGAGCCACTGGCCCTGGCTGTTCCCTGTTTTTTAACAGCAAATGAAATGACTGAAAGAAAGTTCCCAAACTGCCTGTGCAGATGTAGTATTTTCCTACAGGAAAAGGTCTGTCTCCTGCCCATAAAATGAAATAATCACATAGTTTCTTCCCCTACCACTACAGAAGCAGTGTCAAGTTAGTTCCCTGCTGGCTGGTGATAGACCTGGGCTGGGAGACCTTAACCGGAAGCCCCGCCCTTGGGCTCCACCACCTGCACCAATCCCCCCCCACCCCCCATGACTCCATGATCGAGTAAGTCTCCACACCTTGGATGGGCATAACAGCAGGGCTCAGGCCTCTCTTTTCTTCACAGAAGCTGGACAGTACATAGTTTGCCAGCAAGTTACCATCCTCCTGGGTGGCAAAGCTTGGTTGTGACCCACATGGGAACTTTGGCCCTCCAGGACTGTGGGCCCTGATAGTGGGCGGCAGTGATGAATCCCAAGGCCTAGTCCATGTGCCTAGGTGTAGTGAGATGACTTTAATCCATCCCTCAGTGAGCCTCTAGTTGTAGCTGTTGGACATGTGAAACAGCCAAAACAAACCAGACATCTTTCCCACAACTGGGTAGTGTGTGCTGATAGAAGAGTCCCCAATAAGGGTAGGACCCAAATGGTACTCTGCAGTCCACTGCTTCTTAAATAATGCCTACCAAACTTACTTTTCTCATCAGACTGGACTTGTAGAAGTATCCTGACTTGTACCATTGCCACTGTCCTAGTTGGAGATATGTTTTACATTTCCTGGGGAGCATAATCCCATGCCAGAAATCTTTCCCTGATTTACTGGCACCCTTGGACATGATGAAGACCTTCACCGTGAGCAGATGTGGCATATATGCTCAGTAGGAGCTGGGATTTTGACTCCTGGAGCCCTGGGAGCTCCTGGTGTGCATGTGAAGACGGAAATCCAAATACACTCCTACTGATCACTTCTGTCCTGTATGTGACACACACCCATTCTGTGTATCATCAGAAAACTAGAAGATGGCATTTGGCGAGTGCCAAGCCTGCCACACTCTCCAAGCTTCCTGTACACTTGCCCTCTTTTTTTTTATTTGCAGTCCCCACAGGAACCACAGAGAACCCCAAGGATCCAGGAGGTCTTGTTAGTCTGAGTCCATTGTCTGGTACTGCCCAAGGCATGAATGGATGCAAAGAAAGGCTTGGCTAGCAAATTCAGGGGCCCCAGAACATTGTGGCGTGCCAAGACCTGGGAGAGGAGAGGAGAACCCGAAGTGTTGGGAAGTGAGCATCGATCTGCATCTTGGATGTGTGGTTTGTCACTGTGATCAGGTGCGGGTCTACCATTAGAGTCATCCTAGGTTCGTGGTATCTTGAACATAGAATTGAGCAAACAGAAGCACAGCCTTATTGAAATGAAGTACACAGTAGTGGGAATACACTCCACAACAGAAGAGTGGGACTGAGCAAAAGAATTCCAGGTCCCTGAGGAATGGCTATTGGACAAGTTGGGCTGGCTTGGGTTGAGAGGAGAGTCGCAGTGTCTCTTTCACAGAAGTCCTTGGTGATGGCTGGACAGTCTGAGTGGAAGGCTTTTCAACTGCAGGCCCATGTCCATATGTGTGTGTCATAATGATATTAATAATAAGCAACACCTAAGCCTAAAGCCTTAATTAGAGGTTTTCACAAACGATCCTTTACAGACAGCCAAGGGAAGCTCTGAACACGTGCCTGTCTCTACGAGAAGCTCTGCTGTGCTCGACAAGCTTCTTGGGTATCAGGATGTGGCATTCAATCTGATCACAAGATTAGATGATAATTGTGTCAGAGCCATGGCGTGCTCTTGGGATGATTTTTCAAGGGGTCTTGGGGTCCCTCTTTAGGGAGAGGAGGATCTATGGACTGGTCTTGTGAGTAGCCTGGTCAACTATAGACCCTACATTATCTGCCTGCCTCAGCGCTAGCAGAACACATTAACCTTGACCCTGGATATACTCAGGGAAGAAGTGTTCATCAGACTCATGGGAGATGGAGGCCTGGGGTGGGGTCACACTGAAGTAGCAAAAGGATGAAAGCCCAGCCTATATACTCTTCTAGATAAGGAAGTGAGGCAGGGAATGATAAGCCATCCCTCACCTACCAAATCTGCACCAATTTCCCCCAAACCGCTGACATCAGAAATGCTTGGGATGGCAGAGGGGGACAGGAAGTCACTGCCCAGCAGAAGGAGGGTATCCAGTCTGTGTTCCTGGATGGGAATGCTGCATTTAGACCTCAGTGCTTTTCTAGGATTCAGTTTGCTGTGTTCTTGCAGAAACCGAAAGCAAGTGATTCTGTGGTGTCTAGCAGCAAAGAAATACACCCATCCACACAGCCATTCTTAGTAAGGAAAGCATATTAGAACACAAAAATCGTTCAGGTATTTTAGACATACTAAAAGCTCAACTGAGAAATGTCTGCTGTTGCTTCCTTTAAATTTTTTTTTATTGTTATAAAGGTGAGGTATAGAGAGGTTACAGTTTCATAAGTCAGGTAATGAGTACATTTCTCTTTGAACAATCTCACCCCTTCCCTCTCCCAGTTTTCCCTTTCTATCTCTACCCACAAATTGTTCATTTCATTTTCTACATAAAGTCTAGTGATTACCACTGCTGCATTTGTTCACTCTCTATTTCTGTGCCTCCTCTTGCACTCCCAAAGACAGATAAATGAACAAACAGGTCAAAAGGAAAAGAAAACAAACACAGCAATAAAGGAAAAAAGCCTTCCCATTTCCCGGAGTTCATTTTGATTGATAGATATAGATACACACACACACACACACACACACACACACACACACACACACACACACACCTCTATATATAGGCTTTGTGCCCTTGGTTTCTCACCTAACCATGTCCTGTGGTCTCACTGTATGTGGATACATAGAGTCCTGCACCGTTTATCATGTCTCAGTGTATTTTAGATCTAGCTTCCATAGATGAGAGAAAACGTGCCGTTTGTCTCTCTGAGCTTGGCTTACCTCACTTAACACGAATTGTTAGAGGTTTATCCACTTCCCTACAAATGACATGATGACATTCTCTCTAATGGCTGTGTAAAATTCCATTGTGCATAGGTACACTCATCTCTTAGGGCATCTGGACTGTTTCCACCACTTGGCAGTTGTGAATAGTGCAGCAATGAGCATGGATGTACAAGTGTCTTTAGGGCACCCTAGCTCATGTTATTCTGGGTAGCATGGCTGGGTCCTAGGGAAGATCTATGTTTAATTTTATGAGGAACCTCCAGACTGCCATCCAGAGTGGTTGCAGTACAATAGGGTTCCTTTTGTTCCTCCACATAATTATATATATTAGTTCTAGGAGTTTGGGAGTGGAGTGTTTTGGGTCCTTCAGGTATAAGATCGTATCATCTGCAAGTGGGGATAGTTTAATTTCTTCTGCCCTATGTGGGTCCCTTTAATGTCCTTTTCTTGACTTACTACTCTGGCTAAAGGATTCCAGAACTATATTAAATAGGAGTGGAGAGAGTGGACATCCTTGCCTTGTTTCTGATTTTAGGGGAAATGGTTTTAAGTTTTTTACTGTTCAATATGATGTTATGCCTTTATTATTTTGAGGTATATTCCTTCTATTCCTAGTTTCTCCAGAGCTTTTAACACAAATGGGGGCTGCATTTTTGTCAAAGCCATTGACATCTTGACATTGGCATCTTTGAAATGATCATCTGATTCTTGTCTTTGGATCTGTAAATGGGATGTATTATGTTTATTGATTTACGTATGTTAAACAAATCTTGCATCTCTGGGATAAAACCCACTTGATCCTAATGTATGGGTTTTTTTTTTTTGATTGGTTGCTCAATTCTGTTGGTTATTATTTTATGGAAGAACTTTGCATCTGTGTTCATCAAAGAACTTAGTGTATACTTCCCTTTTTTTCATTGGATTCCCTACCTGGTTTTGGGTTGAGGGTGATGCCAGCTTCATACCATGAATTTGGAATTGATCCTTCTTTTTCTGTTCCACAGAAAAGTTTGAGGAGTGCTGTGTTGGTTCAACTTTAAATGTCTTATAAAAGTCAGCTGTGAATCCGTTGGGAGCTGAGCTTTTCCCTTTTGAAAAGCTCCTGACTACTTTCTCAATCTCACTGCATGTTAGGGGTCCGTTTAAGTGAGTTACTTCTTCTTGGTTCAGCTTAGGCAGTCTGTATGTGTCAAGAATGTGTCCATTTCTACAGTATTTTTTTCCATCTTATTTGAGTATAGGTTTTCAAAGTGGATCTTCATAATCTTTTGGATTCCCTGGGATGTTTGTTATAATGTTTTCTTTGGAAATCTCTAATTTTGTTGATTAGAGCCTCTTCTCTCCTTTTCATCATCTATTTAGCTAGTGGGCTGTAACTTTTATTGATTTTTTTTTTTTAAAGAACCAGCTTTTTGTTGAGTTGACTTTATGTATAGGGTTTTGGGGTTTTTTTTTGTCTGTATTTCATTGATTTCTGCTCCAACCTTGACTATTTCTCTCTGTCTAGTAGTTTGGGGTTAGGTTTGCATGTGTTTTACTAGCAGCTTTCGATGCATCATGAGTTTATTTACTTGCATTGTGTCTGTTTTTCTTTATGCGCATTCTTAGAGCTATGAATTCGCCTCTCAACACTGCTTTTCAGAATGCCAATGTTTCCGGCATGGTGTGCTTTCATTTTCATTGAATTGTAAGGAATTTCTGATTTCCTTTATTTCTTCAGTGACCCATGTGTTGTTCAGCAATATGTTCTTCAGTCTCCGTGGGTTTATGTGTTTTCTGCAGTGTGTTATGTTAAGAACAAGTTTGTACCTTCTCTTCTTTAAAAAACTCAAAGCCAAATAATTCTGTGTGGCAAATGAAACAGGAGAGGATTTGGATTTATCCTTAGAAACTAAGCCCATGCAAACAAATGCTAATCTTGACAGGTGCAAATGCATATTTTTGGTAAACAGAGAATGGCAAGAAATTCTATCTAGCCAAATATAAGAATGTAAATCTTATAATTATAGATTCTCCTACAGGTGTCTCATAAACAAAGCCTATTTGTGAAAGATATACTCAATGGAGAGTTGAGGAAGTAGAAGGGTGAACATGAAAAGATTTAAATACGTGACATCAGAAACATAACATAGCTGTGCAGTTTGTCTCAAATTAGTTATACCAAATGATCTCTCTTCCGCAGGTCTACTGGGTGCCCAGTTTTCAGTTATTTTCTGCAATTTTCTCTTTTAGCTATAAAAATACCTTTGCTAGGGCTGGGAATATGGCCTAGTGGTAGAGTACTTGCCTCGTATACATGAAGCCCTGGGTTCAATTCCTCAGCACTACATATATGGAAAAGGACAGAAATGGTGCTATGGCTCAAATGGTAGAGTACTATCCTTGAGCAAAAAGAAGCCAGGGATAGTGCTCTGGCTTTGAGTTCATGCTCCACGACTGGCAAGAAAAAAAAAGAAAAGAAAAATACCTTTGCTAATCAATTAAAAGAACCATTCCATTGTTCCAATTCCTAGTGACATTATACATTTTTCTATTTCGATTTAACATGTTACTAGTGCTCTAGCTTTCTATATTAATAAGGATTTTGATTGTGTTATGCAATGTTGTAGTTATTTTCCAGTTGTTGAAGTATATTTGGCTCCTTCTGAAAAAAAAATCTCATTTCAAAAAGTTCAAAGCTAACCAAGTACCAGTGGCTCATGCCTGTAATGGTTTGAAGCCAAGCCTGGACAGAAAAGTCCATGAGATTTCTGATCTCTAATAAACTACTCAGAGAAAGCTGGAAGTCACACTGTGGCTCAAGGGGTAGAGCATTAGCCTTGAGCACAAAGAAGCTCAGTGACAGCACCCAGACCCTGAGTTCAAGCCCCAGGATGGGGAAAACATATTTCCTTTATGATTATACTTAGGGTTATAGACTTATGAACATTTGCTACATTAATCTTCGTTAATTCACTCGTAATTTCTTTTGGTTTCTATTTATGTATAATACGTTTGTTCCTGGTTAGCCAGTTCTCACAAGACCATTTATTCAATGATAGATAGTTATCTTCATCTCATCTGAAATTCTTTTTTTTTCTTTTTTTTTCTCTTTTTTTTTCTTTTATTATTGTTCAAAGACAATTTTATTTTTTTTCTCAAATTTTTATTATCAAACTGATGTACAGAGAGGTTACAGTTTCATACGTTGGGCATTGGATACATTTCTTGTACTGTTTGTTACCTTGTCCCTCATGCCCCCTGCCCTCATCTGAAATTCTTATCTTCGTCATATGCTGTATTTTCTCACTTCATATTACACACTGGGATTTTTTTTAGACTTTAAAATTTCTGGCCTGTTACCTAGTCACAAGTCAAGATCTTTGTCATAGTTAACTTGACCTGTGCATGGGAGAAATTGGATGGGTGAGGACATGTTTTACCAGTACTCCTGTTTGAATTACTAGAGTTGTGTGCCATTGATGTTTAATTTTATCTAGATCCTAACTCCTTTCTCTTCCTCCTTCTCTCCCCTTTCCCTCTTCCTTCCCTTCTTCCTTCCTTCCTTCCCTCCTTCCTTCCCTCCTTCCTTCCCTCCTTCCCTCCCTCCCTCCCTCCCTCCTTCCCTCCTTTCTTCCTTCCCTCCTTTCCTCCCTCTCTCCCTCCCTCCCTCCTTCCCTCCCTCCTTCCCTCCTTCCCTCCCTCCCTCCTTCCCTCCCTTCTCTCCTTCTCTTCCCTCCCTCCCTCCCTTCCTTCCTTCCTCCCTCCCTCCCTTCTTCCCTCCCTCCCTCCCTCCCTCCCTTCCTTCCTTCTTTCTTTCCTTCCTTCCTTCCTTCCCCCCCTTTCTCCCTGCCCCTCTCTCTCTTCTTCCCTCCTCCCCTGCTTTTAGTGGCACTAGGTACTGGGTATTGAATTCTCGGCAAGCACTCTACCACTTGAGTTGTGCCTCAATCCCTTTTTTTGTCTTTTCAGACAGTGTCTTCTGCTTGTTTCCTGGGACTTTCCTACAACTACCATGTAGCTAGGGCTGCCACCATGTCTAGATGTAAGTGAAGTTTTAAATTCATCACAAGACATTGGTAGGCTTTCCCTTGGTGCTGCTTTTCCTTTAAACACACACACACACACACACACACACACACACACACACGAAAGAAACTGTTCTAATTAGTTCTAATATTTATAGGGAACAAAGCACTTTGGAGAAAAGAAGTTTGTGTGGCATGCACTAGGAAAACATGGTGTACCCCGTGCTTGGAGATACCTTTGTAAGTCTCTAAGTCTATAAATAACTTGAGTTCTAACTTTGTAAATGTTTTTTTCTGAAAAAACAGGGAGATTATATACATATATATAAATAAATATATGTATATATATACACACACACTCTTTACCTGACTTATATAACTGTAATATCTCCATACATCACCTTTATAATAACAATATTTTTTAAAGTTTTCTTGAAACTATTGCACTAACAAAATAGTTTCTCTTATGCAAATTGCTTCTTAATGTTTAAAATCTGTTCTACTTTATTAATATTTAGAGATGACTAGATGACTACACAACACAGAGCTCTTAGAACCACAAGTCAGTATGCATTCCCTCAGTAATGGGTTAAAAAAATTTAAATCTCTAAAACATGCTGATATCTAATCATCTAAGACAATTTCTTTAGTCACTTTCAATTACCGTCTGCCCATTGTATTTCTTAGTCCAGTTCTAAGAATGCCCTAATTTGCGAGTTTATGAAACCTAAACACCTCGCACAGCATTCTCTCATGTGGGCACAATCAGCCAGCGGAAGCTCTCTCCACCTACTGTGGAGATAGGTGTATTGCTTATATTTTTCCAATACCACAGCAATGGTACTGTTTTATGCGCTGCGATACTTAAGTAAATACTAGCATGGTGGCTAAAATCCCAGCCATTAGAGAGAACTAAACCATGAATGACTTTAAAAACAAATGAATTCAAAGAGTTAAAGCACTCAAACTCACTCCCAATTTCACAAATACCCTTTTTAAAGACCCTCAGCATTCAAAGTTTAGAGCAGCAAAATCATTTTCTTCAGCATAATTAAAAATGCCTAAGGAGTTAGAAATATCTTTACCATAGGTAAAAATGCCTATCTTATTTTCTTATTATAAATCATTTGCCGAGTTCCATTCCTATTTGATGCTGAATCTGTATGTTTCCCGTTTTAGAAATCTACATCACAAGTTCAGTATTCATTTAGCTCTTATGTTGTAACAGTTTATGGAGCAGGAAGAATGGAATTAAATACCTCTGGTACATTTCAGATGCTTTTCACAGTTATTAGCAAAAGCAGAAACTCCTCCCATTCTTGCAGGTGTGGGCACTTCTTTGGCCCTCCCTTCTTTCCTCTAAGGACTAATTAGGAGAATAGCCTTGATGTATAAATTTACCATTTGTACAGAAGAGCTTGCCTCACAGATACACAGCTCGAAGAACTCAGGTCAGACGGAAATCTCGCAACTGTAGGTGAGCATTTTTTCATTGAAATAATAACATTTCAAGCAACCAGTTTGTCATTGGAGGAAGGAATGGAACAAATAGAGGAGAATGAAATAAATTATAATTTATTGAAAAAACAACATAGGTTTGATAGGAGGAAAATAAGCACTACAGTGTATAAAACTGGGTTGTGATATTAATGAAGCTAGAGCAACAGAGAACAGGAATGATTTCAATGAACAAATATGTAATACAAAAAAAAAAATCCCAAAGTGTGATAGTAGCAGATTGTAAATATTTAAGATGATCCGTCTTTCCTTTCTTAAAAGAAATGCCAAGCATTGTAATTGTTTATGGTGTTTATTACCATACAAACAAGTCTTAGATTTTATTTAATAATTCAAAGTTTCCTAAAGGAGAGGTGTTTTCATTCTGTTATCGGTACTCATCAACAGAATGGTTTAGATGCTTTCTCTGTGCTGATGAACACTCAAATGTCTCCCAGAGAAGCTTCAGTTCTTAAAACGTGTAGAAAGAACCGTTTCCCTTGTTAAAAACTCAGTTCCTAAGTCTGTTGTTGACAGCAATTGGATTAAATTCCTTTCCAATGCTGGAACGTGTGGCGATTGATGGGAACTTGTAGCTGAGTACAAAGGATCTTGTAGTTTCATGTCACAATTAGTAGTTCCCATTTTTACCTTTATAATGGCATTAGACACACTATTATGCTGGAAACATGTTTTCTTCACCTATGGGTATTTCTGTATTGTGACATTAAAAAAAAAGAAACCCAAATCTTTGCGTTGAGTGGAAGATCACTATGAAATTCATGACTGGTTACTGAATGGGCATTTTCAAATGTTCTCTGTTAATTACAGTGTCTTCTCTGTGTGAATCCTTGGGAGGAAAGGCCTTTCTGATTTTGATCCACCAGAGAAATTTGTTTGTGAGTTGCAGGAGCTCAGTCTAGAAAGTTGGATGGATGCCTGCTTGAGGGAATTTTGACTACTAAGAAATTAAAGGTCAGACCCAGTTGCTCCTGCCTGTTAGCTAGCTACCTGTAAAGTAGAGATGGGAAGGATTGGAGTTTGAGGACAGCCTTGGCAAAATGTTGATGAAACCACCATCTCACCCAGTGAGCCAGATGGTACAGAACCGTCACCTTAAGAAACAGTAAGAGGATTACAGTCTGAGGCCAGCCAGGAAAAACCATAGAATCCTATCCACAAAATAACTAAAGCTGGCGGAGGTGGGGGCACAAGGAAGGAGGGAGAAACAAGGGAAGGGAGGGAGGAAGGAGAGAGGGAGGAAAGGAAGAAAGGAATGAGGGAGGGAAGGGAATGGAAACCAAAGTGAACTGAGTTAGGCATGGTGGCTCATGTCTGAAATGCCAGCATGGAAGGCGGATGCAAACCAATCCATTTACTGAGTTTAAAGAGTCTCAGCCTTGTGCCGATGTCTGGTTCTTCATCTTCCATCTGGGCATTATTTCCCAAAGTGTTCTTTATAAACCTAAGTTACTCAGGGTCCCCCCGCCCCCGATTCTTTATGCCATTTGTGAGAAAGGAGTTTATCTATGTAACCGTGCGATTGTTGCCCTGGGATTCATATTATTTCTTCAACAACTATGTCCTGGCCCTGTGGCAGGTGTTCGACTTGCAGTGGAACATCAGACAGTTCCTAACTTCATGCATCTGACCGGTGCCTGGAGATGTTGTAAGTCAAAGAAAACACAGCTAGATGTGAACCGGAACTTCCGGAGGTGCCCAGGAGGAATTGCTCAGAGGACATTGAGTTCTCATTAGGTGGAGGCTTAGCCCAGTGGAGCTGGGCTCATCTGTCCAGAATCAGGTCTTCAACTCTGTCCTGTCCATTCCCAAGCATTCTCTGCCCCATCCTCCTCCTCCTTCATCTCCCCTTCAGAGGGAGTAACGGAAGTCACCATAACACCGAACCTGCGGGGCAATGTAAGCTTATTCCTAGGGAAGGCTCGTGTTATGCTCAAGTTCAGGACCCCCGAAAAGACCACCAGAGACCAAGACCGATGTAAACAGCAAAGAGGCGTTTCTTGCGAGCTAGCTCGGTCCCCCACGCAGACAGCAGCATGGTGACACTCAGAGGCCCCCAGTCAAAGTCTAGCAGTCTTTTTATATCATGAAACAAACAACTCTTAAGCAAGTTGGGGAAACTTCCACACAGTCAGGCATATGTTTGATTAACAATACCTCACACTAAGCAAGCAGAGGGAAATAGGATCATCTTATCTATAGTTAGCTCTGTTAGCAGAGGGCTATAGTTAAATTTTGCTAGCAGAAGGCGAAATGGCATTCCTAAAGTTATACTTTGCTAGCAGAGGGCTAAACTGCATTCCTTCCTAAAGTTAAACTTCAATCTCTGTTTATATCTAACACATACATCCTCCGTTTGAGATATTCAGCAGTTTTTCTCAAAAAAAAAAAAAATGTTGTGCAGGTTTTCTGTGTAACTTCCTGATTGAGGGGAGAGCAAGCGTAGATTTGTAAGATGGAGTCGCTTAGGCCTTTTCAGTTCAGATGCGAAGGGGCGACTACCGAGTGTGTGTTTTCCAGTTCCTGAGCAGGGGGGGAATTGCACTGCGCTGAAGATGCTGGTTCTGAGCTGCTCCACCAAGCTGCTGATTCTGGAAAACATGCTGAGGAGCCATTTTCCAGAGTCACTCAAGGTAGTGTACAAGTGCAGGACTTTGCTTTCGTCATTGTGTTCACCTGTAAGATAACGTGGGACTCGTGGCTAGCCTCCTCTTTCTCCCTTTGTTCTTTCTTTTTTTCTGTTAAATAATAAGACATTCTTATGAGGTATAGTTTCCCAGCCTAATTCTGGCAAAGACTGGTTCAGTGCCTTGTGGATAAGGCCCACGAGATGACTCCTAGGAAAATGTACTTAATGCTGAGCTATGTTCTTTCTCAGGTAAATTCAAGTTATATAATATTCTAAGTGATAGGAGAGTATAAATTGGGTAATATTGAAGTTAAAAACATAACCTACATGAGCAATGGAACTAGAGTTTATTGGTTGGTATAAGTTTTTCTCGGTGTCTCTGTTGCTCAACTCTGACCTGAAATCTGGGCTGAGATAACTCAGTGCTACTGGAAAAGATGTCATTAATCCAAGATTACAATAAACGTAACACTAAGCCAAGAGCCAGTGGCTCTTACCTGTATCCTAGCTTCTCAGGAAGATGAGACACACTTTTGCACAGCTACACCGTTCCACAGCTGCACTTGCACGATAGGGTGATTGACTTGTGTCTCTGGCTCAGGTTTATGGAGCCGTGATGAACATCAATCGTGGAAATCCCTTTCAAAAGGAAGTCGTATTGGACGCATGGCCAGACTTCAAAGCTGTCATAACCCGGCAACAGAGAGAGGTACAGTTGGGGAAGGCAGCCAGATCAAAACAATAGCCTCAGGCCCGCAAGGACTGATGAGGTGACCAGAATCGCTGAAGTGCTCCCCGACCTTATCTCCACATCATCTCTCTCTTTTTTTTTTCTTTTTGAGATGAAATCCTGATACATTGCTCAGGCTGACCCTGAACCTAGTTTCCTGGCTTTCTATTTCAGCTTCCCAACAGCTCCCTGAGCTGGGACTTTAGGTACATGCTACCTACCACATTTGACCCCTTTTTATTTTATAACTAAAATCCTAGAAAAAATATGAAATGTCTTAAAAATATTATTATCTAAACCTTAAAAATCTAATTTTTTCAGTCAATCAGGCTAAGGTCACAATAGTCCTCTTGCTTCAGTGTTTTCAGATGGCTAATTTTGTTGATGGAAAATTAGCTAGGCATGCCCAATGATACCATCTGATCCTTGTAGAATGTGTTTTGTCCACAGGATATGTTTATGTTTTTATGCCTCTCACTGCTGTCCTAGGCTGAGACGGATAACCTTGACCACTACACGAATGCCTATGCCGTGTTCTATAAGGATGCCACGGCTTACCAACGGCTATTGGAAGAACACGATGTTATTAACTGGGATCAAGTTTTTCAAATACAAGGTGAGGTCAGGTCCATGGTATGTGTGATGCAGTCTTTCCCCCCTTTGTCTTTGTATCTCACAAGATGGAAGACAGCAAGCCATTATAGATGGAAGGAAGAGGGAATGGCAGTTCCCAGATGATTGAGTTCATCAAACTGGAAATAACGGAATAAATGGAGATTGGGAGAGGTAGAAAGAGTAGTCACATCATTAACCCTTAGCGTACAGAGACCAGAGGCACCCACAGTGAATCATGCCTGTAATCTCAGCTGCTTAGGAGGCAAAGACAGGAGGATAGTGAGTTCAGGACTACCCCAGGCACTTAGTGAAACCCTATATCAAAACCAAAAATTCAAATGAAAGTGCTGGGACACCAGTTAGAAGGTAAGAGCACTTACCTAACATGTGCAGATTCAAACCCTACTACCACAGGAGCAACAAGCAAAACAGAAATAACCATGCCATACCACTTTTTCCTATCACTGTGCAACAATACCCATAATAGTACTTTATGAACAAGTGTTGAAGAAAGATGAGAATAATCGCTCTGTTCAATAAATGGGACGTAGGTGAATTCATTTAAGGTAAACATTACCTTGAGTTTATTTCTTGAATAATATATTGGTCATTTTTATAACAGGCTGGAAGAAAAACTAAACTTGGCCTTCCATGCTAAACAAGTCTAAATTCCTACACTTTTATCTGATGGTGTGCCTTGCTTCAGAAAGTTTGAAATTAGTCTGGTCCATGTGATCACTCCGGTAGAGATTTCCTTGAATTTGACAAATGATGCCAATAGACCACATGTTTGGAATTGGAAAATCCCACAAAAAGCACTTGAGAATCAGATGGAGAAGTTCTGTGATAATTTATAAATAAATATAATAGTGTTAGGGGAACAAACTGGTGGTATTAATGATAATCAATATGGAGCAAAATTTGCAGAAAATTTCCATTTCCAAATAAGATGCCTGATTTTTTTATGTTGGCTTATGTGCAGGGCTGCAGAGTGAGCTATCTGATATTTCCAAGGCGGTGGCCAACTCGAAGCGGTTGGATGTAAAGCTGACTTCCTTCAAGGCTGTTCATTTTTCTCCTGTCTCCTCTCTACCAGACACAAGTTTCCTGTATGTAAACCAGTTTCTGCATTCTGGGCAGGGTTTACACTTATAATAGCTAGAAAGCTTGGTACCATTACGTAATATTACACACTGGGGAACTGTGCCACTGAACCTAATTATGTGTGTGTTTTTATGTGTTATGTGTGTACAGATGTATGCATGTGTGCATGTGCATGTATGTGTATGCATGTACTTGTAAGTGTGTGTGTATGCTTGCATGTATATGTATTTAGGTTTATGTACTTATATGTGTATCTATGTATATTTTCTTCTCCCCTGGGCCTCTCTACTCACAATTCCCCTGAAAATGAAATCACTGTCCTTGCATATAGGCATACATGAACTCCTAGGAACTATCTTGATCACATTTGTAGAAAAATTACTCCTTGGTGTCCTTCCTCTTTCCCAGTTATTCCAAGGAATCTCTGTCACTCAGACCCAAAGCTGTAGTTGTTTCTGTTATTTGGTGATAAGGGCTTGTAACTGACTTACGTTGAGCTTTTAAGGGTGAGGCACTAAAAGTTTAAAACATTCTCCTTATCCCTTGCTGTGCTCTGTAAAGTAGAACTACAGTGGTTCCATTTTTAACAGAATTCAAGTGACACAAACCAGTGAATTTCAGAGTGAAAAAAATAGTCCCCAAAATGTCCACCTCCAGGAATCAATCTTTAAAAACATTTGTTGGTTTTTAATTTGCATTGACACTTCTTTGAATGCTGTGTCATATCTGAACTTTCCTGGGCCTTTATTTCTTCTCAGTGATAAGTCTGACTAAAATGTTGTATGGGCATGCATGATATCAATGCATGGCAGCTAGCATGCATTTTATCAAAAGTTGATATTAGAAAGCTGGAACGTGTCTTGTTTGGCGGTGTGTGTAAGGAGAAGGTGAGGAGAGTGGAGGGAGAGAAAGGACAAATATAGTGAAAATACTTTATATTCTGTGTGAAAATCGAGCAAAGAATTGATGCAGCTGGTTTGGAAAGGGGAAGGTGGGAGAACAAGAGAGAAGGAGATTGTGTTCCAGATGTATTGAACACATACACTGACATGTTAAGAGCAATCCCCCTTTGAACACGGGCAGCTAATGGAGGGTAGTAAGAAGTGATTTAAGGTAAAGTGTCTTCTTCATACGTTTTGGGTGAGAATGAACAGTGCTAGTTCTATAGTTACTGTTGAAGAAATTGCTTCACACCAAACCGAAAGAATAGTCGATGCTGTCATTCATAGGAAAGCAACTGGCCTTCCCTTTCCTTGCTGTCTCGTTTAGGACAACTCCAAACACATGTGCAAGTTGACGGAGTGGCACAAAGGGCGTGCAGGAACCACGCTGATAATCTTGTTTAATCCGTGTCCCTGTATAATCTTTGTGCTTTCTAGCTTATTTTGACCAGAGGAATAAATACTGTCCTTAAATGCTTAAGTATGTCGAGATGTGTCTTTAAAAGATAGTGATTCTTTAAAAATGATTTTAAAAATAAAATAAAAGACACCCTTCCCGCTCCCTCTCAGCTCTGGCAACCACCATGCTAGCTCTTCTTTTATCACATCAGTGTTGTCTGCTCCTAGGAACGCGTGCGGTTCGGTGGCTCCTCTCTTTCTGTTCTTGGCTTGCTTCACTTCCTACAACGCCTTCCAGTTCCATCTGGGTTGTCGCGAATACTATGCTTTCATCCATTCCTGAGGCTGAGTAGGTTCTCTCTCGAGGTCCCTCGCCGTTTCTCTCTGCATCGATGCGTTGACAGACGCTTAGACGGATTCCATTTCTTCCCTGTGGTCAGCAGAGCTGCAGAGAAGATGGAGGTGGAGGGGCCTCTCCCGGGCCCTAGCAGAGGGATGTCTGTGGCCTCCAGGGAACCTCCATGGTGCTTTCCATGACCGTGGTGGTTACTTGCATCCTCCGCACTGTGCGAGGCTGGGTTGCTCTCGCCTTCCATAGGTTGCTTCTTTGTTCTTTTACTTGTCTCTCTTGCTGTGCAAAAGCTTTCCAGTTCCGTGCCATGCCACGTGTGTGTTTTGGTGTTTACGCGTGGACTGCGCCCATGTTAGGGAGGATGTGCCCGCGTTTCCATGGTGGGGTGGGGGGTGGGGGGCTCTCCCCGGGAGCCCGTGCGTGCGCCCCGGGCTGACCCCCGCTGGCCGGCTTCCTTTCCTCCCTGGCAGCCCGGCGTCGTCTCCCCGGAGCCTCACCGCCCTGGGCGTCGGGGACGCGGAGCTCCTGAACCGCACGTGGTCGCGGGGCGGCAACCCGCAGTGCCTGCGCTACCTGGCGCGCCTGGTGGCCTGCTTCCCCAGCGCGTGCGTCCGCGACGCGCGCGGCAGGCCCGTGTCCTGGGGCCTCACCGACCAGTTCGCCACCATGTGCCACGGCTACACCCTGCCCGAGCACCGCCGCAGGGGCTACGGCCGGCTGGTGGCGCTCGCGCTGGCCGCCAAGCTGCAGCGCCGCGGGTTCCCGGCCCAGGGCAACGTCCTGGACGACAACGCGCCCTCCATCAGCCTGCTGCGGGGCGTCCACGCGCGCTTCCTGCCCTGCCGCTTCCACAGGCTCATCCTCACCCCGGCGCCCGCCGCCCCGCAGGCCCCGTAGCCCCGGGGGAGCCCCGGGAACAGCCGCTGCGGGGTCTCCCCAGCCTCTCTCCAGGGGCGCAGCCCAGCGCTTCCCCGATGATTTCTTACTGGCTCTCCCTTTCTACCCGGGACTCTGGGGGGTGTTGGTGGGATGCACAATCGGAACCGTCTGAAGGGCTTGCTGTTGCTGCACACCCCCTGCCTTCTTACTACCAGGAGAGAGCTAATCCCGAAAGCCAGCAAACACAAAGAGGACGGGACACACTCCCTACCATCAGTGCTGGAGGCAAAGACACAACCTTGTAAACTTGGATTTCCACCTGGTCTTCATTAAGTCGTGTATCATTTCTGAAAATAAAGTTTAAATGCTTGATGGTTATAATCAGGTTCCTTGACTCTCTGCCCTTGTCATCGTGTAAGCGATGGTTCCAGTTCTCTATGCTGGGGAAAACAAACAGTGACCCCCGTTTACAGATGTAAGTGCAATGGTTGGGTGTGTCAGGACTGGATAAACTTGGCTTGCTTGGCCATAACCATCAGGGAAAACCCAACGATTTGCTGTTTGTTCTAAGAAAAGGAAAAGACTGGCTGCTGTTGACCACATTGGAATAAAAACAAGACTCCTTGAGGGTGAGACTCTGTGTTTAGATCATTCCCAGCCTAGGGTTACCTGGAAACTCGTCCTTGGTAGCGGAGGGGAGAGCACCCAGAAACTCTTGAGACAGTGCGGCCTCACTTCTGCCCTAGGGAAGCTCATTAAACTCAGCTCCTGACACCAGACACGGTCATATTATTATAGCTTTATTTTCTTCCTAATGATGACCTGCCTACCACTTACTGAGCAGTTAGCTATGCACTGATAATTGTGTCAAATATCTGCCGTATATAATTTAGTCCTTGTAATGGATAAAGCGTTCTGTATTATGGAAGCCCTGGGTTGGTGATCATATGATTCACCAGTTATGCAGGCTTTTATTAAATTAAATGTCTAAGTCACGACCATAACCCCGAGTGTGTTGAACTGTACAACTGCCCTGTCCTGCCGATAGTGATATGACTTGGCCTTTTAGGCAGCTTGAAACCTTTGAAAGTAGATATTCCTTTATCGCATTGCTTTCTGATCCACCTCTACCCCAACAATGGACCTCGTGTTTTGAAAATCCCTATTTCCAAGTTCCACGTTTCACTTTATTTTTTCACTTTTCTTTTCTAGATAACCATGTTGGATAGGATTTCTCAAGTTTGAACTTTATTTCAAATCCTTTTAAAGGCTGTGTTCAGAAATGATGGGAGCCAAGAAAGAGAACAATGATATAATCTATCTATCCATCTATCTATCTATCTATCCATCTATCTATCTATCTATCCAACTATCTATCTATCTATCCATCTGTCTATCTATCCATCCATCCATCCATCTATCCATCTATCTATCTATCTATCTATCATCCATCCATCTATCTACCCATCTACCTACCTATCTATCTATCTATCTATCTATCTATCTATCTATCTATCTGTCTGTCTGTCTGTCTGTCTGTCTGTCTGTCCATCTATCTGTCTATCTAGAGAAGGGGAAAGAGGAGAGGAGGGGAGGGAAGGTATTCCCTCTGCTCATGCTTATCCTGGTCTTGTATTTTCCATGAAGAATAGGATGGAAGAGAGAAAGCAGCCACTCCCTGTCTGTCCTCTTTTCCGTATCCCTCCCTGCCATCATGCGGTCTGATGTCTTAGAAGCTTCCAGCCCTGTTCTGATTTTCTTCAGTCTTGAGTGAGACTTGTTTCTTTTTTCATTAACTATTTTTATTATACAGGTGCTATACAGAGGGGTGACTGTTTTGTAAATTGGATGATGCGTCTGTTTCTTTCTGGACAAGGTCACCCTTTTCTTTGCTCTCTCCCAGTTTTCCCCTCCTGTCCCTGCCCTCAAGTGGTGTAGTTCATTCTCCACACACTGTCTAGTGAGTACTGCTGCTGGAGTCTTGTCTCTTAAAGGTACTGTTATTAATTTCTCTTTATTTCTTCTCTTATGATTATATACATATATGTATTATATTACCTATTCTTCTCTAATCCTTGTGAAACTTTCTTTTCTGCAAATAAACCTATGTATTTCAAAGGAAAAATGTACTTTAGTTCTTGAACACTGACAAAAGGCCTTGCTTATTACAGGACTTATCAAGGGTTTGATTACTACCTCCCAGGTACAACTGTGAACACTGTTAGACTTCAGTTCTAAATTATTTCCCAGCAGAGGGAGCCCTTGAATTGTTTCTAGTTGTTCCATTAAGGTTCTTGCTTTGTTTTGAGCTTTGTTTCCAGAAGATTTCTGAAAGCAGTTAGATCTCCAGCTGGAGTGCAGAAGGCTTATTACCTCGAGTGGTTATGGTGCTCTTTCCCACCGGGCCTTTCTCTCCCGTACCTAAATACTTTCACTGTACATTATAAGCATTAAATAAAAATACATTGCTAATCTGGTTGGGAGGCACTTATATTACCTAAAACTGATGTCCTACTGAGTGCTATTGAAATATTTTCATCAGAATTTTGTCAATATTATGCACGTCATTTTTGTATGTCTATGAGGTCTACTGCTGCATTTTTTTATTAATTAGGGCAGACTGTTTATCAGGATATAAATATTATTTTTGCAGACACTTTGGATTGTTTTAATGGTAATGAAACATCAGATACCCTTTTTAAAACTTTTTAATATTTTAAATTTCTATTCTATCAGCATTTTGCCTTTTATGTTTACATTGCTTTTATTTTAAAGTTTTAATACAAAAAGAAGATGAAGTCTTGTCCATGGTCTCACAACTTGTGTGTAGCTGAGACAGGAACTAAACTTAGGAAGTTACAACCTGTACTCCCAAATTCTGTACTATATTACAGAATGAGGTAAGGAAGAAGACAGGGGAGAGAGGAGAGGAGAGAGAGGAGGAGTGGAGGGGAGAGAGGACATTTCAGAGACAGGAAAGGAGGAAAGCATGCTTAGAGCAAAGGACAGCTCTCAGATTAAACTTCTTCAACTTGCTTAATGAAATGATGATGTGGAAAATGTGAAAATGATGTAGAGTTCTAACTTCAGGGTTGGGATGGAAGAAACACCAGGGATCAGGGTCCACTAATGGCCAACCCAAGCAACTATGAATTTTTCCTGAGTCTCCCCAATGAGGAGTGACTCAGGAGGCAGGCTGAAGAAAGAAAGAGGATTACTGCTTTGCAGCTCCTTTCCTTTGATGAACCTTCCAGATCACCTTGTTTGAAAAAATCGCTTAGGGGCAGAAAGTGTTTTCCATTCTCTCTGCTTTGTGCTACAAAGTAGCCCATTCATGAAACAGCATAAAGAGCTAAGTGCTTGGAGAGCGCAGTCAGTGCAGATATAAAATCTTGACGACCTCTGTGGTTTTCAGTACACTAAACTGACCCCTGACCCTGAGCCATGTAGGTTATGTAATGAGGCTATAGGCAGACAGATTGCTTCGCCCCTTATTATTATTATTATTATTATTATTATTATTGTAACCTAGTCAGCATTGGATTGCAACATTTATTTTTCTGATCTCAGTGATTCATTAAAAGCACTTAATAAATATATACACATAGTTAATCAGAGCGGGAAAGATCGGTCTAATGTGCTGGCTTTATGAAGGGGTCTATTTGTTTATGTTCAGGATGGATAAAGTCTGAAGGCATTGGCCCTATATTCTCACCTTGAATTCTAATCATTACTGCTGATGCAATTTCCTATTTAGTAAGTTGCTTATTCATACTCAGACAGCCTGGTTATAAATCAGCCTCAGACAGAAAAGGATGGTGATGAATAATACACCATCAATTATATGCAATTCAAACATTTCATTTAAATGTCTAGTTGTCTTAGTGTTCCCATAGTCATGTGAGTCACCCTTGGCAGTAACTGGGAATTTCCTGTTCTTTGTCTTTTCACCTGGAGTTCCCAAAGATCTCCCAAACTATTTTACAGAAAAAAAATGGCCATCTTTCCTATGTAAATTAGTCTCAGAGACATATGGTAGACAAATTTAAGCTTCTTTTGTTTTCCCTCATGAATATACATATGTATATATGTGCATGTACACATCTACATCTATATGCCTACATATGTGCACACATATGTACATATATAAAACATATGTATGTGTGTACATATATGTATGGATATATATGTATATGTATATTGGTAATTCAAAATCAAAATCAAAGATCCCAAATTCTAAGAGAAGGAAACAATAATCACAAGTTTTATTTTATCCCAGGACTCAGGGGCCTAATAAAAGACTGAAAATTCGTAGACTAGCTACACTTCCCATTCTTCCCCTCCCCTGTGCCCTAATTGATAACTACCAATGTTTGCTTTCTCATCCCAAGATTTTGAATCTCATTCTTTTTCCCACTTAAGCCCTCCAGTCCACTTCTTCCCTTCTCAGAAAGCATGATTTGGTCCAGCACCCATTTATGATAAAAGCTTGGAGAAACTAGGATGCCAGGGAACATTCATGAATATAATAAAGGCTGTCTATGACACACCCACAGTGAGCATTATACTTAATCATAAAAAGTTAAAGCCATTTCCTTTAAAACCAGGAGCAAGACAAGGATGTCCACTCTCTCCACTCCTCTTCAACATAGTACTAGAATTCCTAGCCAGAGCAATAAGGCAAGAAGAAGACATAAAGGGGATCCAAATAGGAAAAGATGAAGTTAAAGTCTCTCTCTCTCTCTCTCTCTCTGCAGATGGCACGATCCTGTATCTAAAGAACCCCATAGTCTCTACTCCCAAGTCACTTGAGCTGATCCAAAACTTTGGCAAAGTAGCAAGATAGAAAATAAATCTTCAAAAATCAATGATTTTTCTATATGCCAACAACGCAAAGAATGAGGCTGAAATCAGAAAAACAATTCCATCTGCAATAGCCTCAAAAAACATAACATACTTAGGAATAACCGTAACTAACCAAAGAAGTGAAAGATCTCTATGATGAGAACCTGAAAAAGGAAATTAAAGCAGAACTAAGGAAATGGAAAAAAAATTCCCATGCTCCTGGATTGGGAGGATTAATGTGAAAATGGCAATATTGCCAAAAGCTATCTACAAATTCAATGCAATATTCATCAATATCCCAATACTATTCTTCAATGAAATAGAGGAAGCAACCCAGAAATTCATATGGAACAACGAAAGACCCCAAATAGCAAAAACAATCCTAACTAGAAAGAACAGAAAGAAATGGAAGGACTTGGGAAAAAAAAATCATACTAAGTGAAGTGAGCCAGACCCAAAGAGACATATACTCTATGGTTTCCCTCATTGGGAATAATTAGTACACATCTAGGATAATCCTAGCAGAAGATCACAATAGCTCAAGAGCTATGCCCTTATAAACACATAAGATGATGCTATGTGAAATAAACTCCGTTATGGAAAAAAGCGGTGTATCACTGTTGTAGTTATTTTCAACATGCCATGTGAAACTGTCCCCCCGGCCCCCCTCTTTTTCTCCCGTATTCCCTTCCTGTGGTTTTACAAAACCCTGATATCACTGTAACTGATTTTAGTACCCGGATGTTGTATATATGTGTATTTGAAGTAGTGAAGGGAAAGGGAATACCAAAATCGAGAGACAAAGGATAAAAAGACAAACCAATGCAACAGCAATACTTACAAAACTATATGGTGTAAACCAACTGTACAACTCAGGTGGGGGAAGGGGAGGGGGAGGGGGATGGGAATGGGGAGGCAGGGGAAAATGAGGGAGGAGGTAACAAGTTGGTTAAGAAATGTACTTACTCGGGCTGGGAATATGGCCTAGTGGCAAGAGTGCCTGCCTCGTATACATGAGGCCCTGGGTTCTATTCCCCAGCACCACATATACAGAAAACGGCCAGAAGTGGCGCTGTGGCTTAAGTGGCAGAGTGCTAGCTTTGAGCAAAAAGAAGCCAGGGACAGTGCTCAGGCCCTGAGTCCAAGCCCCAGGACTGGCCAAAAAAAAAAAAAAAAAAAAAAGAAATGTACTCACTCCCTTACACATGAAACTGTAACCCCTCTGTACTTTGACACACACAAAAAAAGAAAGAAGAATAAGAAAACCCACGTCATCCATTTCATAAAAAAAGAGCATGCTTTGGATTCACAATTCCCAAATACTATGGACTTAAAAAACATTTCATGGGGTTTGTGGGGCTATAAGAAGAGTTAGCTCACTTGGATTCTGTAAAAACCCTGGGAACGAAGTAGGGCTGGTAATATGGTATCATTTATCCCTCAAAGAGAACAGGTTTGGAAACATTCTGAGGCTTGCCCAAAGGCACGTTTTCCTTTATGAATTCAGGACTTTGCAGACCATGAGAACTTCAAGGGTCAAAGGATATATGACACTGTAAGAACCTCCCAGCCTTATAGGTTTATTCATAATTGGTGCTTTACTTATGGTCAAATCTGTACTTTGTATACACGTGCACTGTTCCTTTAGTACATTTATGTATGCAGACATGCGTGTGCATTTACGCGTGTGCATGTATGCAATGTATGTATTTATATCCTGAGGTTTAACTCAGGAGCTCTGCCACTCGAGCCACGTTTTCCTGACTCCAGCCATTTTGATGTTCTCTGATTTTAGATAGGGTCTCATGCTTTTTTCCATGGCCAGCTTCAGGCTGTGATCTTCCCGCCGGCAGCTCGTGAGTTTCTGGGTGAAGTTTCTGAGTTCTGGGTGAGTTTCTGAGTTCCAGTGTGAGCCACCTCACCCAGCGGCTTAGTCCTTCTCTCTTGGACTCATTCAACCAGATGTCGCCACTGGTTGCGATGGGATCCTAATGATCTTCAGAGGGTCTTGACTTTGTAGCTGTGGAGATTGGGAAGACATGAGCAAGTGATAGCAGCAATATTTGATTAAACAGTAGATGTGTGCGGGAGAAGTAGCCCCCAGTGATAGCAAAACCAGCAGGATGGCTAGTCATGGTGATGTTTAAGAAGCAAAGGGAAAGAAAGGAGACGGGGAAAAGAGGGAGAAAGAGAGGCAAGGAGTGAGCGAAAGCAGGTTTAAGAGAATGACAAACAGGAACATCCAGAAGGCGTCGATTTCTCTGCCTTTCCCCGTCTCTATTTGGTATTTGGGGATGTGGCCAGACCTAACTTGGCACTTTTGAATTTTGGGCCTAAAAACTAGTTTCAGAATTGGTTGTGGGTAGAATGCACACACACACACACACACACACACACACACACACACACCTCCATTCTTTGTCTGAAATTATATATATATATGCGCAAAAGCACATATTTATTTTTTCATGCACTTCTGGAGTTTAAGAAAAGGTAGAGATAGAGAGGGAATTTAAAAATTCGCAGCACAGGTACAAAACCTTCCTCTCCTGGGCGCCCTTTGGGGATCCGCTTTGGTTTGTTTTGCATTGGTTTTATTTGTGTACAGTCCTGTGGTCCCTCCTGAGAGGAACATTCGAGACCCACAGAACAGAACGCAGGCCGAAGGGACCTGGGGGGGGGGCGGATCCCGGGGTGTCAGGCTCCCCTGGGGACCCGCACTCCCTCATCTGGGTAGCACAGCAGGACTGGCTTTGGGGGTGGTTGTGGAATCTTCCAGAACAATCTGACCAAATGAGATCCTTCCTGGCGAGCTTCCTCCATCCAGGTAAGGGGCGGGCTGTGTTTCCAGAGCTTGGGGCTGTGGTGCCCTTAGGACCCGGGGCACCGGGCAGGGGCGGGAGGGAGAGAGGGGGAGGAGGGCGGAGGCGGGGAGGCGGAGGGCGGGCGGGAAGCTGGGGCCGGGGGCGGGCGGGCGGAGCTCGGGGCCGCCCCGCCCCGCCCCGCCCCGGCGGCCGCACCCGCGCGCAGACCCCCGCGCTCCGGGGCCGCTGGCGGGCGTTTCCCGCCGGGCGCGGTGGCAGAGCGGAAGGAATGCATGGGTGAACGAATGAACGGGTGAAGGTTCTCCGTCCAGCATGGAGACCCCGGGTCCCCAGGACTCTGCCCGCAGCCCGGGGCGCACGGGCTTCGTTCCCGGTCCCCCGGCGGCCCCGGGCGCCGACGCCCACCGTGCTGGGTGGGTGTCTGGGGCGCTGGGACCCCCGGCCCCGGGGCGCCTGGATCTGGAGTCCTGGGTCCGGGAGAAAGTTCTCTTTCTTCTGGACCCTCAGAGGGGGCTGCGGGCCGCGCGGGGCGGGGACGGGGCCGCCGCGGGCCTGGAGGGCGCGCGGGGCGCGGACGGCGCGCGGGGCGCGGACGGCTCCGCCCGCGGGGCCCCAGCCCGGCGGCCCCCCGAGCCCGCGGCCCCGGCGCGGCGGCCGCTGCTGGTGCGCGTGGAGGAGGCCCGGGTGACGCGCGAGGTCCTGCGCGCCGCGTGCGCCCGGGGCCGGGTGACCCGCTGCACCGAGGAGCGCGCGCTCACCGCCGTCACCTTCCGCGCCGGCCGGGACTGAGCCGCCGGGGGTGGGGGGGACAGGGGGGCCGAGACCCCACCCCCCAGCTGCCGAGGCGCGGAGACGAGCGGCGCCCCACGGGGCCCGGGGAACGCGGAATCCCCTCCCACGGATGAGCCCTGCGCCCACCCCCCCAGCCTGCGGAAGCCCGCAGAGGGGCGCTGACCCCCAAGGCCGCCTGGAGAGTGACTGAGGTCAGTACTGCTGGGGCTGGTGGGGGGGGGGCGTTGTTGATCCTCCCTCCTCTCCCATCAGCCTCCCCACCCCGACCCCCTCCCCAGGCCACACCTCGTGGAGGAAGGCACCCGTGGTGGGCCACGTGGTCTCTCTGTTCAGGGTCTCCTCCCCCCCCTCCCCCCCCGCCCTGATCTCAGGGTTCGCAAAAGAGGAAGCAGCAGCCCGGGAAAGGAGGGAGGAACCTGGACCCAGGGCTTTACCACGGAAGGATACTTAATGAAGAGTAGTTTGCAAGGTGCTTTCCATCAGAAAGTGTAAATTATTCCAGCGGCTGGGCGGGTGTGATCCTAGCTGCTCAAGAGGCTGAGATCCCGGGGTCACATTTCGAAGCCCAGTCCAGGATTACGTTCAACCAGCCAGCGAGGTGCGGTGGGAAGGAGGAGGGAGCCAGTCCGGAGTAGAAAAGCCAAGTGAGAGCTACAGGCCCTGAGTTCGAGCTCTACCACCTAAAAAAGAAAAAAGAGCTCCTTATAATCGAAGTGATGAATCAGACCTGTTCTGATCTAAAAGTAGGTGAAAATACGGAACATGGTATGCCTTAAGACCTATTGTTACCCGTAATTCTTTCATCAAAAGAGATTGGTAGGCAAGAATGAACGGATAACACGTCCCGGTGATGTTTAAAAGAAATCGGATGCTCCTGAAACCACTTTTCTTCTTTCATTTATTGCCCTCGGTCATTCGGTACCATTCTTTGTTAACTCTCCAGTATCTGGCCTGGTTTGGAACTCAGAGGAAGGCTGAAAGAGGTGACCTGCTTGAACATGCTGCTACTCAGGGACTGTTTCACGGGGACGATTAACCAAAGCAGGGGGCCGCTAAGTGATTGAACAATGCCTTCTGCCCTAGTTCTTCCCATTTGGCTTCTCCTTTTCACTTAGACCTTTCACCAATTAAGTGAATTGAACATGAACACGCATGTAAAAAATACTTACCTGCCCTCTCCGTTCACTGACTGTGAAGTACTGACAGATTGCAGTTTAAAGCAGGCCAGGGAACAAGCAGCAGTCACTGAAATACCGTTGGATTTGCTTTACAGATTTTTCAGACCTCCTAAGACCCAGATGTGTGCGGAGCCTGAGGAAATCTGTCATCACTAACGGTGAACAGACGTCACTAACGGCGAACAGACGCAGGGGGCCTTGTGGTCAATGTGAAGATAACTCTGAGAATTGCTGGCCTTCAGATCTTTGGTTGTATGTCTACCTCAGGGGGAAAAAAAGAAAAACAGATCGCACAAAATTGTGTGAAGCGGATGGATCCCATCACGGCTTTCGAGAAGGCACCTGGCCACTTGAAGGACAACGTCAAAGTCACATACCACCTTCCACCAGGAGCCTGTCTGTCTCCAATAAAGCCTTATCCGCAGCCTTCTCACATTTTATATTTGCTCCATTTAGCTTTCATTGTGCATTGCCAGTGCTCAGGGCTAACACTCAATGCGACTCTTGAAAAGAAGGAAAAAGCTGTTAAAAGACGGCTGCTCATACAGAAAAGTTTGAGGAAATATTACTTTGTGGAGGAAAAGAAAAATAAGGTGAAAGAAAATGAAAGCTCTCCAATGCTCCCAAATCTCTTTGAATTTTTGTTATGCTTTCAGTATGTTTGTTTTTTTTTTTTGGCCAGTCCTGGGCCTTGGACTCAGGGCCTGAGCACTGTCCCTGGCTTCTTCCCGCTCAAGGCTAGCACTCTGCCACTTGAGCCACAGCGCCGCTTCTGGCCGTTTTCTGTATATGTGGTGCTGGGGAATCGAGCCTAGGGCCTCGTGTATCCAAGGCAGGCACTCTTGCCACTAGGCTATATCCCCAGCCCTCAGTATGGTTTTATTATACTTTTGTGTGATACATTTTTATATACTTAATTTATCCTAAGCATACATTACACAGAAATAGCCCTAGAGTAGCCCTTGTACATTTTCTGAATAAACTAACATGTACATATATGTAAGGTATAGGAACCAATGGCAGTGGTCATTTTCAGGAAGGTTTGTAGAAAAGTGGAATTTCTGGCTTACTTTAGATCTACCTTGTCAGAGCTTATATCTTACAGTGATCTCTGGATTATTCATATTGAACTTGTACTCATATTCACATAATCTCTATATTTAGTTCTGCCTTCATCAATGATCAAAACTAGAAAGAACTTTTTTTCTATATCTTCCATTAATTCTGTAGAACTATGGAAATCTTTAGAGCTCACAGAAGGGTAAAATAGCATACGTGTTTGTAAAATAGTAAAAGGAAGAAAGAAAGCTCTCTAAAAAAGGATCCTCATGTCTTTGTGAAAAGTTGGGAAGTTTTCCCTGATGAAGTATTGATTGGTGATTTCACACTAATTCAGATGTGTAGTTCTTTTATTCTCCAAGAATGAAATTATGTGCTGTCTGGAGCCAGCCCCTGAGGGGAGCAATGGCAGGAAATTACTAAAGAAAGCACAATTGCAACACTCCTGGAGGCTGAGTTGGGACTTGTCAGCCTCTCAGAGTGAACTGGGAAAGGCGGAGCCGGCCTTGTAGTCAACTGAATCAGGTGAAGAAGCAAAGGGTTGTGACTCCTCAGCAGCTGACCTCCTAACAACAGTCATTCCGGTGCCCTTTAATTACACTGGGCCAATCTAGACATTTACCTTCTCTAGATGAAGATAAGGACAGTCTAGATTACTTTGTGGAGAGTCAGGAGTTGAGAGCAATCCTTAGGGGCTAGGCTGCCAACACTCACCAACAAAACAGGAGACTCGGCCATGTGTTTATAAAGTCAAGAGTTGAATTGGAATCAAAGATTTCTCCATTGAAAGCAGAAACAGGAGTAATTTAACAAATAAGAACAACAGAAAAGAATATATTTTATAGTAATTAGCCTTTTCTGTTGTTTTTACTTGTTAAATTGTTTTGGTGCTGGTCCTGGGGCTTGAACTCAGTGCTGCCCCGGAGTTGCCTTGCTCAAGGCTAGTGCTCTACCCTCTTCTGGCTTTTGAGTGGTTAATTTGAGATAAAGTCTGTTGGACTTTGCTGCCTGTGCAGGCCTTGAACCTCACTCCTAAGATCTCAGCCTTCAGAGTAGAGAGGATTATAGGATAGGACTGTACCTGAATTCTTCTTAATTTACTCATCAGTTTTACTGAAGTTTCTTCATTACTTCACAATTATCTACATAAAATTGTGTTGATAGCAGATTTTAACCAAAGGCTCAAAGTTACTATTTGGTTCACTTTATGATTCTCGGTAAACATAATTTTCTCCACTTCTGGTAAATAGACACACCAAGTATGCCTCTCCCACTGTGTAATCATGACATTATAAAAATGGGAAGGCCGATAGGGTTGTAATCAAAACTCAGATTCCCCGATCTCCAATCAAAGCTACTTCAGTTCCCCAGGAAAGAGAAACAGTCCACTGATTAATTTTCATATTGATTTCAGAATTGGCTGATGTATTGGCCCAACACACACTCATAAGCTAAATGCAATTAGAAACGTCATGTAGCTATTCCTGAAGTGTATCCAAGTGGTAAATTAAGGTTAGTGGGTCCGATTTCTTCATTATTTATCATTTTATTTAGTTGACTGGAAACTCCCCATCTTCCTTATTCCAAAGATGCCTTGTGAATAGTGGCTCAGGATGAACTGGCCAGAATGGTCGCTCAGTGTCCTGGGCAAATCCAATCCATCTCTTCTAATGCCTTCCAGGACTTTTCTTTTGCTTTTCCCACTGCTAAAAAATTCCTTTGTGCGTGAAGTCTCAGTGAAACTGAGTTCCAATCAGGCTTATTACAAGACCCTTACATAAAGTCTTCTTTGACTATTTGTCTTGGTGCGGTATAATTCCTACCTTGTGGAGCCTTGGGGAAGAGCCGGGGAGAAGTACTTAGGCAGGTGACTTCATAAAGTCTAAAGATGTTTTTGTGTCTCAGAGGACGGCAGCAATGTTTCCTTTGCTAACAGGGCCCCTTGCTATGACAAGCACTGGACAGGGGGGTGTTGGGTTTCTACCTTCCAGTGTGCCAGGAGCAGGAGCCTTGTACTTTCTGACCTCAGCAGGCTGGCTGGGACCTCCGCAATCACCCGTCATTAACCCCCGTGTGCTTACTCACTGAAGGAAAACAGCGCTCTACGTGTCCCGCGTCATTGCACTTAGCAGGTGAGCTCTCTTCATTGCTGTTTTGATGATGGTCATGGGAATCCTCAAACAAAATAGCATCTAGTCTTCTGCACACACACACACACACCAGCTCGAGCTCCTGGTTGGTGGTACTTAGAGGACCTTTCCAGTTTCACACCTGAAGGAAAGCCCCCACAAAGCAGTAAGCAGAGGTTGCCTGTGGGGAAAGTTCCGGTCATTTGCTGTCTCGGAAAATCAGAGTGGTAGGGAGGTTTCTTCTCAGGAGTTAGCACAGGAGCTCGGTGGAATCTGACCTCAGACCCCCCTGGCATGTTAGGTAGAACCTCATGACTGACAAAATGCAGGTAAGGGAAGATGTGTTTTCTAATGGCTGCAAGATAGCCCTGAGACCTGGGCCTAAAGCCAGCTCAGATGGCAGGGCGCGGGCCCCCCAAGGCGCCGGGGGTGTGGTGAAGTCAGTAAGGGGCATTGGGCCCCTGTCCAGACGGGGGCAGCCCCAAAGTGACCTGGCCCGTGGGACTGGTGAAGAAAAGGGAAAGCCCCAATCCTGCCGGTGACTGACACGGCCCGCACAGACGCAGTGCCCGGGCCTCAGACACCAGTGCGGAAATCTCAAAGACCCAGGCGGCAAGCTTTCTTGGTAGGCATTTTATGAAACTGTGGTCATAATAATTGCCTGCGTACCTTCATAGGTGTTGAGAACGGACCCCTCTCTCAGTTTAAATAGAATGGGTTTTGTTTGTGCTCCCTGTGAGCACTTGACATGAGATTCAGGTTTCAAGCTCTAATACTGGAAACGTCAGCTCTGCCTTCCTTCTTTGGCAAAGACTCCACAAGTCTCCTTTTCCTTTGATAGTTGATGGTACAAGCAAAATTTCGTCGACCTTAATGCCATAAAAATGTTCCCATTAAGCAACAGATGCACAAACAGCCTAAAAAATTCTTACACATACGTCTGAGACCACAGTCCTCTACAACTTCAATTTTGTAATCAATTCTGGAAATCATAGCAGCCATGAGAAATTACATAGAACCCATCATGTTTTTGTTTCTTTGGCATCAAGTCTAGTCACTTCCAAATGCTTTTTCCAGTCAAAAAGATTCCCTAATATACTAGTATGGGATATTAATCATGAATTTCTATTGCATTCATTCATCAAAAATCTCAATTTTCTTCTGCTTTATAATAATGTCTGAATCTTGCTAACCAAGGATAGTCAAGTATTACATTCTTATTTTTTTCTGACAATGTAAAACTGACGTATTTAGTTAATTCTCTACTTTTAATCTAGTTCCTTCTTTTTAATCTAATTTTATTGTCAAGGTGATGTACAGAGGAGTTACAGTTTACATACTTAAGATAGTACATTTCGTGTCATACTTGTTACCCCCTCCCTTGTTTTTTCTCACTTTCCCTCCCCAGTTGTACAATTAATTTCCAACATATTGTCTTGTGAATATTGCTATTACATTGGTTCGCCTTTTATCCTCTGTCTCACCATTTTGATGTTCCCCTTCCCTTCCCTAATTCAGATAAACGTATATACAACATCCAGGATACCAAAATCAAATACAGTGACATCAGGGGGGAAAACCAGAGGAAGGAAAAAAGAAAAAAGTGGGAAAACCAGAGGAAGGAAAAAAGAAAAAAGTGATATATATATATATAATATAATATAATATATAATATAATATAATATATATATATTAGAATTCTATGCTTCTTTGGGAATTATTGATATTGCTCCATTCATAAGGAAATGGAAAGACTTGGAAAAAAATCATATTAAGTGAAATGAACCATACCCAAAGAAACATAGATTCCATGGTTTCCCTCATTGGTAATAATAAGTAAATGTCTAAGATAGTCCTAGCAGAGAATCACAATAGCTCAATAATTTTGTACATATGATCATATAAAATGATGCTAAGCGAAATGAACTCCAAGGTATGCAAACGAGTTTCTTAATCGTTATTTTTAATGTACTGTGTGATTTTTTTCTAGTTCCTTTTTAATGTAAATGTCCAGTGCCTTGAACTTTGCATAGCTCATGGTCTTTCCTGTTTCCATGCATCAGTCTTTAAGGAACAAGTCTATGTCTTGTTTGCAGTATGCACTTCAACCTATTCTAAATGTTTGCCCATATTCTTCCAAGTCTTCTTAATTCTGCTTCCCAGATGCAAGGGCTAAACCTGTGGCTTGCTTTATGTGCAGTAAAAATTCATAAGCAGTCCTATGTTGTTTCTCCTGTTTCTTTCTTTGAACATGAATCAAGAGTTCTGAATCACAAACAGACAGAACCCCCCCACCCCCCACACACACCAGAGGGGAAATTTTTCTTACAATGCTTAGTAACAAGACTGTTAGCCCTCTGCCTCAAGTAAAGCGAACTCAACCTACACACGTGTTTAATGTCAACAAGACACAGTACGGAGCTTGACTCAGAGGCTGCAGTTGTTATCAGTGATGACCTGTGTAATGAGGAGTCCAACAGGTAAATGACTAACTACCAAAACATTCACAGGCACCGGAGCAGCTGTGGGAAGATCACTGAATCTAGGGCTTGGGATCCACCCTTCCACCTGCTCAGGAGTAAGTGCACAATGGAGTAGTGTTACCTCACTGGAAGATAAGCAAAGCAACCCAGGGTATCAGTTATGGAGTTTTGGACTTCAGCTCTAGTAAATTTCCTGGTGAAATGTGAGCTTCCCAACAAGCTAAAGCACGAATTATGATAGTTCACTCTGAAGAATAAATAGGTGAAAACATAGGAGGGCACTCTTATTTATTTTAGAAAGAAATACGACATGCAAAGTTGGAAGTGATACTGGGAAGCATTTAGAATTAGATAATCCCTTACAGAACAAAGCTCTAAGTTTATCAGGTAATAACTATGTAGTAATAAAAAGAATACATGGGAAAAGTGCTTTCAGCACAACCAGCTGTGGGGATGGGAGAGCGTGGGGGGATGGTAGCATTGGTCATTGATATAGAATTGGTTAAATGACAGGTTTTACTTATTGTGACAGTTTAAGAAAATAGCGAAAAGAGCATTATCAGGACAACAGAATCCCTCCACATTCCTTGAATCCTTAACAGCAGTAAGTGTAGGCTAAGCTGATAATCTGATCTGGAAAAAAATAACTTATGTGTGATAAAATCATTGCTCTACTTCTTCTTGGAGAATGAGGTTTGGAGTGAGATGTAGTTACTATATTTTCCAGAGATCCTGGTTCCCTCCAGAGATCCTTAATGATAAACTTAAAAAAAAAATCTCTAAAGGAATTGTTTTTCTTTACTTCTTGTTCCAGATGTGATATTGTAGTTTTAAATTAAAGTCATGATGACACGTGTGGGAGAATAACTTCTCTGACCAGTGGAAGACTTAGCCTCCGCACAGAAGCTCTTATGCCTTATTAGCACACTAATAGGCCTATGGGGAAAAATCTCCATTAAAGAAGTCGCCTGTGTTTGATGGCCAAAGGAAGCCACCTTTGTCATGAGACTTTTTCCCCTGTACAAAGCCTCCCTTGGGAGACTTGTTTGACCAGCTGCCATTAGGAAACCGCTTCAATGTAAATAGGGAAGTCTCTTCACAGGAAATAGGGAAGTCTCTTCACAGTTAATAGAGACATCTTGGTCAAAGTCTTGAGGAAATAGTAGCTAGGTGATAAAGTTTTGCCTTGACTGGTTTATTCCTCTGTCAACAATTGTAGTTGCTCAGCTCTTTGAAGTAGCTCAGCCCTTAATAGTAAGCACTCTTTGAAGTAGCCACCTTTTGTAGTAGGTAAACTTTTGTATTAGTTTCCTTCCTCCCAGTAGTATCATCCTCAACTTTTGTATTTGAGATGGATATCATGCTGTATTAACTTTTACCCTGGAAATTGTGAGTTGATTTATAACCATATATAAACCCTGGCCCTCCTGAAATAAAGTGTGTATTGGTCCACTCGCCTCTGCATCCCCCGTGTCCTGACTACGGTTGCAGTTACCCAGGTCCAACAGACATGTAACATTTTCTCACATGTCATTGTGGTGTGTGTGTGTGTGTGTGTGTGTGTGTGTGTGTGTGAGAGAGAGAGAGAGAGAGAGAGAGAGAGAGAAATAGAGAAAGAGAATCAGAAGAATGGTTTGCTTTTGATATTTTTCCCTGAAATTACTTTAGTGAAATTAGTCAGGTAGCATTTATGCTATTTTTGCAGACAGTAAATATGAGAAAAGGAATTCAGAATAAGGATATTCGAACAGGTATAACATTACTAGACTAGTTTTAAAATTTAAAAAGTGGTAACCAAAATGATATTACTTCTTTATGAACATACATTTCTTTCATTTTCTTGCATAGATAGTTTCATGAGCTTCATTTTTAGAGTCTTTGGATTAAAAACATGATATATACATCAAAACACTGATATCATTGGGAAGCACTTTTCTATGTAAATCTGTATATTTGGAGGAAATTTCTGAGACTATGCATCAGGTGTTCAGGGTCAAAATTGTTCTTGAAGTCCTGGAATAGATTCTATTTGACCATGTAGGTATGATTCACATCCCTTCAGTGAAAGTTATTCATGTGCCAAGAAACAGCACAGGATATAAAGACACTTTTTTTCGACTGGCTATTAGGGACCAAGGATGTGTTGGGATGCTGCCCTTTTTGTTTATTTAAACTTGACTCCTGATGGTGAAGGAAGTAGGAGCACAGGAACGCAATTTAGACCTCAGGTTTCTGCTGCGTGTGGTCCTCGAGTGCAGGGAATTGATCGTCAAGTTCTCTGTGCTTAGGGACCTAGGAGGAGAACAAGATAGGGGTGTGTCATTATTCCTTGCTTTTTTGGGGGCCTGTCTGAAGTTAATGTTCAAACAGATACTTTCATATAGTTGTTATCTAAGAATGGGCTAAGAACAGGCATAGATTCAGTTGAGGAAAAATAAAAGAACAAGAATATCAATCTTATTCATCTTGACTACAAGAAAATTTGGCTGAAAGCACCTGTGAACGTGCCCTGCTCAGTCTGTGGAGGAAATCCCTTGAGAGAAACTGTCAGTGGAATGAATAGGTAGAAAGTGCTGGACAGGAAGAGACTGCTGTTTTGGGAGGAAATTTTAAGATGCCCCGACCAATCGGCTTCAACCTTAAGCATTACTTGCTTTTGTTATTTACATTGAGAATCCTTTCTCACTCTGTTTCTCAGGACCCTTAGTGATTTTAATGAATAGATACTTTAAAGGATAGGAGTGAAAGGACTTCTGTTATTTCAATTCTCCCTTTCCCTCATTTTTTTTTATACCAGTCCTCAGGGCCTCAGGGCCTGAGCACTGTCCCTGGCTTCTTTTTGCTCAAGGCTAGCACTCTGCCACTTGAGCCACAGCACCACTTCTGGCCATTTTCTGTATATGTGGTGCTGGGGAATTGAACCCAGGCCTTCATGTATACAAGGCAAGCACTCTACCACTAGGCCATATTCCCAGCCCATCCCTTTCCCTCATTTGATTCCTGGAAATACCATGATGAAGCTCTCTCACTAGGAAATCAATGACTTGATTCTATGTTCATAAAATGGGTGGGGAATGAAATAAGGATACTAAACCTAATACTAATGCTCCTTTGGCATCTTAATAGATGACTCCATCTTCTATTAACTTCTATCAAGATGCGAAGATGGTGTTACATAGATTTAGTATCTTTATTTCAAAGTCTGCAATTTGACTGATGGGAACATTGCCTCTATTCTGCCTACTTTCAACATACACCCCTCAGGCAGCAAGGTGAGTGAGGTGTTCACTAACAGCGTCTTCATTTACATTTCTGTTTGGAATTCTGTTCAGTACCTTCCAGTAAATAGCATCATCATAACAGTATTCATCAGGTGCCTGGTCCCAAATAGGTATCCTTAGAATTAAACCTGTGAAGCCAGAGGGAAAACAAGTGAGAATAGGAAGCAGAAGCAGAAAATCTCCTTGCATGGTAATTAAATACAGTGGGAATGCCTCCTCCTGAGGAGTCATGTCTACCACCAGGAGTTTAGAACAGGTTTGAATCTTCAATTGACTTCCTTTTCATTCCTTATTCTGTGAACATTAAGGTACAGGGAAGTGTTGAACTTTTCATTTTCTGCCTTGGAGACAGGATGTGGGCACAGCTGACACAAACCTCCCAGTCTTGTCACTCAGCCTCCGGGGCAGCTGGAATTAGCGCCAGGTACCACCTTGCCCAGCTAAGCATTCACCTGTAATGAGTCCACCAGCGACGGCCGTCCCCACCGAAGAACCCAGGGCTGCTGCCTGCATAGCCATGGAAGATCTAGGAAGCCAAACAAGAAAGAATGGTTGATTCCCTGCACACCAACACCAAACCTCCCCCACTGAAGGCATGGCCGTCTGCCCCCTGCAGGGCGGAGGACAGCACTGCACATAGTGTGCTGGGAACTGGGCCGCACACTTATTTTCTTGTTTTGTCTTTCTTTGAAACACCTGAGTGGAGTTAGAAAAGTTCTTAAACGTGCTCAAACAGGAACTATTTTCTGGATGTAGCTTCAGGACAATGTAAGATCTTCCTTATAGAGAAGTCAACACTCTGCAAACATCAGTCGCCTGATCTATTCCACTCAGTAGATGGGATTGAAGCCCAGCTGTGTGCCAGCTGCTCTCCTCCATGGAGAGAGGGGAGAGGTAGAAAGCACCCGTGAGCCCTGTTTCCTCACCCACTGGAGAGATACACTGCTTATGAAATTCAGAGATTACATTGGAAAGGCAAATTTCAGGCTATTTGATAGAACTCACTACCAATGTGTAAGGAGATGTCTACCTTCCTATGGCCAGCCACCTGGAGATGAAATCAGTAGAAAAGATTCTACAACAGAGGGAATGATAGCAGGTGGTACAAGTCGAGAGGCATGAGGTATTACAGGAGACATCAATGCCCCGGGGCCATGGGAATCAGCACCAGGCCCCTCTCACAGCAAGTAAGGAACAGTTGTGCAAGGTGAGAAAAATGGGGATACAAGAAGCAAACAGCAAGAAAATATTTGTTCTCTTCTCTCTGATAAGTGAGGAATCTGTGTCAGGCCAGCAAGATGGAAATCCATTTCCTACTCACTTGCTGGGCACGTTCATGGCTATCGCCACGATACTGGCCAGGCCGCCCATAACACCAGGTAAGCCGTGCAGATAATGGACGCCACAGGTATCTTGGATCCTCAGCTTGGTAGCAAGCAGTGGCTAAGAATGGAAGAGAGGACACCTCATTATTTTGGTAGATATGTAGATTTCCCCAAATGAATAATTTCAGAAGCTTGTTTGTTTGTGGGGCTTGAACTCAGGGCATGGACATGGTCCCTGAGCTTTCTTGCTCAAGGTTAGCAGTCTACCACATTGAGTCACAACGACACTTTGAGTGTTCTGGTGGTTAATTGGAGACAAGAGTCTCATGGACTTTCCTTTCCTGGGCTGGCTTCAAGCCAGGATCCTCAGATCTCAGCTTCCTGAGTAACTATGATTACAAGCCTGAGCCTCCTGCACCCAGCAGAAGCGATTATTAAAAAATAAGTTAAGGCTGAGAATATGGCCTAGTTGCAAGAGTGTTTGCTTTGTATACAGGAAGCCCTGGGTTCGATTCCCCAGCACCACATATATAGAAAACGGCCAGAAGTGGCGCTGTGGCTCAAGTGGCAGAGTGCTAGCCTTGAGCAAAAAGAAGCCAGGGACAGTGCTCAGGCCCTGAATCCAAGCCCAGGACTGGCAAAAAAAAAAAAAAAAAATAGAAAGAAAGAAAGAAAAATTAAGTTGAATTTTGATATGGATACACAGATCGATCACATGATGTTTTTAGAATATACATAGGTTCTATAAAGTGGTTTCACCAGTGAAGCAGTGAGTCATCCCTGTACATCTTTATTTGCATGGCTTGGAGGGGCTAAAATAATACCCACTGTACATGAGTTCCATACGTTTAAAAGATCTGTGTTCCTCTTGCCCTAGGTTGTTCATCCTATGTCACTTCTACTTTGCATTTTCCCATTTCCATCTTAACCCCAAAGAAGAGAATTTTGTGGGTGAAAACTGAAATCCACCGGAACCAAATGCTTTGATGACACTGATGACAAAATTGCCATTTCAGTCTCTGGTGGTTGGGTTTGGAGGGTTGTGATCTTAGGGCCTACTCTTTCTCACCTCTGACCACAGCTCACATCTCTTAAAAGAGTCCAGAGCCCTTCATTATGCCATGCTAAACAGAAACAACATCTTCAGTAGGAGAAGAGCATCCCTGGAGAAGAGCAGCACACAGGTACTTAACAGTGACTTTGTACTAATTGTAAATACCTGGCATGGGGCTCTCTCCTGATACCCAGAAGTCACTGCGCCACCCACTGACTGAGATGTGTGTGGGGTACCCCAGAAAGGAAGACAAAGGGCATGCACACAAGGAGAGCCCCTGGGGGCAGGGCATTGATTGTCTGCCTTTTCACCTGTGTCTGGAATGTGAGAAGCAAAGGGTGCAGGTTTCAGATTGGGCGCAGCACGTGTGCCCTTACTTACAGACAGGAACTTGTATCCGAGCACAGAGACCATTCCCGCCGCACTCCCAATGACCATGGATGCGAACGGCTGGATCTCCATGTCCGCACAGGTGCCCACCGCGACTCCCCCGGCCAGGGTGGCATTCTGGATGTGCACCTGTGTGGAGGAAAGGCCCAGCCTAAGTGGACCCCATATAGGTGGAGCTCACAGAGAAGGGTGCGGATTGCAGAGGACCCCTGGCGGTCTTAATATCAGTAGCTACTGCCATTAAATCATTGAAAATAATAGGAGTGGAAAGAGTAGAACCAAACTATAAAAATAACATTATCATTGTTAACACTCCCCCTCCCCCAAATTAGGGTGGTTTTGGAGCTGCTAACATCCCCAAAGATTGGCACTTGCTGTCTTCCTTTGCAGGCTGCTTTAGGAGTGTATTAGTCAGCAGGCTAAGGAGACCAGCGGTGAGAGAACAGGAAAGAAACTGTCCTGGGGAGAGGGGAGAGCACCGAGTAAACCCAACAGGGTCTGCCCACTGATGCAGCTCAGACAAGGCTACGCTATGGTAACCCAAACGAACACTGTGCCTGAAGGGTGCTGTGAAAATCTGTGATAACGCAACAGCCAAGAGAAAAGGTCAAGCCACAAAAGAGCATCTGAGGATGGAGCACAAAGAATCATTTCGTGTCCCGCAGATCACCCAGAAACCCCCAGTTTAGTGTAGGAGGAGATGGTTCCTAATATTGAGAGAGAACCACCCATCTGTACATGAATGACTTCACTCGTTGTCTCTTAGTATCCCTAGTGATGCAACTGGAATGGATTCGAAATACTTGTCAACCATTCTGTGAAAAGTAGACCTTAGTATCCATTTCTGTGCCACAGGCGAAGAGGAGAGCCATTTCTTTAGCTCACAGGCAAGAAACACCAGGAGACCGGCTGGAATGGATTTTGAAGTTGCAAAAATACGAAGTGTCCACACATCCCTCATCTGTCTCCCCCAGCGTTGTCATCTTACATTATCATGACAAAGGAAATTAGAGTTAATTCAAAACTATTAAAGACATTATTTGAATTTCTCCATTTTTCCCACTAATATTCCTTTTCTTTTCTAAAAATTCACCTTGCCTTTTGTTGTTATTTCTTTGAGAGGAGTACTTAAGTTGGGAGATCAGCGTGCCTTATCTCATTGTCCTTTCTTACTCTCTGACAAGTCTTGCATCTAGTGAAGAGTTTCTAAGATTTTGGGAACAGTTATCTTTGTTGTTATTTTATTTTATTATTATTATTTGTTTTCCTGCCAGTTCTGGGGCTTGAACCCAGGGTCTGGGGATGGTCCTTGAGCTTCTTCTGGCTCAAGGCTAGCATTCTACCTCTTGAGCCACAGTACCACTTCCAGGTTTTTTTCTGAGTAGTTTATTGGAGTTAAGAGTTTCACAGCCTTTCCTGACTAAGCTGGCTTTGAACTGCGGTCCTCAGATCTCAGCCTCCCGAGTAGCTAGGATTACAGCCATGAGCCACCAGTGCTCAGCAGTTATCTCCATTATTAGAGAAATAAATTTTCATCTTTGAAGTCTACAAGCCTGGATTCTCTACACAATTGTAAATTTTATAAATTTCTTGAGAGCACTTCAATTTGTTAAGAGTGCCTATGATTACACATGCGTGAACGAATGGGTGAATGAATACTGTATTAAAATCCTCTCCACAGGTTGGTTGTTTCATGGTGCCTCCTGTAGCTCAGCCAGTATGCAGAACTGAGCTGGATATCTGAGCAAATCTCAGCAATGCTAAGTGAGGCTTCCAGTGACAGGAATAGGACACTTACCATATCAAGCTTGCCTCGGTGCTGGACGAGGCTGGACAAGGCAAAGGCTGTGATCACGCAGGCAGCGAGGGAGAAGTACGTGTTGACAATGGCTCTGTACTGGGCGTCTCCGGGCTCAGCAATGGCTGAGTTGAAGCTCGGCCAAAATACCCAGAGGAAAATGGTCCCTGAGAAACGTCGGAAGGAACATTAGCTCGGAGGGAAGACCATAGGAGAAAGGCAGTTTGCTCTGGGCACAGATAATGTCTAGAAAAATGCTTAACAGAACAGAGGAGCACTCAGTTGGATTTCAAGACTGTGCACTTGCTTAGCAAATGCTCCCAGCCCAGAGATATTCTTTGGGGGCATCTTCACACCCACGTTGACCTTAGGATTTCCTTCCAGCTCTCATGCAGTAGACAAGCAGTGGGCAAACGCTCTCTACTCACCAATCATGGCAAACAAGTCTGAGTGGTACACCGACTCTTCATTCCAATGCCCCTTTCTCAGGCCCGATCTGTACAAGACACCAGCGACAGCCAAGCCGAAGTAAGCCCCAAAAGCGTGGATTGTCATTGATGCACCAATATCGGAGGCCTGCAGGAGGAAGGAAAATGCCAGAATGTGTTTGTAATTAGAGAAGACGGGTGGGGTCTGGGAGAATAACTTCTCTGACCAGTGGGAACTTAGCCTTGGCACAGTTACTCAGGATGCCTTATTAGCAAACGAACAGGCCTTTGGGGAAAAATCTCCATTAAAGAAGTCTCCTGTGTTTGATGGCCACAGGAAGCCACCTTTGTTATGAGACTCTCCCTTCCCCCACATAGCGCCTCCCTGGGGAGACTTGTTTGCCCAGCTGCTTTAGCAAAAACTTTTCACTGTAAATACGTTTCTTCACAGTAAATATAGAAGTCATGGTCAAAGACAATTAGTCTGGAGGAAATAGTAGCTAGGTGATAGAGTTCTGCTTTGACTGGTTTAATCCTTTGCTTTAATATCAACAATTTTTGTAGTAGCTAAGCCCTTTGTAAGTAGTCACCCTTTGTAATAGCTAAAACTTTGTAATAGCCACCTCCCTTGCAGTAGAGACCAAAACTTTTATATTGATATGGACACACACCATGCTGTATTAATTTTTACGTTTGAAGCTGTGAGTTGATTTCTAACCCTATATAAACCCTGCCCTCCTGAAATAAAGTGTGCATTGGTCCACTCGCCTCTGCATCCCCCGTGTCCTGGCTACGGTTGCAGATACCTGGGTCCAACAGTGGGGAAAGAGGGAGGGAGAAAGAGCAAGAGTGTCAAAGGAAAAGAGAGCAGTAGAAGCACAGGACACACCACAGAGGCCGACTTCTCATCTGCACCAGATACTTCCTTGACATGTGGCTGGAGAAATAATTAAGCTAATGATCTTAGCTTTATTAGAGGCCTTTCTCAGTGTGGGAACCTTCCTACACTCCACCTTGCTTTCAGGAGACTGAGAGGGGTGAGAAATTGTGCTTGAACTTTACAAGAACCCATGTAAGTCTGGGCCTGTCTTCAAATGTTTCAATATCTGTAGGCAAAACATCTGCCTCCCTCCCTCCCTCCCTCCCTCCCTCCCTCCCTCCCTCCCTCCCTCCCTTCCTCCCTCCCTCCCTCCCTCCCTCCCTCCCTTTCTCCCTCCCTCCCTCTCCTCCCTTCATTCTTGAGTGGTTAATTGGAGATAAGAGTCTCATGGAGACCTTCCTGCCCAAGTTGGCTTTGAAGGGGGATCCTCAGGTCTCAGCCTCCTGAGTAGCTAGGATTACAGGTGTGAGCCACTGGTGTCCAGCAATCAGTAACAGGGAAGAATTTTGATCTAGTACATAACAATTTTGTATATACAGCTTTATACAAGGCTGTTTACCTTTATAAACAGGAAGTAACCATTGGTAGTGTAATAAAGGTTTGGGTGCTGGATAAATAAGGGTTCAGATGCAGATTAAAGGGAGTCATTTGCCACATGGAGTCATCAGTTCTATGGAACACAAAAGCCACCTACAATAATATCTGACATTTTTTGCAACGATGAAATGAAGTAAGGTGTATACAATTCAAGTTTGCCAACAGGCACTTGGTAATTGTGGCTGTCAGCATAATGCTGTGGTATTCTGTGTGCTCTGGGCACCCTCCACGTGTTACAGCCAGAATGGATGCCAGGGATAGGTCCAGATGAGTTCTCTGCACTTACCATGAATATGTTACCAACCAGATACTCATTGCCAGCAAAGACAGTGATTTCTAGAATTGTCATGATCAGCATTTGGATGGGACTCGTTTTCCCCAAGACGGCTCCCAAAGAAATCAGAACTGTGGCTGTACTGAAGTCCGCATTTATCATGCTGGGGGAAGGAGAAAAATAAATGGAAGAGTAATGCATACCTAAACCATGCATACCTAGAGGATGGAGAATAAGGCCAGCCCCCTGGCTCCGGTTAATCCAGAGAGCAAGCTCTGCTCCTGCTAGCACTCATCAGGCATTGCCCACAGGCCTACGCTCACCCCCACGTCCTTTTTCTCCCACTTCCTTCCTCTCTCTTCCACTTCACTTTCTTCCCCTGCCTCCTTCTTTTCTATTTCAAGGGATTCTTTACAGTACCCAGCACGTCAAACTGGACAAGCTATAGACATCTCCGCGGAGCAAGGCACTGATTGGGTTTCTAGGATCTCAACCACGCCTGGTTGTTTGAGGACACAGTTTTCCATCAGTTCAAAGCCTGGCTACCAAGGGACATCCTGGGACAGCTCTTGCCGATGAGACACCTGGTTGAAAAGTGGACTTGGTCTTTGTGTCACACAATGCCACACGTCAGGTAGCTTGTAACCCACGGAAAGGCATTTCTTTTCATGTGGGGGGCTGGGAAGTCTAAGGGAAGGTGCTGCTGGAGGTGGTGTCTGGTGAGCAGGTGTGCGTGCTGCCTTCTCGCCCGGAGTGAACGTGGCGGGAGGCGTCAAGCATCTCTCCCAGGAACCTGCATCTACACTCTCATCCCTTCCGTGGGAACTCCACCCCCATGACTTCACCACCTTCGGAAGGAGCGTCGCCAAAGTGGTTAAAATCTCAGCACGGACATGCGTCCTTTTGGGTGCAGGAGGGTGCCCCAGCGTCCCCAGCTCAGCGGAGGCACTCACTTCTCGATTCCGATGGCAAACGCCTGCCCCCAGCTGTGAAGGAGCCCCTGGACCAGGGTGCCCCACTGCAGGCCCAGGGCCGCCAGGAGGAGGTTGAAGCCCACACCCCCGAAGCCGTACTTCTTCAGGAAGGTCATGAGGAAGCCGAAGCCAACGAATATCATCACATGCACGTCTTGAAATACTGAGGAGGAAAAGAGCAGAGGAAACGCATCTTTAGGACGAGAACACAGGGAAGGGGTGACATGTCGGTCCATCCAGTTCATTCAATGCCACCAGCTCCAAGTAAAACTCCGCAAGGGGAAAGCACTGTCTGGGGAGAGATGATACCTGCTGTTACACACCACCGTAGCCTCACTGGGTCAGATGTAGAGTTTGGCTCCTGTGGCCAGAACTTCCAGCCAGAGTGATGTGAGCATGCAGCTAGTGTCAATCGGCTATAGATGACGGCCATGAGAACGTAGTCAGTTACTCAGTATTTGAACCTTTTCTTGGGAAATTATGTGCTATCATACAGTGACTTCTTCCATGTTTGTGATTTTCCACCCGAGGAGAACCTCACAGAACCCCCTGCAAGTTTCATCTGCTCTTCAGTCATTCTCCCAATCCTCCAGGGGAAATTACAGTTTCATCCTGCCTTGCGCTCGGTTTTCTGTGTATACTCCATCTTATCCTCTGTCACCTGGCAGTGCCATTTATTTACAATGTGTCACACTATAATAGTCGATGAAATGCACATGTTGTTTACTATGTTGTGCGTTCTCATATATATACTCATGTACATTCCATATTATTTTGTATGTGCATGTAAATGCATACATGCACACGCATACTCACACACACATATATGTATTGTGACAGGGATTGAATCCAGGGCCTCATTGCATGCTAAGCAAATGTCATACCCCTGAGCTACAATCCTAGGCATGTTTCTGGGTAGAAAGGGTTAGAACATAGTCATTTAAATCTGTAGGTAAGAGACAGGGAAATAAATGTTTGGTGGATGACTTGATGTATGTAACTACATCAGCTCTGGAAATCACACCAATTGTTCGTTGAGCTGAGCATAGTGCCTTATACACCAGGAAACACTAGATAAAGTTGTATGTGTGCGCACATGCTTCCTATGTTAAATGTGAGCCCACCTCCCACAACTAAATCCTGTTAGTGCTTTTATCCACCAGGGGGCATAAGAACCTCATCTATTATTTAAGTTGTTCAAACAGCTTGGGCAAATGCCTGAGCTCCTGGGTTTGTATATAGTGTTTACAATCCATTCCTTTATTTGGGGGTAGTGGAGATGAAAGAATCGCCATTCTTCTTTTCTGAAAATCCAGTAAAATAAAATACTATTCACCTGGATTTATCAGTTATTAATATTTCCTGTTTTTGATGGCTCTTTCTCATTGTATGACATACAGACACACACATTCTTCTGAACCATTTGAAAGTAGGATGACACTTTGTTCCAAACTACGTTAGCTTAAGTCTCATAAGCAGAAGACCATTCCAAATAAACACAAAATCATCACCACGTCCAAGAAATGCAACACCGATACATATACAATATCATAATATCTTATATATAATTATATGCAAATTCCATTTGTTCACAAACTACCCTTTTATACAAGTTTTTGACTTGTTCTTCATTCAGGCTTTGTGTGTTTTTTTTCTTTTTGTCTTAGTGCATCTTCAGACACTTCTAAAATCGAGCAATCCTTCCCTGTGTTTCTGACTTGTGGTATTGTACCACTTTTTTGCAAATGTCATACTTTGCATTGGTTTGATGGGTTTACCATGTTTCACCATGGTATTGTTCTACCTTTTATACACGCGTTATACTTTGGGTTTGTGTGATTGGTTCACCATCACACCAAATACTTTGTCAGGAAGATGGCATTGGCATTGTGCACATCATTGGCTCCCACCAGGTGGCCTGTAATTTGTCTTTCCCATTATTGGCAATGGTGAATTTGATCTGTGGTTTAGTGCTTGAGCAGTGCCCTGTCATTGCTCCATTGCCAGTGTCTGTCTTGTAAACGACAGAGTCTCCAGAGTGATTCTCTCTGACCGTGCGAGGGCCCCGCTCTGCATTCATTTCCATCCAAATGTTCTTGCAACCCATCCCTGAATGATGTCAGAATTACTTATGCACATCGCTAGTCCAGAGCATAACGTTCACTACCGTTCGCTAGGGTCATGGTGTGCTGTACACCTGGTCCCAGAAACCACTCACCCATCACAGGCTACTGGAAAGTTACCATTTTAAGTAATTTCCTTCCAGTTTTGTTTTGCCTCAAATTTTGTGATTTACCTTGGGGCTTTTATTTTGGGACTTAGTTGGGATAGTTTGAATTGTGCCAGTTACTCAGCTCTCCAAATCTGAGTAGTAATTTTGAACCACACTGATCTTACACCAGATTTGTGCCATTTTGTTTATTATTCTGGGTTGCATCTTGTTCCTTTCATCCATGTGTACTAGATGGTAAACCTTGCCACGAAAGGTTTGTGTCTGTTTCTTTTCTTTTCCTTTTTCTGGTTTTGCAGAGTTGAGGGCTGAACTCAGGACAGGCAAGTGCTCTTCCATTAAGCTAAATCTCCAGCCCTGGGGTGCCTGTTTCTATCTTAGAGTAAACTTACTGGAGCAAATGCTTGGTACGGTAAAGAGAAATACATATATGTATATATACACACACACATATATATAATATGATAAATAATTGAATAAAATATATGAGGCATACAGAATTCAATACGATTCTGGTTTATTGCTAACTTTCAAATTATAAGACTTCATTAATCAAGATTAATCAACCCAGTGTAAAGGCAAGTGGATATGGATTCTGAGTCTCCACTGATGATCTTAACTCTGTTCTGAGCCATCTGTTTTGTATTTTCTGCTAAGTCACCCTAGGTCAAAATTTCTGCTATGAAGGTTCCTTATTACGTGATAGCAGTCAAAAGTGTGGGGGTGAAAACGCAGTGTCATGTCGTTAATAGGCTGCAATGTGTGAGTATCATTGCTACAGTTTTAAATAAGTTTTAAAATTGAGTCTTGTTTAAAAATAAGTAATCTATGTAATAATTATGTCTTACTGTCTCCCTCCCTCATTAGTCTGCTAATGAATGGATTTGGCTCATAATTAGTATACAGTAAATGGTAATATTATGTATTATGTATGTATGTATAATGTATTATGCATAGCCTGTCCTTCTAAACCAGAAACTCAACTTCTCTTTTTAATTTTCAGCCACCATTCTCAGAGAGGGACTCTACTTTATGATATGTAAAGTACTCACCATTTTCTTTGTATTTCAAAGAAATAAACTGCTTTCGCTTCTGAATATCATAACCCCTTGAGCGCATGCTTTAAAATGACCACCCTAGAACTTCCCACATCCTCCTAAGCACCCCATTCGTCTTCTTTTTTTTAAGAATGTAAAACCCTCTTTTTCTTTCTTGTGACCCCTTCGTCTGTCATGGACTCTCAGAGTCCAAGCTTCTCTTCATATCACTCTAGTTTTGTCTCCATTCTCTCCCCTGCCAAGTTCCCAATAGTGAGTAATAAATTCAAGGAAAAAAACAGGGCAACATAGCAGTCATTACCTAACACACACACACACACACACACACACACACACACACACACACACACACACGATCGGTTATTTTAACATTACACTTCTTGTTCCATATTTGAATCTTGATCTGAGATTCTATCCAAATACCATCACAACAGGGAGAAGACCAGTTTCCTCTGCAGAAATGTACAGTGCCTGGAAACTTTACAGTCAGAAATGTACAGAAACATTACAGTTAGAAATGTAGACTGCCCTGACCCTTCACAGTCAGAAATGCATGATGCCCAGACACTGTACAGTCAGAAATGCACATGGTTAGCATTCCCAACTGTTTCCTAATTCTATTCAGAGCTCAAGACCCAACAGTCCCCAAACGTCACATCTGAGAATGCAATGCACATAAAAAGTAGAAATCGCCTACTCACGAGGATATAGCGGAAGGAATCTGTCCATTGCTGTAGGTCTGGTGATGTTGCCTTGCTGGGGGACTTGTGGATATGTCTCATATCGAACAAATTTTGCAAATAAAACGATCATGGCGACCTCCAGGCCTATGGCCAGGAGAGGAAACTTGAACCTCATGCTGGTGGCGAAGGAGAGAGACACACTGGGCTGTAGAAGCTGTGAGAGGTTGATAAGAAGAGAACGCTGCTCTGTGAGGCAATGGGTGACATGTGCAAAATCCCCAAGGACGTCACCAAAATGGGCTGATTGGTTCAAATGCCCTGCCCATTGGGGAAACTTATGCTCTACAATTTCAGTCATGTTGAGTGTTAGTTTAAATCTAAATCTATGGTTTAAAGCCAAATCTGACACAAAATGGCCAATTGCAAAATTATATAGGATGCTATTTAACTTAATTCAGTGGACACTTTTTTGTTAAAGATCAAGATATTTTTATCCTAATAATTTATACATGCTTCTCATAGACTTATTTATAGTTACTTATCTCCATTGACTTCTGAAAATACTTAATAATTGCTTCAATCTTCAGCAAAATGGACAACATAGAAATCAGAGAATGGCAAAGAGCAACATTATCCTTGCCACAGAAGTAGCACACCCGAGGTAGATGCTTTTTTTTTTTTTTTTTTTTACCAGTCCTGGGCCTTGGACTCAGGGCCTGAGCACTGTCCCTGGCTTCTTTTTGCTCAAGGCTAGCACTCTGCCACTTGAGTCACAGCGCCACTTCTGGCCATTTTCTGTATATGTGGTGCTGGGGAATCGAACCCAGGGCTTCAAGTATACGAGGCAAGCACTCTTGCCACTAGGCCATATCCCCAGCCCAAGGTAGACACTTTTTGAATGGACATCATATAGGTTGGAAATCATGCCAGACTCTGTAGCACTTACAAATCTAATAAGCTTCATCAACTTCCATGATGAAGTTAATGATTTATCTGGGAAGGCAAAAGTATATGCAAATGATTGATTATATAGAAACAAAGAAGTAACAAAATAGTATTTATGTGATATATTTCCAAATGACAGAAAGAACAAGTATGAAATTTCCTTCACATACAAATGGATATAGGTTGAAGAGTCGAATTTGTTAATACATGTTAGACACATATAAAATTGTCATAATGCAACCCCTAAAATATACAAAATTTAACAAATGTTAGAGAACATATACAAGACAGAACATACTTGTATCTTTGATCCATAGATAGTACAATTGTGTTGGCAATGTAAACTATTATAGAGCAAAATTTATCTCTAGCACTTATTGCCTTGGACCAAGGCCACAGCAACGGTTTGTTGGACAGAGAGACAGCACGAAGAACAAGTTTTGGAAGACCAGGGCAGGTGTGAGTAGTAGCAAGTGGTTAAAAAAAAAACTAGATGAAAGATCAGATTGGGAGAAAAGGAAAGAGTTCCTGAAGCTAGAGCTGATTGGGCAGCTGCGCTGGGTGGCTAAAAGCCATAGTCCACCTAGTATTGGAGATGCTAGATATTGATTATTATCCCATTGACAATGGCAAAAGAAGTAGTTTTGTCCATAAATAGATAGTTTTCTTGACTCCTTATTCAGATATACACATATGTAAATATGCAAGTAAATAAATACCATGGGATATACCTTCTAGTCTTAGAAAAGGAGAGAAAGAGTTTAAGTAGGGCCAGGGCTAATCAATTATGTTGGTAGTGTTGATAAATGGATAAGCTATTCAAGACAACCATGTTGAATGCAAACTTCTTCCCTCCATCCTGGAATTGTTCTCATGGTCAAACAGATCTTTGTTCAAGAACTTAATGCCAACAGTTACATACAATTCCCTGCACTAGACCTATGTCCACAAGTTTCTACTCCACATATGAAGGGGACAAAGTGCAACTGATTGCTAGCCCAAGAATACCAAGTGTTTATATGTGGCAGTGTGTGTGTGTGTGTGTGTGTGTGTGTGTGTGTGTGTCAGTCTGTCTGTCTTTCTATCTGTCTGTCTTATGCTTTTCCACAACACAATGTGCGATATTTAGGACTAAATGATTTCTGAGCTGTTAAAAAGTACACAATTCAAACACTTGGAAAAAATGGCTCTTTCTTCTGTCCTTTAGGGCAGGCTTCTTGTCACTTTCCTCTAACTTGGCCATCCTAGAATGATAAGAAACAGGATATCATTGATAAGATGCTATCAGACTCTCAGTGTTTGCCTAACAACTTCCTTCTGCCACAGAATCCAATCCAGGATCCTTTCTGGAACGGACTATTTGTGTCTCACCCCCCCACCATGTGTGAGACTCCACCATCTTTCCTTGTGTCTCATCATCGTGGCTTGATTTTCTGCCTAGAGAATTCATAATGATTCTCCAGTAAAAACGTGCATGGTGGCCACTGTAAAGAATTAAACTGAAGGACAGAGGAGAAGGTGGTGTGAGAGAAGGAGTGGTAGGGAGGGGAGAGAGGCAGGAACTTCCCACCTGCGTAGTGGCCGGGCCCTGGGAGTGTGCAGCAGCGTTAGTGGGAGGGACGTCACCCGCCTGCAGCAAGCTGCCGTTCAGAGATAAGGCTGCAGCTGGGGGCTTCCCGGGAAATATGACACGCTGTGACTCCTTCTCCTTCTAGAGCTTTCTCTCACTGCCCGCCACGCTTTATCACTATACAGCTGGCTGAACCCTACACACAAGGGTGGCTTCAGAGAAAGCATCCAGAGCCTTCTCCACATCGACTGATGCAGGACAGTGGCTGGCCTGGCGACATTTGCTAACTCTAATCAGATGGGGGAAATGAATAAACTCAACGAAAGGGGTGCATCACTGCGCTAGGCCAGTTGGATGGGTGTTGTGGGTGGGGCAAAGGTCTGGGCTTGGAGAATGCCTTAGCATTCTTAATGTTCGCAGCGTCTAGGGGCATCTCCATGCCAAACGTGCTTATTCCTGACCGATCCTTTCGAGAGCAAGTAGAAAAGTGGCGCCTGTAACAGCAGAGTAAAGCTCACCTGCAAATGATTCAGACACTAGAGTCTGAATCCAAGAGTCTGTCTCCATAAGACCGGCAGGTGGCCAGGAGCTGGAGGAGTACGCCTGTAATCGCAGCTGTCCGGAAGCCTCAATTCAAAGCCAGCAAGGGCAGACAGGTGCAAACTCCATCTCCACTTAAGCAGCGAAGATGCTGCTGCAATGGGAGGTGGGGCTCGAGTGGTCAAAAACGGAGTGAGAGCAGGAGACCCCCCCCCCACGTTCAAACTCTGGAACTGGGACATCCAAAAACCAACAAAAGGGGCTGGGGATATGACCTAGTGGTAGAGTGCTCGCCTTCTATATATGAAACCCTGGGTTCGATTCCTCAGTACCACGTATACACAGAAAAAGAGGGAAGTGGCGCTGTGGCTCAAGTGGTAGAGTGCTAGCCTTGATCAAAAAGAAGCCAGGGACAGTGCTCAGGCCCTGAGTTCAAGTCCCAGGACAGGCAAAAAACGAAATGAAACAAAACAAAAAGTGAAAAAGAATGACAGGGCACAATTGACTTAAAGCTTGACGAGTAGGAGCAGGATTAATGTTGCGGTTCTTTATATGCTGGAAATCTTTATTTTCTGCTGTATTTTACTTACATTGTAAATGAATGGATTATATGTAGTGGTGAATCATGATGAAGTCCTTGGTCATTTGCAATCTTCATACATTGCAGAAAAGATAGCTCAAGGTCATTATAAATTACTTCGCATCAGTTGTTTTTTTTTTTTTTGGCGTGGGAAACACAACCTATACTCTAAATTGTGATGATTTCAGGGGGTTCTGTGGTTCACAATCAGAGTTTTCCACTCTCTAGGTTATTAATATTACGCGGGGTGGGGGGTTGCTGTGGTTCACAATCAGGGCTTTTCACTTGCTAGGCAGGTGCTCTGCTTCTTGAGCCAGGCCTCCAGTCCTTTCAAATTAGGTTGTCTGTGTTTCCCAGCCGCCTGGACTATAATCAGGCTATTGACGTGTGCGGCCTGATGGAGAGCAGCAGTGACTGTCACTGTATCCGGCTGTCGATGGGGAGGGAGTCTTGCATTTATGCCTGGGCTGACCTCAAATCACAGGCTTCCCCTCTCAGCCTCCGAGGGTAACTACTTAAGATTACAGGCCCGCGCCACCAGTGCCATGTTCTCCAAGTTGTTTTTGAGAGTATAATAATGACCACAAATGGTGTTCACCATGCCATGCAATGGATCTTTCCGGCTTATTGCTTCAGTCTAAATGAATGTGCAAATGATTGACCAACACCTCCACAACCTCCTTGATCAGCATTCTGATGTTTGCTCTACTCACAGTTTGGTATAATTTCACTTAATCCTGTGACTTTTTTGCCTGTATTTTGGGGTTCTTATTAAAAAATATCATTACTTAGACTAGTATTGTGGCTTTGAGTTCTGTTTTCTTTTGTAGTACGTTCATAGTTTTATGCTTTATATTTAAGTCAATCCATTTTGTGTTGAATTTGTATCTTTTGTGAGATGAGGGCCACATTTTATTCGCCACCATATGGTGACCCATTTTACCAGCATGCATTGCTGCAGAGACGACCCTTACTCCTTTGTGTGGTAGAGGTTAGTGGGCCTGGAACAATTATCTTCATTTCATGTACTTAAATCACACAAGCCTATAGACTTGAAAAATCATGTGACCTGTCTATTAATGATTGGGAAAAGCTTGAACAGGATGTGCCTGAGAATTTAGAAAAATAAGTTTGTATTTTTGTGATATGCATCATGCATGTTAATTCTGGAACTCTTCAAAGGACAGCAGTGGAAGAGATGGTGTTAGCAGCTGGCGCTAGTTGAGTGGGTTGCTGTGACTTGAAATCACCCCGTCAAAAGTTGTTACCAACACAAGTTTAATGTTACACTTGTTACTCCGGAAAGGCGGTTCTAGCTGGCCTAGCCTCCCAGCCTTGGGACCACCTGTGGCCAAGATGGCACCTGATGGTGAACCTGGAGGCAGTCCGGTGGGCTGTGACGTAGAATAAGGCCGCCTCTTAGGATTGGTTGACGGCCTTTCCACCCTTGACGGACAGCTCAGGCCACCACTCACAGCCCCTAGATAGGTGCACTACACCCCTCCCCTTCCTGCCAATCTTTGACCTGATTGGCTCCTGTGCCTTATTTAATAGATGGATCAACCTCCATAAACGAGACTTTGCACTGACTTAGTTCCCAGGCTGTCTGTTTGTCCTCCAGTGAGGGAGGGCTGGGTGTGGGCGGTCTGTCAACTCTTTCCTCTTCTTGGCTAGCTCGGTCGGGGCCTATTTCCCCATCTCTCCCGCAGGTTGGGAGAGCGTGGGGGGCTAGAGACACCGACACAAAATAACTGATTACTTTTTGTGCAAACCTAATTTTAAAGGTGTGCTCATTATGGAAATTTCGCTTTGTGGTAATTTCTTATGTGGCGTTATTCTGGACATAGTGAGATACTGCATGAGAAGTACACACATGGAGTTGGTTATACTAGTTCTTTATTTGACAGTCTATTTTCCTTAAAAGGCGGCAATCTTTGCATTCCTTTTTAATATGGCAAAGCACGTGCAGTCGGGACAAATATGAAGTCACAGTCTCGTCTTCCTTTAGCATGCTGCAGCAGGAGTCTTGGTGCCCGGCTTTCAGATCAGAACTTTTAGCCTGTGGTGACTCAACTTCCAAACTTCTCAACTTGATTTAATGCGTCAAGGCTACATGTTTATAGCAAAGCTCAAATTGTCATTGTTGGTGGCGCCAATTTAGCTACAAATTGCAGTATGAGATGTGTGTTGAAATCTAGTGGAGAAAGAAGTGCTATCCCTTGTTCCCAGATTTGTGCTTAGCATCCCTAAGCTTTCCCCTGGTAGGCCACGGCTGCAGGATGCCGCCCTTGTTTCCATGGAGACCGGAAAGGGGCAGGCTGGGTAGGTTAGTGGATTTTGTCTGGGCACAGGCAGGTGGCCTTGCACTTCTCTACCAGCGGTTTGAGGTTACAGCCAAATTTCTTCTTCAGGGATTCGCAGTTGCTCAGGAGATCTTCATACTCACAACCATTGGCTGCAATGAAAACAGGCTTAGTTACCATATGGCCATTGTGGTAACAAAGCCATCTATGTGTTCAACACAGAGGGGAGAAGGTAGGAGTGGGCTAACAGGGTCACTCCAGGCTGAGGGGCCCTTGTAATGACAGTAGGGCCCTGGCAGGGGGTGTGGCCATGTCACAGGCTAACCCAATACATTTTTTGAATGTAAATCCAGTGATCAAGTTTTGGAATGAATCAAGCAACTTTTATCCCTCGGCAAGCAGAGTGAAAAGAAAGCAGGCACACCTCCACACCCACAGAGTCTGATAGGGACAGCCACTAGTCACAGGGAGCCACGTGAAATGGATTAGCAGCTTGGCTGGTTGCCGGTGGGTCAAGCTGAGAACCCTAGCTAGGGAGGAGGCTGAGCTTGGAGGATCACAACACAAAACCTGCCCAGGTAGGAATGTCTGTGAGATTCTTAGTTCCCATTAACCAGCAAAAAGTCAGAAGTGGAGCTGTGGCTCAAGTGGCAGGGTGCCAACTTGGAACGCAATAGTTAAGGGAGAGTGTCCAGGCCCTGCGTTCGAGCCTCAATACTAGTACACAAAATTATATTAAACATTTTTTAAAATTAAACTTGTCTTGATCTTACTAGCCCTCTTTGGAGCAGGTAGAGGTCAATTATTTCTGTGGGCTCTCTCTCTCTCGACTTCCCCTCACTGGGGGGGAGGGGCTTGTCCGCCCCTTCCTGGGTGGCCCTTTATCGCTCTCACGTGGGAGCGATGGCCACAGGTAGCCTCGCCTCTCTCTCGACTTCCCCGACAATTTCTCTCACTGCTAATTACAGAATAGGATAACTTTGTCTCAATGCTTTCCTTCTGAAGAAAGTTATCTTTCTGGATGGATGTAAAGTGGCAGATGTATTAAGATGCTTCTTTCCTCCAGACTATGTCTGGGTGGACATCATGCACCTCAAACGCAATAAACTTCACACTGCCCCCATCCTGCTGCCATCTGAAAGGTTGGTTAGCCTTGGATATGAACTTCCTGTACTCCCCACCCTGACACATGCGAAATCTGAGGGAAGGGACCCAGCAGCTCAACCATGTCACCCGGTAGCGTCCTTTCTCGAGCTCTCAACCTGCCAAGACTCAAACACTGTGCTCCTTTTCCCCTTCAGGGGTTTCTATATTGCTTGATGTCACTATCGTGAATCACAGCTGCACAAGTGAGCCTGGAAGAATGGCAGCTAAGGGGAATGCACTTGAAAGGTAACAGTCCTAGTGAGCAGGCCAGGCCTGCTCATTCAGAATAGTTTTAATAAAACTCTCATCACCAGAGAAAGCCTATAATACACACACACACACACACACACACACACACACACACACACACATTTGCCAGTAGGGGTTGAAGTTAAGACATCACATTCTTGCTAAGATTGCCTCCTTGTGGCTGGCCCAGCCCAGTGTTGGCTGATTAATTTATGGGGGCGCCATGGATGCAGGCTGGCTTCAAACCACAATTCTCTTTTGCTCAGCAGCTGGGCTGCTGGCATAAGTCACTGGAGTCCACTTGCAATAGTTAACCTTTTCTTCTTTTACTGCTGACCGTTGATAGATATGAGCTACCTACTAGATGATCTTTTGTCCACTCCTTTCCAATAATATGAGCCAAAGCTATGTACAGATTGGCTCTTGTCATTATGGTGTTCACAAACTACTATCAAATTCCACAGCAAATGATCAATCGTTAAGGCAAACAGTACGGTTCTACTTACACTACAGTAGATGAGCATCATGAACTCATTGGTACAAAGAAAGTAATATATGCTGAGATGTAACATCATCTTTAGGATTATACATTTTGATTTTTCAAATGCAACCTTTGCCATATTAATTTCTTAGCAGGCGGCATTTATTGGTAATGTGTGGGGGAGTTGCAAAGCTAAGGTCATTGGTAGACTTACTGCATAGTCCATTTTCACAGTTATTGGGGCAGCTGGCACAAGGTGTTCCTTCTTGGTATGGCTTAGTCTTCTTACTCGGCAAATTTCCACTGAAATATAAAACACAAATGTTTTGCTGTTTGGTATACCTGGGTGGACAGCACTGACCAAATACACAGAGTTATTTATGGCTGTTTGTAGTGATTTCCCAATGTGTCAGGCAACAATCCAAGTTAAGAAAGTACTTCACAAACAGACCTGTCTCTGACCATGATTTCACAGGCTGAATAAACAGAGGTCACTGAGGTCTGAGGGTCTTTGGAGTCGACTTTGATATTTCAATACTCTCATCACCCAGTGGTGATGGGCAAGTGGCTAAGCCATTGCACCCATAGGTCTTGCTAGGGGCAAAGCCCTTACCCTTAAAAAGGAGGGTGATCTGGGGGTTTATGTCTATGATAAAGAAAAACACTCAGCATTCTTCCCCATGCTGTGATGGAAATATGAGAAAATGCCATGATTTCTCTCATATAAAAAAAATATCCATCAAGCATGTATTTTTCTGTTGGATAAATAGCTGTGTGTGGTTAGGAGTTTGTGTTTAGCAAGTCATTTGAATCACTTGGGTTTTGGAAATACATTGAGTGTATCCTGAAATGCCTTAGAGACACCAAAGGATGTCTTTTTGCTAATAATAACCATTATGAGTATTTAAATATATAATATGTATATACACTTATATGTTTGTACATATGTTTGTACATATGTTATATGTTTGTACATATTAGTGTATATACATATTATACAGAGAGAGAGAGAAAGAGAGAGAGAGAAGACATAACTGAAGCCACTGTATGCCTCCGCTCACTATTCGGTCTGATGTTTGCTTAGATTGCAGTATGAAATTAGCAAACACAGATGGTGTGAGGTCTAGAGAAATACACATAACACCCTTGGTCTTAGGAAAATGGGATTGCGAGAAATGACATTATTTTTTTTTTTTGCCCATCCTAGGACTTGAACTCAGGGCCTGAGCACTATCCCTGGCTTCTTTTTGCTCAAGGCTAGCACTATATCACTTTAGCCACAATGCCACTTCTGGCTCTTTCTATATGTGTGGTGCTGAGGAATCAAACCTAGGTCTTCATACATGCGAGGCAAGCACTCCACCACTAGGTCACATTCCCAGCCCCAATGACACTGTTTTAAAAAAAAGGAATGAGAGCTTCTAGATTTATATTCTGGTCTCTGTGAAGTGAAAAGTGTGTCAGTCTTAAAAGAAATTTCCCACAAAAGTATTCTCCCTTTTGTCCCCTCTCTATTCTGTTTTCATTACAGAGGAGCGTTTAAACATCTGACTGTAGACTGGATGAGGAGCGGCAGACTCTCTGGTGGATACTTACGCAGGGCAATACTGGCAGACATAGTAGTAATTCCATGTTCCCTTAATGAGACAGTGGGCTACTCCACATCCAACTTGGTAACTTGAGTACCAGGCAAGCTAAAAGTGAGAATAGACCAAAAAAAAACAAGGGAGGATGCAATAAAAATACAAATAGAAGCAAATGTTCCATGAAGATATTCCTGTCATAGTTGGAGTCATGTGCTCTGCAGAGCATTTACATCATGGAACCAGGCATAAGCTTTTATAACACCTCAGTTGTTTTTTTTTTAACATGTTTTGTGCCCATAAACTGACATCGGAGACAGAAACCCCTCTGTACAACTACTTATTCAATACAAATATAAACGTAACAAAATGTAAATAATGAAGAAAGAGAAACACTATGTTTGTCAGATCCATTCACCACTTTCGCCATTTGTAGTATAGGGAAAACATGGTACATGTATGCGTCTCTGCCAAGAGCTTTTGAGACTATGGACATGTGATAGACCTGGAAGAAGGATCAGCCAAATATCAAGGAATTGTGCTTAGCTTGGAACTGTAGGCTGAATTTGAGCCATGTGGGCACGAGAGGCATCCTATATTAGCACCATTTAGGCCAAGGTATTTTGGAACCACACCACTTACCTGAGTATAATGTCCAACCATTGCATTGGGAATCTTGGGTCCTATGCCATAGCTAAAGTTTGTGCTTTCATTGAACCACTTTTGGATCACATATGACCAAGATCTCCGGACAGGGGACCTCGAGAGATTCTCTCCGCATTTTGTTCCTAGGAAGGAATAGGTCATTTGTGAGGGAAATGAAATGGTAACCCCCATGACAAGGTGCTGCCATTCAGAGAGGCGCCAAAACTGCTAACTGTCCCGATATGTAACACTGATGCCTCCTTTATCAGTTCTGAAACAGCTTAGTAGATGGAACTGCTTTACACATGGAGGATGAGGGGACTCCATTCTTTAAAAATGCTATCCTTCCATGCACACTCGTATGCTAAGGAAAGGACAGACTTGTACTCTCTCACCCCCGCCCCCGCCCTATGCCCTCTCCCCTTTCTAGAGATTTTTCCATAAATGGGACCTTGAAAATAATGCTTAGTGGTTGTGAGGGCGGGGAACAAAGGTGTTTATTTCAGGCAATCTTTAAGAATCCCCTGGAAGCTAAATGACAGCAGGAAGGAAAACAACTTTTCAGAGTTTATGTGTCTTCCCTGGTCAGGAAATGGGAAAGCAAGTCTGCATCTTCCACAGAGTTTTCCCTAGATGTTTGTAGCCTCACACCCAATGTGTACATTTCAGTAAAAAGGAAATGCTGGCTTTACTGTGCTGCCTAATTGCTGTTGTTTCCTTTAAGAAGAGATAGCTGACTACACTTGGATCTTGAAGCCTTACTTCGGACTTCCCATGCATGGGGTCACCTCTCTTGGTAATTCTCTTCTCATTGTCTCACCAGCATTACTGAGGTACACAGCAACAATGATCTAACTTCCTGTGGGGCTTGCCCATATATACTTATAAAATTTTTGATGATGTATTTTGTGTAAAATTCCTGCATCAAAGTTCTTGATCCCATCATTTTTTAAAAGATCATTTCTATTTTTAGAGTATTCCTCCTTGCATTACTTGGAGTCTTTATGCATTTACTCTGCAAGTGAATTCTGCATATATACTATACATTTTTTTCTATGATCATTTTTGATATTTCAGGATGTTATTTTTTAGAGCCAAGCTCAAAATATGAAGCATAATTCAGTATTTTAGTTCATTTTGATAAAATATCATTTCATATAATCAGAGATAATGCAGTATGTTATGTGAACACCAAAACTGATTTTGAAACAGCAGCTATGCCATATCATGAAAGAGTGGTGGTTAGAAATCAGAAAACCCTAGACAGCACGAGTGCTGTATGCTCTTGAGCAAATGATTTTTATTACCCAAAACTTGGTTTCTAATTTAAAAATTATAAAGCACACCATGTGTGACCAGCTTTGCTCATGAGCTGGCAGAGAGAAACAGATGAATAATTGCATCCAAGTTATTTTCATAGTGGAAAGGACAAATATAAATTTGTTCTCACCATGATTAGCTGTTTGTGTGCATAGAGACCAAATGGTCAAATGACTTTACAAAGACAGAAGCATAATTATCCTTGATGCATGAGGTTTTCTTCACATAATACTTTAAAAAGCCTATTATTGCAATTACTCAACACATATTTGCTGATTTACATACTGGTTTTTCGATCCTCTTTATTGCTGTGTTCAAAAATACATATATTTGCCCACTTCTGTGCATTTCGAGATGCTTCTAAGCTCCATTGCTAGATGTAAAAGAAAAAAAAATTACACAATGAAAACTGTACTCTGACTGGTAGGCGCATTAGTACTGTTTTACAACTTCTCTGTAACTAGTCTCTAACATTCTTTGCTATTAGAATGCAGTTTTGCAAAAGGGTGACTACTAGGAAGGTGGGTGGGGGTAGGGAATGAATCAGGGGAGGGGGTGCAAGGATGAGTAGGGGGTGACTACGGTCTAAGCACATGTGTACATGTGTGAAAATGTCATCGTGAAGCTGGCTCTGGTGGCTCACGCCTGTAATCCTAACTACTCAGGAGGCTGATATTGGAGGATTGCAGTTCAAAGCCAGAAATGGTGCTGTGGCTCAAAGTGGTAGAGTGCTAGATAATGTCATATTGAAACTCCTTACTCTATACAACTAACATACACCAATAAAATGCATTTTTGCTAGTGTTTTTTCGCACCGTTTACTAATGGTAGTTTCCACATGAGGAGAAGGCAGTAGAGAACATATCTAAGCTGTCACACATCAAATTTTTGACTATTTATAAAGCTATACCTAGCATTTAAGCAATGGTGCCACTCTAAACATTGATGAATATGTAAAATATTCCATTTTTTCATAGTAAACTGCTCTGGATTATTCCAACCATACCTAAAGCCTATTTCGTTCAGTGGGAAAATAGACTTTACTAGGTTGACAAGTATTTACAGGTATGACCTGGAAAGTAGTTCTTCCTTTAATACTGACACTAATCCTGCAGAAAAGAGGACAGTATCTAGATTTCAAACTCAGAATGAAAATGTGTATTGGCTTCTCACTGGATGCCCAATGATTGACTCCTAATTCTATGTTTCCAGTTTAATAAAATATAACATAACATATAATGTTAATCAAATACAGTATTTAACCATCGATTTTAAAGGAAACATAGTTCTCTCCACAGAAGAGTTGAAATAAAATAGTATTTCAGAGACAGAACCATGGTAAAGCACCAAGTTCCTGCTCCGCCCACTACTGGCCCAGCCAATCCACAGGCCTGGCTCTTACCATCTTCAGCATGTTGCTGGCCCGGGGTGAGACCGATCTCCTCAAGTCATTGTGTTTATTTACGATTTCCCTTTGCACTTGAGTCTGATTGGTTAACAAAGCAGTAAAAGCTGGGTCCTAAAGGAAAAGAAGATGTTATTTTGGGGGAAAAAATATATATATTGTTGGAAATGACAAACAACTGTAATTAAGAAGATTCAAGAGGTAAAAATAAATCGCCTTAAAAGTTCGTAATAGCTACCAGGACTGTTCACACAACCATTACATTATCCGAAGGAATATTATCTGGTTCCGTCACAGTGTGGAACCATCAGGATTCCAGTGGTGCTGATCCTCCGAAGGACCAAACAACAGTTCAACAAAACGAATGCCGGGCACTGGAAACAGATTTTGTCTGTGGAAGGAGGGGGGCTACAGGGAGAAATCCAGAAGAATGGTGAGAGGAAGGGTGGGTCAATACATAGTCTACATCCGTATGTGAACCATGGCACCTAAGGGTGTGGATGGGGTTAGGCGGATGGGGGAGAATAATGGAAGGGGTGACAATGATCAAGATGCATTATACTCATAAACCGGCTTGTGCCACTACTTAAAGATAATAATGGCGATGATAATACCTCTATTTTTAAGTAGTTGTAGTCAAGGGTTTTGTCCTCAGTCTCAGACTGGTCTTTAGGAGCGCTCCTTAGCCATGCAGGGCTGCTGGCTGCCACAAGGGGCAGCCCTTCCCTTCTTCTCTCAGTCGCTGGGCTCTGGGCCCTCCACCTTCCCCCCCCCCCCACCACCACTCCCAATGCAGGCTCTTTCCTCTTCTGCTCCCCAAACCACAAAGGCGTCACACAGCTCTGGAAGGATCTTCCCTTGTAACCTCACCTTGGCCTCTGTGAGTAACGCTGGGAGCAGCATGGTAATGAGAAACATCAGCATGGGGAGAGCAGCCATGGCTGGAAACTGAAAAAGCAGACAAAGGGCTAACATGAGCACAACATGAGACAGAGAGGGAGGAAGACCATGTCGTGGTCTAAATTAGCCCCACGGGACACGCTGGAGACAGGTTCACCTATTGTAATCCCAGAGCGACAATAATCCATTGAGGAACAACTTATGGTGGGAAAAGGTTTTATTTACAACCTGAAACCCAGTACCAGAGCAGCCTTCCATCTCCACATGCTAGCCTGCGACTACCTTGTCCTGGGCTAGCTACTCAGAACCCAGACATGAGACCTGTCCTGACCTGAACTCTGAGCCTCCGTACCTTAATCCTCAACTACCTCAGCGGCCAAACCTCCAAACCTTCAGAGGAGGAAGCTTCCTTACTACAGGTCTCACCTATCCTCAGGCTTTAAGCCTCAAGCCTCCACACGGACTTTAGGCTACCAGCCTCAGGCTGCAGATTCTCCCCCAGGCCTCAGGCTCTGGACTCTCCCCCAGGCATCAGGCTCCTGAATCCCGCTATGACCTCAGTTTCTAGACTCCACCTCAGGCCACAGGACTCTGCCTCAGGCCTCAGGCTTTGGACTCTTGTTCAGGCCTCAGGTGTGGACTCCTGCTCCAGACTCAGGTTCTGGACCCTACCTAAGACCTCAGGCATAGAATCCTCGTAAGACCTCAGGCTTGGGATTCTTCCTCAGGCCTCAGGCTCCAGACCCAAGACCACCTGTTCCTCCTGATGGCTGGGTTTGGCTCCGCTCAGCTCCTCCAGCAGCTCCTACCGCCGGCCTTGCTTCACTCACCTCCTCCCTCCTCTCTCTTCTCTTCCCCCAGCTGCTGAGGCAGCCTATATATACACTCGAGGCTCTCAAGCCCCGCCCCCTCTAATCGCCATACCAATTTGGAGTGCCACCTTGGCTGTTTGGGTGGGAGGGACTTCCCAGGCTGCCCCTCCCTTACTGTTGACCCAGACTACTGCCAGGAACCCTCCTAGGTGCTCCACAGTCATGCAGCACAGGGTGGGATTTCCCAGCATGGTGGTGGGACATTACATAACCCACAATGTAGTGAGTACTGGGGCACTGGGCAGTTGGGGCTGTGCTGTGCCAACCTTGCCTTTAATAGGAGCAATGAGAAGTAAAATGAGGAAGGTAATGAATATGCTTGGGGTACAGCTCTAGGTGGTAAGGAAATTACACCTTCTGTTTACTACACTGTTCTGTTACCATTTCCGCTGCAGAAATGAAATGAGGTATAAGCAAGATTCCTTCAGCATGGTGCTGGCTTTTGTCCTGCACCTTGGTTTGGGGGGAAAGTTTCTTTCAGTGGGTGCCATCGCTTGATTTGCTGTTCTCTATCAAAAGTAGAACCATGGCTCCTTAATTTACACTCTACTTCACTCAAGATTGCTCTCACAGGTGGTGGTGCTTGACTCAAAATAGTAGAGTACTAGCCTTGAGCTGAAGAGCTCAGGGACAGCACCCATCAACTACAAGGAACAAACTGATATCCTCACCGATTCCAGTTTGTTCAGTTCTTGATGGTCCACAACATCAAGGTCATTTGCATTATTTTTTGGTATCTCACTGTGCCTATTGACATTACTCAATCACAGAAGCCCTAGGACCTTCAGATGAATTGACAAGGACATTCAGTTTAGGAAGCTCATCTTTCTATCATCTGCCATAGAATCTTTTCTCAGTAAATAATGTATTGGTGGGTGAGTTGTCTCTTCTGCTCTCTGGTAGCCTGCTGTCCTACAAAACCATTGGACAGCTCTGAAAAGATTTTCCACATTGAGCATGTTTGGCACCCTCTAATCTTTGGAGAAAAAAAAATCCCCAACCACTTCTCTTCATTTTTCTGGAGCTTCACTGAGTTTCAACTAGGTTTTTTTTATTTTTATTTTAATTTTTTTATTATCAATCCTTGTTCCTTATAGCCTCCTGATTCAAATGATGTGGGAAAGGAATGAAAGGGAAAGGAATGGACATTCACCAATAAATCTGGATTTTTAAAAAGTGCCATATTTCTAACTCTCATACCTTAGTAAGTTTGCTTATATTTTGCAGGTAAGAATTCTATGGCTTGGATTTGTTCACCTGGGCTACTGCCAAGTTTTGAAGAGGTGTTGGAAATTAGGCTTTTCTGAGTTATGACTTCAAAGTTGATGCACTTTGAAAGAGACATAGACTCAACTGGGAGAAAAAAAGTCATTGTTGCATAGTAGAGATCACTTGATCTCACTTTGTTCTTTATTCTGGCCTCAGGAAAGACTAGATCTACATTAAGGCCTAAACTTATCTACTAACAGCGGCAGGCGGGGTGGGGGGGGAATCAATGATGTGGGAAAATAAAGCATATAGAGATAGCCATACTTTTTCAGTTTCTCTAAAGGTAGTTATTATCATTATAAAGTCAGGCAAATGAGAAGTACTATTGTGTACTTACAGGATGAATATAAAAGTCATTAATCGTAAATTAATATGGTAATTTGAACAACAGCACTATACTTTAACTTTAAAAACTATTGATAACATTCTCATTAAATTGTATCCATTTTAAGCCATAATGCATGATAAACTATTCACATGAGATTGTATAACCACTTACTGTTAGTTCTGAGAGCAGGATGGAATATCTGCTTTCTCTGTAGGAAGGAGAAATTTGAGGAGACAGAGGGTAAGACGAGCACATATTTTAAGCTGTACTTCTGACTGCACAAATACCAGTTAATACCCTTCTGAAATATTATTTTTCATGTCAGCAGCCTTAGTCTCATTGTCATTCATCTGATATATATTATCATTTATTTGGGTTCCACATTGGTTTTTTCCCTTTATTTATTTATTTTCGTAATTTATTTATTAATTAAACACAAATTTTTTTGACAAGGTGTTGTGCAAAAAGGGTGCAGTTACATAGTAGGGAAGTGTGTACGTTTCTTGTGATATCTTACACCCTGTTTTTCTTTCCCTTCCCTAGGTCAGGTAGACATATATACAATACACAATGTACCAAGAACATATATAGTAGCCACGTGGCCTATGCCCAAGAAAAGTCGCCTAGGGCTTTAAATGTAATGTCGATATTAGACAATATGTTGACAGTAGTCTTATATGAACGTACATACATAGATTTTGAGCTATTGTATTCCACTGAGAGGTCAATTTTTGACCTTTATATTTGAGTAGTTTTTTGGTTTCAGTTACATAATGTTGGGTCGCTACCCCAATCCTGTGGGAAATACCATTTGACATGCAGTACTGCCTTAGCTGTAGGTTTCTTTGTGATGTATTTTCATTGTCATTGTGGCTTATGAATTTGTTGATTTCATCTTTAATTTGGTCTGTGGCCCAAGTGTTGGATAACAGTGTGGGGTTTAGCCTCCAAGAATGTGTATAGCCTCTGTGGTAACCGTTGTTATTGAGGGTTACCTTTATTCCACTGTGGTCAGATATAATACATGGGATATCATCAATACTTCTGTATTTGCTGAGGTTCTTTGTGTGGGCTATGACATGGTCTATTTTGGAGTATGATCCATGGGCTGCTGAGAAGAAGGTGTATTGGGTCTCTGTAGGGTGGAAGATTCTGTATAGATCTGTAAGATCCATTTGGGATATGGTGTTACTTAGGTCCTCAGCTCCCTTGCTGATCCTCTGGGTGTTGGATCTGTCTCTTGGAGAGAGTGGGGTATTAAAGTCTCCCACTATGATTGTGTTTGGGTCTATGTTGTTCTGTAGTTCTGTGAGAATTTGCTTGACATATGTAGGGCCTCTTTTGTTTGGTGAGTATACATTTATCACCGTGATGTCTTCATTCTGGATTTTTCCTTGTATTAAAATGTAGTGACCGTCTTTGTCTTTTTGGGTTGATTTTAATGAAAAGTCCAGCTTGTCTGAGATCAGGATGGCTACACCTGCCGTTTTTTTTTTTTTTTTTTTTTTTTTTGGCCAGTCCTGGGCCTTGGACTCAGGGCCTGAGCACTGTCCCTGGCTTCTTCCCGCTCAAGGCTAGCACTCTGCCACTTGAGCCACAGCGCCGCTTCTGGCCATTTTCTGTATATGTGGTGCTGGGGAATCGAACCTAGGGCCTCGTGTATCCGAGGCAGGCACTCTTGCCACTAAGCTATATCCCCAGCCCACACCTGCCGTTTTGGTAGATGCATTTGCTTGGAAGATCTTGCTCCATCCTTTCATTCGGAGCCTGTTTTTGTCCCTTGCTGTAAGGTGGGTCTCTTGTAGACAACAGATGTCAACTTTTTGTTTGCGGATCCATTCTGCCAGTCTGCTCCTCTTTATCAGAGAGTTTATACCGTTTATATTCAAAGAGATCAAGGATAAGAGTGTTTTTTCTCCTTCCATTTTTTTTTTTTTAATGTTCACATTGTTTGCATTTTTTTTCCTTTCTTCAGTGAGTTTTTTTTTTTTTTTTTTTTTTTTTTTTGGCCAGTCCTGGGTCTTGGACTCAGGGCCTGAGCACTGTCCCTGGCTTCTTCCCGCTCAAGGCTAGCACTCTGCCACCTGAGCCACAGCGCCCCTTCTGGCCATTTTCCATATATGTGGTGCTGGGGAATCGAACCGAGAGCTTCATGTGTAGGAGGCAAGCACTTTTGCCACTAGGCCATATTCCCAGCCCCTTCTTCCATTTTCTTGTTGGGATGTTTTTCCTCTTTTTTTTTTTTTTTTTTCTTGTCTTTAGTGATCTGCTCTTTCTGTTGGGCTCTGGCTATTGTAGTTTCTTTCTGTTTCTGTCTGTGTGTCCTGTATGATTTCTGTTGGGTGGGATTCCCCTCTTAGAATTCGCTGTAGGGCTGGTTTTTTATTCACATACTCCTTTAGATCCTCTTTGCTATGGAAAGATCTGGTTTTCCCCTCGAATGTGAACTCTAACTTCTCTGGATATTTTATTCTAGGTTGGCAGTTGTTGGCCTGTAGAACTTGGATGGTGTTCTTCCACTCTTTTTGCGCATAGTAGGTTTGTGTGGAGAGGTCTGCTGTTATTCAGATAGTCTTCCCATTGTAGTAAATTTCTTTCTTCGCTTTGGCTGCATTCAAAATTTGCTCTTTATTCTTGAGATCTGAAGTCTTGAATATTATGTGCCTTGGTGTGGCTTTTCTGGGGTCTGGCCTGCCAGGTGTCCTATAGGCTTCGGTTAACTGGATGGGGTCCCTTCTGAGATTGGGGAAGTTTTCTGCAATAACTTTATTGAAAATATGTTGAAGCCCTCTGCTCTGGTATTCAGCTCCTTCTTTTATTCCAATTATGCGCAGATTATATCTCTTGTCTTTGTCCACTAGCTCCTGGATTAGTCTGCCCTGAAGCTTCACCGTTTCTTGGAGTGTGGTAATTTTTTGGTTCTTATCGGCTGCATCATCGTCCAAGAGAGAGATTCTGGATTCCATATGGTCAATTCTTTGTGCTGTGGATTCAATTGCGGAGTTTATGGATGTCAGAGAGCTATTTATGGTTGCCAGATCAGCTTTGATCGTGGAAATTTCTTCCTTTAAAGAGTTGTATTTTAAATCTATTTTTTCATGCCTTTCACTTCTCAGGATGTTAAGGTCTTCTTTAAAGGAGGTATCCATTTTTGCTTCCATTTCTTTCTTGGCTTCCTGGATGTCCTTCAAGACTTCCACTCTAAACTCCTGGAATTGTTTTCTGATTTTGTTTCTGACGCTTTCCATCATTTCTGTTAACATGGCCTCATTTGCTTTTTTATTCTCCATCTCCTCTTCAATCGTGCTGGTTTTTGGAGCTGGCGAGTTGGCTTGCCCTTTGATGAACTGTGTTATATTTCTTTGTGATTTGCGCATCTGGAGATCTGTGGGTGGTTTCTCTGGTTTGGCTTTGTGCTGGTTCCCGCTGGTCCATCAGTGGGAGCCTTGTGTCCTGGTGTCCTGGCTCTGGGTTTGGGTTTGGCTGTTGAACCTTGCTTCCCAATGGGTGAGCATGACCTCCTTGGTTTTTGCTGAGGTGGTCACTATCCCTGCTCTTGGGGGCCGGTAGGTTCTGTGTCTTTCTCTGCGGGACAGTGTCCTGCCGTTGTGCTGTGCTGACCCTAGCATGCCCCTGGTGGGGGTTTGCTGGTCACTAATTCAGCGTGGTGTGGAGGCTTATCTCTTCTTTGGTTCTTTTTTCCACTCTGTATCTTGGTCAGAGGAGCTCACCTCTCAGGCAGTTCGCCCTCCTGTGTGGACCGCTCCGGGGCTGGTGTTGTTGAAGGGCGGCTGACCCACTTGTGTGAAATGCGCCAAAGTGAGTGGGCATGGCCGCTGGAGAGCTCTGCCCTCCTGTGCAGGTGCACCTACCAGAGCGGGCGCTGCCGCTGTGGCCCCACCCACCTGAGTGGGGTACGCCTACCAGAGCGGGAGCTGTCGCCGGGGGGCCCGCCCACCTGTGCACTGTGGGCACACTACAACGGGCGCTGCTGCTGTGGCCCCATCCACCTGAGCGGGGTACGCCTACCAGAGCGAGCCCCAGGTTGTTGGGTTGTGCTTGCGCCCTCCCGCGAGTCCGCTGTGGGGGGCGGTATGTGTGGGGCCCAGTGGGATCAACTGTCCAGGCACGGGTTAGCGCCCTCAGCCTGCGCCTCCGCTGTGAGGAGGGGGTGGCGTGATCAAGCCCAGGTGTCCCTGCTGGGCTGGTATTGCCCACCAGCACCTGTGATTTTAGTTGTAAAAGTCCGTGAGGTCCAGGTGCCTCAGGTGGGGCTTGCATTGCCGGCCGTCCCCCGGCTCCTGTTGGGAAGGGGGCAGGGCCGGTTCGGCCAGTTCCGGCTCCTGGACGGCCTTGGGGCTGCTCCGCCCTTCCCCTGCTAAACTCCTGTGTCTTCCCAGCACCTGATGGGAGCTTGCCGCCTGATTTGGGGGTTCTTTGTTCCCTCGGGTGGGGAGGGGGTGGGTGGGAGCTCTAGCTTCTTTGTAGGGTTTGGGTCTCTGATAGCTGGTCTCCCATTGGGGGAGGGGGTAATGGGGGACTCACTGGTCCTGGATTGTGTGTGTGTCCCGCGCCACCATTGGTCCTTCGGGGCTGGAGTGCTGTGGTGTGGCGAAAGGTTGTGGTGGCGTCCCCGGTTTTCCCCTTCTGCACCGCTCGGTTCCCCTGCCGCTCACGTCCGATCCCGGCTGTGTGGACCCGAACTTCCCGTCGCCGCCGTGTGTCTTGGTCCGTGCTCCCCCGGGGGTCCATGGAGTCCTGCTGTCTGGAATCTGCGCTCCCAGTGTGGGTTTTCGGCAGTCGGTCTGCCGATCGCCGGGTCCCCTTTCTCAGGCTGGCCCTGTTTGGGCCAGGGTCTGCTTGTGGGGGGAGGGTACCCCAGAGATTCTCCAGCTCCGTGCAGGTTATAGGCTCTTCTTTTTTTGCTCCTTGTTGTTTCCTGCATTTCTCCACTGCTTCTGGCTGCTGGTTTTGCTGGGTTCTTAATGGGGTGTTGGGTGCTGGAGTTCCCAGCTCACTATTCAGTTGGAGCGAGTTGGGGTGCCTCCCTACTGTGGCAGTGCCATTTTTCTCCTCTTTTTCCTTTATTTTTTGAGGGAGAGGACTTGTGTTTGAACTCAGTGATGTGCACCAATGTTCTACTGGTGAGCTATATTCTAGCATAGTCTAATGGGCAATCAAATAAAAGGACAAAAATATAAATCTTATTCATCATGACAGGAATTCTGCTTTATATGTCCATAACCCCTGAAAATTGGGCCAAAAGCGCCTGTGAATGTGTCCTGCTCAGTCTGTGCAAGAAATCCCTTGAGAATAACTGTCAGTGGAATGAATAGGTAGAAAGTGCTGGACAGGAAGAGACTGCTGTTTTGGGGGTACTTTAAAAATGCCCCAAGAAATTAGCTTCAACCTTAAATACTCCTTGCTTTGTCTTTGAGAATCTTATCTCACTCTGTTTCTCAGGACCCCTATTGATTTTACACACATACACAGACACACAGACATACACACACATATATATACATTTCTTTCTTTCTTTTTTTTTTTTTTTTTGCCTGCCCTGGGGCTTGGACTCAGGGCCTGAGCACTGTCCCTGGTTTCTTTTTGCTCAAAGCCAGCACTCTGCCACTTGAGCCACAGTGGCATTTCTGGCTGTTTTCTGAATAAATGGTGCTGGGGAATTGAACCCAGCGCTTCATGTACAAGAGGCAAGCACTCTTGCTAGTAGGCCATAACCCTACCCCATCCATATTGACTTTAAAGAATAAATATTTCAGTTCTCTCTTTCCATCCTTTGATTCCTGCTTTGGGGAAATACCATGATGAAGCTCTCTCATTAGGAAATCAATGATTTGATTTTGTGTTCATAAAATGTGTGGAGAATGAAATAAGGATACTAAACCTAATACTAATGCTCTCTTGGCATCTTAATAGATGACTCCATCTTCTATTAACTTCTATCAAGATGCAAAGATGGTGTTACTTATATTTAGTATCTTTATTTCCAAGTCTGCTATTTGACTGATGGGAACATTGCCTCTATTCTGCCTACTTTCAACATACATCCCTCAGGCAGCAAGGTGAGTGAGGTGTTCACTAACAGCATCATCATTTACATTTCTGTTTGGAATTCTGTTCAGTACCTTCCAGAAAATAGCATCATCATAACAGTATTCATCAGGTGCCTGGTTCCAGATAGGTATCCTTGGAATTAAACCTGTGAAGCCAGAGAGAAAACAAGTGAGAATAGGAAGCAGAAGCAGAAAATCTCCTGGCATGGTAATTAAATACAGTGGGAATGCCTCCTCCTGAGGAGTCATGTCTACCCCCAGGAGTTTAGAACAGGTTTGAATCTTCAGTTGACTTCTTTTTCATTCATTATTCTGTGAACATTAAGGCAGAGGGAAGTGTTCAACTTTTCTTTTTCTGCCTTGGAGACAGGATGTGGGAACAGCTGACACAAACCTCCCAGTCTTGTCACTCAGCCTCCAGGGCAGCTGGAATTAGTGCCAGGTACCACCTTGCCCAGCTGAGCATTCACCTGTAATGAGACCACCGGCGATGGCCGTCCCCACGGAAGAACCCAGGGCTGCTGCCTGCAAGGCCATGGAAGACCTAGGAAGTCACACAAGAAAGAAAGATTGATTCCCTGGACACCAACACCAAACCTCCCCCACTGAAGGCATGGCCGTCTGCCCCCTGCAGGATGGAGGACAGCACTGCACCTAGTGTGCTGGGAGCTGGGCCGCACACTTATTTTCTTGTTTTGTCTTTCTTTGAAATACCTGAGTGGAGTTAGATAAGATCTTAAACGTGCTCAAATGGGAAATATTTTCTTGATGTCGCTTCAGGACAATGTAACATCTTCTTCCTTCAGAGAAGTCAACGCTCTGCACACATCAGTCACCTGGTTTGCCCCACTCAGTAGATGGGATTGAAGCCCAGCTGTGTGCCAGCTGCTCTCCTCCATGGAGAGAGGGGAGAGGTAGAACGCACCCATGAGCCCTGTTCCCTCACCCACTGGAGAGATACACTTCTTAGGAAATTCAGAGATTAAATAGGAAAGGCAAATTTCAGGCCATTTGATAGAACTTACTAACAATGTGTAAGGAGATGTCTACCTTCCTATGGCCAGCCACCTGGAGATAAAATCAGTAGAAAAGATCCTACAATGGAGGGAATGGTAGGGTGTGGTACTAATCGAGAGGCATGAGGTATTACAGGAGACACCAATGCCCGGGGCCATGGGAATCAGCACCAGGTCCCTCTCACAGCAAGTAAGGAAAAGTTGTGCAAGGTGAGCTAAATGGGGATACAAGAAGCAAACAGCAAGAAAATGTTTGTTCTCTTCTCTCAGATAAGCGAGGAATCTGTGTCAGGCCAGCAAGATGGAAATCCATTTCCTACTCACTTGCTGGGCACGTTCATGGCTATCGCCACGATACTGGCCAGGCCGCCCATCACACCAGGTAAGCCGTGCAGATAATGGACGCCACAGGTATCTTGGATCCTCAGCTTGGTAGCAAGCAGTGGCTAAGAATGGAAGACGAGGACACCTCATTATTTTGGTAGATATGTAGATTTCCCCATCTGAATAATTTCAGAAGCTTGTTTGTTTGTGGGGCTTGAACTCAGGGCCTGTTCACTGTCCCTGAGCTTTTTTGCTCAAGGTTAGCACTGTACCACGTTGAGTCACAACGACACTTCGAGTGTTCTGGTGGTTAATTGGAGATAAGAGTCTCATGGACTTTCCTTCCCCAGGCTGGCTTCAAGCCAGGATCCTCAGATATCAGCTTCCTGAGTAACTAGGATTACAAGCCTGAGCCTCCTGCACCCAGCAGAAGCTATTATTAAAAATTAAGTTGAATTTTGATATGGATACCCAGATAGGTCATATGATGATTTTATAATATACATAGGTTCTATAAGGAGGTTTCTCCAGTGAAGCAGTGAGTCATCCCTGTTCATCTTTATTTGTATGTGCTGGAAGGGCTAAAATAATACCCACTCTACACGAGTTCAATTCATTTAAAAGATCTGTGTTCCTCTTGCCCTAGGTTGTTTATGTCACTTCTACTTTGCATTTTCCCATTTCCATCTTGATCCCAAAAACAATTTTGTTGGTCCAGCTGAAATCCACTGGAACCAAGTGCTTTGATGACACTGATGACAAAATTGCCATTTCAGCCTGTGCTTGTTGGGTTTGGAGGGTTGTGATCTTAGGGCCTACTCTTTCTCACCTCTGACCACAGCCCACATCACTTAAGAGTGTACAGAGCCCTTCATTCTACAATGCTAAACAGAAATAACATCTTCAGTAGGAGAACAGCATCCCTGGAGAAGAGCAGCACACAGGTACTTAACGGTGATGTTGTACTAATTACAAATAACTGGCATGGGGCTCTCTCCTGATACCCAGAAGTCACTGCGCCACCCACTGACTGAGGTGTGTGGGGGGTACCCCAGAAAGGAAGACAAAGGGCATGTACACAAGGAGAGCCCCTGGGGGCAGGGCATTGTTTGCCTGCCTTTTTACCTGTGTCTGGAATGTGAGAAGCAAAGGGTGCAGGTTTCAGATTGGGCGCAGCACATGTGCCCTTACTTACAGACAGGAACTTGTATCCGAGCACGGAGACCATTCCCGCCGCACTCCCAATGACCATGGATGCGAACGGCTGGATCTCCATGTCCGCACAGGTGCCCACCGCGACTCCCCAGGCCAGGGTGGCGTTCTGGATGTGCACCGGTGTGGAGGAAAGGCCCAGCCTAAGTGCACCCCACGTAGGTGGGGCTCAAACAGAATCCTCTAGGGATTGCAGAGGACCCCCCAGGGGTCCTAATATCAGTACTTACTGATATAAAATCATTGAAAATAATATGAGTGGAAAGAGTAGAAACAAACTATAAAAAATAACATTACCATTGTTAACACCCCGCGACCCCCTGAAATTAGGGTTGTTTTGTAGCTGCTAACATCCGCAAGGATTGTCACTTGCTGTCTTCCTTTCCAGGCTGCTTTAGGAGTGTATTAGTCAGCAGGCTAAGAGGACCAGAAGTGAGAAAGGGAAAGAAAATGTCCTGGGGAGAGGGGAGAGTATGGAGTAAACCCAACAGGGTCTGCCCACTGATGCAGCTCAGACAAGGCCGTGCTATGGTAACCCAAACGAACACTGTGTCTGAAGGGTGCTGTGAAAATCTGTGATAATGCAACAGCCAGGAGAAAAGGTCAAGCCGAAAGACAGCATCTGAGGATGGAGCACAAAGAATCAATTCGTGTCCACCAGTGCCATGTTCTCCAAGTTGTTTTAGAGAGTATGAAATATGACCACAAATTACATTCACCATGCCATGCAATGGATCTTTCCGGCTTATTGCTTCAGTCTAAATGAATGTGCAAATGATTGACCAACACCTCCACAACCTCCTTGATCAGCATTCTGATGTTTGCTCTACTTACACTTTGATATAATTTCACTTAATCCTGTGACTTTTTTGTCTCTATTTTGGGGTTCTTATTAAAAAATATCATTACTTAGACTAGTATTATGGCTTTGAGTTCTGTTTTCTTTTGTAGTACGTTCATAGTTTTATGCTTTATTTTTAAGTCAATCCATTTTGTAATTTGTATCTTTTGTGAGATGAGGGCCACATTTTATTCTCCACTATATGGTGACCCATTTAACCAGCATGCATTGCTGCAGAGACTACCCTTACTCCTTTGTGTGGTAGAGGTTAGTGGGGATGGAACAATTACCTTCATTTCATGTACTTAAATCACACAAGCCTTCAGACTTGAAAAATCATGTGACCTGCATATTAGTAATTGGGAAAAGCTTGAACAGGATGTGCCTGAGAATACAGAAAAAATAAGTTTGTATTGTTGTGATATACATCATGCATGTTAATTCTGGAACTCTTCAAAACGAGAGCAGTGAAAGAGATGGTGTTAGCAGCTGGTGCTACTTGAGTGGGTTGCTGTGACTTGAAATCACCCCATCAACAGTTGTTACCTAAAAAAGTTTAATGTTCTACTTGAAATGCTACTGTCTAGTTAGACTACTAGAATAGAAAACAACACACAGGAGGTTCTTGTTTCTTTTAGCAAATGAGCAAGCTGGTATTTGTCACAAGGGCCTACTGGCAATTTTTTTGAAGCAACTAGCTATTATGTAGTTTGGGGCCTTCAATGAACAGTGTATAAAATCATTGTATTCTGGTGGAAGCATGTTCAAAAAAGATGTATTTCTTCATTAGTAGTAACTCTCAGGAGAATGTTTCTAAGTTTTCCACAACACATGGAGTACAAATATTTGAGCATTGAAATCCCTATTCTAACATCACTGATTAAAGATTCCATGTTGGCAGGCCATGGAATCATGAATTCATTATCATTAATGAGATTGAATGGTTCCAATGAACTATATCATTGCAAGGCATCAGTACTTGATACTATTTTGGCATCTGCTTGGTCATAGCTTTCTGACTGCTTTCAATAACCAATTCAATGTTTTTAGACTTGTAGTGTGCATATTCCCATATTGAAATTGGCTGTTTCATATAGGGCTGGAGGTATGGCCAGGCAGCAGTGGGCCTGTCTAGCAAGGGTGACTCACTGAGCTCAAACTTCTGAATCTGGAGTTAAGAGTCAGAAATGTCTCTAAAATATTTGTTACTATTTTTAAATATCATACCTCAGTAATTGTAAACTGTGCTGGGTTATGGCCTATAGAGGCAGATACTAACATATCAAATAGGAAAGACAAAATAACTGATTTCTTTTTGTGAAAACCTAATTTTAAAGGTTCCCCTTATTGAAATTTTGCTTTGTGGTAATTTCTTATTTGGAGTTATTCTGGACATAGTAAGATACTGCATGGGAAGTACCATATGGAGTTGGTTATACTAGTTCTTTATTTGACAGTCTATTTTTCTTAAAAGGCGACAATCTTTGAATTCCTTTTTAATATGGCGAAGCATGTACAGTAGGCACAAAAATGGAGTCACAGTCTCGTCTTCCTTTAGCATGCTGCAACAGGAGTCTTGGCACCTGGCTTTCGGATCAGAACTTTTAGGCTGTGGTGACTCATCCAAACTTCTCAACTTGATTTAACGCGTGAAGGCAACATGTTTATAGGAAAGTCCAAATTGTCATTGTTGGTGGCGCCACTTCATTATAAATTGCAGTATGAGATGTCTGTCGAAATCTAGTCGAGAAAGAAGTGCTATCCCTTGTTCCCAGATTTGTGCTTAGCATCCCTAAGCTTTCCCCTGGTAGGCCTGGGCTGCAGGATGCCGCCCTTGTTTCCATGGAGACCGGAAAGGGGCAGGCTGGGTAGGTTAGTGGATTTTGTCTGGGCACAGGCAGGTGGCCTTGCACTTCTCTAACAGCGGTTCGAGGTCACAGCCAAATTTCTTCAGGGATTCGCAGTTGCTCAGGCTATCTTTATACTCACAACCATTGGCTGCAATGAAAACAGCCTTAGTTACCATATGGCCATTGTAGTAACAAAGCCAGCTATGTATTCAACACAGAGGGGAGAAGGTAACAGTGGGCTAACAGGGTCGCTCCAGGCTGAGGGGCCCTTGTAATGACAGGAGGGCCCTGGCAGGGGGCGTGGGTCATGTCACAGTCTAACCCAACACATTTTTAAAAATTTAAATCCAGCGATCAAGTTTTGAAATGAATCAACCAAGTTTCATCCCTCAGCAAGCAGAGTGAAAAGAAGGTAGGCACACCTCCACACCCACAGAGTCTGACAGGTACAGTCACTAGTCACAGGGAGCCACGTGAAATGCTACAGTAACTTGGGTGGGTGCTTGTGGGTCACGTCAAGAACCCTAGCTACGTAGGAGGCTGAGATTGGAGGATCAAAACACAAAGCACCCCAGGCAGGAATGTCTGTGAGATTCTCAGTTCCCATTAACCAGAAAAATGTCAGAAGTGGAGCTGTGGCTCAAGTGGCACGGTGCCAACTTGGAGCTCAATAGCTAAAGGAGAGTGTCTAAGCACTGAGTTCGAGCCTCAATACTAGTGCACACAAAATTATATTAAACATTTCATTAAATTAAACTTGTCTTCATCTTACTAGCCCTGTTTGGAGCAGGTAGCGGTCAATTATTTCTCTCACCCCTTATTACCGGATAGGATAACTTTGTCTCAATGCTTTCCTTCTGAAGAAAGTTATCTTTCTGGATGGATGTAAAGTGGCAGATGTATTAAGACGCTTCTTTTCTCTAGACTCTGTCTGGGTGGACCTCATACACCTCAAACGCAATAAACTTCACACTGCCCCCATCCTGTTGCCATCTGAAAGGTTGGTTAGCCTTGGGTATGAACTTCCTGTACTCCCCACCCCCACACACGTGATACCTGAGGGAAGGGACCCAGCAGCTCAACCATGTCACCCGGGAGCCTCCTTTCATGAGCTCTCAACCTGCTAAGACTCAAACACTGTGCTCCTTTTCCCCTTCACGGGTTTCTATATTGCTTGATGTCACTATTGTGAATCACAGCTGCACAAGTGAGCCTGGAAGAATGGCAGCTAAGGGGAATGCCCTTGAAAGGTCACAGTCCTAGTGAGCAGGCCAGGCCTGCTCATTCAGAATAGTTTCAATAAAATTCTCACCACCATAGAAAGCCTATAATACACACACACACACACACACACACACACACACACACACACACACATTTGCAAGTGGGGCTTGAACTTAGGACATCACACTCTTAGGAAATCACACTCTTGCTCAGCTTGCTTGCTTGTGGCTGGCCCAGCCCAGTGTTGGCTGATTAATTTATGGTGGATGCCATGGATGCAGGCTGGCTTCAAACCACAATTCTCTTTTGCTCAGCAGCTTGGCTGTCGGCATAAGTCACTGGAGTCTACTTCCAATAGTTAACTTTTCTTCTTTTACTGCTGACTGTTGATAGATATGAGCTACCTATTAGATGATGTTTTGTCCACTCCTTTCCAACAATATGAGCCAAAGCTATGTACAGATTGGCTCTTATCATTACAATGTGCACAAACTACTATCAAATTCCACAGCAAATGATCAATTGTTAATGCAAACACTATGTTTCTACTTACACTACAGTAGATGAGCATAATGAACTCATTGGTACAAAGAAAGTAATATTTTTTGAGAGGTAACATCATGTTTAGGATTATACATTTCGATTTTTCAAATGCCACCTTTGCCATATTAATTTCTTAGCAGGCAGCATTCATTGGTAATGTGGGGGGGGGAGTTGCAAAGCTAAGTTCATTGGTAGACTTACTGCATAGTCCATTTTCACAGCTATTGGGGCAGCTGGCACAAGGTGTTCCTTCTTGGTATGGCTTAGTCTTTTTACTCAGCAAATTTCCACTGAAATATAAAACACAAATGTTTTGCTGTTTGGTTTACCTGGGAGGACAGCACTGACCAAATACACAGAGGTATTTATGGCTTTTAGTAGTGATTTCCCAATGTGTCAGGCAACAATCCAAATTAAGAAAGTGCTTCACACATTTACCTGTCTCTGACCATGATTTCACTGGCTGAACAGAGGTCACTGGTGTCTGAGGGTCTTTGGAGTCTGCTTTATTATTGCAATGCTCTCATTACCCAGTGGTGTTGTTCAAGTCGCTAAGCCACCGCACCCATAGTTCTTGCTAGGGGCAAAGCCCTTATTCCTTTAGAAAGGAGGGGGTTCTGGGTGTTCATGGCTACGATAAAGAAAATCACTCAGCATTCTTCCCATGCTATGATGGAAAGATGAGAAAATGCCGTGGTTTCTCTCATGTGGAAAATAAAGGTCCATCAAGCAGGTAGTTTTCTTTTCATGGATAGATAGCTGTGTGTGGTTAGGACTATGTGCTTAGAAAGTCATTTGAGCTTTTTCTGAGGTGGCACATCGAGGGGTTTTGTTTTTAATATTTATAAACACAGGACTGATGCTAAAGAACAAAGGTAAAAGAAACTCAAATGTCAAAGTTGTGATCATGTTATATAGTTTAACCTGTATCTGACTGATGAACTCTACGTACCACTTGCAGACTGTGTATGGGAGTCTAAGTCTCAGAACCACGAAGCGCAGTGAAGGCCCCAGGCAGTGCAATTGCATGTCTGTCCCCTGCACAGGACACTGATGTTTGTGCACACACATGTGTGTGTGTATGTGTGTGTGTGTGTGTGCAAGTGCCATCACTTGGAAACAATTATGAGAAGGATGAAGAAGTGGCTGGAAAGTTCCTTTTCCTCTGCTACTTCCAGGTATTCCAGGTTTTATTTCCTAAGCTTGGTTTCTACACCTCGTTCCAAGAGCACAGCTCATGTTCAGATGCATCATCTCAGAGCCTTTCTCCTCTCTTTACTTAAAAAATATTTTTGAAGGTCACACTCACGCTGGAGCTTCAGGCATCTGGGTTAACTACCAACTCTCAGGATGGGTGGGGTGGGGGAACCCCTCCTTCCTGTGGTAAGAAATTTCCCACATTGAGAAAAGAAAATTAGCAGGCATATTGTGACTATATATGTACAGAGGACTTTTTAGTGACTTTAAAGATACTGTTTGATATAAGTACATACTTCTTGCTATAAATCAAGCCCTCAGGAGAAGGTTGGGGTTTCCTTTGAGCCTTCTTACCAAGAAAGACTTAGTGTGCACTATTTATACATACACAATCAGATATATATATATATATATATATACACACACGTAGGTTTGTATATATATATATATGTTTGTATTTATATGTACATATATATGTAGAGAGAGAGAGAAAGATAGAGAGAAGACATAAGTGAAGCCACTGTATCCCCCCTTCCTTTCAGTCTGATCTTTGCTTAGACAGCAGTGTGAAATTAGCAAACACATACGGTGTGAGGTCTAGAGAAATACACATAACACCCTTGGTCTTAGGGAAAGGGGATTGAGAGAAGTGACATGATTTTCCTTTGCCAGTCCTGGCACTTGAACTAGGGGCCTGAGCATTGTCCCTGGGTTTTTTTTTCTTTTTTTTTTTGTCAAGGCTAGCACTCTATCACTTGAGCCACAGCACCACTTCTGGCTCTTTCTATATGTGTGGTGCTGAGGAATTGAACGCAGGGCTTCATGCAAGCAAAGTAAGCACTCTACCACTAGCATATGTTCCTAGCTCCAGTGAAGCTGTTTTAGATGAGGAATGAGAACTTCTGGTTTTATATTCAAGTCTCTGAGAAGTAAAATGTGTGTCCGTCTTAAGATAAATTTCCTACAAAAATATCCTCCCTTTTATCCCCTGTCTATTCTGTTTTCATTGCAGAGGCGCATTTAAACATCTGACTGTAGACTGGATGAGGAATGGTGGATTATCCAATGATTACTTACGCAGGGCAATACTGGCAGACATAGTAGTACTTCATAGTTTTCTGACTGGGACAGTAAGCTACTCCACATCCAACTTGGTAAGTTGAGTACCAGACGAACTAAAAGTGAGAATAGATAAAAAAAAAACAAAACAAAAAAAAAAAACAAGGGAGGACGCATTAAAAATACAAGTAGAAACAAATGTGTCATTAAGATATTCCTGTCATAGTTGTAGTCATGGGCTCTGCAGATCATTAACATCATGGAACAAGGCATAAGCTTTTAAAACATTTCACTTTTTATTCAGATGCTTTGTGCCCATAAACTGACATGGCGGACAGAAACCCCTCTGTACAACTACTTAGTCAATACAAATATAAACGTAACAAAATGTAAATAATGAAGAAAGAGAAACACTATGTTTGTCAGATCCATTCACCGCTTTCCCCATTTGTAGTGTAGGTAAAACATAGTGCATGTATGCGTCTCTGCCAAGAGCTTATCAGACTATGGAAGAAGGATTAGTCAAATGTCAATGCATTGTGCTTAGCTCGAACCTGCAGGTTGAAGTTGAGCCATGTGGGCATGAGAGGCATCCTGTATTAGCACCATTTAAGCCAAGGTATTTTGGAATCATGCCGCTTACCTGAGTATAATGCCCAACGACAGCACTGGGAGTCTTGGGTCCCAAGCCATAGATAAAGTGTTTGCTTTCATTGAACCAGTTTTGCATCACATATGACCAAGGTCTCAAGCCAGAGGACCAGAAGAGATTCTCACCGCATGTTGTTCCTAGGAAAAAATGGGTCATTGGTGAGGGAAATGAAATGGTAACCCGCATGAGAAGGTGCTGCCTTTCAGAGAGGCGCCCAAACTGCTAACTGTCCCGATATGTAACACTGATGCCTGCTTCTTTATCAGTTCTGAAAGAGCTTAGAAGATGCAACTGCTTTACACATGGAGGGGGAGGAGACTCCATTCTTTAAAAACGCTATCCTTCCATGCACTCCTGTTTGCATGCATCAAAGTTCTTGATCCCATCATTTTTTAAAAGATCATTTATATTTTTAGAGTATTCCTCCAGCATTACATGGGGTCTTTATGCATTTACTGTGCAAATGAATTATGTGTATATACTATACATTTTTGCTATGATCATTTTTGATATTTTAGGATGTTATTTTTTAGATCCAAGCTCAAAATATGAAGCATAATTCAGTATTTTTAGTTCATTTTGATAAGATATTATTTCATATGATCAGAGCTAATGCAGTATGTTTTGTGAATACCAAAACTGATTTAGAAATACCTGCTATGCCATATCAAGAATGAGTGGTGGGTTAGAAACATGGAAACCCTAGACAGCACAAGTGCTGTATATTTTTGAGCAAATGACTTTTATTACCCAAATCTTGGTTTCTAATTTAAAAATTATAAAGCATATCATGTGTGACTGGCTTTGTTCATGAGCTGGCAGAGAGGAACAGATGAATAATTGCATCCAAGTTATTTGCATAGTGGAAATGACAAAGATAAACTTGTTCTTACCATGATTAGCTGTCTGTGTGCATATAGACCTAATGGTCAAATGACTTTCAAGAGAGAAGCATAATTAGCCTTGATGTATGAGGTTTTCTTCACATAATACTCAACAAAGCCTATTATTTCAATCATTCAACAAACATTTGCTGATTTACATACTGGTTTTTCGATCCTCTGCATTGCTGTGCTTAAAAATACATATATTTGCCCACTTCTGTGCATTTCGAGTTGCTTCTAAGCTCCACTGCTAGATGTGAAAGAAAAAACATTACACTTTATGATTTGACCACATAAAACCTGTACTCTGACTGGTAGGCTCATTAGCACTGTTTTACAATGTCTCTGGAACTATTTTCTAACTTTCTTAGTTATTATAATGCAGTTTTGCAAAAGGGTGACTACTAGGAAGGTGGGTGGGGGTAGGGAACGGAAGCAGGTGAGGGGGTGCAAGGATCAGTAGGGGGTGACTACGGTCTAAGCACGTGTGTACATGTGTGAAAATATCATCATGAAGCTGGAGCTGGTGGCTCACGCCTGTGATTCTGGCTACTCAGGCTGAGATTGGAGGATTGCAGTTCAGAGCCAGTACAGGCAGGAAAGTCTGTGAGACTCTTATATCTCCAATGAACCGTGTGGAAACCTGAAGTGGCGCTGTGGCTCAAAGTGGTAAAGCACTAGACAATGTGATATTGAATCTTCTTACTCTATACAACTAACATACACCAATAAAATGCATTTTTTGCTGGTGTTGTTTTTCGCGCCGTGCACTAGTGCTGTTTTCCACATGAGGAGAAGGCTGTAGGGAACATATCTAAGCTGTCACACATCACATTTCTAACTATTTATGAAGCCATACCTAGTGTTTATGCAATAGTGCCACTCTAAACATTGATGAACATGTGAAATATTGCATTTTTTTTCATGGTAAACTGCTCTGGATTATTCCAACTGTACCTAAAGCCTATTTCATTCATGTGGGGGTATACACTTTACTAGGTTCACAAGTTTTTACAGGTATGCCCTGGAAAGTAGTTTTTCCTCGAATACTGACACTAATCCTGAAGAAAAGAGGACAGTATCTAGATTTCCAACTCAGAATGAAAAAATGTAATGGCTTCCCAATGGGTGCCCAAAGATTGACTCCTAATGCTACCTTTCCTGTGTAATAAAATATAGTATAACCTATAATGTAACTCAAATACAGTATTGAACCATTGCTTTTAAAGGAAATATAGTTATCTCCACAGAAGTGTTCAAATAAAATAGTATTTCAGAGACAGAAGCACCAAGTTCCTGCTCCGCCCACTGCCAGCCCAGCCAATCCACAGGCCTGGCTCTTACCATCTTCAGCATGTTGCTGGCTGGGGGTGAGACCGATCTCCTCAAGTCATTGTGTGTGTTTACGATTTCTCTTTGCACCTGAGTCTGAGTTGTTAACAAAGTAGTAAAAGCTGGGTCCTAAAGGAAAAGAAGAAGTTATTTTTGGGGAAACATATATATATAATATATATATATATATATATATATGTATGTATGTATGTATATATATTGGAAACGGCAAACAATTGTCAATAAGAAGATTCAAGAGGGAAATAAAATTCCCTTAAAATTTTGTAATAGCTACGGGGATTGTTCACACAACCATTACATTATCCGAAGGAATATTATCTGGTTCCGTCACAGTGTGGCACCATAAGGATTCCAGTGGTGCTGATCCTCCAAAGGACCAAACAACAGTTCAACAAAACGAATGCCGGGCACTGGAAACACATTTTGTCTGTGGAAGGAGGGGCGCTACAGGGAGAAATCCAGAAGAATGGTGAGAGGAAGGGTGGGTCAATACATAGTCTACATCCGTATGTGAACCATGGCACCTAAGGGTGTGGATGGGGTTAGGCGGATGGGGGAGAATAATGGAAGGGGTGACAATGATCAAGATGCATTATACTCATAAACCGGCTTGTGCCACTACTTAAAGATAAGAATGGCGATGATGATAATACCTCTATTTTTAAGTAGTTGTAGTCAAGGGTTTTGTCCTCAGTCTCAGACTGGTCTTTAGGAGCGCTCCTTAGCCATGCAGGGCTGCTGGCTGCCACAAGGGGCAGCCCTTCCCTTCTTCCCTCAGTCACTGGGCTCAGGGCTCTCCACCTTTCCCTTCCCCCCTCCACCACTCCCAATGCAGGCTCTTTCCTCTTCTGCTTCCCAAACCACAAAGGCGTCACACAGCTCTGGAAGGATCTTCCCGTGTAACCTTACCTTGGCCTGTGTGGGTAAAGCTGGGAGCAGCATGGTAATGACAAACATCAGCATGGAGAGAGCTGCCATGGCTGGAAACTGAGGCAAAGCAGACCAAGGGCTCACATGAACACAACATGAGAATGAAAGGGAGGAAAACCATGTCCTGGTCTAAATTATCCCCAAGGAACACGTTGGAGCCAGGTTCACCTATTGTATTCCCAGAGCGACAATAATCCATTGAGGAACAACTTATGGTGGGAAGGGGTTTTATTTACAAAGGGATTTTATTCATAACCTAAAACTCAGAACCAGAGCAGCTTTCCATCTCCACATGCTAGCCTGTGACTAACTTGTCCTGGGCTAGCTACTCAGAACCCAGACATGAGACCTGTCCTGACCTGAACTCTGAGCCTCCGTACCTTAATCCTCAACTACCTCAGCGTCCAAACCTCTAACCCTACAGAGGAGCAAACTTCCTTCCTGCAGGCCTCTCCTCTCCTCAGGCTTAAGCCTCAAGCCTCCCCAAGGATGTTAGGCTTGTCTACTGGACTCAGGCTCGGGAGACTGCCCCAGGCCTCAGGCTCCGACTCTCCCTCAGGCCTCAGGCTCTGGACTCTCCCTCAGATGTCAGGTTCCCAAATCCCCCTAAGGCCTCAGGTTCCAGACTCCAGGCTTCAGACCACAGGACTCTGCCTCAGACCTCAGGCTTGGGACTCCTCCTCAGGCTGCAGGCCGTGGATGCTCCCTCAGGCCTGAGGCTGCAGACCCACGACACCCTGCTCCTCCTGCGGGCTTAGCTCCTCTGCTTAGTTCCTCTGCTTAGCTCCTCCGGCCGCACTGGCTTCACTCACGTCCTCTCTCCTCCTCCTTTCATCACCCTCCTCACTCTTCTCTTCTGTTCCCTTCTCTTCCCCCAGCTGCCCAGGCAGCCTATATATACACTCAAGGCTCTCAAGCCCGGCCCCCTCCAATCACCAGACCAATTTGGAGTGCCACCTTGGCTTTCTGGGGGGTCAGGACTTCCCAGGCTGCCCCTCCTTTACTGCTGACCCCGCCTAATGCCAGGCAGCCTCTTACATGCTCGGCAGTCATGCAGCACAGGGCGGGATTTCCCAGCATGGCGGGTTATTACATAACCCACAATGTAGTGAGTACTGGGGCACTGGGCAGTTGGGGCTGTGCTGTGCCAACCTTGCCTTTAATAGGAGCAACCAGAAATAAAATGAGGAAGGTGATCAATATGGTTGGGGTACAGCTATGGGTGGTAAAGAAATTATACCTCCTGTTTACTGCTCTGTTACCATTTCCGCAGCAGAAATGAAATGAGGTATAAGCAAGATTCCTTTAGCATGGTGCTGGCTTTTTTCCTGTACCTCGGTTTGGGGGAAAGTTTCTTTCAGTGGGTGCCATTATTTGATTTGCTGTCCTCTATCAGAAGTAGAACCATGGCTCCTTAATTTACACTCTACTTGAATCAAGATTGCTCCTAGAGGAAGTGGTGCCGTGACTCAAAATAGTAGAGCATTAGCCTTGAGCTGAAGAGTTCAGGGACAGCACCCAGGCCCAGAGTTCAAGCCCCACAACCAACAAAAAAAAGATTGTTGTAGGATACTCAGGACAACCACCTTAGTGATTAGAAGGAATGTTTTTTCCTTATGCTTGTTTTATGTCATAAACTACTGTTATGCCTAGATTTCTGGTCCCTAAAGACCACCAAGGAGCCGATACTGATGTACACGCATGAGAGTCTTTATTGCAAGCTCGAGCCTGGACTCCCAACCATCACCGACACAGCAGATCTGGATTGAGAGTCCCTACCCTCAGATAGGCAGGCTTTTTATTGTGATTACAACAGGGTCAAGGTATTTCCAACTTGGCAGATACTTGATTGGATGGCATTTAGCAAGCAAGTCTTGTCCTATTTCTATTGGCTATCTACCCTTTCAGTTATCTATTTTGGCTTTGATATCAGGAACTGGCCTTGTTATCAGGAATTGACAACAGGTGGTCATGTAGCACTGATGCAGGGGGTTAGTGCAGGGGTAGAGCAAGTCACAAATGGGCTAAGCAAACCATTTACAGAAGCAGAGTATTGTGGTCAGGCTGACCTAGTACCAACTTTATTTTAACAATTATGACCATATTTTCCCATTACCACTGAGCAAGCTTGAGTGGGCTAAAACAGTCCAGTACTCAGTCATAAGTAAACCAACCCAACAGTTACCATGGCATTTCTACTACTGTTATGGTTATTTCTATAGTCTATGACTATGATAATTTTTTACTGTCTGTTACCGTGGTTGTTACCCAGGTATAGAGGTGAACAAGTGCTCCCTACATTTTTAAAAGTCAAACTATAAGAAACTAGTCTCATGGGTGGGGGTGCAGCCCTCTATCATGGAGTCATCACCAGGATTTAGAAGCTATTATAATTTTAACACTAAAGCTTATATTTAGTTACTACAGTTTTCAGGTCAGCCCTAATATTCCCTCCTCTTCTACTGGTTACTGAAGGGGCCAATCATGGCCTCATTATCAAACATTTATATGTCTTCCATGTCCAGGGGCTGATACTGAGACCTGAGCATCATTAGCTGTACCGTACTGACACAATCTCTTACAAATGTAGTGAGCCTGTGAAGAATACAAGGACCAACCATTAAAATAAATATTACCAACATCAAAGGTCCTGCTACTGAGGTTATTAACAATGTCAGACAAGGGGACCAGTTAAACAAAGGCTCATATCATCCCCTGCTTTCAGCTTATCAGTGGATGCATGTAGTCCCTGATGTCCAAATCTACTTGAGTAGTGAGAAGTTTATAGATGGCTCCAGATGACTGTCAAGCCATCTTTGATCTTAACCCAAATGGTATGGGAAGAAATGTGGCAGCAACAGGCAGCAGTGTCTCCCAGTAGCTCCAGTAGAATGTCACACCTTCTGCTGGGTTGCCTGCAACTTTCTGCCTAGACTGGTTAAAGAAGTTTATACTAAGGCCTGACTAGTGAAATCCCTTAATATTTTCCTGTTTGCCTTTTAGCAAATGTTGGTTAGACAATTTAGCTATTGCTTCAGAACCAAGCTTAGGGCATAAGGGAGTAGGCCTCCTGAACATTATTTCATAACTTTTAACAACTATAAGGTGTGATGCCCTTAAAGTATGGTGTAGGAGGGTAGTCCAGTTTTTGCCAGTCTCAAGAACTAATTTGGTAAAGGTATCTTTTCCTCTCTACCTGACCTGAACTTTGGGGGTGATAGGCACAATGTAATTTCCAATTAATCCCCAGTAATTTACCTAATAGCTGCGTTACTTGAATGATGAAAAGAGGGACCATTGTCTGAGACTATGGCTACTGGGAGTCCAAACCTGGCAATTATCTCCTCTAGCAGCTTCTTTGCTACTGTCTGTGCTGTTTCCTACTTGATTGGGAAAGCTTCCGTCCATCCTGAAAAAGTGTCTACAAAAGCTAGCACCTTAGACAAATTGATTGGGCGCTTTCCGGTGGCCCGAAGGACCCCCCCCCCCAAAAAGAGCCTGGTGATAACCCTTTAGCCACTCCCTACCTGCCAACGAATTCAGTGGGGAAGAGGACGTCTAGTGCCTGAGTCTTCTTTGAGAAGGGAGGGTCGAAGTGGGAGTACATCAGGAGGAGAAGCGGGCTTCCTACTTTATCCTGCCTCATCTTTTAAGGGAGCTGATGGGCGAAGATCATTCATCTTCTGTAACTTCTTGAGGCTGGCTGAGGGGTGCTGACCTTACCTAGACAGGAATCTATAACCTTAGTCTACTTTACCGAGAGGTGGCAGGATTAGATGTCTATTAGGAGCTTTACTCCAAACTGGAAATTACATTCAACATTAAACTTTTAACAACTATACAGACTTTTTGGGGCTACATCAATGTAGCCTTTTAACATTTTAGTTTGCAAAAAGCATTTTCCTGACTGGCTGGGGAAACGGATCTCTGCTAACCTAACAATGCCTAAATTACCTTTGTAGGCCTCAGGTAGGTCTCGATAAGGACACAATCTCAGGTCCACAAGTTTCCTTTCCTGAACAGATATGCCAACTCAGAATTTTCACTGCCAGTTAGGGCTTTGAGCAGATGCAGGGGGTTGGGATTTAAACTATCCCCACATTTGACAATCTTAGCTTTACTACCCACTATCAGAAATGACTGGCAAGTTCCTGTCCAGTAGACAGACATGGGTATTAGAAAGGCATGCTTACAAACTATTCTTCTAGGACCTCCCAACTCTGATTAACTTTTTAAGGGCCAAGCACACATGACTCTAGGATCTGACACCATCTCTGCCATCCAAGGAGTGGCTTACTGTCTCTGGATGCTTCATCACTTTTGTCCCAGGAGTGACTTTTTTATTCGGAGGTAAAAGCACCTTCGGCATTTCTCTTGATCTGTCGCTGGACTTGGACTCAGGGCCTGAGTGCTGTCCCTCAGCTCCCCAGTTCAAGGCTAGCACTCTGCCACTTAGAGCTCCACACAACTCTGTTCCCAGCACTCTGCTGGCTGATTGGAGATGGAGACTCTCACAGGGACCTTTCTCTGCCAGGGCTGGCTTTGAACCGCAGTTTTCAGATCAATGAGTCTTACAAAAGGCCACTTTACTCCAATTAAAGCAACAAGATGGTCCACACAGAAGTAGTTTTTTTTTTTTTTTTTTTTTTTTTTTTTTTTTTTTGCCAGTCCTGGGCCTTGGACTCAGGGCCTGAGCACTGTCCCTGGCTTCTTCCCGCTCAAGGCTAGCACTCTGCCACTTGAGCCACAGCGCCGCTTCTGGCCGTCTTCTGTATATGTGGTGCTGGGGAATCGAACCTAGGGCCTCCTGTATCCGAGGCAGGCACTCTTGCCACTAGGCTATATCCCCAGCCCCAGAAGTAGTTTTTAAGCATGATCTTACCTGGAACTTATTAAAGGCCAAAGTTACATTTGATAAACTTGTAAGAATCATCTGTCCTTTACTGTAGTCCTACCTGAAAACTGTTATAAAACCTGCAAGTCAAACTGGAATAGCAATTTAAACAATCATTTTGGCAGCCTCAATTATTTTTGTCTAATTTAAAACAAACATTTAGGACAACTTTATTTTTAAATCTCATATATAGAAATCCATTCCTGATTTTTTTAAAAAAGTCTAACATTAACCTCTGTTTTAATAATTACACTTTAGCTTTCTTTTGTATTTGAAGAACTCTGAAATCTAGAGGCACTGGTCACAGTCCATTGCCTCAGGGTGGCCCATTTAAAAAGGGCCATTTTTTTTTTCTGCAGTCTGAGTTATTGCCTAGAACACCTCTGAACTCAAATGACAGTTTTCCCTTAATGTAAGAATTACAAGTACCAGAATTACAAACACAAGAATCTAGACTCAGCATCTTTATCCCTTTTTTAAAGATACATCCAAATTGCAACATAGCCTAGAAATCAAATTACATCGTACAGATAAACTTTTAACTCTCTTTTGAAAACTTTAAAATTTTTTTAAAACCTCCCAAGGGGCAGTTTTAGATTTCAATAGCATCATCACAACACATATTTTACCATCAGATTTTTATGTCCACCTGTAAGGAAAAGATACAGGACAAATAAAAGCCTCCATTTGCCCATCCTATTCCTTGGGGCTTGATGAATTGCCTCTGTGCCAGCTTATTCTTTTTTCACTGTGTGTGGGCTCCCCCCAGGGCCTGGCCCACCACATGGACTGCTAAGCTGCACCTTTGCCAGATCACAGGCTCGTCCTAAGTTTTTCTGTCCTTTCCCCCCATCTTTAACTGAGAAACCCAAGCAATTTTTAGCAGTGATACCAAACATTAATATCCAAATTTCTGACATTTAGCTCCAAATTTTAACAGTACAGGAAAATAAATTTTACATTTCCGATGTCTTTTGCTAAACAAAATGTCCCTGGCTTCTTCCCGCTCAAGGCTAGCACTCTGCCACTTGAGCCACAGCGCCGCTTCTGGCCGTTTTCTGTATATGTGGTGCTGGGGAATCGAACCTAGGGCCTCGTGTATCCGAGGCAGGCACTCTTGCCACTAGGCCATATCCCCAGCCCCCTTAGATATGTTTTAACTGTTTTTTTTTAAACTATGCACTAATTCTTTAAAACATTTGGTAAGGCCCAAATCTGATGACCTTCAAGTTTAAACTTAAATTCGCCCATTTTTACATTATACTGACAGTTTTAATCTTGAACATGTTCACACTCACACATGCACACACATACATAGGTAAAAGATATTAAAACATGCAAAATAAATATTGCCCGTACATTTTCCAGTGGTAAGAGGTATTTATGCCAACCTTACTCTTGCAATAACCATCCAAGATTTAAGACAAAACTTTTAACAAATGACTTTAGCATTTTCCAGCCTCATTTACCAGGGCTTGTTAGTTTTACCAAGACATTTTAGCACACTAAATACTTTTCTGCTGAAGATAGCTGGAAGGGGGTTCCCTGCGCTAGGTAGAACTCAGCCCTCCTAGTACGTGACTCTAGTCTCAGCCAAATTTTGACTAGAGCATTTTATAGATCAATTGACCTTTAAATACCGTCAGTTGGAAGAAAATGGTTACTTGAAACTGACTCCTCTCCCCAGCTCTCTTTTCAGAGCTGTCCAACGGTTTTGTAGGACAGCAGGCTACCCAGAGAGCAGAAGAAACAACTCACCCACCAATGTGTTATTTATTAAGAAAAGCAGAATCAGATGATAGAAAGATGAGCTTCATAAACTGAATGTTTTTGTCAACTCATCTGAAGGTCCTAGGGCTTCTGTGATTGAGTAATGACAATCGGCACAGTGAGATACTGAATAGCTTTGTAAAATACCCAAAATATTACAAACGACCTTGATATTGTGGACCATCAAGGACTGAACTAACTGGAATCGGTTAGGATTTCAGTTTGTTTTTTTGTAGTGTTAGGGCTGACCTGAAAACTGGAGTAACTAAATATAAGCTTCAGTGTTAAAATTATAACAGCTTCTAAACTCTGGTGAGGAGTCCATGATAGAGGGCTGCATCCCCACCCGTGAGACTAGTTTCTTATAGTTTGACTTTTAAAAATGTAGGGAGCACTTGTTCACCTCTATACCAGGGTAACAACCATGGTAACAGACAGTAAAAAATGATCATAGTCATAGACTATAGAAATAACCATAATAGTAGTACAAATGCCATGGCAACTGTTGGGTTGGTTTACTTATGATTGAGTACTGGATTGTACCAGGGAAATGTTCAACTTTTCTTTTTCTGCCTTGTAGACAGGGCCTTCGGATGTGAGCGCAGCTGACAGAAACCTCCCAGTCTTGTCACTCAGCCTCCGGGGCAGCTGGAATTAGTGCCAGGTACCACCTTGCCCAGCTAAGCATTCACCTGTAATGAGTCCTCCGGCGACGGCCGTCCCCACCGAAGAACCCAGGGCTGCAGCCTGCAAGGCCATGGAAGATGTAGGAAGTCACACAAGAAAGAATGGTTGATTCCCTGCACACCAACACCAAACCTCCCTTACTGAGGGCATGGCTTTCTGCCCCCTGCAGGACGGAGGACAGCACTGCACTCCAGTGAGCTGCTAGCTGGGCAGCACACTTATATTCTTTAGTTTTGTTTTTCTTTGAAACACCTGAGTGGAGTTAGCAAAGTTCTTAAACGTGCTCAAAGGGAACTATTTTGTTGATGTCGCTTCAGGACAATGTAAGGTCTTCCTACAGAGAAGTCAACGCTTTGCAAACATTGGTCGCCTGATTTGCTGCACTCAGTAGATGGGATTGGATCCCAGCTGTGTGCCAGCTGCTCTCCTCCATGGAGAGAGGGGAGAGGTAGAAAGCACCCGTGAGCCCTGTTCCCTCAGCCACTGGAGAGATACACTGCTTATGAAATTCAGAGATTAGATTGGAAAGGCAAATTTCAGGCTATTTGATATAACTCACTACCAATGTGTAAGGAGATGTCTACCTTCCTACGGCCAGCCACATGGAGATGAAATCAGTAGAAAAGATTCTACAACGGAGGGAATGGTAGCAGGTGGTACAAATTGAGAGGCATGAGGTATTAAAGGACACACCAGTGCCCTGGGGGCATGGGAATCAGCACCAGGCCCCTCTCACAGCAAGTAAGGAACAGTTGTGCAAGGTGAGCTAAATGGCAATACAAGAAGCAAACAGCAAGAAAATGTTTGTTCTCTTCTCTCAGATAAGCGAGGAATCTGTGCCAGGCCAGTGAGACACAAATCCATTTCCTACTCTCTTGTTGGGCACGTTCATGACTATCGCCACGATACTGGCCAGGCCACGCATCACACCAGGTAAACCGAGCAGATAATGGACGCCACACATATCCTGAATCTTCAGCTTGGTAGCAAGCAGTGGCTAAGAATGGAAGACGAAGACACATCATTATTTGGTAGATATGTAGAGGTCCCCAACTGAACTTGAACTCAGGGTGTGGACACAGTCCCTGAGCTTTTTTTGATCAAGGTTTGACTCTACTACATTGAGTCACAGCATCACTTCCAGTGTTCTGGTGGTTAATTGGAGACAAGAGTCTCAGGGACTTTCCTTTCCAAGGCTATCTTCATACCAGCATCCTCAGATCTTAGGATCCTGAGTAACTAGGAATACAAGCCTGAGCCACCTGTACCCAACAGAAGCTATTATTCAAAAATAGGTTGAATTTTTATGAATACACAGATAGGTCACATGATGTTTATTAGAATGTACATAGGAGAAACAACCAAAATTCAGAACACAATAAAGGACTATTTTGCAAACCTTTAAGCCAACAAATTTGAGAACTTGGAAGAAATGGATTATTTCCTAGAAAAAATTCATATCCCCAAACTCAACCATGAAGATGAAAACCTTCTAAACAAACCCATATCCAGTATTGATTTTTTTTTTTTTTTTTTTGGCCAGTCCTGGGCCTTGGGCTCAGGGCCCCAGCACCGTCCCTGGCTTCTTCCCGTTCAAGGCTAGCACTCTGCCACTTGAGCCACAGCGCCGCTTCTGGCCGTTTTCTGTATGTGTGGTGCTGGGGAATCGAAACTAGGGCCTCGTGTATCCGAGGCAGGCATTCTTGCCACTAGGCTATATCCCCAGCCCCCCCCCCCCATATCCAGTATTGAAATAGAAATGGCAATAAGGGATCTCCCATCCGAGAAAAGCCCAGGTCCAGACGGATTCCCATCAGAATTCTACAAGGCCTTCAAAACTGAACTCACACCAATATTTCTCAAACTCTTCAATGTAATTGAAAGAGAACGTTCACTACCAGACACATTCTATGAAGCCAGTATAACCCTCATCCCAAAGCCAGGCAGGGATTCATCATGGAAAGACAACTATAGATCAATTTCCCTGATGAACATAGATGCAAAAATTCTCAACAAAATTCTGGCCAATTGACTTCAACATGTCATAAAAAAAATCATACACCATGATCAAACTGGATTCATCCCAGGGATGCAAAGTTGGTTCAATATATGCAAGTCAATTAATGTAATCCACCACATCAACCGGAGCAAGGTAAAGAACCACATGGTTATATCACTGGATGCAAAAAAATGTTCAATAAAATCCAGCACCCATTTATGCTAAAAGCCCTGGAAAAACTGGGATTCCAGGGAATATTCCTGAATATAATCAAGGCAGTTTATGACAAACCAACAGCAAGCATAACTCTAAATGGTGAAAAACTAAAGCCATTCCCTTTAAAATCAGGATCAAGACAAGGATGTCCACTCTCTCCCCTTCTCTTCAACATAGTACTAGAATTCCTAGCTAGAGCAATTAGGCAAGAAGAAAATACAAAGGGGATCCAAATAGGAAAAGATGAAGTTAAACTTTCTCTCTTCGCAGATGACATGATCCTATACCTAAAGAACCCCATAGACTCTACCCCCAAGCTACTAGAGCTGATCCAAAACGTTGGCAAAGTTGCAGGATATAAAATAAAACCTCAAAAAATCAATAGGATTTCTATATGCTAATGACCCAAACACCAAAGCTGAAATCAGGAAACCAACTCCTTTTGCAATAGCCTCAAAAAACATAAAATACCTAGGAATAACCTTAACCAAAGAAGTGAAAGACCTCTATGATGAGAACTTTAAAAACATTAAAAAAGAAATTAAGGCAAAACTAAGGTACTGGAAAAACCTCCCATGCTCCTGGATTGGGAGGATTAATATAATCAAAATGGCAATATTGACAAAGGCTATCTACAAATTCAATGCAATACCCATTAATATCCTAAAACCATTTTTTAATGAAATAGAGGAAGCAATCCAGAAATTCATATGGAACAATAAAAGACCCAGAATAGCAAAAACAATCCTAAGCAGAAAGAACAGTGCTGGAGGAATTACAATACCCAACTTCAAGCTGTATTATAAAGCTATAGTAATAAAAACAGCTTGGTATTGGCACCGGAACAGACCTGAAGACCAATGGAATAGAATTGAAGACCCAGAAATGAACCCACCGAACTACGCCTACTTAATCTTTGATAAAGGAGCTAAAAAAAATAGGATGGAAAAAAGATAGCCTCTTTAACAAATGGTGCTGGCAAAACTGGTTCAACACATTCAACAAACTAAAACTAGATCCTTATATATAACCCTGCACCAAAATCAATTCCAAATGGATCAAAGACCTCGAAATCAAAATAGACACCGTGAAAACACTAAAGGAAGGAGTAGGAGAAACACTTGGGCTCCTTGGCACATGACGGAACTTCCTTCACAAATACCCAGAAAGGCTACAAATCAAAGAAAGGTTGGACAAATGGGACTGCATCAAACTGCAGAGCTTCTGCACAGCAAAGGCCATAGCTCACAAGATAAACAGAAAGCCCACAGACTGGGAGAAGATCTTTACCAGACATTCAACAGACAAAGGCCTCATCTCTAAAATATATGCAGAGCTAAAAAAATTACATCCCTCCAAAACAAAACCGCAAAGAACCAATAGCCCCCTCATCAAGTGGGCTAAAGACTTAAAAAAGAGACTTCTCTGATGAGGAAATGAGAATGGCCAAGAGACATATGAAAAAGTGCTCTACATCACTGGCCATAAAAGAAATGCAAATCAAGACAACATTGAAATTCCATCTCACCCCAATAAGAACGTCCTATATCAAGAAAACTAACAATAACAATTGTTGGAGGGGATGTGGCCAAAGGGAACCCTACTTCATTGTTGGTGGGAACGTAAACTAGTTTGGCCACTCTGGCAAGCAGTATGGAGATTCCTCAGAAGGCTAAACATAGAGCTCCCCTATGACCCAGCAGCCCCACTTTTGGGTATCTATCCAAAAGACCACCAACAAAATCACACTGAAGCCACCAGCACAACAATGTTCATCGCAGCACAATTTGTCATAGCTAGAATATGGAACCAATCCAGATGCCCCTCAGTAGACGAATGGATCAGGAAAATGTGGTACATATACACAATGGAATTTTATGCCTCTATCAGAAAGAATGACATTGCCCCATTTGTAAGAAAATGGAAGGACTTAGAAAAAATTATACTAAGTGAAGTGAGCCAGACCCAAAGAAACATGGGTATGGTCTCCCTTATAGGGAATAATTAGCACAGGTTTAGGCAAGTCATAGCAGAGCATCACAAGGCCCAATAGCTATACCCTTATGATCACATAAGATGATGCTAAGTGAAATGAACTCCATGTTATGGAAATGATTGTTATATCACTGTTGTAACTACATTCAACGTGCTATGTGTAACTGTAGCTTCTATTATTGATGATCCTCTTGTATTGCCTTCCTGTGGTTGTACTTGCACTATATCTGTATCTTATCTGAGTATATTGGAAACCATGTATACTGGTATTAGAAGTAGGAAATTGGAAGGGAATACCAAAATCGAGAGACACAGGGTAAAAAAAGACAAACAACTACAAAAGCAATACTTGCAAAACTGTTTGGTTTAAATGAATGGAACAACCCATGTGTGTGTGGGGGGAACAGAAAGGGAGAGGGGGGAGGGAGGAATGAGGGAGGAGGTAACAAACAGTACAAGAAATATATCCAATGCCTATTGTATCAAACTGTACATAGGTTCTACAAATAGGTTTCTATGGTGAAGCAGTGAGTCATCTCTGTACATCTTTATTTGTATGGGGCTGGAGGGGCAAAAATAATACCCACCCTATACTAGTTCCATATATTTAAAGATCTGTGTTCCTCTTGCCTTAGGTTGTTTATCCTATGTCACTTCTACTTTGCATTTTCGCATTTCCATCTTATCCCCAAAGAAGAGAATTTTGTGGGTCAAAGCTGAAATCCACCAGAACCAAATGCTTTGATGACACTGATGACAAAATTGCCATTTCAGTCTGTGGTGGATGGGTTTGGAGGGTTGTGATCTTAGGGCCTACTCTTTCTCACCTCTGACCACAGCCCACACCTCTTAAAAGAGCCCAGAGCCCTTCATTATGCCATGCTAAACAGAAACAACATCTGCAGTAGGAGAAGCACATCCCTGGAGAAGAGCAGCACACAGGTACTTAACAGTGACTTTGTACTAATTGTAAATACCTGGCATGGGGCTCTCTCCTGATACCCAGAAGTCACTGCGCCACCCACTGACTGAGATGTGTGTGGGGTACCCCAGAAAGGAAGACAAAGGGCATCCACACAAGGAGAGCCCCTGGGGGCAGGGCATTGATTGTCTGCCTTTTCACCTGTGTCTGGAATGTGAGAAGCAAAGGGTGCAGATTTCAGATTGGGCGCAGCACGTGTGCCCTTACTTACAGACAGGAACTTGTATCCGAGCACGGAGACCATTCCTGCCACACTCCCAATGACCATGGATGCGAACGGCTGGATCTCCATGTCCACACACCGCACAGGTGCCCACCGCGACTCCCCAGGCCAGGGTGGCATTCTGGATGTGCACCTGTGTGGAGGAAAGGCCCAGCCTAAGTGGACCCCACGTAGGTGGAGTTCACGGAGAAGGGTGGGGATTGCAGAGGACCCCTGGGGGTCCTAATATCTGTACCTACTGATATTAAATCATTGAAAATAATAGGAGTGGAAAGAATAAAACAAAACTATAAAAATAACATTACCATTGTTAACACCCCCCCAAAAAATTAGGGTGGTTTTGTAGCTGCTAACATCCCCAAAGATTGGCACTTGCTGTCTTCCTTTTCAGGCTGCTTTAGGAGTGTATTAGTCAGCAGGCTAAGGAGACCAGCGGTGAGAGAACAGGAAAGAAACTGTCCTGGGGAGAGGGGAGAGTACGGAGCAAGCCCAACAGGGTCTGCCCATTGATGCAGCTCAGACAAGGCCACGCTATGGTAACCCAAACGAACACTGTGCCTGAAGGGTGCTGTGAAAATCTGTGATAATGAAACAGCCAGGAGCAAAGGTCAAGCCACAAAAGAGCATCTGAGGATGGAGCACAAAGAATCAATTCATGTTCACCTGTGCCATGTTCTCCAAGTTGTTTTTGAGAGTATAATTATGACCACAAATTGCATTCACCATGCCATGCAATGGATCTTTCTAGCTTATTGCTTCAGTCTAAATGAACGTGCAAATGATTGACCAACACCTCCACAACCTCCTTGATCAGCATTCTGATGTTTGCTCTACTCACACTTTGATATAATTTCACTTAATCCTGTGACTTTTTGTCTCTATTTTGGGGTTCTTACTAAAAAATATCATTACTTAGACTAGTATTGTGGCTTTGAGTTCTGTTTTCTTTTGTAGTACGTTCATAGTTTTATGCTTTATTTTTAAGTCAATCCATTTTGTGTTGAATTTGTATCCTTTGTGAGATGAGGGCCACATTTTATTCTCCACCGTATGGTGATCCATTTAACCAGCATGCATTGCTGCAGAGAGTACCCTTACTCCTTTGTGTGGTAGAGGTTAGTGGGGATGGAACAATTACCTTCATTTCATGTACTTAAATCAAATGAGCCTATAGACTTGAAAAATCATGTGACCTGCATATTAGTCATTGGGAAAGCTTGAACAGGATGTGCCTGAGAATTTAGAAAAATAAGTTTGTATTTTTGTGATATGCATCACAGTGTTCATTCTGGAACTCTTCAAAACGAGGGCAGTGGAAGAGATGGTGTTAGCATTTGATGCGAGTTGAGTGGGTTGCTGTGACTTGAGATCACCCTGTTAAATAAACGTTGTTACCAATATAGGTTGAATGTTACACTTGAAATGCTACTGTATAGATAGACCACTGAATAGAAAACAGAACCCACAGGAGGTTCTTGTTTCTTTTAGCAAATGAGCAAGCTGGTATTTGTCATAAGGGCCTACTGGCAATTTTTTGAAGCAACTAGGTATTATCTAGTTTGGGGCCTTCAATGCGCAGTACACAAAATCATTGTATTCTGGTGGGAGCATGTCCCAAAAAGATGTATGTATTTCTTCATTAGTAGTAACTCTCAGGAGAATGTCTCTATGTTTTCCACAACACATTGAGTACCATTATTTGAGCATTGAAATCCCTATTCTAACATCACTGATTAAGATTCCATTTTGGCAAGCCATGGAATCATGAATTCAGTATCATTAATGAGATTGAGTGATTCAGATGACCTATATCATTGCAAGGCATCAGTCCCTGATACTATTTTGCCGTCTGCTTGGTCATAGCTTTCTGACTGCTTTCAATAGCCAATTCAATGCTTTTAGACTTGTAGTGTGCATATTCCCATATTGAAATTGGCTGTTTCATATAGGGCTGGAGGTATGGCCAGGCAGCAGTGGGCCTATCTAGCAAGGGTGACTCCCTGAGTTCAAACTGCCAAATGTGGAGTTAGAGTTAGGAATGTCTCTAAAGTATTTGTTACTATTTTTAAAATCAGACCTCTGTAACGTGTAAACTGTGCTGGGTTATGGCCTATAGAGGCAGATACTCACATATCAAATAGGCAAGACAAACAAAATAACTGATTTCTTTTTGTGCAAACCTAATTTTAAAGGTGCCCATTATGGAAATTTTGATTTGTGAAAATTTCTTATTTGGAGTTATTCTGGACATAGTAAGATACTGCATGGGAAGTACACGCATGGAGTTGGTTATACTGGTTCTTTATTTGACAGTCTATTTTCCTTAAAAGCTGACAATCTTTGAATTGCTTTTTTTATATGGCAAAGCACGTGCAGTAGGGACAAAAAGGATGTCACAGTCTTGTCTTCCTTTAGCATGCTGCAACAGGAGTCTCGTCGCCCGGCTTTCAGATCAGAACTTTTAGGCTGTGGTGACTCAACTTCCAAACTTCTCAACTTGATTTAATTCGTGGAAGAAACATATGTATGACAAAGCCCAAATTGTCATTGTTGGTTGTGCCACTTTAGTTAACAATTGCAGTATGAGATGTGTGTCGAAATCTAGTCGAAAAAGAAGTGCTATCCCTTGTTCCCAGATTTGTGCTTAGCATCCCTAAGCTTTCCCCTGGTAGGCCACGGCTGCAGGATGCCGCCCTTGTTTCCATGGAGACCGGAAAGGGGCAGGCTGGGTAGGTTAGTGGATTTTGTCTTGGCACAGGCAGGTGGCCTTGCACTTCTCTACCGGCAGTTCGTGGTCACAGCCCAATGTCTTCTTCAGGGATTCGCAGTTGCTCAGGAGATCTTCGTACTCGCAACCATTGGCTGCAATGAAAACAGGCTTAGTTACCATATGGCCATTGTGGTAACAAAGCCATCTATGTGTTCAACACAGAGGGGAGAAGGTGGGAGTGGGCTAACAGGGTCCCTCCAGGCTGAGGGGCCCTTGTAATGACAGGAGGGCCCTGGAAGGGGGCGTGGGCCATGTCACAGACTAACCCAACACATTTTTTGAACGTAAATCCAGTGATCAATTTTGAATCAAGCAAATTTTATCCCTCAGCAAGCAGAGTGAAAAGAAAGCAGGCACACCTCCACACCCACAGAGTCTGATAGGGACAGTCACTAGTCACAGGGAGCCACGTGAATTCGTACAGTAGCTTGGCAGGGTGCTGCTGGCTCAAGCCGAGAACCCTAGCTACACAGGAGGCTGAGCTTGGAGGATCACAACACAAAGCCCACCCAGGTAGGAATGTCTGTGAGATTCTCAGTTCCCATTAACCAGCAAAAAGTCAGAAGTGGAGCTGTGGCTCAAGTGGCAGGGTGCCAACTTGGAACGCAATAGCTAAGGGAGAGTGTCTAGGCCCTGAGTTCGAGCCTCAATAGTAGTGCACACAAAATTATATTAAACATTTTATTAAATTAACCTTGTATATTAAACATTTTGTTAAATTAAACTTGTCTTTATCTTACTAGCCCTGTTTGGAGCAGGTAGCGGTCAATTACTTCTCTCACCCCTTTTTACAGAAAGTTATCTTTCTGGATGGATGTAAAGTGGCAGATGTATTAAGATGCTTCTTTCCTCCAGACTCTGTCTGGGTGGACCTCATACACCTCAAACGCAATAAACTTGACACTGCCCCCATCCTGTTGCCATCTGAAAGGTTGGTTAGCCTTGGATATGAACTTCCTGTACTCCCCACCCCCACACATGTGATATCTGAGGGAAGGGACCCAGCAGCTCAACCATGTCACCCGGGAGCATCCTTTCTCCAGTTCTCAACCTGCCAAGACTCAAACACTGTGCTCCTTTTCCCCTTCAGGGGTTTCTATATTGCTTGATGTCAATATTGTGAATCACAGGTGCACAAGTGAGCCTGGAAGAATGGCAGCTAAGGGGAATGCCCTTGAAAGGTCACAGTCCTAGTGAGCAGGCCAGGCCAGCTCATTCAGAATAGTTTTAATAAAACTCTCATTACCATAGAAAGCCTATAATACACACACACACACACACACACACACACACACACACACACACACTTGCAAGCGGGGCTTGAATTGAGGACATCCCACTCTTGCTCAGCTTGCTTCCTTTGGCTGGCCAGCCCAGAGTTGGCTAATCAATTTATCTTGGACGCCATGGACTTTTCTATGCAGGCTGGCTTCAAACCACAATTCTCTTTTGCTCAGCCACTAGGCTGTTGGCATAAGTCACCGGACTCCAGTTCCAATAATTGACTTTTTCTTCTTTTACTACAGACTGTTGATAGATATGAGCTACCTACTAGATGATATTTTGTCCACTCCTTTCCAACAATATGAGCCAAAGTTATGTACAGATTGGCTCTTGTCATTATGGTGCGCACAAACTACTATCAAAGTCTACAGCAAATGATCAATTGTTAAAGCAAACACTACTGTTAAGTGTTCTACTTACTACACTATAGTAGATGAGCATAATGTACTCATTGGTACAAAGAAAATAATATTTGCTGAGAGGTAACATCATCTTTAGGATTATACATTTTGATTTTTCAAGTGCCACTTTTGCCATATTAATTTCTTAGCAGGGGGCATTTGTTGATAACGTGTGGGGAAGTTACAAAGCTAAGGTCATTGGTAGACTTACTGCATAGTCCATTTTCACAGTTATTGGGGCAGCTGGCACAAGGTGTTCCTTCTTGGTATGGCTTAGTCTTCTTACTCGGCAAATTTCCACTGAAATATAAAACACAAATGTTTTGTTGTTTACCTGGGAGGACACCAGTCATCATATACACAGAGTTATCTATGGCTTTTAGTGGTGATTTCCCAATGTGTCAGGCAACAATCCAAATTAATAAAGTACTTTCACACTTGGACCTGTCTCTGACCACGATTTCACAGGCTGAACAAACAGAGATCACGGATGTCTGAGGGTCTTTTGAGTCTGCTTTGTTATTGCAACGCTCTCATCACCCAGTGGTGTAGGTCAAGTTGCTAAGCCATTGCACCCATAGTTCTTGCTAGGAGCAAAGCCCTTACCCTTAAAAGGAGAGGGGTCTGGGGGTTCATGGCTATGATAAAGAAAAACACTCAGCATTATTCCCCATGCCGTGATGGAAACATGAGAAAATGCCATCATTTCTCTCATATGGAAAAATAAAGATCCATCAAGCATGTAGTTTTCTTTTCATGGATAGAGAGCTGTGTGTGGTTAGGACTATGTGCTTAGAAAGTCATTTGAGCTTTTCTGAGGTGGCATGTCGATGGTTTTTGTTTTTAATATTTATGAACACAGGGATGATGCTAAAGAACAAAGGTAAAAGACACAAATGTCAAAGTTGTAATCATGTTATATAGTTTAACCTGTATCTGACTGATGAACTCTACGTGCCACTTGCTAACTGTGTGTAGGAGTCTAAGTCTCAGGACCACGAAGTGCAGTGAAGGCCCCAGGCAGTGCAATCAAATGTCTGTCCCCTGCACAGGACACTGATGCTTGCGCACACGTTTGTGCATGCTTGCGTGTGTGTGTATATGTGTGCATGTGCCATCACTTGGAAACAACTATGAGAAGGATGAAGAAGTGGCTGGAAAGTTCCCTTTCCTCTGCTACTTCCAGGTATTCCAGGTTTTACTTCCTAAGCTTGGTTTCTATACCTCGTTCCAACAGCACAGCTCATGTACAGCTGCATCCTCTCAGAGCCTTTCTCTTCTCTTTACTTAAAAAAAAAAAAAACTTTCAGGGGCTGGGGATATGGCCTAGTGGCAAGAGTGCCTGCCTCAGATACACGAGGCCCTAGGTTCGATTCCCCAGCACCACATATACAGAAAACGGCCAGAAGTGGCGCTGTGGCTCAAGTGGCAGAGTGCTAGCCTTGAGCAAAAAGAAGCCAGGGACAGTGCTCAGGCCCTGAGTCCAAGGCCCAGGACTGGCCAAAAAAAAAAAAAAAAAAACCAACAAAAACACAACAAAACTTTCAGGGTTACACTCATGCTGGAGTCTTCAGGCATCTGGGTTAGCTACGAACTCTCAGGATGGGTGGTAAGGAATTTCCCACATTGAGAAAAGAAAATTAGCAGGCATATTGTGACTATATATGTACAGAGGACTTTATAGTGACTTTAAAGATTCTGTTTGATATAAGTGCATGCTTCTTTCTATGAATCAAATCCTCCGGAGAAGGTTGGGGTTTCCTTTGAGTGTTCTTACCAAGAAAGACTTAGTGTACACTACTTATATACACACACACACACACACACACACACAGATATATATATATATATATTCATACATAGGTTTGTATATATATGTGTGTATTTTATATATATATATATATATATATATATATATATATACAGGTAGAGAGAGAGAGACAAAGAGAGAGAGAGAAGACATAACTGAAGCCACTGTATCCCCCCTTCCTTTCAGTCTGACCTTTGCTTAGACAGCAGTGTGAAATTAGCAAACACATACGGTGTGAGGTCTAGAGAAATACACATAACACCCTTGGTCTTAGGAAAAGGGGATTGAGAGAAATGACTTCATTTTCCTTTGCCAGTCCTGGCACTTGAACTAGGGGCCTGACCATTGTCCCTGGCTTTTTTTTTTTGCTCAAGGCTAGCACTCTACCACTTGAGCCAAAGCACCACTTCTGGCTCTTTCTATATGTGTGGTGCTGAGGAATCGAATGCAGGGTTTCATGCATGCAAAGCAAGCACTCTACCACTAGCACATGTTCCCAGCCCCAATGAAACTGTTTTAAATGAGGAATGAGAACTTCTGGTTTTATATTCAAGTCTCTGAGAAGTGAAATGTGTGTCTGTCTTAAAAGAAATTTCCTACAAAAGTATCCTCCCTTTTATCCCCTGTCTATTCTGTTTTCATTACAGAGGAGTGTTTAAAAATCTGACTATAGACTGGATGAGGAACGGTGGACTATCCAATGATTACTTACGCAGGGCAATACTGGCAGACATAGTTGTACTTCATAGTTTTCTGACTGGGACAGTAAGCTACTCCACATCCAACTTGGTAAGTTGAGTACCAGACGAGCTAAAAGTGAGAATAGACAAAAAAACAAGGGAGGACGCATTAAAAATACAAGTAGAAACAAATGTGTCATTAAGATATTCCTGTCATAGTTGTAGTCATGGGCTCTGCAGATCATTAACATCAAGGAACAAGGCATAAGCTTTTAAAACATTTCAGTTTTTATTATGATGCTTTGTGCCCATAAAGTGACATGGCAGACAGAAACTTCTCTGTACAACTACTTAGTCAATAGAAATATAAACGTAACAAAATGTAAATAATGAAGAAATCTCTTTCTTCATTTTTGTCAGATCTTCATGTTTGTCAGATCCATTCACCGCTTTCCCCATTTGTAGTGTAGGTAAAACATGGTGCACTTATGTGTCACTGCCAAGAAGTTTTCACACTATGGAAGAAGGATCAGTCAAATGTCAATGCAGTGTGCTTAGCTCGGACCTGCAGGCTGAAGTTGAGCCATGTGGGCACGAGAGGCATCCGGTATTAGCACCGTTTAGGCCAAGGTATTTTGGAATCACACCGCTTACCTGAGTATAATGCCCAACGACAGCACTGGGAGTCTTGGGTCCCAAGCCATAGGTAAAGTTTGTGCTTTCATTGAACCACTTTTGCATCACATATGACCAAGATCTCAAGCCAGAGGACCTGAAGAGATTCTCGCCGCATTTTGTTCCTAGGAAGGAATGGGTCATTTGTGAGGAAAATGAAATGGTAACCCCTATCACAAGGTGCTTCCTTTCAGAGAGGCGCCAAAACTGCTAACTGTCCCGATATGTAACACTGATGCCTCCTTCTTTATAAGTTCTGAAACAGCTGAGAAGATGGAACTGCTTTACACATGGAGGGTGAGGAGACTTTATTCTTTAAAATTTCTATCCTTCCATGCACTCCTGTTTGCTAAGGAAAGGACAGACTTGTACTCTCTCCCCTCCTGACCCTGTCGTCTACACCCTCCCCTATCTAGAGATTTTTCCACAAATGGGACCTTGAAAATAATGCTTAGTAGTTGGGGGTGGGGGGACAAAGGCGTTTATTTCCCAGCCCTCAGGCACACTTTAATAATCCCATGGAAGCTAAGTGACAACAGGAAGGAAATAACTTTTCAGAATTTATGTGTCTTTCCTGCTCAGGAAATGGGAAAGCAAGTCTGCATCTTGCACAGAGTTTTCCCTAGATGTTTGTAGCCTCACACTCAATGTTTACATTTCAGTAAAAGGAAATGCTGGCTTTACTGTGCTGCCTAATTGCTGTTGTTTCCTTTAAGAAGAGTTAGCTGACTACACTTGGATCTTGAAGCCTTCTTTGGACGTCACACGCACGGGGTCACCTCTCTGTGTAATTCTCTTCTCATTGTCTCACCAGCATTACTGAGGCTCACAGCAATGATGATCTAATTTCCTGTGGGACTTGTCCATATACATTTACAAAATTTTTGATGATGTTTTTTGTGTAAAGTTCATGCATCAAAGTTCTTGATCCCATCATTTTTTTTTTAAAGTTCATTCCTATTTTTTGATTATTCCTCCAGCAACTTGAGGTCTTTATGCATTTACTGTGCAAATGAATTCTGCGTATATACTTCGCATTTTTTCTATGATCATTTTTGATCTTTTAGGATGTTATTTTTTAGAGCCAGCTCAAAATACGAAGCATAATTCAGTATTTTCAGTTCTTTTTGATAAAATATTATTTTGTATGATCAGAGCTAATGCAGTATTGTTTGTGAATACCAAAACTGATTTTGAAACACCAGCTATGCCATATGATGAAAGATTGGTGGGTTAGAAACAAGGAAACCCTAGACAGCATTAGTTCTGTATGTTCTTGAGCAAATGACTTTTATTACTCAAATCTTTGTTTCTAATTTAAAAATTATAAAGCATATCATGTGTGATCGGCTTTGCTCATGAGCTGGCAGAGAGGAACAGATGCATAAATGCATCCAAGTTATTTGCATAGTGGAAATGACAAAGATAAAGTTGTTCTTACCATGATTAGCTGTCTGTGTGCATACAGACCAAATGGTCAAATGACTTTCAAAAACAGAAGTATAATTAGCCTTGATGCATGAGGTTTTCTTCACATAATACTCAACAAAGCCTATTATTGCAATTATTCAACAAACATTTGCTGATGTACATACTGTGTTTTGGATCCTCTTTATTGCTGTGCTTATAAATACATATATTTGCCCACTTCTGTGCATTTCGAGATGCTTCTAAGCTCCATTGCTAGATTTGAAAGAAAAAAATTACACTAGCATTTAAGGAATGTTGCCACTCTAAACATTGATTAATATGTGAAATATTCCATTTTTTTCCATGGTAAACTGCTCTGGATTATTCCAACCGTACCTAAAGCCCATTTCTCTCATATGGGAGCATAGACGTTACTCGGTTCACAAGTTTTTACAGGTATGCTCTGGAAAGGAGTTTTTCCTCTTATAATGACACTAATCCTGAAGAAAAGAGGACAGTATCTAGATTTCAAACTGAGAATGAAAAAGTGTAATGGCTTCGCTCTGGATGCCCAATGATTGATTCCTAATTCCACCTTTCCAGTTTAATAAAATATAGTATAACCTATAATGTAACTCAAATATGGTATTGAACCATTTCGATAAAGGAAATATAGTTCTCTCCACAGAAGAGTTAAAATTAAATAGTATTTCAGAGACAGCACCATGGTAAGGCACCAAGTTCCTGCTCCGCCCACTGCCAGCCCAGCCCACCCAAAGGCCTGGCTCTTACCATCTTCAGCATGTTGCTGGCCTGGGGTTTGACTGATCTCCTCAACTCATTGTGTTTGTTTACGATTTCTATTTGCACTTGAGTCTGATTGGTTAACAAAGTAGCAAAAGCTGGGTCCTAAAGGCAAAGAAGATGTTATTTTGGGGAAAAAAAAAATATATATATATATAGTTGGAAATGACAAACAACTATAACTAAGAAGATTCAAGAGGAAAAAAATTGCCTTAAAATTTTGTAATAGCTACGGGGATTGTTCACACCAGCATTACATTATCCAAAGGAATATTATCTGGTTCTGTCACAGTGTGGAACCATCAAGATTCCAGTGGTGCTGATCCTCTGAAGGACCAAACAACAGTTCAACAAAATGAATACTGGGTAGTAAAAACACATATTGTCTGGGAAAAGAGGGGACTACAGGGAGAAATCCAGAAGAATGGTGAGTGGAAGGGTGGGTAAATACATAGTCTACATCCATATGTGAACCATGGCACCTAAGGGTGTGGATGGGGTTAGGCAGATTGGGAGAATAATGGAAGGGGTGACCCTGATCAAGATGCATTATACTGATAAACCGGCTTGTGCCACTACTGAAAGATAATAGTGGTGATGATAATACATCTCTTTTTAAATAGTTGTAGTGAAGAGTTTTGTCCTCAGTCTCAGACTTGTCTTTGGGAGCGCTCCTTAGCCATGCAGGGTTGCTGACTGCCACAAGGGGCAGCACTTCCCTTCTTCCCTCAGTCAATGGGCTCAGGGCCATCCACCTCCCCCCCCCCCCCCCCCACTCCCAATGCAGCCTCTTTCCTCTTCAGCTCCCCAACCCACAAAGGAGTCATAAAGCTCTGGAAGGATCTTCTGTGTAACCTCACCTTGGCCTCTGTGAGTAACGCTGGGAGCAGCATGGTAAAGAGAAACATCAGCATGGGGAGAGCAGCCATGGCTGGAAACTGAGGCAAAGCAGACAAAGCGCTGACATGAACACAACATATGAGACAGAGAGGGAAGAATACAATGTCCTGGTCTAAATTATCCCAAGGAACACGTTGGAGACAAATTCACAGAGCGACAATAATCCATTATGGAACAACTTATGGTGGGAAGGGGTTTAATTTACAAAGGGATTTTATTCATAACCTAAAACTCAGAACCAGAGCAGCCTTCCATCTCCACATGCTAGCCTGTGACTAACTTGTCCTGGGCTAGCTACTCAAGAAACCAGACATGAGACCTGTCCTGACCTGAACTCTGAGCCTCCGTTCCTTAATCCTCAACTACCTCAGCGTCCAAACCGCCAAACCTCCAGAGGAGCAAACTTCCTTCCTGCAGGCCTCTCCTCTCCTCAGGCTTAAGCCTCAAGCCTCCCCAAGGATGTTAGGCTTGTCTACTGGACTCAAGCTCGGGAGACTGCCCCAGGCCTCAGGCTCCGGACTCTCCCCCAGGCCTCAGGCTCTGGACTCTCCCTCAGGTGTCAGGTTCCCAAATCCCCCTAAGGCCTCAGGTTCCAGACTCCACCTCAGACCACAGGACTCTACCTCAGGCCTCAGGCTTGGGACTCCTCCTCAGGCTGCAGGCCTTGCACACTCCCTCAGGCCTGAGGCTGCAGACCCACAACACCCTGCTCCTCCTGCGGGCTGGGTTTGGCTCCGCTTAGCTCCTCCGGCAGCTCTTCCGGCCACACCGGCTTCACTCACGTCTTCTCTCCTCCTCCTTTCTTCACCCTCCTCACTCTTCTCTTCTGTTCCCTTCTCTTCCCCCAGCTGCCCAGGCAGCCTATATATATATATATATACTCGAGGCTCTCAAGCCCGGCCCCCTCCAATCACCAGACAAATTTGGAGTGCCACCTTGGCTGTCTGGGGGGTCGGGACTTCCCAGTCTGCCCCTCCCTTACTGCTGACCCCGCCTAATGCCAGGCAGCCTCTTACATGCTCGGCAGTCATGCAGCACAGGGCGGGATTTCCCAGCATGGTGGGATATTACATAACCCACAACTTAGTGAGAATTGGGGCACTGGGCAGTTGGGGCTGTGCTGTGCCAACCTTGCCTTTAATAGGAGCAACCAGAAGTAAAATGAGGAAGGTGATGAATATGGTTGGGTACAGCTATACGTGGTAAGGAAAGTACACCTCCTGTTTTCCACACTGTTCTGTTACCATTTCCTCTGCAGAAATGAAATGAGGTGTAAGCAAGATTCCTTCAGCATGGTGCTGGCTTTTGTCCTGCACCTCGGTTTTTGGGGAAAATTTCTTTCAATGGGTGCCATTGCTTGATATGCTGTTCTCTATTGAAAGTAGAACCATGGTTCCTTATTTTACACTCTACTGGAATCAAGATTGCTCCTAGAGGAAGTGGTGCTGTGACTCAAAATAGTAGAGCACTAGCCCTGAGTTGAAGAGCTCAGGGACAGCACCCAGGCCCAGAGTTCAAGCCCTACAAACAACAAAAACGATTGTTGTAAGATACCCAGGAAGAAATGTACAACCACCTTAGTGATTACAAGGAATATTTTTTACTTATGCTTTTTATGTCATCAACTACAAGGGACAAACTGAAATCCTAACCAATTCTAGTTTGTTCAGTCCTTGATGGTCCACAATATAAAGGTCGTTTATAATATTTTTGGTATTTTACAAAGCTATTCAGTATCTCACTGTGCCTATTGACATTACTCAATCACAAAAGCTTTGGAATCTTCAGATGAATTGACAAGAACAGTCAGTTTAGGAAGCTCATCTTTCTATCATCTGCCACAGAATCTTTTCTCAGTAAATAACGCATTGGTGGGTGAGTTGTCTCTTCTGCTCTCTGGGTAGCCTGCTGTCCTATAAAACCGTTGGACAGCTCTGAAAAGATTTTCCACATCGAGAATGTTTGGCACCGTCTAATCTTTGGAAGGAAAAAAAATCCTCAACCACTTGTCTATGTTTTTCTGGAGCTGCACTGAGTTTCAACTATGTTTTTTTTTTTATTAATCCTTTTTCCTTATAACCTCCTGATTCTAAAGATGTGGGAAACGATTGAAAGGGAAAGAAATAAACATTCACCGATAATTCTGGTTTTTTAAAAAGTGCTATATTACAAACTCTCATACCTTAGTAAGTTTGCTTATATTTTGCAGGAAGAATTCTATGGCTTGGATTTGTTCACCTGGGCTACTACCAAGTTTTGAAGAGATGTTGAAAATTAGGCTTTTCTGAGTTATGATTTCAAAGTTGATGCACTTTGAAAGAGACATAGACTCAACTGGGAGAAAAAAGGTCATTGTTGTGTAGTACAGTGTTATGCCAAGTCGCGAAACGACCACCAAGAAGGCTACCGAGACTCAGATGTTCCGAAATGCAAAAGCAAGGCAAGGCTTTATTCAAGTGAGCTGCAACTCAGGCCTCATCCTACCCACCGATACAGCTGAGGTTAGGAGGAAACCTTGAGCTGCGATTACACAGGGCTTATAAAGGCAAAAAACAAAGTTACAGCTATCCGGTGTTCAAGCAAGCAAGACCCAGACACGAGTACAAATCTGATTGGCTCAGGGCTCGAGGCATTCTAGGGGTGGTTAGAGTTAAGCATTCCCAGCGGTTAGAGTTCTTGACCGGCTGGGCCCTAATAAGCTTGTCCTGGGTTTGCTCACAGGGTCTGCTTATCTCAGGTTTATGTGGTAAAGTGGGGTTCGCGTGGTAAAGTGGGGCCTGACTTCAAAGTCTGGTACTTCAGAGATCACTTGATCTCACTTTGTTCTTTATTCTGGCCTCAGGAAAGACTAGATCTAAATTAGGGCATAAGCTTTTTTATTAACAGCGGCGGGGGGGAGGGGGTGGCGGGGGGGAGGAACCAATGATGTGGGAAAATAAAGCATAAAGAGATAGCCATACTTTTTCAATTTCACTAAAGGTAGTCATTATCATTATAAAGTCAGGCAAATGTAAAGTAATATTATGTACTTACAGTATGAATATAAAAATCATTAAGGGTAAATTAATATGATACTTTGCACAACAGCACTGTAATTTACGTTAACTTTAAAAACTATTGATAACATTCTCAGTAAATTGTATCCATTTTATGCCATATGGCATGGTAAACTATTCACATGAGATTGTATAACCACTTACTGTTAATTCTGAGAGCAGGATGGAATATCTGCTTTCTCTGTAGGAAGGAGAAATTTGAGGAGACAGAGGGTAAGAAGAGCGTATATTTTAACCTGTACTTCTGACTGCACAAATACCAGTTAATACTCTTTTGAAATAGTATTTTTCATATTAGTAGCCACTAGTCTCATTGTCCTTCATCTGATATATATTTTCATTTATTTGGTTCCCACATTGGTTTGTATCCTTTTGTTTTTTTTGGGGGGGGGGACTTGTGTTTGAACTCAGGGATGTGCCCCAATATTCTATTAGTGAGCTATATTCTAGCATAGTCTAATCAGCAATCAAATAAAAGAAGAAGAATATAAATCTTATTCACCAACGCAGAAATTGTGCTTTATCGGTTTATAACCCCTGATAATTTGGCCAAAAGCTCCTGTGAACGTGCCCTGCTCCGTCTGTGCAGGAAATCCCTTGAGAGAAAATGTCATTGGAATGAATAGGTAGAAAGTGCCAGACAGGAAGAGACTGCTGTTTGGGGTATTTTTAAGATGCCCCCACCAATCAGCTTCAACCTTAAACACTCCTTGCTTTTATCTTTTACACTGAGAATCCTATCTCTCTCTGTTTTTCAGGACCCCTATTGATTTTACACACACAGACACACATACACACACAGACACACACACACACACACACAGAGACACACACACACATTTCTTTTCTTTTTTTCTTTTATTTTGCCAGTCCTGGGGCTTGGACTCAGGGCCTGAGCACTGTCCCTGCCTTCTTTTTGCTCAAGACTAGCACTCTGCTACTTGAGCCATAGCGCCACTTCTGGCCATTTTCTGTATATATAGTGCTAGGGAATTGAACCCAGGCTTCATGTATACTGGGCAAGCACTCTTGTAACTAGGCCATATCCCCAGCCCACCCTTACTGATTTTAAAGAATAAATATTTCAATTCTCTCTTTCCCTCATTTGATTTCCGCTTTGGGGAAATACCATGATGAAGCTCTCTCACTAGGAAATCAATTATTTGATTTCGTGTTCATAAAATGGGAGGAATGAAATAAGGATACTAAACCTAATACTAATGTTCTCTTGGCTTCTTAATAGATAATTCCATCTTCTATTAACTTCTATCAAGATGCGAAGACGGTGTTACTTAGATTTAGTATCTTTCTTTCAAGTCTGCCATTTGACTGATGGGAACATTGCCTGTATTCTGTCTACTTTCAACATACACCTCTTACGCATCAAGGTGAGTAAGTGTTGACTAACAGCATCATCATTTACATTTGTTTGTAATTCTGTTTAGTACCTTCCAGTAAATAGCATCATCATAACAGTATTCATCAGGTGCCTGGTCCCAGATAGGTATCCTTGGAATTAAACCTGTGAAGCCAGAGAGAAAACAAGTCAGAATAGGAAGCGGAAGCAGAAAATCTCCTTGCACGGTAATTAAAATACAGTGGGAATGCCTCCTCCTGAGGAGTCTTGTCTACCACCAGGAGTTTAGAACAGGTTTGAATCTTCAGTTGACTTCCTTTTCATTCCTTATTCTGTGAACCATAAGGCCCAGGGAGTGTTGAACTTTTCTTTTTCTGCCATGGAGACAGGGCCTTCGGATGTGAGCGCAGCTGACACAAACCTCCCAGTCCTGTCACTCAGCCTCCAGGGCAGCTGGAATTAGTGCCAGGTACCACCTTGCCCAGCTTAACATTCACCTGTAATGAGTCCACCGGTGACGGCCGTCCCCACCGAAGAACCCAGGGCTGCTGCCTGCAAGGCCATGGAAGATGTAGGAAATCACACAAGAAAGAATGGTTGATTCCCTGCACACCAACACCAAACCTCCCTTACTGAGGGCATGGCTTTCTGCCCCCTGCAGGACGGAGGACAGCACTGCACTCCAGTGAGCTGCTAGCTGGGCAGCACACTTATTTTCTTTAGTTTTGTTTTTCTTTGAAACACCTGAGTGGAGTTAGCAAAGTTCTTAAACGTGCTCAAACGGGAACTATTTTGTTGATGTCGCTTCAGGACAATGTAAGGTCTTCCTACAGAGCAGTCAACACTCTGCACACATCAGTCGCCTGGTTTGCCCCACTCAGTAGATGTGAAGGAATCCCGGCTGTGTGCCAGCTGCTCTCCTCCATGGAGAGAGGGGAGAGGTATAAAGCACACATGAGCCCTGTTTCGTCACCCACTGGAGAGATACACTTCTGATGAACTTCAGAGATTACATTGGAAAGGCAAATTTCAGTCTATTTGATAGAACTTACTAACAATGTGTCAGGAGATGTCTACCTTCCTATGGCCAGCCGCCTGGAGATGAAATCAGTAGAAAAGATCCTACATGGAGGGAATGGTAGCAGGTGGTACAAGTTGAGAGGCATGAGGTATTAAAGGACACACCAGTGCACCGGGGCCATGGGAATCAGCGCCAGGTCCCTCTCACAGCAAGTAAGGAACAGTTGTGCAAGGTGAGCTAAATGGCAATACAAGAAGCAAACAGCAAGAAAATGTTTTTGTCTCTTCTCTCAGATAAGCGAGGAATCTGTGTCAGGCCAGTGAGGTAGAAATTCATTTCCCACTCTCTTGTTGGGCATGTTCCTGGCTGTCACCACGATACTGTCCAAGCTGCCCATCACACCAGGCAATGGACTCCACACGTATCTTGGATGTTCACCTTGGGAGCAAGCAGTGGCTAAGAATGGAAGACGAGGACACCTCATTATTTTGGTAGATGTGTAGAGGTCCCCAACTGAATAATTTCAGAAGCTTGTTTGTTTGTGGGGCTTGATCTCAGGGCATAGACACAGTCCCTGAGCTCTTTTGCTCAAGGTTAGACTGTACTACATTGAGTCACAGCACCACTTCCAGTGTTCTGGTGGTTAATTAGAGACAAGAGTCTCATGGACTTTCCTTTCCAAGGCTGGCTTCATACCAGCATCCTCAGCTCTTAGATTCCTGAGTAACTTGGATTACAAGCCTGATCCACCTGTACCCAACAGAAGCTATTATTCAAAAATAAGTTGAATTTTTTATGAATACACAGATAGGTCACATGATGTTTATTAGAATATACATAGGAGAAACAACCAAAATTCAGAATACAATAAGGGACTACTTTGCAAACCTTTAAGCCAACAAATTCGAGAACTTGGAAGAAATAGATTATTTCCTAGAAAAAATTCATATTCCCAAAGTCAACCATGAGGATGTAAACCTTCTAGACAGACCCATATCCAGTATTGAAATAGAAACGGCAATAAGGGATCTCACATCCAAGAAAAGCCCAAGTCCAGACGGATTCCCATCAGAATTCTACAATGCCTTCAAAACTGAACTCACACCAATATTTCTCAAACTCTTCAATGAAATTGAAAGAGAACGTTTACTACCAGACACATTCTATGAAACCAGTATAACCCTCATCCCAAAACCAGGCAGGGACTCATCACGGAAAGAGGACTATAGACCAATTTCCCTGATGAACATAGACGCAAAAATTCTCAACAAAATTCTGGCCAATAGACTTCAACAGGTCATCAAAAAAATCATACACCACGATCAAACTGGATTCATCCCAGGGATGCAAAGTTGGTTCAATATACGCAAGTCAATTAATGTAATCCACCACATCAACCGGAGCAAGGTAAAGAACCATATGGTTATATCACTGGATGCGGAAAAAGCGTTCGATAAAATCCAGCACCCATTTGTGCTAAAAGCCCTGGAAAAACTGGGATTCCAGGGAATATTCCTGAATATAATCGAGGCAGTTTATGACAAACCAACAGCAAGCATAACTCTAAATGGTGAAAAACTAAAGCCATTCCCTTTAAAATCAGGAGCAAGACAAGGATGTCCACTCTCTCCCCTTCTCTTCCACATAGTACTAGAATTCCTAGCCAGAGCAATTAGGCAAGATGAAAATATAAAGGGGATCCAAATAGGAAAGATGAAATTAAATTTCTCTCTTCGCAGATGACATGATCCTATACCTAAAGAACCGTATAGACTCTACCCCTAACCTACTAGAGCTGATCCAAAACTTTGGCATAGTTGCAGGATATAAAATAAAACCTCAAAAATCAATAGGATTTCTATATGCTAATGACCCGAACGCCGAGGCTGAAATCAGGAAACCAACTCCTTTTGCAATAGCCTCAAAAAACATAAAATACCTAGGAATAACCTTAACCAAAGAAGTGAAAGACCTCTATGATGAGACATTTAAAAACATGAAAAAAGAAAGTAAGGCAGAACTAAGGAAATGGAAAAACCTCCCATGCTCCTGGATTGGGAGGATTAATATAATCAAAATGGCAATATTGCCAAAGGCTATCTACAAATTCAATGCAATACCCATTAATATTCCAACACCATTTTTTAATGAAATAGTGGAAGGAATCCAGAAATTCATATGGAACAATAAAAGACCTAGAATAGCAAAAACAATCCTAAGCAGAAAGAACAGTGCTGGAGGAATTACAATAGCCAACTTTAAGCTGTATTATAAAGCTATAGTAATAAAAACAGCTTGGTACTGGCACCAGAACAGGCCTGAAGACCAATGGAACAGAATTGAAGACCCAGAAATGAACCCACAGAACTATGCCTACTTAATCTTTGAAGTAGCAGTTAAAAAAATATGATGGAAGAAAGATAGCCTCTTTAACAAATGGTGCTGGCAAAACTGGTTCAACACATTCAACAAACTAAAACTAGATCCTTATATATAACCCTGCACCAAAATCAATTCCAAATGATCAAAGACCTCGAAGTCAAAACAGATACCCTGAAAACACTAAAGGAAGGAGTAGGAGAAACACTTGGGCTCCTTGTCACACGACAAAACTTCCTTCACAAAGACCCAGAAAGGCTACAAATCAAAGAAAGGTTGGACAAATGGGACTGCATCAAATTGCAGAGCTTTTGCAGGGCAAAGGACATAGCTCGCAAGATAAACAGAAAGCCCACAGACTGGGAGAAGATCTTTACTGGCCATACAACGGACAAAGGCGTCATATCTAAAATATATGCAGAACTAAAAAAATTACATCCCTCCAAAACAAAACCGCAAAGAACCAATAGCCCCCTCATCAAGTGGGCTAAAGACTTGAAAAGAGACTTCTCTGATGAGGAAATGAGGATGGCCAAGAGACATATGAAAAAGTGCTCTACATCACTGGCCATAAAAGAAATGCAAATCAAAACAACATTGAGATTCCATCTCACCCCAGTAAGAATGTCCTATATCACGAAAACTAACAATAACAATTGTTGGAGGGGATGTGGCCAAAAGGGAACCCTAGTCCATTGTTGGTGGGAATGTAAACTGGTTTGGCCACTCTGTCAAGCAGTATGGAGATTCCTCAGAAGGCTAAATATAGAACTCCCCTATGACCCAGCAGCCCCACTTTTGGGTATCTATCCAAAAGACCACAAACAAAATCACACTAAAGCCACCAGCACAACAATGCTCATCACAGCACAATTTGTCATAGCTAGGATCTGGAACCAACCCAGATGCCCCTCAGTAGACGAATGGATCAGGAAAATGTGGTACATATACACAATGGAATTTTATGCCTCTATCAGAAAGAATGACATTGCCCCATTTGTAAGGAAATGGAAGGACTTGAAAAAAATTATACTAAGTGAAGTGAGCCAGACCCAAAGAAACATGGACTCTATGGTCTCTCTTATAGGAAATAATTAGCACACACAGGTTTAGGCAAGTCACAGCAGAGGATCACAAGAGCCCAATAGCTATACCCTTATGAACACATAAGATAATGCTACGTGAAATGGACTCCATGTTATGGAAACGATTGTTATATCACAGTTGTATCTACTTTCAACCTGCTATGTGTAACTGTAGCTTCTAATATTGATGATCCTCTTGTATCCCCTTCCTGTGGTTGTACCTGCACTATCTCTGTATCTTATCTGAGTATATTGGAAACCATGTATACCGGTAATAGAACTAGGAAATTGAAAGGGAATACCAAAATCGAGAGACACAGGGTAAAAAAAGGCAAACAACTACAAAAGCAATACTTGCAAAACTGTTTGGTGTAAATGAATGGAACAATGCATGGGGGGAGGGGAAGGGAAAAGGGTAGGGGATAGGAGAATGAGGGAGGAGGTAACAGACAGTACATGTGGGCTGGGGATATGGCCTAGTGACGAGAGAGCTTGCCTCGTATACATGAGGCCCTGGGTTCGATTCCCCAGCACCACATATACAGAAAACGGCCAGAAGTGGCGCTGTGGCTCAAGTGGCAGAGTGCTAGCCTTGAGCAAAAAGGAAGCCAGGGACAGTGCTCAGGCCCTGAGTCCAAGGCCCAGGACTGGCCAAAAAAAAAAAACAACCCAAAAACAAACAGTACATGAAATGTATCCAGTGCCTAACGGATGAAACTGTAACCTCTCTGTACATCAATTTGATAATAAAAATTTAAAAAATAGAATATACATAGGTTCTATAAATAGGTTTCTATCGTGAAGCAGTGAGTCATCTCTGTACATCTTAATTTGTATGGGGCTGGAGGGGCTAAAATAATACCCACCCTATACTAGTTCCATATATTTAAAGATCTGTGTTCCTCTTGCCTTAGGTTGTTCATCCTATGTCACTTCTACTTTGCATTTTCGCATTTCCATCTTAACCCCAAAGAAGAGAATTTTTTGGGTGAAAACTGAAATCCACCGGAACCAAATGCTTTGATGACACTGATGACAAAATTGCCATTTCAGTCTGTGGTGGTTGGGTTTGGAGGGTTGTGATCTTAGGGCCTACTCTTTCTCACCTCTGACCACAGCTCACATCTCTTAAAAGAGTCCAGAGCCCTTCATTATGCCATGCTAAACAGAAACAACATCTGCAGTAGGAGAAGCACATCCCTGGAGAAGAGCAGCACACAGGTACTTAACGGTGACTTTGTACTAATTGTAAATACCTGGCATGGGGCTCTCTCCTGATACCCAGAAGTCACTGCGCCACCCACTGTCTGAGATGTGTGTGGGGTACTCCAGAAAGGAAGACAAAGGGCATCCACACAAGGAGAGCCCCTGGGGGCAGGGCATTGATTGCCTGCCTTTTTACCTGTGTCTGGAATGTGAGAAGCAAAGGGTGCAGATTTCAGATTGGGCGCAGCACGTGTGCCCTTACTTACAGACAGGAACTTGTATCCGAGCACGGAGACCATTACCGCCGCACTCCCAATGACCATGGAGGCAAACGGCTGGATCTCCATGTCCGCACAGGTGCCCACCGCGACTCCCCAGGCCAGGGTGGCATTCTGGATGTGCACCTGTGTGGAGGAAAGGCCCAGCCTAAGTGCACCCCATATAGGTGGAGCTCACAGAGAAGGATGCAGATTGAAGAGGACGCCCAGGGGTCCTAATATCAGTAGCTACTGCCATTAAATCATTGAAAATAATAGGAGTGGAAACAGTAGAACAAAACTATAAAAAATAGCATTACCATTGTTAATACCCCCCCCCCCAAATTTGGGTGGTTTTGTAGCTGCTAACATCCCCAAAGATTGGCACTTGCTGTCTTCCTTTTCAGGCTGCTTTAGGAGTGTATTAGTCAGCAGGCTAAGGAGACCAGCGGTGAGAGAACAGGAAAGAAACTGTCCTGGGGAGAGGGGAGAGTACGGAGCAAACCCAACAGGGTCTGCCCACTGATGCAGCTCAGACAAGGCCGTGCTATGGTAACCCAAACGAACACTGTGCCTGAAGGGTGCTGTGAAAATCTGTGATAATGAAACAGCCAGGAGCAAAGGTCAAGCCACAAAAGAGCATCTGAGGATGGAGCACAAAGAATCAATTCATGTCCACCAGTGCCATGTTCTCCAAGTTGTTTTTGAGAGTATAATTATGACCACAAATTGCATTTACCATGCCATGCAATGGATCTTTCTAGCTTATTGCTTCAGTCTAAATGAATGTGCAAATGATTGACCAACACCTCCACAACCTCCTTGATCAGCATTCTGATGTTTGCTCTACTTACACTTTGATATAATTTCACTTAATCCTGTGACTTTTTATCTCTATTTTGGAGATCTTATTAAAAAATGTCATTACTAAGACCAGAATTGTGGCTTTGAGTTCTGTTTCCTTTTGTAGTAGGTTCAGAGTTTTATGCTTTATTTTTAAGTCAATCCATTTTGTGTTGAATTTGTATCTTTTGTGAGATGAGGGCCACATTTTATTCTCCACCATATGGTGATCCATTTAACTAGCATGCATTGCTGTAGAGACGACCCTTACTCCTTTGTGTGGTAGAGGTTAGTGGGCCTGGAACAATTACCTTCATTTCATGTACTTAAATCACACAAGCCTATAGACTTGAAAAACCATATGACCTGTCTATTAATGATTGGGAAAGGCTTGAACAGGATGTGCCTGAGAATTTAGAAAAATAAGTTTGTATTTTTGTGATATGCATCATGCATGTTAATTCTGGAACTCTTCAAAGGAGAGCAATGGAAGAGATGGTATTAGCAGCTGGCGCTAGTTGAGTGGGTTGCTGTGACTTGAGATCACCCCGTCAAAAGTTGTTACCAACACAAGTTTAATGTTACACTTGAAATGCTACTGTATAGATAGACCACTGAATAGAAAACACAACCCACAGGAGGTTCGTGTTTCTTTTAGCAAATGAACAAGCTGGTATTTGTCATAAGGGCCTACTGGCAATTTTTTTGAAGCAACTAGCTATTATCTAGTTTGGGGCCTTCAATGCGCAGTACACAAAATCATTGTATTCTGGTGGAAGCATGTTCCAAAAAGACATATTTCTTCATTAGTAGTAACTCTCAGGAGAATGTCTCTAAGTTTTTCACAAGATATTGAGTACCATTATTTGAGCATTGAAATCCCTATTCTAACATCACTGATTAAAGATTCCGTTTTGGCAAGCCATGGAATCATGAATTCAGTATCATTAATGAGATTGAGTGATTCAGATGACCTATATCATTGCAAGGCATCAGTCCCTGATACTATTTTGCCATCTGCTTGGTCATAGCTTTCTGACTGCTTTCAATAGCCAATTCAATGCTTTTAGACTTGTAGTGTGCATATTCCCATATTGAAATTGGCTGTTTCATATAGGGCTGGAGGTATGGCCAGGCAGCAGTGGGCCTGTCTAGCAAGGGTGACTCACTGAGTTCAAACTGCCAAATGTGGAGTTAGAGTTAGGAATGTCTCTAAAGTATTTGTTACTATTTTTTAAAATCAGACCTCTGTAACGTGTAAACTGTGCTGGGTTATGGCCTATAGAGGCAGATACTTACATATCAAATAGGAAAGACAAACAAAATAACTGATTTCTTTTTGGGAAATCCTAATTTTAAAGGTGCTCATTATGGAAATTTCGCTTTGTGGTAATTTCTTATTTGGAGTTATTCTGGACATAGTAAGATACTGCATGAGGAGTACACGCATGGAGTTGGTTATACTAGTTCTTTATTTGACAGTCTATTTTCCTCAAAAGGCGACAATCTTTGAATTCCTTTTTTATATGGCAAAGCACGTGCAGTAGGGACAAAAAGGATGTCACAGTCTCGTCTTCCTTTAGCATGCTGCAACAGGAGTCTCGGCGCCCGGCTTTCAGATCAGAACTTTTATCCTGTGGTGACTCAACTTCCAAACTTCTCAACTTGATTTAACGCGTGAAGGCTACATGCTTGTAGGAAAGTCCATATTGTCATTGTTGGTGGCACCACTTTAGTTAAAAATTGCAGTATGAGATGTGTGTTGAAATCTAGTGGAGAAAGAAGTGCCATCCCTTGTTCCCAGATTTGTGCTTAGCATCCCTAAGCTTTCCCCTGGTAGGCCACGGCTGCAGGATGCCGCCCTTGTTTCCATGGATACCGGAAAGGGGCAGGCTGGGTAGGTTAGTAGATTTTGTCTTGGCACAGGCAGGTGGCCTTGCACTTCTCTACCAGCAGTTCGTGGTCACAGCCAGCTGTGGTCTTCAGGGACTCGCAGTTGCTCAGGAGATCTTCGTACTCGCAACCATTGGCTGCAATGAAAACAGCCTTAGTTACCATATGGCCATTGTGGTAACAAAGCCATCTATGTGTTCAACACAGAGGGGAGAAGGTGGGAGTGGGCTAACAGGGTCCCTCCAGGCTGAGGGGCCCTTGTAATGACAGGAGGGCCCTGGAAGGGGGCGTGGGCCATGTCACAGACTAACCCAACACATTTTTTAAAATGTAAATCCAGCGATCAAGTTTTGGAATGAATCAAGCAAGTTTTATCCCTCGGCAAGCAGAGTGGAAAGAAAGCAGGCACACCTCCACACCCACAGAGTCTGATAGGGACAGTCACTAGTCACAGGGAGCCACGTGAAATGGATTAGTAGGTTGGCTGGGTGCCGGTTGGTCAAACTGAGAACCCTAGCTAGGGAGGAGGCTGAGCTTGGAGGATCACAACAGAAAGCCCCCCCAGGTAGGAATGTCTGTGTGATTCTCAGTTCCCATTAACCAGCAAAAAGTCAGAAGTGGAACTGTGGCTCACGTGGCAGGGTGCCAACTTGGGACCTAATAGCTAAGGAAGAGTGTGTAGGGCCTGAGTTCGAGCCTCCATACTTGTGCATACAAAATTATATTATACATTTTATTAAATTAAACTTGTCTTCATCTTACTAGCCCTCTTTGGAGCAGGTAGAGGTCAATTATTTCTCTCACCCCTAATTACAGATTCGGATAACTTTGTCTCAATGCTTTCCTTCTGGAGAAAGTTATCTTTCTGGATGGATGTAAAGTGGCAGATGTATTAAGATGCTTCTTTTCTCTAGACTCTGTCTGGGTGGACCTCATACACCTCAAACGCAATAAACTTGACACTGCCCCCATCCTGTTGCCATCTGAAAGGTTGGTTAGCCTTGGATATGAACTTCCTGTACTCCCCACCCCCACACATGTGATATCTGAGGGAAGGGACCCAGCAGCTCAACCATGTCGCCCGGGAGCCTCCTTTCTCCAGTTCTCAACCTGCCAAGACTCAAACACTGTGCTCCTTTTCCCCTTCAGGGGTTTCTATATTGCTTGATGTCACTATTGTGAATCACAGCTGCACAAGTGAGCCTGGAAGAATGGCAGCTAAGGGGAATGCACCTGAAAGGTAACAGTCCTAGTGAGCAGGCCAGGCCAGCTCATTCCGAATAGTTTTAGTAAAACACTCACCACCAGAGAACGCCTATAATGCGCGCGTGCTCGCACACACACACACACACACACACACACACATTTGCAAGTGGGGCTTGGACTTAGGACATCACACTCTTTGTCAGCTTGCTTGCTTGTGGCTGGCCCAGCCCAGTGTTGGCTGATTAATTTATGGTGGACGCCATGGATGCAGGCTGACTTCAAACCACAATTCCCTTTTGCTCAGCAGCTAGGCTGTCGGCATAAGTCACTGGTGTCCACTTCTAATAGTTAACTTTTTCTTCTTTTACTGCTGACCATTGATAGATATGAGCTACCTACTAGATGATATTTTGTCCACTCCTTTCCAACAATATGAGCCAAAACTATGTCCAGATTGGCTCTTGTCATTATGGTATGCACAAACTACTATCAAATTCCACAGCAAATGATCCATTTTTAAAGCAAACACTACTGTTAAGTGTTCTACTTATACTATAGTAGATCATCATATGAACTTATTGGTGCAAAGAAGGTAATATTTGCTTAGATGTAACATCATCTTTAGGATTATACATTTTGATTTTTTAAATACAACCTTTGCCATATTAATTTGTTAGCAGGTGGTATTTATTGATAATGTTGGGGGGATTGCAAAGCTAAGGTCATTGGTAGACTTACTGCATAGTCCATTTTCACAGTTATTGGGGCAGCTGGCACAAGGTGTTCCTTGTTGGTAAGGCATTTTCTTTTTATTCACATTATTTCCACTGAAATATAAAACACAAATGCTTTGTGACCTTGCTGTTTGGTTTGCATGGAAAGACACCAGTCACCAAATACATGGAGTTATTTATGGCTTTTAGTAGTGATTTCCCAATGCCAGGCAGCAATCCGAATTAAGAAAGTACTTCATACATGTACCTGTCTCTGACCACGATTTCACAGGATGAACAAACAGAGGTCACTGGTGTCTGAGGGTCTTTGGAGTCTACTTTGTTATTACAATGCTCTCATCACCCAGTGGTGTCAGTCAAATCACTAAGCCATTGCACCCATAGTTCTTGCTAGGGACAAAGCCCTTACCCCTTTAGAAAGGAGGGGGTTATGGGGTTTAGGGCTAAGATAAAGAAAAACACTCAGTATTCTTTTCCATGCCGTGATGGAAAGATGAGAAAATGCCATGATTTCTCTCATGTGGAAAATAAAGATCCATCAAGCATGTAGTTTTCTTTTCATGGATAGATAGCTGTGTGTGGTTAGGACTATGTGCTTCAAAAGTCATTTGAGCTTATTCTGAGGTGGCATGTTGAGGGTTTTTGTTTTTAATTTTTATGAACACAGGGATAATGCTAAAGAGCAAAGGTAAAAGAGAAACAAATGTCAAAGTTGTGATCATGTTATATAGTTTAACCTGTAGCTGACTGATGAACTCTACGTGCCACTTGCAGACTGTGTATGGGAGTCTAAATCTCAGGACCATGAAGTTCAGTGAAGGCCCCAGGAAGTGTAGTCGAATGTCTGTCCCCTGCACAGGACTCTGATGTTTGCGCACACGTGTGTGTGTGTGTGTGTGTGTGTGTGTGTATGTGAGCGTGCGCCATCACTTGGAAACAACTATGAGAAGGATGAAGAAGTGGATGGAAAGTTCCTTTTCCTCTGCTACTTCCAGGTATTCCAGGTTTTACTTCCTAAGCTTGGTTTCTACACCTCGTTCCAAGAGCACAGCTCATGTACAGATGCATCATCTCAGAGCCTTTCTCTTCTCTTTACATAAAAAAATATCTTTGAAGGTCACACTCACGGTGGAGCCTTCAGGCATCTGGGTTAACTACCAACTCTCAGGATGGGTGGGGTGGGGGAACCCCTCCTTCCTGTGGTAAGATATTTTCCCACCTTGAGAAAAGAAAATTAACGGGCGTGTTGTGACTATATAAGTACAGATGAATTTATAGTGACTGTAAGCATACTGTTTGTTATAAGTGCATGCTTCTTGCTATAAATCAAAACCTGAGGTGAAGGTTGGGGTTTCCTTTGAGCATCCTCACCAAGAAAGACTTAGTGTGAACTATTTGGGTTTTGGAAATACATTGAGTGTATCCTGAAATGCCTTAGAGACACCAAAGGAGTCTCTTTGCTAATAATAGCCATTATGCGTATTTAAATATATGTAATACATATGTATACACATGTTTGTATATGTGTGTATATATAGAGAGAGAATGAAAGCAAGAATGTGTGAGAGAAATGAGAAGACATAACTGATGGTACAGTATGCCACTCCTCCTTTTCAGTCTGACTCTTTGCTTAGACTGCAGTGTGAAATTAGCAAACACAGATAGTGTGAGGTCTAGAGAAATACACATAACACCCTTGGTCTTAGGGAAAGAGGATTGAGAGAAATGGTACCATTTTTTTTTGCCGGTCTTGGGACTTGAACTCAGGGACTGAGCACTGTCCCTGGCTTCTTTTTGCTCAAGACGAGCACTCTTCCACTTGAGCCACAGCACCACTTCTGGCTTTTTCTATATGTGTGGTGCTGAGGAATCAAACCCAGGTTTTCATGCGTATGAGGCAAGCACCCCACCACTAGGTCACATTCCCAGCCCCAATTACACTATTTTATAAATAAGGAATGAGAGCTTCTGGATTTATATTCAGGTCTCTGAGAAGTGAAAGGTGTGTCAGTCTTCAGAAAAGAAATTTCCCACAAAAGTATCCTCCCTTTTATCTCCTCTCTATTCTGTTTTCATTACAGAGGAACGTTTAAACATCTGACTGTAGACTGGATGTGGAATGGTGGACTCTCTGGTGGATACTTACGCAGGGCAATACTGGCAGACATAGTAGTACTTCAGCATTTCCTGACTGGGACAGTAAGCTACTCCACATCCAACTTGGTAAGTTGAGTACCAGACGAGCTAAAAGTGAGAACAGACAAAAAACAATGGAGGATGCATTAAAAATACAAGCAGAAGCAGATGTTCCATTAAGATATTCCTGTAATAGTTCCAGGCATGTGCTCTGTGGGGCATTTACATCATGGAACCAGGAATAAGTTTCTAAAACATTTCAGTTTTTATTCAGATGCTTTGTGCTCATAAACTGGCATGGCGGACAGAAACCCCTCTGTGCAACTACTTAGTCAATACAAATATAAACGTAACAAAATGTAAATAATGAAATAAGGAAAACACTATGTTTTTCAGATCCATTCACTACTTTTTCCATTTGTAGTATAGGTAAAACATGGTGCATGTATGCGTCTGTGCCAAGAGCTTTTCAGGCTATGGACATGTGATAGACCTAGAAGAAGGATCAGTCAAATGTCAATGCAGTGTGCTTAGCTTGGACCTGCAGGATGAAGTTGAGCCCATGTGGCATGAGGAGGCATCTTATATGAGCACCATTTAAGCCAAGGTATTTTGGAATCACGCCGCTTACCTGAGTATAATGCCCAACGGCTGAATTGGGCGTCTTGGGTCCTATGGCCATAGGTAAAGCCTTCTCTCTCATTGAACCAGTTTTGGATCACATGCTGACCAGGTTGATCGGGTCACTTGACATGTAGAGATTCTCGCCGCATTTTGTTCCTAGGAAGGAATGGGTCATTTGTGAGGGAAATGAAATGGTAACCCCCATGACAAGGTGCTGCCTTTCAGAGAGGCGCCAAAACTGCTGTCCCAATATGTAACACTGATGCCCGCTTCTTTATCAGTACTGAAACAGCTTAGTAGATGGAACTGCTTTGCACATGGAGGGTGAGGAGACTCCATTCTTCAAAATCACTATCCTCCATGCACTCCTGTATGCTAAGAAAAGGACAGACTTGTACTCTCTCCTCCCTCCACCCCCCTGCCCTCTGCCCCCTCTCCTTTCTAGAGATTTTTCCATAAATGGGACCTTGAAAATAATGCTTAGTAGTTGGGGCGGGGGGATGACAAAGATGTTTTATTTCAGGCACTCTTTAAGAATCCCATGCAAGCTAAGAGACATCAGGAAGGAAAACAACTTTTTCAGAATTTATGTGTCTTTCCTGGTCAGGAAATGGGAAAGCAAGTCTGCATCTTGCTCAGAGTTTTCCCTAGATGTTTGTAGCCTCACACCCAATGTGTACATTTCAGTAAAAGGAAATGCTGGCTTTACTGTGCTGCCTAATTGCTGTTGTTTCCTTTAGAAGAGATAGCTGACTACACTTGGATCTTGAGAGCCTTCTTCGGACTTCCCATGCATGGGGTCACCTCTCTTGGTAATTCTCTTCTCATTGTCTCACCAGCATTACTGAGGTACACAGCAACGATGATCTAACTTCCTGTGGTGCTTGCCCATATATACTTATAAAATTTTTTGATGATGTATTTTGTGTTAAGTTCATGCATCAAAGTTCTTGATCCATCATTTTTTAAAAGATCATTTCTATTTTTAGAGTATTCCTCCAGCATTACATGGAGTCTTTTATACATTAACTGTGCAAATGAATTATGTGTATATACTATACATTTTTGCTATGATCATTTTTGATATTTTAGGATGTTATTTTTAGAGCCAAGCTCAAAAATATGAAGCATAATTCAGTATTTTTAGTTCATTTTGATAAGATTATTTTCATATGATCAGAGCTAATGCAGTATGTTTTGTTGAATACCAAAACTGATTTTGAAACAGCAGCTATGCCATATCAAGAAAGAGTGGTGGGTTAGAAACAAGGAAATCCTAGACAGCACAAGTGCTGTATATTCTTGAGCAAATGACTTTTAATTACCCAAATCTTGATTTTTTAATTTAAAAAATTATAAAGCATATCATGTGTGATCGGCTTTGCTCATGAGCTGGCAGAGAGGAACAGATGAATAATTGCATCCAAGTTATTTGCATAGTGGAAATGACAAAGATAAACTTGTTCTTACCATGATTAGCTGTCTGTGTGCATATAGACCTAATGGTCAAATGACTTTCAAGAGAGAGAAGCATAATTATCCTTGATGCATGAGGTGGTTTCTTCACATAATACCTCAACAAAGCCTATTATTGCAATTGACTCAACAAGCATTTGCTGATTTACATACTGGTTTTTCGATCCTCCTGCATTGGCTGTGCTCTAAAGTACACTTATTTGCCCACTTCTGTGCATTTCCAGTTGCTTCTAAGCTCCATTGCTAGATGTGAAAGAAAACATATTATACTTCATGATTTGACCATAATGAAACCTGTACTCTAACTGATAGGCTCATTAGCGTTGTCTTACAACTTCTATGCAACTAGTTTCTAACTTTCTTAGCTATTAAAATGCAGTTTTTCAAAAGGGTGACTACTAGGAAGGTGGGTGGGGGTAGGGAACGGAAGCAGGTGAGGGGGTGCAAGGATCAGTAGGGGGTGACTACGGTCTAAGCACATGTGTACATGTGTGAAAATGTTGTTATGAAGCTGGCTCTGGTGGCTCACGCCTGTGATTCTGGCTACTCAGGAGGCTGAGATTGGAGGATTGCAGTTCAAAGCCAGCCCAGGCAGGAAAGTCTGTGACACTCTCTTATCTCCAATGAACCACGTGGAAACCTGAAGTGGCGCTGTGGCTCAAAGTGGTAAAGCACTAGACAATGTCATATTCAAACTCCTTACTCTATACAACTAACATGCACCAATAAAATGCATTTTTTGCTAGTGTTGTTGTTCGCGCCGTGCACTAGTGCTGGTTTCCACATGAGGAGAAGGCTGCAGGGATCATATCTAAGCTGTCACACATCAAATTTCTGACTATTAATGAAGCTATACCTAACTTTTAAGCAATGGTGCCACTCTAAACATTGATGAATATGTGAAATATTGTATTTTTTTTCATGGTAAACTGCTCTGGATTATTCCAACCATACCTGAAGCCTATTTCGTTCATGTGGGAGCACAGACTTTACTAGGCTGACAACTTTTTACAGGTATGCCCTGGAAAATAGTTTTTCCTCTAATAATGACACTAATCCTGAAGGAAAGAGGTTAGTATCTAGATTTCAAATTCAGAATGAAAAAGTGGAATGGCTTTGCACTGGATGCCCAATGATTGACTCCTAATTCTACCTTCCCAGTTTAATAAAATATAACATACAATGTAACTTGAATATGGTATTGAGCCATTTCTTTGAAAGGAAATACAGTTCTCTCCATAGAAGACTTCAAATCGTATTTCAGAGACAGAACCATGGTAAAGCACCAAGTTCCTGCTCCGCCCACTACTGGCCCAGCCAATCCACAGGCCTGGCTCCTACCATCTTCAGCATGTTGCTGGCCGGGGGTGAGACCGATTTCCTCAAGTCATTGTGTTTGTTTACGATTTCCCTTTGCACTTGAGTCTGAGTGGTTAACAAATTAGTAAAAGCTGGGTCCTAAAGGAAAAGAAGATGTTATTTTGGGGGAAAAATACATATTGTTGGAAATGACAAACAACTGTCAATAAGAAGATTCAAGAGGAAAAAAAATCGCCTTAAAATTTTGTAGTAGCTACGAGGATTGTTCACACAACCATTACATTATCCGAAGGAATATTATCTGGTTCCGTCACAGTGTGGAACCATCAGGATTCCAGTGGTGCTGATCCTCCGAAGGACCAAACAACAGTTCAACAAAACGAATGCCGGGCACTGGAAACACATTTTGTCTGTGGAAGGAGGGGGGCTACAGGGAGAAATCCAGAAGAATGGTGAGAGGAAGGGTAGGTCAATACATAGTCTACATCCGTATGTGAACCATGGCACCTAAGGGTGTGGATGGGGTTAGGCGGATGGGGGAGAATAATGGAAGGGGTTACAATGATCCAGATGCATTATACTCATAAACCAGCTTGTGCCACTACTTAAAGATAATAATGGCGATGATAATACCTCTATTTTTAAGTAGTTGTAGAGTGGGATTTTGCTCTCAGTCACTGAGTATCTTGTCTTTTCAGGAGCTCTGTAGCCATGCAGGGCTGCTGGCTGCCACAAGGGGCAGCAGTTCCCTTCTTCCCTCAGTCACTGGGCTCAGGGCCCTCCACCAGCAACCACCTCTTCCCCCCTCCCCTGGCCCCCATGCAGGCTCTCCACCCCATGAAGGCGTCACACAGCCCTGGAAGGATCTTCCCGTGTAACCTTACCTTGGCCTGTATGGGTAATGCTGGGAGCAGCATGGTAATGAGAAACATCACCAGAGGGAGAGCAGCCATGGCTGGAAACTGAGGCAAAGCAGACAAAGGGCTCACATGAGCACAACATGAGATGGAGAGCAGGAAGACCATGTCTTGGTCTAAATTATCCCTAAGGGACACGCTGGCGCCAGGTTCACCACAGTGTAGTGAGACTTATGGCACTGGGCAGTTGGGGCTGTGCTGTGCCAACCTTGCCTTTAATAGGAGCAACAAGAAGTAAAATGAGGAAGGTGATGAATGTGGTTGGGTACAGTTAATTACACCTTCTGTTTCCTGCACTGTTCTGTTACCATTTCCGCAGCAGAAGTGAAATGAGGTTTAAGCAAGATTCCTTAAGGTCGGTGCTGGCTTTTGTCCTGCACCTCGGTTTGGGGGAAAAGTTTGTTTCAGTGGGTGCCATCACTTGATTTGCTGTTCTCTATCGAAAGTAAAACCATGGCTCCTTAATTTGCACTCTACTGGAATCAAGCTTGCTCCTAGAGGAAGTGGTGACTCAAAATAGTAGAGCACTAGCCCTGGGCTGAAGAGCTCAGGGACAGCACCAAGGCCCATAGTTCAAGCCCTACAAACAACAAAAATTACTGTTGTAAGATACCCAGGAAGAAACGTACCACCACCTCAGTGATTAGAAGGAATATTTTTTACTTATGCTTGTTTTATGTCAACTACAAGATACAAACTGAAATCCTAACTGATTCCAGTTTGTTCAGTCCTTGATGGTCCACAATATCAAGGTCGTTTGTAATATTTTTGGTATTTTACAAAGCTATTCAGTATCTCACTGTGCCTATTGACATTACTCAATTACAGAAGCTTTGGAATCTTCAGATGAATTGACAAGAACATTCAGTTTAGGAAGCTCATCTTTCTATCATCTGCCGTAGAATCTTTCCTCAGTAAATAACGCATTGGTGGGTGAGTTGTCTCTTCTGCTCTCTGGGTAGCCTGCTGTCCTACAAAACCGTTGGACAGCTCTGAAAAGATTTTCCACATTGAGCATGTTTGGCACCCTCTAATCTTTGGAGGAAAAAAAAATCCCAACCACTTGTCTGTGTACTTCGTGAGCTTCCCTGATTTTCAACTACATTATTAACTATTAATCCTTATTCCTTATAGCCTCCTGATTCTAATGATGTGGGAAAGGAATGAAAGGGAAAGGAATGAACATTCACATAATTCTGGTTTTTTAAAAAAGTGCCATATTACTCTCATACCTTAGTAAGTTTGCTTGTATTTTGCAGGCAAGGATTCTATTGTTTGGGTTTGTTCACCTGGGCTACTGCCAAGTTTTGAAGAGGTGTTGGAAATTAGGCTTTTCTGAGTTGTGACTTCAAAGTTGATGCACTTTGAAAGAGACATAGACTCAACTGGGAGAAGAAAAGGTCATTGTTGCATAGTAGAGATCACTTGATCTCACTTTGTTCTTTATTCTGACCTCAGGAAAGACTAGATCTACATTAGGACATAACCTTATCTATTAACAGCAGGGGAAAAAAATCAATGATGTGGGAAAATAAAACATATAGAAAGAGCCATACTTTTTCAGTTTCTCTAAAGGTAGTTATTATCATTATAAATTCAGGCAAATGAGAAGTAATATTATGTAATTACAAGATGAATACAAAATTATTAAGTGTAAATTAATGATTCTTTGCACAACAGCACTATAATTTACTTTAACTTTAAAAACTATTGTTATCTTTCTCAGTAAAAATGTATCCATGTTAAACTGCAGATAAGCTCACTGAATATCTCATTTTACTCTTTGTAACATTAAAATGATTGGTATGATAAACTATTCACATGAGACTGTATAACCACTTACTGTTAGTTCTGAGAGCAGGATGGAATATCTGCTTTCTCTGTAAGAAGGAGAAATTCGAGGAGACAGAGGGTAAGAAGATCATATATTTTAAGCCGTACTTCTGACTGCACAAATACCTGCCACTTAATACTCTTCGGAAATAGTATTTTTCATATCAGTAGCCTGTAGTTTCATTGTCTTTCATCTGGTATATATTTTATTTGGTTCCCATATTGGTTTTTTCCTTCATTTGGGGGCGGGGGAACTTGTGTTTGAACTCAGGGGTTTTCATCAATGTTCAACTAGTGAGCTATATTCTAGAGCATAGTCTAATCAGCAATCAAACGTTCAAGGCTCTGGCTAACTCTAGGGAAAATGCTGTATTTGTATGGGGGATGGTTCTCTTGGTCCTCACTGGCTCATTGAAAAGCACCTACAGGAGGGTTGTGCATGCCCTAATCGCTCAACTTGGTTGCACTGAATTACCCACAATTCCATAGTTCGGTGGACCACAGGTCTTGGCCTGTTTGCCACTTTCCCCTCCCATACCTTTGTTATCTAACCCCTAAATGTCTTGTTGCGGTTCAGGAAAGCAATGGCTCCAGTGTATTCAGGGAACACTATTTTACACATCCCCTGCATTCAAGCCTAAGGAAAGAGTTGGGGATGTTTTTCTTGGTACTTACGGGTGGGAACGTGCTGTGCCCTCTCTTGCAGGTGTTTTAAGATGACATGGTTCCCCTGGGGGTCCGGAGGGGCAGCATGGTGGACTCTCCCATCATCCTGTGGGAAAGGGACGGCAGAGTTCGTGAAATGAAGATGTGGAGGATACCGTTAGCATTTTCTACCTGTACTCTAGTGTTTTCCTTCTGATACTATTTATGTATTTAGGCCTGCCATTTGGACCTGCCATTTGGACTACAATCTTGGACATAGACAAGCACTCCTAAGCAACAAAGTTGAACTACCAGTGTCCCCGAACCCGTGGAAACCTCCACACCCCGCTTTCTAACCCAGCCTTCACCCCCACCACCCAGACGGGTCTCCCAGCCTGCTGTGAGCGGTTACCCCGACTCCAGAGCGCAGAGGCCGGTGCTTGGGGCCTGAGCCAGAGGCGAGCTGCCCTGGCCCCCGGGTCGGTGGGCAGGTGGAATAACCCCCGCGGCGGCCCCGTGGGCACCGTCACGCGCGCGCCTTGTGCCTTCACCGTTACCGTTGGCTGTTGGCTCCCCGGGTGCCCAGAGGGCCAGCCCTGCCCCCCGGGGGAATGGCCACTCGCTCACCTGAGCGTGGGAGACGCTTTTGCCCAGGCCACGGTACAGACGCGTGCTTCTGGATGAAATCGCAGGAACCACTGTCCACGGAGGCATCTCTATGGAGTCCCAAGGACCCGCCGGGGGGTGGGGGCGAGGTGGGGGTGGATAAGAGGACGCTGCCTTTGAGATCAGGATGCCCGCACGGCCCATTGGAGGAATCCATCCGTCCATTCCCAATCTCCAAAAGCACGACGACGGGTCTTATTCCTGCTGTGTTCTCCGCGTGTGCAAAGCTGTGCGCACCGACTTGGTTCCTGAGCATTAAACGCATGTGCACCAGGGGATTTTATCTCTTAACAACACAATTCTTAAAAACACGGTGAGATGATGATTTCCTGCGGGCAGGTCCGTCTTCGCTGTGGTGGCTGAGCTCCGAGGGAGAGGATGTAGGTGTGCGATCGCGGCGAGGCCCCTTGGAATAACTCACAGGAAGGGCAAGCAGAGGGGCTACCGGAAAAGACACGGAACCAGGGCGCAGATTGGTCCAGATTGGCGTTGGAAAGGGGAGAAGTGGGTGGGTGAGGTGGAGAATCTGTACGTGTAAATGGGCTTATCACACACAAATCCCCCTTGTACAACTGACAGATGCCAACTAAAAAAGACGAGGAGGGAAATTTGGCTCTTGGAACAAAAGGGGTTGAGCAGTACCCTACTGGATCCAGAGTTCCCATAACCAGTTCCAACTTTTCCTTACTCCCTGCTCTGACCCACTGCGACATTTTTTTCCCCTAAATATTAAAGAAAAAGTATTTCACATCACTTTTTGCTTTCTTGGTTCTCGTGATTTCTAAGGAGAGGCTGACTCATTCTCAAGGCGACTAACAGTTCCTTCTTAATAATGTGCCCTTAAATTGACAAAACCTCATTTTAATCTATAAACGCAGACAGATCCTACTTTTTTAACTTAAAACTTTCCTATTTTGTTCTATTGATAATGTAAAATCTAAACAAGCAGTCAACATCATCCTTCCAGACTGACAAGTTATTATACTTTGTACATTAGTATATGTGATTCTATATATGTGTGTGTGTGTATGATAAGCAGACACTCATTCTGCAGACAGGTGTGTCAAAGCCAGGCACTGTGAGAGTGTTTACGTTCTCACCAGCATCCAGCACCAGAACTCAGCCTAGCTTTTCCCTGTGGGAAGCTGACAATCCCTTGGGACAAGGATTTGGTGCTTTGTACAAGAATGTCTTCTTGCCCTGTTTGGTTGAAGGCACTGGAGCCTAGGGAGTCACCAGCGGGCGATAGGAATGCACATATATTCTGAATTTCCCAGGTGACTGGCATAGAAACAGGACCCTACCCCTTCTTCCAACTGAGTCAAAGAAATCAGGGAGAGAATTCAACGGCAACCACACCAAAAAATGACTAGTTTTTCTCAAGGGAAGAAATTCATTTTTATCTTTCTCATCAATTACCTAACAAGGGTACATTAGACTTGTTATATAAGGACTTGGAAATGACAGGTGATATTTTCTTAGACTATTTGTCTTGTTAAAAAAATATTCCACTCTGAAGGACCTTACCTTGACTGTGCTGAAACCACAGTGGGCTTTCTATTGAAGTTGGTGAAACTATACCCGTTTTTTTTTTTTTGGCCAATAACTTACGCATTTTTTCCCTGTTTTCAGAAAGGGAACCAACACATATAAAAATACAACCACCGATTCCACTTATTCAAACGACTACTTTAATGGGCATTAGGAATGGCTCCTCCCTATGAAGCACGATGGTGAAGTTCAAATGAGACCTCCAGGATGGTAGGCAAACCTGTGACACGGCAAGCGCAACTTGAATTTCTGTAAGGGCGTGAGGGTGTCCGCCAGGCCCGCTGCTGACATGGATAGAGGGCTGAAAAGGAAGGTACTGAGTCTAAGGGCTGCGCGTGAGGAGAAGGGGGAGGCGTGCCCACGATTGATTACACACGGTTCAGGGCGTCCACGCCGGGGAGGACCTTCCCTTCCAGGAGCTCCAGGCTGGCCCCGCCTCCGGTGCTCACGTGGCTGACTTTATCTTCCGTGTTCCACTTGGCGCAGCACGTGGCCGTGTCCCCACCGCCGATGATGGTGACGCAGCCCCGGGACGTGGCCTTCACGATCTCATCCATGAGCGCCTTGGTGCCCTTGGCGAAGGCGTCCCACTCGAACACCCCCACGGGTCCGTTCCACAGGATCATCTTGGCCTGGGCCACCACTTCGGCGTTCTTCTTGATGCTCTCGGGGCCGCAGTCCAGGCCCATCCAGCCGGCGGGGATGCCCGATTCCACCGTGGCCTGGCCCACCTTGGCGCCCTCTTCGAACTTGTCGCCCGTGACGAAGTCCACGGGGAAGGTGATCGTCACCCCGTTCTTGTCCGCCTTGGCCATGATGTCCTTCACGATCTTGGCGCCCTCCTCGTCGAACAGGGAGGCGCCGATCTCCATGTTCCGCAGCACCTTCAGGAAGGTGTAGGCCATGCCGCCGCCCACGATCATGTGGTTGACCTTGTCCAGCATGTTCTGGATGAGCTGGATCTTGTCGGCCACCTTGGCCCCGCCCAGGATGGCCAGGAAGGGCCGCTCGGGCTTCTCGAGCGCCTTGGCGAAGTACTCGAGCTCCTTCTTCATGAGGAAGCCGGCGGCGCGCTGGGGCAGCTCCACGCCCACCATGGAGCTGTGCGCCCGGTGCGCCGTGCCGAACGCGTCGTTCACGTACACGTCGCCCAGCTTGGAGAGCGAGGCGCGGAAGGCCTTGACCCGCTCCGGGTCGGCCTTGACCTTGCCGCCGCCCGCGTCCTGGCCCTTGCCCTCCTCCTCCACGTGGAAGCGCAGGTTCTCCAGCAGGAGCACCGTGCCCGGCGCGGGGCTGGCGCACGCCTGCTCCACCTCGGCCCCGACGCAGTCGCGGAGGAACACCACGTCCCGGCCCAGCAGGGCCTTGAGCTCGGCCGCCACGGGCTGCAGCGAGTACTTGTCCGGCATGGGCAGGCCGTCGGGGCGGCCCAGGTGGCTCATGAGCACCACGGCCTGGGCGCCCTTATCCAGGCAGTGCTGGATGCTGGGCAGCGCGGCGCGGATGCGCTGCGCGTTGGTGATCTGGCCGTTCTTCATGGGCACGTTGAAGTCCACCCGCATCAGCACCCGCTTCCCCTTCACGTCCAGCTGGTCCAGCGTCAGCTTCTGCGACAGCGACATGCCGGCCGCGGGAGGGAGGGAGGGAGGGAGGGCGCAGGGGCCTCGGGGGTGCTTCGGGAGGAGGAGGAGGGGGAGGAGGAGGAGGGGGAGGAGGAGGGCAGCGGGGAGTGGAGAGAAATGGCTAACGCCTGAGCGCTGGCCCCGCCCCTTCCGCTGTTAGGCCCGCCCACGTGGCAGCCATTGTGACCCCGGAGTGGGGGGGTGGGGTGGGGCGGGAGGAAACCGCGCGCTCTGATTGGTCCGCGGCCCCGTCACTCCGGACTTGCTGCGCGGTGATTGGCAACCGGTTCAAACCGCCAGGAAGTGATCCGGAGAGCGGGGAAGGAGGGAGAGGGAGCGAGGGGGAGAGGGAGGACGCTCCCTTCGAGGTGAAGGTGGGCCTCAAGCCTGAACCTCTCCGCGGGATTCTCGTCCCCCCCCCCCTTAAATACAAAAGCAGCCTCACAGGTTATACGTGCGAGCCCCGGAAACCCCACGCTCCCCACCCCTGCGCCTCAGATGGGATCTGTGTGCAAACCTGCCTGCCCCGCCAGACCGAGGGGACAGGTGAAATACTGCGCCCACCATGGCCTGTGGACTCCATGTGACAGAGAAGGCTGCTGCTGCGCCCTGGCTTTAGATTTCTGTTGGAGGCCCAGCTTGATGTTAGGTCTTGTCTCTCTGGGGTGGGGGTAGAGTGCTGTCCTATTTTTATTACACACACTACCTGTCTGTCTTTCTGTCTGTCTGCCTATCTAAAAGTTTATTCCACTCTCAGACAACCGTCATAGGTAATACGATCAGTCATTTCTACAGAGGAATCCCCTAAGACCACACCAAGGAAATTCTAAGCTACAGAAATTGAGGTTGACCTTTAGCTGGTGATATTATCATGAGACAAATCATTTTTTTTTCTTTACTCCTTCCACTGTATGCGCTTCCTAGAAACTGAGCTGAATGGGGGGGGCATGATTTCCTTGAGGATGAACATTTCTAGTGGAAGTGAAAATAAGAAAATTTCCAAAAATAATATTCATGTGGCTAATTGGCTTATAAAGTGTCTTCCCTTTCCATAAATCAAATGCATTAAATATGCAGGATGAGAGTTTGGGCTGAAATATATTTTAGGTACCATCATATGATGTAGTTCTGTTGCATAAGTTAACATTTTTCTATCTTTGTGTTTTGGTCACTAACCTATTATTTTAGAAACTAAAAATATGATCAAATGCAAAACTTCCTCATGTCATAAATAAGTAAGTTGTCTAGGATGGTTGTGTAGTCCATTCCCACTGACCTCAGATATAGATTATTACTTGAACTAAGCACTAAATGGGAATAACTTCCCTATGGGGATCAAGACCTTAAATGTTGTGACAATGTATTTTATAGGACATTATAATGTTGTATGGCTATAAGAGAATGACTGTCATTTCCAAACACTGCTGAGAGATGGTTGATGTGTTGCTGAGATTAAATTTTATTTATCCCTAGGAGCCATTGTTTAGGTAGTCACACTGGAAAAGAAAGTTATGCTTTATGAAATACATTTCAGTCGATTGTTTTCCAAGAGAACAAACAGATTCAAATTGAACAGAAAGGAATGGCATTTACATCAGTTGGTTATGATAGCGTTTTTCAGAGTTGTTGTTAGTACTATTTTTCCCTTTGCATTATTTAGTCTTTGAAAGTGAGCCTCTAACTTCAGTATAGATGCCAAGAATGCACACTGACTTCTAATCTCTTGAGGAGAGAGCACACACATATACACATATATTATTGTCTTAAAGAAGATGCATTTAAGAGAAGGTATGTTATGAACAAAGAAATGATCTTTGTCTATTTGGCAGTTTGTGCAGGTAAAGAATCAAATATCTTCATTGTCCTTGGCATGAGAAATCAGGGGTCATAAGTTATTATATTGGTCATAAGTTTCAACTTAATAGTAAGGATGAAGTCCAGGGGTATGAATAGGGGAATGAATTGGGAAAGAATTCCTAAAGGGAATGAATGTAAATATTTCTTTGCAGATATTTAACTGGGTGGAGTTAGAACTGGTGACTGTAGTTTAGGATTAATGGCAATGGTCTAATATATTCTGTGGTTTTAGTCCCATTTTTACTGGGGAAGTAATTCTGCATTTCAATTTATAGTATCTGTGACCATAATCATAGCAAAATACAACGCATAGAAGCCTCTGTTTGATTCAATTCATATCATAAACTTTATGCAGCAAAATCCCAGAAGACACATAGGGATCTCCATAGTCTTCAATTCTTTGTAGGAAAATGATTTCTATAAAAACAAGGAGGAAATATAGAAGAAAAGGAAAGACTTCACAGTTTTGAGTCAGATTTGTAGGAAACACGCCTACAGCTTTCCGGGTTGTATATGTGAAGTCTAAGTAGATGGTGATCGTCTGCAGACCTCTAGTCGTCTGTAATGGGTCCATTGTAAATTTTGTTGGAACAATTGCAGGAGGCACCACAATTATTTTTGACCATTGGGTGTTTACAAGTTACTGATTTTTTCAAGTCTTTACAATTAGCATAATTGTCTTCATAAGCACAACTGTTGGCTGAAATACAAACAAATAAATTTGTCACTTCAGGATGACCTTCTTGCTTAGCAGGGACATAAACTCAATGTCAGCAAGGGGAAGGAGACTCAGAATGAAGGCTAATATCATTATATCAAGATTACTGTTTCCTGTCCTGTGTTTTCGTGTGTGTGTGTGTGTGTGTGTGTGTGTGTGTGTGTGTGTGTATGTGTGCGTGTGTGCATATATGCCAGTCCTGGGGTTTGACCTCAGTGTCTGGGTGCTGTCCCTGATCATCTTTTGCTCAAGACTAGTGCTCTTCCACTTGAGCCACAGCTTCATTTCTGGCTCTTTGGTGGTTCATTGGCGATAAGAGTCTCGTGGACTTTCTAGTCTGGGTTGCCTTCTAACCTTGATCCTCAGATCCCAGCTTTCCAGTGGCCAGGAATACAGGTGTGAGCCAGTGGCATCCAACAAGTTCTCTAATTTTTTTTAAAAAAAATCAGTACTGAATAAACAGTTAATAAAACATTTACTGTACTTTCTTCTTTTTCATACCTATCTATTTTCACTAGTTGCTAAAAAGAAATGTCATTTTTTATACCAGGGAGCTGATTGTGCCAGACTTACTGCAGAGCCCATTGTCGCAGTCATCTGGACAAAGGCTGCATGGTTCTCCTGCTTTGTAAGGGGAGTATAGTCTTGGACGAAAATTACCACTGAAATCAGAAAAGCAGGATGTCAGTTTCTTGAAAATAACTTGTCTGATTTACCCCAAAAGTTTAGTACCACCAAATATAGATAGCTATCGGTTAAATATCATAATTATTTCAAATAACCAAGTAAGAAGGAATTCACCCATTCACTCATTTCCTGGGTTATTCTCTTGAAATGTGAGCAATTGCAATAGGATAACTAGGTTTTTGTCTCCACTGGGAAAATCCTCATGTGTCAAAATGAGACAAAAAGTAATGTGAAGGCTGTAAACATATATTAGTTATATCGTTAGAATTTTTTTTTTTGAGAACTCAGACATATTGCTTGAGGAATGGGTAAATTTCTGGCTATCAATTGAGATCTTCATGGGTAATCTCTAAGAGATTTTTGTGGTATATCTTAAGAAACAAAAACTTAAGATGTTATCTTTCCATGACTGTTTGAAATATTTTAGTATTCCTTTAAACGCCTTTGAAGTCGAAGAGTCAATCATTTCTTAAAGGTACCAGCTAATCACCTTTTATAATCAGGAGTAGGATACTTTGAGAGGAAGTGGCTAGAATCACTATTCTATTCAGTTTCTATTTGCTTACCCCAATTTCACCCATGGCCTAACATTTATCTTTTTGGGGTCTGAACCTATGAAGACCTGACAATACACACTGTATGTCCTCATAGGGTAACCCTGGATCTAGGGAGTGACTGTGGAGATGGGAAAACACTTCCTTGTTAAGTATGAGGAAAAAGTTCCAGAAGTATGTAATGCTTAGGAAGGAAGAGCTGGTCTTTGGGAAATTTTGGTTCACTCTGTCTCAACTAAAGAAGACCATTTATTCCTCCCCGCTTTCCTAAAATATCCTCTGAGCCTGTTTGTTGTTATATGATCACTTAATAATATTAAATTACATTCGGCATTCTTGAAAGCAAATACTTATGTGTATACTCACGCAGGACAGTAGTGGCAAACCATGTAGACTTTTAAATATTGTTGAGGGCAGTAGGCAACTCCACACCCAACAAGGTAAGATGCGTACCAGACCACCTGCAGACCATATGCCAAGACAAGAGCGTGTCAAAGAAGGAGGGAGGCCAATAGAACAAAGGAGGAATTTCAACATCAAGAATGCCGTCGCTGACATTCACAGGATGAAGTTAGATTATTAAATAAAACCACTAAGACGTTAGAGATCTCACAACCCCATATATATTCATTCCTGTGTTCATTGAGGCTATTAGACAAGTACAGTGTGCTTCTTTGCCAGTATCCTTCAGAGGACTCAAAAGACAGCCTAAATAGCCAATTAATGTGAAGACTATTCTAGAACCACTTAAGATCTCCCCCACTCCCAGGAGGAGGATGACACTGCACTCCCATAATTCCTTCATGAAGAGGGCCGGGGCAGGAGGACTGAGCACGTGGGAGCACCCTGGGTTATGTAGTGAGATTGGTTTTCGAAGAGAAAACAATAAGTCAGATGCAAACACTGCATGTGTGAAAGTTTGGAGCTCTCTTGGAGAGCAGCTAGGATAGAGGCTGTTCCATGTTCTTCCTACCTGAGTATAGTGCCCCACGACGGCGCCAGGATTCGTTGGCCCTTGGCCAAAGATCAAGTCAAGGTACTCATCGTACCAGCTCTGGATTGCGTGGGACCATGTGGTGAGGTGAGTTGACATGAAGAGATTCTCACCACAGCTTAGATCTAAGAATGGATGAAGAGATATAACAGGAAACCCCTGCCCCACCCCTAGCCCCCACGCACAACAGAGCTGCTTCTCTGCAAACACAGTACCATGCGTACTATTGGTTCTTAAAAACAGAAAGATGAAGCCGCAGATTTTAGGAACCCTCAGTTGAACAGTGGTCACATATATGGACACACGCAGGCCGGACGCAGCCCTGCAAACATTTGCACAGACTGAGAAGTCGTCTGCCGTTGCTATCCACTCTCCCCGAACGCAGTCTCTCACTCAGTGCGTTCTTCCTAAGTCCAGTTTCCTGAGTGCTCATCTTTGTGTTGTAAACTTAAAGGAGTTAGAGACCAACTGGTGTATTTTCTCTCTCATTCTCACCGGGACTCTCCAGAAACTAACTTACTCCCTCCCCTTCCCTCCCTCCCTCCCTCCCTCCCTCCCTCCCTCCATCCCTCCCTCCCTCCCTCCTTCCCTACTTTCTTCCCTCCCCATCTCCCTGCCTCTGTTCCTTCTTCTTTCCCTCTCTCTCCCTCCCTCCTTCTCCCCTTCTCTCTCTTCTGTCCCCTTCCTTTCCCCTTTCCCTTCCTCCAGCCTTCCTTTCATCTCCCTCTCTTTCCTTTTTCATTTTTACTTCCTTCACTACCAGGGTTTTGAAATTCAGGGCTTTGACCTTTCTGGGCTGGTTCAACCATTGAGCCATAACTCTGACTCAAATGTGATTCTCATAGACAAAAAAATGAATAAATATTTAAGATTATTATTTTGTGTAGACTTTGAAAAAGTCATAGTTTGTCATTAAAAGCCCAAGTATGGAGCAAGTAACCCTAGATAGACATAATATTTTCAGTTTATGAAAATTAACCAATCAGAATATTCCAGGCCAGAGACTTAGGAAAATAATGTTTCCCAGTCCAAAGTATTTAAATATTTTCAATACCTATAAATAACATTTACATTTGGATGGTGAAATGTAATGGTAATGTGTCATCTAAACAGGGTGTAAAATACTCTTAAATAACTTCAAAATGGAAAGAAGCTAAACTTTTTACAGAAACCTGTGATTTTTTTTTTACCAAAAAATGCTTTAAAACTTTAACTATAGTAACTCCTCTTCATAATTTCATTATAATCATACTCATCAAAAGTAAGTCCTATCTTCAAAAAACGTGATTAATTAGTTGCCAACGGGTCCTGACTTGGTGTCATTTTTGATCATAGTATTTTGCCTCACGTCATATTCTTTTGCCATTCTTTGTATGTTTCTGAAATGTCAAGATCATGTCTCCTACGTTATTTTTTACCCAACTATAATATGCATTGTAGGCACCAAGAACAAACAAGACTTGCTGTCATCCAACAACGGAGGAAGGGAGTGTGGTCCACACACCCCTGTAATCTGACACTCGAGGAGCTGCGATTGCGATATGAGGAGGTGGACGAAGCCTGGGCTTCACAGAGACTTTGAGGCCGGTCTCTACTCCACAGTGCAGCTTCCTTTAAACATGATCATCAAGAAGGTAGGAAACGTAGATGCTATCATTCAACCATTTTTTTTTTTAAATTTGAAATTCAGGAACAGAAACTACAAGGTCATTTCTACACCCCTAATAAAGCACACGAGCAGCCACAGAGGCACTGTTGTGAGCAGATATTTGTATCTGTCCCTAATTTCTAGTCTGTGATTTTCCTGACAGTTTGTCCTCCCTGTTGAAAAGCAGAGGAAGCCATGAAGCACGGTCTACTCTGCTCCTAGCCGGATGAGAGATAGATGAGAGACATGATGAACTGAGAGGCCCTGTCTATAAAATACAAACCACTCCAGAGGCACAAGGTGGAGCCCACGTGACTCTCACGGAGCCCGCGTGACTCTCACGCACCAAAGAGGCTTTGCTTGGAAAGATCAGTGGGAGGAGCCAGGGTCCCCTTGTCAAGATTCTTACACCTTCCAGCGTTGCCCCTTACTGCGGTCAATGCTTATTAATGTACATACTGGTGGCTCTGAATTTGGAGTCACTGTGTTTGTAATTGCACTGCTCTGCCCACCTTTGGGCATTTGCGGCGGCCTTGGCACTCCAGCTCTGAAAAATGGAAAGAAATGAAGATGGGTCGCTTAACCACGATGCCAAACTCAAATAAATGGAACCTCCACAGTCAGAGTAAGGGGTTATACAATTCCTGTGTGGGTGTCTTCTGAGTTTTCACCACTCATACATCATACCTATGTATCACATGTCATATAACAATGTCTATGATACCTGGCATAATATATATATGCATATGTGCTAATATTTATCCTTTAAAATATGTTTTTATGCTCTGGAGAAATGCTGATAGTAGATGTACTAGACCAGGTCACTGACAATTCCAAAACAATCAATTGTTTAATTGACTAAGTACGTCTAAGTAAAGATACTAAGTACTTGTTTTGTTCTAACTATTATTAAACATGTAGAAGTATGGAGGTGTTTTTTAATTACTCCAACATTAAGACTCTGCCTTCTTAGTTCCCAGATCCTTTTCTTTTTTCTTTGTCTCACAGAAGACATTTTGGGAAACATGGGCTTTCGTGATATGCAGAGAGCAGAAAAGTGGATTGTTGCTTGTATTACTATTGATCTGAGGTTGAGAGAGAGAGTGAGAGAGACAGAGACAGAGAGAAAGAGACAGAGACAGAGTCATAGACAGCCAGTTAGCCAAAGACAGACAGAGAGACAGACAGACAGACTGACAGAGAGAGATAGAGAGAGGAGAGAGAGAAAAACAGAGGGGCAGAGAGAGAGAGAGGCAGAGAGAGAGAGAACAGTGAGCAGAAAACACAGTTGTCTTTCATTGGATGCCAAAGTGTGTGGTTTCATTTCTATTCCCCCAATGGAATGACCACAGACTCCCTTGCGAGTTATTTAGCAATTCCTAGGGGAAGTCAAGAAGTCCATTCCTGACCACAGCACACAGAATTGGTGAGCGGGCGTTGGAGTGGCCCCCGCTGCCCCCGGCTGCCCTCTGGTGGACACCCCACGCCTCCTTACCATCTTCAGCATGTTGCTGGCGCTGGGCTCCACATCTCTCCTCAGCTCATTGTGCTTATTCACAATCTCCTTCTGGATAGCTCTCAGGGTGGTGGACACAGATGCCACCGCTTTATTCTAAAGGGAGACAACATTCTCTTATTTTTTTTGTGTGTGTGTGTGGGGGGTCTGAAATTCATGGAGAATGGGCCATAACCTGGCTCAAGCGCACCACAGCTCATTTGTTTTTAAAGTATAAATCCAGCCAATATTATCTGTTGAACATTATCCATGAATCTGAGCCAGAACTATCACATTATTTTATGCATTTCAGGACCCTCCATTTAAGGATTAGCACACTGGCAAAAACAAATTGATGGAGCACAAGCCCATGTCGATGGCTCGCATGGAAATGTCCCACCTTTGTATGGGAAATGATTCTGTTCATAAAGCATCAAACAACAGGAAGTCCTGAACAACAACAACAAGAAAGTGGATTTTAAATGGTGTGAGCTAGCATGTGCTGGATGGAAAGAGCGCTTGCAAATTTCTTCCTAGCGAGATGAGCCAAGGCTGGGAAGGAGTTCCTCCCCCACGGCCAGCCGGGGCAGCCACGAGCCAGGCACAGGCCCTGGGTGTCCCCCCAGGCTGGGAGGCTCGCTCCGAGCAGCCACGCTGCTGCGGGAAGAGAGGGAAGGAGCAGGCTTGCGGTTGGCTGGCGCAGGCACAGTAGGGCAGCTTCGCCCACCCCGGGAAGTGCCATCTGTTCAATCAGACACATCCTCTCGACCCAGGCATCCCAAGATAGGGAACTAACCCAGAGACACAAGCCCTCCAGTGTGTGTGTGAGAGAGAGGCATCTGTGGGAAAGGATACCCATCGCATCGGCTCCTTGCTCAGCAATCCTGGGAAATGAGTGGATGGATCCCCACGAGTGGGGAAATGGTTGGTGGTCAGAAGCGCCCCCCGGCAGTGCCCACTGGCTCACTATACTGATGGAATGAGCATAGTAGCCGTGAGGCATTGCTGCGCCTGGAAAGGAGGACGCAGGTCCAGGGATGCGGTGGCCTGCTGTCCCCCAGGGCTGCCCGCGTGGCAGCCACGGACATGTCACCCCAGCACACGAACCTGACGCCCCTCCGCAGGGGAGAACGGACACAGCGCGGGCACCAGGAACAGCAGCACTAGGAGCGGCCCCATCGCTGGGAGGAAAGAGCAGAAGAAAGGAGGCAGAGTCCTCCATTACAACAGGCAGCGGGCAGCCCTGTGGGCTTTAAACTGTCGCCTCTTAAAAATGCTATCTCTGAGTCATGGCACAATGGGGTTTCAGTTCATGTCAGTTGATGAGGACAAGGTATCTTGGTCCATGTGGCCCCCTGTCATCCTTCTCCCCAACCTCCCCCCACCCCACCCCTCCTTCAGTCTTCCTAGTCCCGTCCACTTATTCCTACTGCATGCTGTGACTGTACCCTCCCACCTTCCTCTCTCCACCCATCTTCTCCCCTTGAGCTCACCCCACCCGACACCTCAGGTTCTAGATTCCTGGTATTCCTTCTGTGTAGGCTGTGAGTCAGTTGTTCAAGGGTGTTACACCATGGGACTTCCCTCATGCCTACACCAAACTTGAGTTAACACACGTGTGTCTAGATGCATATGGCCCTGTGTACGTATGTATGTATATGTATGTATACATGCATATGTGCATTTGTATCTGTGTATATGTGTGCATGTATACACTCTCACGGCACCACAGCCGAGGCCATTCGGAATGGGGAGGATGGAGAGCTAAATAAACCTTTTGGTTTTCTTTGTAACGTCATCTTGCCTCGTGTATTTTACTGCAGGCCTGCTCAGATCCTAGCAAGTGGTGGGTAAGGCCATTTCATCAGGGGCCTACAGAAAGATCCTAACAGCACGTGAACTCAGCCATGTCAAAAGCACCGCCTCTGGGATCTCAGCGCCTGCGCGGTGGGCGCCTGGCTCTGACCCCTCACCTAGGGAAATTACCAACCCGAATTAAAGGAGTGGGAGCCTTACTTAGAATCCAAGGAAGAATTCAGACAGGCCCACGGATAACTAAGCCATCTCTTACTTTTATATTACTATTGTTATTAAGTTATTTATAATTATGTTATTATTATTATTGCTTTCCATATTAGGGATTAGATCCTGGGCCCTGTGCATAGATAGCCAAGTGTCCTTCCTGCCAGTCCCCATGCAACCCTGTAAAAGGCGGGGGAGGGGGCACGTCTTCCTATAATCGCTATCACGATGGACGGCCTCTCTCTCGATGGATGTAATGTCACTGTAGGGACAGACAAATGACACGGACTGACAGAAGGTGGAGGAAATGCAGCAGAGCTAATCCAGGTGGCATTAAAAAACTCGGAGGAACGAAGATCGTCACATAATATTGGGAAAGCTGGCTGGAAATACAGATAGGAAGGAACCCAGCGCCTTTCAAACCATCACCTGACACATGTAGATGAATCAAGCATATCACTAGATTAAAATAAGTTACACACCGTTTTTTTTTTTTTTTTTTGTCTTGTTTCGAGGAGTGCATCCTTTGCCCTAAGTTAAGCACGGACGATAATAAGGTCGATCTGTTGATGCGCTCTGTGCCAGGCACTGGGACACTCCCCCGAGGCCTCATTTAAAACTCATAAAAACTGATTTATAGATACAGTAACCCCAGTAAAAATGAAAAAAAAAAACCACGCTTAGGATCAGAGCTTTAGTCATGGGGTGCCATTTGCTTTTCAGTAGTCAAATGAGTTGATAAGCTCCGTCTGTGTGTCTCCAGAGCTCTGCATCCTGAGAGCAGGGCATAGGAATTCTCTACAGGAATAGATGGACAGAGGGGTCATTGTAATCGCCAGCACCAACATGGAGTCTATTTTTCATAGGTTTGGACACATTCCTTACCTATGGGCAGCATTTGAAAGTACCTGGCATCTTGAACTTGAAATAGAATACCCCAGCACTGTTTGCATCGCTTTGCTCTATTCATGCCTTTTCAGCACGATGGCTGTTATGGTTAGCATCTTCAACAGGGTTGTTGGAATTCTTCGCTGTACCTGACTCACGCTACTAGAAGATTCTAACACTGTTTTCTGAGGCCTTCTCCGGGAGCCCCAGCTGCTTTCTAGAGCGGCTCCTGGCCTGGAAACCTGCCAGTTTCACCCCTTTTGATCTGCCTCCAGAGGCTGAGTCACCCCAACAGACGCTGGGGGTGCTGCTATTCACCAGCCAGCGATACTGCGCTCCCGGACGGCATTTACAATGAGTGCTTTCTGAAAGTAAGGTCTCCTCTCCAGCCGGAGAGCTCCTTTTATTTTGATACGAGGTACTTCTTTTTTGTCTGCTAATCATCTTGAGACTCATTTCCTGCTTGCCAGAATATAAAGATCTCGGTGGAAATAGCTACATAAAATATGCACAACAGATACTACAGTATGTAAAATACACATGATAGATTCCCTTTATAGATTACCTGGGTAAAGTTAGCCGCCTGAGTAGGTTGCTTTTTGATTAGACATTTCCCCCCCCCCCTTTTTTTTTGTCATGAGCATATCATGGGGTAACTTTTATTTTTAATGAATATAGTTTTAAAATATACTTATCCAAAGATTCCTTATTATAAGTTTGTTTAGACTAGCTTAAACACTTTTAATGAATAGCTTCTCATTTTTTATTCTAGCAATGTACATGTGTAAGTATTAGCAAAAATGACTCCATATATAATTATAGATTTTCAATTTTCTATTAAAGATAACCTTATCATTATTTATAGAGCCACCAATATTAAAGCCTGTTACAATGCTAATTTTAGAATTAAAAAAATTCATATAAATATCATTTTGTGTTTTTTTCTTCTTTTTTAAAAATAATTTTTTATCATCTTTAAATGTTAGTACAAAGGAGTTGCTATTTAAGAAAGCACTTTATGAATATATCTTGATCAATGTTACCCCTTTTAACATTCTCACCCATCTGTTCCCAACCCTCCTCCCCCCTTTCCCTCACTCTTCTTAATTTTATAGGATACGCACTGGATTCTTATCTGTAATAAATGTCATTTTGGGTAAAAGTGCTTCTGGGATAGTAGAATTAATTAAATGTTTGCCCTCTTAGATTTCAAAGATTATATTAAAATAATTACTCCGGATAAAAATAATCAGGACAGACTTAAAAATCGTATCAAATTTAGTAGACAAATCAGTTTTCTACTGACAAGTTTTTCATGCATAGGCATAATGAAATGCTTATCTTAAAACAAACAAAGAAGCAGTTGCTTACCGTTGTGTCTCAGAGCAGATCAAGTGTCTGCTCACCTGCTGGACGGAGGGAGGAAGGTGGACAGAGCAGCTCAGAGCTGCATATATATTGCACCTATTTCCTGTACTGGCAAAATCTGGTTGTGCAAGTCAATCTTGGTCAACAAGGTCAGAAACAGGATTTGTCACCGCAGTTGACTCCAATGGCATTGCCAATTTGAACTGAAATTGTAACATTATCTGGTGCATTCTATGTGACAATAAAAGATACATGACTGTGAAACTTGTGTGTGTATGCACACTTATTCTTCAGAGCTCATCCTTTCCTGTAATTTTTCCCCAAATAAGTACACTGAAAATTTCTAACCAAGTTATCCTCATTACAAGAGCTGGGTTTTCAGGATTCCTTGCGGAAGAGTGATCTGAGCTTATAGTTTGCACACACACTAGCAGATGCAAAGTTTTCTAACAGAGATTTAAAATATTAATTTGTTTAACATTCTGAAATTGAAAACTAACTTGCTGTTTGTGCCCTGGTAAAAGTAATGTCATCGTGCCTCTTAAGAGCAAATGGCAAAAAGGCACCAGAGTCCCTTAGTACTGTTTTGATTATCTCGTATCCGCTGTTATTTTCTGTGTGTATGAAGCTGAAGCGAACAATGACAGGCATCCTAAATTCTCACCTATGAGTCAGAGCATCTCCAGAAGGCGCTAATATTTCCAGGCTTCGTTTCCATCACAAATATGATATCAGACTCTTTACCTCGAAGACACAATGATCCCCATACTTTGGTTTTTCTAAGCAAACAAATGTAACTGCCCTTGCTAGCTCTGCCAGGTATTGCTAGATGTCTTCCGTTTTACCAAACGGATGCAGTCATTTCTGTTTATTGTCATCATTACTCTTCTCTTTATTAATTTCTGTGACAGAAACATACAGTGCCTGCTCAAGCTACCTAGCATTTACATGCAATCATTCATAAGACAAACACCTTAAATGTTCTTCATAAGGGAGTGTAGAACTTGGCGTGAATTTTGCCATTAACAACAACAACAACAACAACAACAAAGCACCAATGACTTAGCTGCCATGTCTTTGTCAAACCATGGCATCTTTTTTACTCCACATGCAAGGGAAGCAGAGAGCTCTCAACAGGACAAACAGATGGTCGGCATCAGGGACTCACGCCCATTACCCTAGCTACTCAAGAGGCTGAGGCAGGAGAGCTGTGGCTGGAAACCAGCCTGGCCAGGGATGTCCATGAGACTCTCCAAGGAACCAGCAAAACCCTGGAACTGCAGGCATGGCTCAAGCGGTCAAACACCTGTGGCCCCATTTCAATCCCCAATAACAACACACACACACACACACACACACACACACACACACACACACACACACACACCAGACACCTGGAAATAAAAATCCCTTTGGATCCTCCATCTGGATTGCCATGTTTCTGTGGGAGAATATGTTCCCTGCTCATCTCTTCCTAACGAAGGAGAATATGACGAAGACCTGGTGATTTATCATCTAATGAACATATGCTAAATTTCTGCAGTCGTGTGCATTGGAAAATTATTTTTCTGTCTATAAATTTTGACATATGTAAATGGGAATAATATACTTTTGATGTGATTATGATAAAATGGTAGAAAATGTGTAGGCTAATTGAAGTAACGAACATGACCACCTCCAGCTATCCATTTATCCTACAAATGATGTAGTTTTAGTTTTGTTGGTGGTTGTATAATACTCCATTTTCTTTAGGCCCCACATTTCCTTAATCCGTGTTTATAGGATGATGGGCACCCCCTTTATGACAGGAGATGAAATACATATGTTAGTTGCTATAATAGTAGCATCTCATAGAAATTTAATAATTATTTATTTTAAAAAGACTTTGTGAAATGTATGATCAATAGAAGAGACAGGAACAAAATTCTCCAGGCACTCATTCTTTAAAGCCATTCAAGTTTTTAATCATTATCACAGTATATGGCATGCTATGAAAATGCATTAGAAAGAATGTTGTACTTTTTTAAAACTTATGAAAATATTAAATAAAAAATACTTTGTGGGGTATTTTTTTCAGTGTCTTTCGCATTTTTTTGCCAGTCCTGGGGCTTGAACTCAGGGCCTGAGCACTGTTCCTGGCTTCCTTTTGCTCAAGGCTAGCACTCTACCACTTGAGCCACAGTGCCACTTCTGGCCTTTCCTATATATGTGGTGCTGAGGAATCGAACCCAGGGCTTCATGCATACTAGGCAAGCACTCTACCACTAGGCCATATTCTCAACCCAGGAATTCAGACTTTTTTGTGTCTTTAAATTTTGTCTCCAAAGTGAACCCCAGCGACATCACATGATGTCTTTGAAGAACAGCAGACACCATTTTGAAAACCGTCCACCAGGGAGTGATTGTGGAGATGTGTGTGCTTTGGGGAAGAACAGCAGCGATACAGTACGTCTAGTTCTGGTGTGGTCTGGGAAGACTTAGTTCCGGACGGAACCCACGTGGATGGATGTAGGGCTTGTAAAGAAGAAACGATGCTTTTCTTATGGCCACCCATTCTTGGTGTGTCCAGACCCCTTCTACTATCAACAGTGTCTTGTTAGAAAAGGAGCGTGACATTCACTGCCGGTCTCCCCATGGGAATCTCTCTGCAGTCCCCTCCTTCCCCTCTGCTTTCAACCTGGAGGGAGTCAGCCAAAAACACGTGGGCTTCCAGCCTCCACAAACACCACAGAGTGGAGAATAAATCCTTCCCCATTACCTACCAGGCTCCAGTCTTCAAGCAACACAACATGAACTGGGAGAAGAACAGATCGTACAGTTGCCCAAACCCATGAATCCACTTCACTGAGCAATAGTAACCATCATGAATAATCACATTTGTATGTGTGCATGTAATTAACAAAGATTAACTCTCTACTGTTGAAGAAAAACTATGAGGAAGGAAGATGTATCTTTTGTGGCTTGAGCAGGAAGTTTGTTGATTTTAAATCCCTTGAGCGATTAAAGCAATGAACAGTGTGGTTTACAATGCTGTATTTTACCTTTGACAAACTGTGAAGTGTTTACATATGAGTAAAGCACTGAAAAATCAGAGGTTAATGATGCACATTTTGTAAATAACCTTCCAGGCAGTGTTTTCATAGGGACAGTGGTGGTTTTCCAATGTGTTTAGCTTCTTGGATTAATGCTATTGACTTGCTACTAAATTTAGATTTATCAAAGCAATCTTTGATTCATGTTACTTAAAAAGAAATATTCTATATCTTTAACCATGAAATCACACTGTATACCACACATATTATAAACTATTTGTTTGAATAATGAAGATTTGTTCTAAATCATGGTTTTGTCCTTACTTAATATCTCCAAATATATATAATATATAGTATATATGTATAAAATGAAGACATATACATATATAGTGAAACATATATATGTATATATATGTGTGTGTGATAACTTTACCATTCTTAACTTTTATCTTTGTAGCATGTTTAACTCCTGACTAGCTTAGTTTTCCTAAACTAAAATTTTTGTTTTCACCAGCAGTATTTCTTCTGACTGTTATGCGATCCATACAAATAAAAATCCATATATATGTCATTTTCATAATTTACATTCTTCATGACTGTAATTCTACAAAGAAATCCAAATATCAAAGTAGGAAGGTGATTGTACTGAAAAGTCTGGACACGTTTAAGCCCTGCCGTACAGTTGAACTTTCCTTTCTTCAGTATTGGGGTGTGAACTCGGGGTCTGGTACTTGCTAGGCAGGTGTGAACGCTTCTCCAGGCCTCAGCCTTTCTTTGTGCTGGCTGTGTTTGAGATGGCCTCACTCCCTGTTTGGGCACACAGGTGGCCTGTGAAGCATTTATCTTAGACTTCTGTCCTTGGTTTATCAAGTATGTGGCCCCCACATGACATTTCAGTGGAGATGGAGGACTGAGGATGTTTTCCCCCTGGACTGGCCTCAAACTGTGATCCTCCTATTTTCACCTTCTGAGTAGGGATTTCAGACGTACACTGTCACAATGGCTTATTTGTTGAGTCTCAAATACACTCTTGCTTCTCCACCCCCATGTGTTCCTGAGGCAGCTGGAATGACAGGTATAGACAACCAATCTCAGCCTTCTCACTGGCTGAGATGGGGGATAGACAACTTTTTGCCCACGCTGGTCTTGAGTCACCATCGTCCTTATCTCTGTTTCCCAAGTAGGTAGGGTTACAGGCAGGACCCTAGCAGGACAATAGCAGGGAAATTCAAATTTTCATGAGCTTCCTCAATGTTACTTACAACTCGGAGGCTCTCTCTTAGGAACAGCAGAGCACTCTCTGTGGGTTGAGTCAAGTGAGTCCTCACATTTCTGCGTTGCTGTATCGGAACTCCTGGTTTGATGTCCACACCTTTGGAAATACCATTATGTGCTTTACCACTCGTATTAACATCCTACACTCACAGTTTAAAATAACCCTGGGCAAAGCCTGCTTCTCAACCCCTCCCAGTTTCCCTTGCCCTACTCCAAAGTTGCCCCGGCCTCTCACATGGGCTGGCAATCATCTGACAACAAGTAAAGACTGGCTATGCAGTGCCTTCCTGGATCCAGCTCTAGTACTCCAACCACTCGTGCTGGTGAAACACTTGGTTATCTGCATGGAGAATTGTCAGGAAACCCTTCGGTTCTGGCTCTTTCCCATCTCCCTCCTGGTCCCCTCCAGTACTTTTCCACCAGGGTGACCCTTTTTTTTTCTTTTCTTACTCCTAAACTCCTATTTTAAAGTTTGTAGCAGCCTCATTCATATCCTTTATTCAAGGAAGACTTGAATGCCCTCTGTAAACGGACATTTTCTCTTGTAGCTATCTCTGTCTTAGTGATTCCTAAAGTGTGGCTTCTGATTGCATGCTGGTCTCCCCTCAAAATGGTGCCTCCTTCACCCGAGTACATGTCTCCTCTGACACACTCATGCCCAATCTTCAGTGCTCTTTTTGATTGTAGGTTGATGCAAGGAACATTTATTTTATAAGTTCATCAGTGACCAAAAAAAAAACAGATCAGAACTGGCTGAAACAGATCAGATAGAGTTCAAAAGTGTGACACATTTTGAGCAGAATGTGGAAGGAAATACTAGGCATGGTAGAATGGAGATGAGATAGTTTTCCATCTGGAGCGAATGTTAGGTCAGTAATAAGAGCAAAGCTCAGAGAGAAGAAGGAGGAGGACACTGGCTACCGGGGACTGACAGTATTTGGAAAGTAAGTAGATGAACTAAAAGGAAGAGAACCACTTGGATAGCCTTTCCCTTCTTCTATGCCAGTGTGAACAATTTAGAGCCATAGTACTGAAACCAGTAAATCCCTGGTTTTATGTGCTCACAATAACCTTAGGTTTGTAACAATTGACAGCTTGTTCTTTCCTGGGCCCCCTTCCAACTGCATACAATATCACCAGCTACACCGCAGAAGGGGGCCCAGGCCTCTACAGTGAGTGCTTAGTGTTCCTGTGCTTTCTTGAGTTCCTTTTGTTCAGTTCTCAAAGGTCAGCAGGTGGTTGCTTTGGCCTTCTAATTCATTCTCTGAAATAGGTATCTACTTGCCAAATGTTAATTCCCTTCAAATGAACCTCCCAAGAGAAAAGAAATCCATGGAGGATTTACCTAGACGTTTCTTACACTTGGTTCTGGTCACTTTGACACGTGACTTGAAAAGAAAATTCATGCTTAATAATTCACGGGTGTCTGCAAGGTCGTGGATGACTAAACGTTCGCCAGTTATAACAGCGATGAGACTCTCAGGCCTTCTCCAAGGTGGCGTCCCATGGCTTTCGACATGAACTGTGTAGGTGAGCCGCAGTTGTCTATGGCTGCATATTTAAGGTTAATAGTTATCTCTGCAAGAGCCTCAGGCAGAGAAAAGTCACGCCTTGGTACAGTTATGAACTTCCAGCATGGGATTTTGTTAACTAATTTCAAGTCACACTAAAAATACAGCAACCCATGTTCATTTCATTGTAATCTTCAGCCAAATGCTTTTGCAGAAGTGCCTGGGGTTAGAGGACAAATGGTGATAACAGTTTTCACAGACTGCTCCTTTTGGGTGATTTTAGATCATGTTTGTTTACTCAAGAGTTTTTGCCCATGCCAGCCAAGTTTCTTTCATTCTTCCACTTGCCAGAGAACCCTGTAGATATACGGACTACACGCTGAATTTTGGGTTTGAAAACCTTCCACTGTTTGGGGTGGGGCTCCCCATATTCTTGGACGTTTGTTCACATGATTCCACTGCTGGAACGTTGTCTTTTGGTTGGGGAGGAACCCATTGAAAGGATGGATCTCAAGATTCGTTCGGACACAGCTTTCAGTTCAACTCCCTGTATCCCTTTCTATGCTGGTTTGATCTGTGTTTTAGACTATTTCTTCTTTTATCTGTCTCTCTGAAGACATTCTTTTCTGCTATTAGTTCTTTGTGCTTCCCAAGCAAGCCTGCCTCCTCACCGATATTAATGCTTTATCCCTAACGTTTGTCAAGGCCTGCACTCTTCCTATGCTGGACTCTTCATATTTTCTGACAAAGCCTGGATGACTCTGTCCAGCGTTCCTAACCCTAGCTACCGTGTAGCCATTTGACTTCCTCTAAATTATTCACTGTATCAGCTAAAGTGTGATTCCATATCTTGTTCCTGACTGGCTAGTAAGTTCCTTATTGCTCTGACCAAATAGCTGGGAAGAGTAGCTTAGGGGAGGAAGGCCTCATTCTGGCCCCCCCATGAGCAGGGCAGTCTGTGATGGGCTGGGGGCATTGTTCCCGGGCTGCAGTGCAGTCTGTGATTGGCTGGGAGCATTGGTCCCGGGCTGCAGTGAGGCAGAGTGCTGACAGATGTACAGAGCATCTCACGGTGACTGTACGACTCCTGCCAGTGCTATACTGGGTCCCCCCTTCTTCCCGGGGCCCGCACCTATTGGAGGGAGCTGTCGCAGTCAGGACGGGTCTTCCTACCCTTAATGGATTCCCTCTGGAAACACCCTCGCAGCCACAGGCAGTAATGCGCCCCACTAGGGTCACCTGCGTCGTCTCCCAGTCCAATCCAGTGGACAGTCAAGGTGAATGATCATGGCTCTTCATGCGAACCTGCTGAATAAATGACAAGTCGGGCGCCCGAGAATGGAGCGATGCGGAAGGCGCCGGAGATTGTGCATGGATTTTAACAGAAAGGGCAGGAGGAGATGCAAGTAACATTGGCTCAGCACCTGACATTTACAAAGTCACTTTCAGTACAATATCCATTTGATTATGGTCAGAGGAAAACGTCACCATATCCATTCTCCAGGCTTTGAAAGGCTCACACGTCAAGGTCATGCAAGGGAAATCACAACTATTTTTTTCACCTCCAAATTTAAATTTTTGTCTTCTGTGCTATCTTGGACTTCCCAGGCCGAAATTTGTTAGTGCATAATGTGACATTGTATCTCTCATTCTTACCAGACAACGTCTTTCCTTCTTATCACAAAATTTGTAACTACTACTTTTACTTTTTCTTTGGAAATAAATGTTAGGATAACATCTCCTTCATCTTCCTCTAGAGGGTACAAAGTCTAGAGAAAATAATTTTGTGGGGGTCACTTTCTATGTATTCTATTTAACTCAAATAAAGCAACAGGAAGGAATCTTCTAGAGCCCAATATTATTTGACTCTACAAATGTGTGGTGTGTGCACTCCCCTTCCTCCCACCCCCACTAGAAGTAATGTTAGAGCTAATGCATTCACCAATCAACCCAGCCGAAATTTAGGACCTGCAGTACATCACAGGGCTAATCACAATGTTTTGGGGGCTTCTGAGCCCTGAGATCACTAGGGAGTTGAAGAGCAGCTCCATGGGGAGAAACAGAAGATGAGCTCACACAATCTTCTCTGGTCTCAGCTGAGTGCACAGCCCACTTCAGCAATAGAAATGACTCTTAGTTATGCCCGAGGAACTCAGTTCAATGAACCAGAGCCCCTGCCACTCAGGTACAGAACAGGATCTTCGCTTGACGACATCTCAAGACGATACTGAGCACACTTTGTATTAAAAGACTGATACGACTAAAGCCCATATGTAATATAACAGAGAATCAAAATGAAAGGCGTTCACAGTAAATTACAGCACTTCATGCATTAATACGAGCCAGGTCATGAAACTTTCAGAATCTATCAACCTCTCTCCATGAACTGGCTTTACATCTAAGAACATCACGAACCAGTTGGTACCAGTGGAGAAAAATGAAGGCAATAGAGCTACCCCAGAACAAATAGGATTCGCATAGTTACAAGGCAGAGATGCTTGCATGTGATAAAACAAGAGGGAAATGGTTCTTAATGAAATGAAAATCATGGGACAGACACAGGGAAGAAATAAGGAAACAGGAACTCAGTGTTCTTTGCAAATGTATTGCTAAACAGATTCTGCATGCTAAGATCTAGGTCTCGGGGAACCATTTTGTTTCTGAGTGATTTCTCAGTACATTCCTGTGGCCTGGAGTTGCTGGGGCATGCTGTTCTTCACACTCATCGATCCCTTCAGGTTTCTCCCCAACACCCCACAAATGGGGCTGAGTCCCCATTGTGTTATATCTCCAACTTTTGGCATGTACTGAGGAACACTTTTAGGCCTGGCAATTTACAACACCTTGGGAGACAATGTTCTCAAGACGCCATAAGAAGTTTAAAATAATATTAGTAGAGCAACTTGTTGGCTGTAGAATAATAGCATATTACACTACTGAAAGCACTCCACAAGTAAGACTGAGAAGATTCTTAACTCCAGGGAGTGTACCTGCAGTGTGTGTAATGACCTGGAAAGGTAGAAGATTTCAGAGTTGAGTTAGTAGTGTGGAAAATTACAATTGCCTCTCCATTTTTCTAGTCTGTCCTTCATGCATGGCAGAGTCAAAGTTTCATTAGGAACACAAATGACTCGGTATTCTACTAAACCATCTCTTATTTTACTTTTAGACCCTGGGCTTAACTGGACACTTGAATTATTAGCATGTTGTTAATAAATCATTTCCTTTGCATGTTTGAAAAAGAAGGCACCTTGCTTTTATTATCAGCAAAAAGTGTTTTGGTTTGTATTTTTTTTTTTACCCAAAGGAAATGAGAACCATTGAAAAAGTACAACATAGAAAGCAAGATTCTTTATTGTAAAAACAGGATTGTCTTCATGACATAGATGACTGCAATTATTGAGTAATCATAATTTCTTTGAATTCTAGTTACTGAAAAATCCACAGGTGGCCAGCCCCTTTACTCTTAGCTATTCAGAGGCTGAGATTGGAGGATTGTGGTTTGAAGTCAGCCAGTCAGCTCAGACAAAAAGTCTGTGAGATTCTAAACTACAACACACACACACACAAACACCAGTTACTACAATTCATCTTCATAACCGTAAGAACTGTCTCCAAAATGCAATTGGTTCCTCCTAATCATTCTTTACTCAAATATTAAGTGGAAATTTGTGTGCTGATTTTTATTAGTCATATATTATTCAAACTTCTCAGATATGTCATGGATTGCTGTGCTGACACTTTTTCTACAGGATCCCAACATATCCATTGTTGTTTGATTGACCTCACCAACTTGTCTGGCTTCTCTAAGCGAGGTGAAGCATGAGCATGGATGTTTGGAATATTAATGCAAAGAAATAATTCTTGATTGCATGCCTTGAAGGTATTTATTTCTTGCTAGTAAATACTGAATATAGATATATTATATAACTGTCAACCACACAAATGATAGAGAGATTGTATAGCAAATAAACTGTGTAGCCAACAAGGAAGTCCCAGTGCTAGCCTGAGGAGATTGAAAAATCTCTAGAGCATGTCTAGATAGCATTAACCAAAGAACATTACATTCTCTGTGTGTGTCTCCTCTAAACTGAGAGAGAGAGGAGAGAGAGAGAGATTTGAAAGCCTCATTTTCTTAGGCTACCAATCAGCTCTGAGTTAAAACTTGTTTATTTTATCCCCAAGAAATTTAAATGGTGCAAAGCTGGAAGGCATTTTTAGGGGAAAGGTAGTCATTTATGTTTGTTAGTTGGGGTCACCAGCGATCCAGAGGTAACGAAAGTGTATTTTAATATCAGACAGGGATCTGTTAAGGAATCTGTTTATATGATGTAGGATGCTAAGAATTCCACAGTAGGTCATTTGAAGTCTGAAGACTCCAACTCCATCTTAATCTTGTTTTCACAAGGGAGATTTGGGGCCTCTTCCACTCTAGATCCATGCTGTACCTCCTACATCCTCTGTTAGATTACCAATACTCAATTTGAATATATTAAGATTTCTATGAAGATGTTGAAAGTAGAGCAAGATGCACATGGAAGGCTGCCTGATATGGGATGTTGGGTGTGTGGAATGGATGCGAGTGTTGCATTTGTAGAAAGGTTGCATGTGTAGAAAGCTACTGTGCACTTTCCATTCTCCCTTATCAGCAGCCCCATCCTGCACCAACTCTGCACAAAACTGCAGGCTTGTTCTCCAATATGCCTGCCATTTTCCCCTCCATCTTCCTTGCTATTTTTCTGTTCTCTAAAAAAGAAAGGGTTGTTAGGACTTTATTTTCCCCAATACTGAGCCACTATATGCATCATTTTATTTATCTCAAACACTTAGCTTTAGGATTTACTGTATTGTCTACGACTAAATAAGTGAATTACAATAATTCTTTACTTGCAACCTAAGTTTAATTTGTATGATGCGCTCCCAGTGAGATTTATGTACTCATTCATCCACATGTCCGAAGTTATCTTTCCCCCTTCGGGTTTTTAACTTTGTTTTTATCTCACCTTCTTGGGTTTAAATTTTTTTTTTTTTAGTAGAACTCTGCAGAAACCCATGGTATATTCCATACAATGCTCCTGAGCACCAGGGCCTTGGCACCGCTATCCAGGCAGTGCGGGATGCTGGGCAGGGCGCCCGGGATGCGCTTGTTGCTGGTGATCTTGAAGTCCACCCTCGTGAGCACTCGCTGCCCTCTGACGTCCAGCTGGTCCAGAGCCATCTTCCTGGAAAGGGACATGGTGACAGCAGCGGAGCAGAGGGGTCACCTGGGCCTGGGGGGATGGGGGGGGTGTGGAGGCGGCTCCTGAGGGCGATGGCTGGTGTGGCTTGGGTTCCTAACGCCCCTGTCCCCGCCCCACCCCTTCCTTCTCCCATCCAGGCTCCTGCTGGCAGCCCTGGGAGAGTGGGTAGGGAGATGCAGCTCTGCGATTGGCCCACGTTCCCGTCAGTCTGGATGGGGAGCCTGTGGCCCCTACAGAGGTCCAAACCGTCCTGCCCAAGTCAGGTAACCCAGGGCATCAGGAGGTCCCCTGGGCGGAGGGAGAGTCGCTCTGGGAAAACAAACAAACAAACAAGCAAAACCAGAAAAGACTGGGCAGGATCTGCTGCTGTTCTGTTCCCAGCAACCTCCTTGATGGCACTGGAACGATGCCACCCCCTTTCCAGCCCATGAGGTTATTAGCACAGCCTGACTTGCCTCCTTTTGCCTCCCTAGAAGATGCAAGCCTTAGAAAGTCAGCTGAAAATAGGTATGGTTTCACTGAGGACCAGAAGTTTAATTAGAAATGAAACATAAGTGAGAATGTCTTTTTGTTTTGTTTTTTGAAAGTCCAAAACTGTATGTGGTTGATTGGATTAAAACTCTCATTTTTTAAAAATTCTAAAACTTCCTGATGTTGAATAAATTAAATCTGTAGAGCGATAATTTTGACAACCAAGTAAATTAACAAAAGAAAAAAGATACCAAATTTTGAAGGTCTTATACGTATCTAATATTTTAAAGCTATTGTTACTCAGATCAATGGGAGATCAATGCAACAGAATAATCTAGAAATAGAGAACTAATTTTATGCCCATCCCATTTTCTAGATGGATAACAAAATACAAAAAAAAGGTAATTATTTTTTTAAATGATGTTGGGATGGCGGGGTGGGGGGAATCTTCAATCTAATATCACAGAGAATCACTGATCAAAAAAGGAGTATATATCTAAGGGGAACAAAAACTAAATAAAACACTTGCCGGGAATGAAGATCTTTTGTTATCTGAAAGTTGGCTAAATTGCTCATACAGATGGCATAAGGTGATAGTCCTAATCTAAGAGTGGAAAACATGACCTCACTGAAAATTTAAAAAAATGTTTATATTCAAAAGATGCCATAGAAAATAAATTGGTAAGTTATATACAGGGAGAGATGGCCTAAAACATTACGCCAGCGACAGGGTATTGCCTGAGGTCTGTTAATCTGGGGATCTGCAAAGCACATTTGCTACTTAAAGGATGAACAGTGAAGCTGTTCAGATTGGTTTGGGGAAGGCAGGAGGTATGCCAGGCACCAGAAGGTACAGTATAAAATAATAAAGGATTTCTTTCTTACAAGCAACACCACAATTATTTTCTACAAATAAGGAGGTTAATAATGATCGTGTGTTATCAGACCTTCTTCGTAAAAGAAATCTAATTTTTTCCTCTTTTAAAACATGGGAAGATTGGTTCTGCCTACTGTTGAGTGTCTAGTGGGCATCTGAATCCGTGAGCTCCTGGTAGAAAATATGCCCTGGGAGTGGGTGGCACCAGAGTCATTCTTTCCGGGATTCCAGAAAGAATGAAAACTGGGAGTAAAGTTCACCTGTAGGCAAACGCATGAGTTGGCCTATTTTCTTGTTGCTCTTGCTGCCCAGGTGTAGGAGAATACAGCTTCCCAGGCCTTTGGATGTAAAATCCCCTTGGAGACTGTCTCAGTTTCTCGACCCTCCACCGCCCGATGGGAGCTGCAAAATTCATCTTTCCTGTTCCGAGGCTTCCTGCTAAGATGAAACCCACAATGCTTCCCGGCTCTTCAGCTTGCAGAAAGCCATTGCAGGGCAATCCAGCTTCTAGTATGCAAGTCAGTCTTATAAATCCTCCTTGGTATATTTTCACAAATCCCACTGGCTCTGTTCCTCCAGGTACTCAGGGCTCTTCTTTTTAAGTCCAATGGCTTTTTGTTTGATTGTGTATGGGGTGGTAGTGGGAGCTTGAGCTCAGAGACTTTTGCTTGCTAGGCAGGTGCTCTACCATTTGAGCTACTCCACAATCCCCTCTTGGGATTCTTCTTCTTCTTCTTCTTCTTCTTTGTTTTTTAATACTGTCTCATTGGCCAGACACTGTTTGCTCACATTTGTGATTCTATCTGTTCAGAAGGCCAAGCTCTGAGGACCAGGGTTTGAAGCCCTCCCAGCAAACAAATCTGAGACTTTTATCTCCGATTAACCAGCAAGAAGCTGTACGTTGAGGCACGATCAATTAATAGAGAACACCCAGTGAAAACAGCAGAAAGAGCTCGAGATTATGAGTGTTTTCGTGCCATCACACCTGCCCCCCATACTTCAATTCAAAGGGAGTTTTGCATTTATGCCCCCCACCAGCCTAGACTCCAATCTCCATATGCATAGTTCCCACTTAGTTGGGGTGTCAGGTACGCAACACCATGCCCAGCTGCTGACTGACTAAGATGTGCCTCTCATTAATTCGTTTGCACACGTTAGCCTTAAATCACAGTCCTCCCAATTTCTGCCTTCTAGGTAGGTGTGATCATCGGCATGAGCCGCTGCCCAGTGTGTTAAAAGTGGAAAAAGTCAGATTGCTTTTACAAAGAAGATATGATAGAGCACATGATAATTTTCAACCTCGTTATTATAGTATATTATCTTGGTTTTGCTTGTAAGAAAGAAATCCTCTATTATTTTATACTGTACTCTGCTGGTCTGTGGACTACCTCCCCCCACTTTCTTGTTTGTGCTATTCCTATCCTCAGTAATGCTCTTGTTTAGCTTCCATGTGTTCAACTTTGCTGAAGGTCACTAGAAAGCAGCGCCGGTGTTCATTTTCACATGAACACACTCAGGTAGGGAAAGCTGACACAGTACAGAAGCTGAGCTTGATGTGGGAGAATTTGCATCCTCTGTAGTCCTCACTACACAGGAAGTGCAGGGGGTGGAGACCAGGAGCATTGAGGTTTGAGGCCAGCCAAGGCAAGACACTGGTGAGACTCCACCGGAAAGAGTCAGCCACGTGTCGGGGCACGGACTTGTCTTTTCAGTTGAGAGGGAAGCTGTAGGTAGGACGATTGCAGTCTATGTGAGATGCAGGCTGAAAAATGAAGAGCAAAATGGTCTGAAGGACTGGCTCAAGTGTTAGATGGCCTGCCTGACAAGTGGGACCCCCTGGGTTCAAACCCCAGTACTAGCACAACAAACAAACAACACAGAAAGAAGAGAAAGAAGAAGAAACAACTGGAAAACAGATAAAAAAGTGAAGAAAACAAGAGAAAAGCAAGTGTTTCAAGGGGGTGACAGGCTTGCTGGGACTCTAAGCCCGGGCTTTGGGGTTACTGTATTCAACAGGAAAGAATCCTTGTGTGGAGATAAATTATTAGACCCTGGTGACTGTCTTAAAAAACTGTAGGCCAGAAACTAGCTGGGTTGGGTGTGCTGTTCCATTTCAAATGCACATTAATAGCCCTATTTGTAATGATTTAAGAAAAAAATGGAAAGGAAAGCAATTCCAAAACATAACCATTTTTACATTTTGTCAGAATAGTTTTAAAAAAAAGTCTTCTTGCTCCCTCTGGTGGCACTGTGTGTCACTGCCTCTGAGTTTCAGAAGAGTCCCTTGGGTGGAGTGGGGATCAGCCCCCAGGACCCTGCGGAAATGACTACATTGCTCTCTGCGCTCTCCCCCAGCGCTTAGGGATAGTAAACCCCGCCTCAAGTCCTGCTGTTCAGGTGAACTGATAGAACATTCGTGGCCACGGGTCCGCTGAGCTCTCCGCAAGGGGCTGGCTACCGGAAGCTGGCAGGTATTCTGAGCGATTTCCAGGATGGCAGAGGCGGAGCGCGGAGACTTGAAGCATGGCCGTTTCCCTCCCTTTTCATGGATCCCTTTGCTGTATTTAGTGAATGCACGTTGTTGACGGATCATCCACGGAATAACAGCTCTCCGGGCTTTGACATGTGGGCTAATTTTTTCTCAAATTATCTTTAAGTAGTTGTGCCATGGAGTTGTCATTTAGCAAAATAGTTCATGGATGCAATCGATGTCGCCCCTTTCAATGTTCTCACCCACCTCTCCTCCCACCACCCCTTCCCTTACTCAGTCTTAATTGTGCAGGATCTATTGGGGGATTCTTGACCACATGGTCCCCCTTCTCCTCTCCACCTGTCTACAGCTTTCCCCTTGGCCCTACCCCACCCCTCCTGCGTACTCACTTCCTGACGAGCTTTCCCCGGAACTTGCTGTGCTTCCGTTAATGCACTTGTTCACACTCACATGCCACCCAGTGTATTTACTTACACACTCGTCATCTCAACCTAGCTTCCACATATAAGGGGAAAGGTGCTTCTGTTGTCTCGCTGGGCTTGACAATATTTTCCCCAGGTCTTTCCATTTCTTTACAAGTAGTATACAATGTCATTCTCCCTGATGGATGAAAGCAGTTTCATGGTATGTATACGATATCACAGTTTGCTTGATCTAGTCACCCATGGAGGGACATCTGGGGCTGGTGCCATATTGGTTTAATCTGACTTGTTTACAAAGTTCCAGAATTTGAAAAGGTGTGCAAAGGGCATGTAGAGCTTTTCACCTATCCCAGGGAGGTAAATAAATGGCTCACCAGAGGTTGTATAGAGAAGACTGTAGACTGCAGAGCCCGGATGGGTTTTGCTCAAGCCCTCTCCATCAGTGAGTGTTTCCTGCCATCTTGTGGTCTATTGTGGAGTTGACTTTTCTCGAGCACGGCTGTGTTTGTGTCAGGGAATAATTCTCACGTGGGAGTATCATTTCTACCCAGCTCCATCCTGGTCCTGCCCATACAAATACGCAGGAGCCGTGGATTGACCTCCATGGCCGTCCATTGTTGGATGGCTCGAGGTATTTCATCCCAGAAGCGCATTTGACTTGACTGGAACCTGCTCCCTTTGCAGGGAGGGAGAAGGCATCTCTGCCGCCAGGCGTCAGCCGGGATGTGCTGAGACCCTGTCATTCCGCCTGCTCCCCCTTCCCCGTCCCGGTGCTCTTTCATGGAAGGTGGAGAAGCGTCCTCCTTAACCCCCTGTGGCTTTCTCCCGAGGTTCCTGACAGTCTGGCCGCTTCAGGTACCTCTTTGCAACCTACCGGGACCCAATAATAGAATTATGTTCCCTTCCTGCAGGCTGTTCTTTTCTATCTCTGCCTCACACCTATTCTTGGCCTTCCTGAATATAGGTGTTCACACACACACACACACACACACACACACACCTATTTTGTGTGTCTGAGATCCCTGCTGACACTCCTCCCACTCCAAAACATACAATGGGATTTTCTATCCTCTGAGAGCACGTTGCTGAGGCCATTAGCTCCCTGGATTCCCTGTGGTTGTGGAAGTGGTACTTGGTTTCATATTTTCTTGGAGATGCCACATGAAGGATCTTTGAAGGCACTCAAAGCAAATTTTAGCATTGAAACAAAATGTAATTTGACTCACCCCTAAGGGAGACATCATAAATGAAGAAAGCCTCAGACTTTTGGGGTATAAATTTTTAGAACAGAAGGAATTTGTAGAAGAAAAAATTCCAAAGAAACTAATACCAGAAACTGGATTTTGTGTGTACCTATGCTATTTGATTGTTTCTTTGATGCTCAGATTTGAAAAGATTTATGTCCTTGTTTGAAACAGGAAAAAAAAAAGGGTTTGGCTTCCGAGTCATCGAATATCATAAGACTGTTTGCAAACACTAAAAATGTATGAATTATGAATACTCTCCCTCTTCAATACCTTCCTTTCTTTAAATTGTATCTAGCAGCGTCTATACTATATTAGTTTTAATTAAGAAATTCAACTTTAAAAATAATTAGGTAGCATAAAGGATTGGCAGCTATGTCAGAAGTATATAAATCTAAGACTGCTCAGGTGAGCAGAGAAATGGGAGCGCACTCTCAGGTGAAGGGGAAAGAGAAGGAAGAGACCAACGTCATTTTATGTCTCGCTTTACAAATGTGTTTATAGAAATGGCAATGAAATGATGAGACACTTGAACCACTGCCAGTTAAAGAATTTTAACCCTGCAGGCTGTGGTTCAACTCTTATTTCATGGATCTGCTTTAATGCTTGATTTAAAATAGACGTGAAATATGAAAGTAAAGAATTGAGTTCATTATGCACAGAAGATGAGCATGCATGTGACTGGAAGCAATGGAGAGGTCAGAGGGCAGAGGTCAACTCCACAGATCTGGCTTTGAGTCAGGTTGATGGGAAGGGACGCCATTACACTGTTAGGCCATTTCTGTCAGCACAAGAATTGTCTATCATGTTGCATTTCTTTTAAGTTGAGTCAAGTGTTGCAATTGATGAAACAAAATAAACATTGATTAAAATGTACAGATGCCCATGAATGATTATTAAATTTAAGACCTTGAGCCAAAATGAACTCAAAGGAAATTCAGCAGAAACTCCTTCAGGAAGGCACAGTGAAATAGACAATTCCGCAGGCTCCGTCCAGTTTGCACATCACAGGAGAGTCGAGAATAACCGAGACTTATTTTATCTCTGTTGTACACAAACAGGTAGCCCTGCACATGATCTTAAGGGTTGGGTGTTCGCATCCAAGAGTCTTGGCCTGTTTGTCACAGCCCTGGAATTCATCAAAGTAGAAGCAGGGGTTTGCTGAAAAGGAATGGTAGCATTACATGACATCACCTTTAGGTAAGCACTAAGGAGACTTCTACTTCTTAAAGATATCAGAGATTTTCCTAACTGTAGATTATTTAGTTAACATGAGCTGTTTCTCCTTGGAGGTAAAATAGGTGATAATGCTTTCTGTGAAGGAAATCTTAGGATTTTTATCTGGGTACAAAACCAGTTGTTTCCACAAGCACTTATTCACCAGATTGAACGGGAATAGTCTACAGTGGCCATTTTGAAAGCCAGCCTTCTGAATTCCTTCCTGGAACACAGTGAGCAAGATGTGCGATTTATGGATGGCAGTCGAGAAACCCAAGAGCTTTGTAAATGGCAGAGAAAAAAAATACAACTCCACTTCCATTAGCATATTTCCCAAGTTTGCCATAATTAAAGAGTTATAATCTTGTGGAATAGAAATAGTATGAGATTTCACACGTAGACATTCTTATCTCCACGGGTAACAAATAGATCGATGGTCTTTGTTCCCTGCACGGGGAGGGAAGGGTTCGCTGGAAGGATGAGGTTATCTCTTGAGAGGAAGGCTGAGAGGAAAGTTGTTCAGGAGTGGGATGTTGTTTAAGGCCTAATTTAAAGGACTCCTGGTCCCCCCCGCCCCCCACCCAAGGTGGACTCCACAGCCGTAGGTCAGCTTTGCACAATCAGAGATCTGTAGCACTTACTACACAGCTTGTCTTCGCAGTTATTTGGGCAGTCTTCACACCAAGGGCCCTTCTTATAAGGCTCATTTATCATGTCAGGATTATTTCCCCTTAGAGAAGAAACAAAGAAAATCATGTGTGATTAAAACCCTGTCACTTGAAAATGTAGGCATATATAAATGTACTGTGTGCAGTCAACTTTTAAAATAAATCTAAGCATGCTTGTGACGTGATATGCTTTTTAAATCTGTAGCTATGACTGGCTTTGACAGGCATTACCAACTATTATGGTCTCATAAAACACTTTTGTCAAGGTAACCTTACTCCCCCAAACCCTTCATAACTAGGACCTTTGGATAGTACAAACATAACAAGCAGGACAATAAAACATATGTCATTAAAACCCGTAAGAACTTGGGCAAATTTTAAAAGGTATGGTTATTAACAGGGTGAGCAAAGAAGTCTTGCTAGGTGCTGATGACCTACACCTGTAATTCTAGAGACTCAGGAGGCTGAGATGTGAGGATCACAGTTTGAAGCCAAAACCAGGTGGCAAAGTCCGTGAGACTCAGCTCCAGCCACCAAAAACAAAAACGGAAAAAGAAGCCAGAAATGGGGAATGGAGCTGGCGAGCTGCCCCCGAGTGGCAGGGGATTACCATTGACAAGAAAGCTCAGGGACAGTGCCCAGACCCTGAGTTCAAGCCCCAGGACTGGCACACACACACACACACACACACACACACACACACACACACACCCCTTAAATGATTTGGCGTTTAATTTTCTCTTGTGCCATGTCAGGAGAAGCTTGATATGAGTTATCTTTTGTAAGAACAACTGGTGTGAAGAAAATGTTAGCACAGGTACAACCCACATAAAGTGCTGGGGGTAGAATGGAAGAATGGGTGCTCTGAAGTCTTAGAGCAGTGACAGAAAGATCTATTTAGTAAAACAACATAAAAATATGAGGTTGTGTATTTGTAGTTGTTTGAGCTATCACGTGAATGCCACTTTATTCCTGAAGATGGGCCTAAGTTGGAAATGTTTAAATATTCATTTCTGGGTTGTTGTTTTTTTGCCAGTCCTGGGGCTTGGACTCAGGGCCTGAGCACTGTCCCTGGCTTCTTTTTGCTCAAGGCTAGCACTCTGCCACTTGAGCCACAGCGCCACTTCTGGCCGTTTTCTGTATATGTGGTGCTGGGGAATCGAACCCAGGGCCTCATGTATACGAGGCAAGCTCTCTTGCCACTAGGCCATGTACCCAGCCTAAATAGTCATTTCTGATGTCTGACACAGGGTAGCCTGGTTCTTTTAGGAACCCATAGGCGGAAGAAGGATGGAGAAACGGCTCTTCCATACTCATGGCAGTAGTGGCAGATGTAGATATACTGAGGCTCCCTGTTTTTGCGACAGGAGGAAACTCCACAGCCAAGGAGAAAAGAAGATGCCCAGACAACCTGGAAAGAGAAGAGATGGCCGGGTCACTCCGCCTGCAATGCCTGCCTCGTTGCCCACGGTGGAAAGGAGCTAGGCTCTCTCCAAGGCCTTCTTTGGGAATGACTTCCCCAACACTCGCAGAAACAAGACTCCATACACACCAGCCTCTTCATCAGATCTAGACAGCCAAGCTGTGAATTCTCCTTAGGAAGGAAACCCAAGGGGCTCTCATGGACTCCGCCACGGGGCTCATCCACTATGACTTGGTCATTTGAGGAAGGCTGCTTTGTGGCTGTAAGAAAGCCAGGGCCAGACCTTGTCTCTTGGTTGGGGAAGAGGAACATGTGGAACGATCCTGATTATCTAGAGACATTTAGGCAGAGATCAAAAGCAGCATGGTGTTTGTCAGAGGAGGAAGGAAGGAAGGAGTGAAGAACTGCTTGATCAGGATAGAGCTTCTCACAGTCGTGGGCCCCGTGGGATCTTTAATGCTGCCCTTTGGAAAGGTTGAGGATGTTTTTAGCAATGTATAGACTTTGCCACTGTAAAATAAAGCTGGGGAGGAAAAAGCAGCTGGATTGCAAGGTGTTATTATTTTCACGCTTTGTAAATATGTTTTAAAAGTAATTTATAAGTAAGACTAATCTTTGATTCCTTCCACCCCACCCCCCTCAACTTTCAGCTATAGAGGAAAGCAGCTTCTCTAAGCCACCTACGGAGGGAATGACCTTTGCTCCCTCTCAAGGTCGTAAGAGCAGCGTCGTGAGGACGCGATGGGGGGTGGGCCGATGGTGACGGGTTCAGTGTGTGTGACTTGGTGTGCCCACGGCCCCTCGAGCGCCCCGGTCACCTGCGTGTAATGGTTGGTTTGCGTGTCCTCGTTCATGGTGGTCCACTCCCCGTATTTGAAGTATCTCGACTCGTTGTACCAGGTTTCAATGACCTCGGCCCATGGGATGGGGGTGGATTCCACGTGCACGTTTTCTCCGCAGAAGGTATCTGAAAGGAGAAGGCAAGGCTGGTGGGGGGGGGTGAAGAGGGGGGTCCCCCCAACCGTGGGACACGTCCAAAGGAAATTCCCAGGGCCATGGGGCCGGTGGGGGGCAGGGCAGGGCAGAAGCCACCAGGAGCTTCAGCAGGAGAATTGGCACTGGGCCACCCCCTCCTGCCACCGGCTCCTGCCGGGAGAATCCCTCGTCCAGGTTTGGTTTTCTTTGAGATGCACTGATTTTTAGGGTTCACAGCTGAAGGTTTGACCCCCAGCTGGGGGTCATCTGGGGGCAGGAGAAAGGGGGGGCTCTAGTTGAAGAGTTGGGTCACTGGGGAGTGTTTTGTGTCCTGGGACTCCCTGGGCATTTGTTTCTCTCCCTCTCCCTATCCCTCCCCTCCATTTCCCTACCCCTCCCCTCCTCCTTCCCTCCTTTGCTTCCTCTCTCCTATCCCTGTTCTCTCTTCCTCCCCCTCCCCCTCCCCCTCCTCCCCTCCCTGTTTTCCTCCCACTGCCTTTCTGTCACCCCCAGGTGAGGCTCCCTCCCCACCCACCCACCCAGCAGCCAGGTTATTCCGTGTCCCCTCCCTCCCAAAGCAAGGGCGGGAGGCGGCCCACTGTGGACTTGCGACGTCATGCGCCCAAAGACAGCTTTTCCCCTTCAGATTGTTGTCTCCCAGGTTTGGCCCAGGGACGGCAGGCCGAGCGAGCACTTACTGGACAGCCTCCTCTCCATCGGGTCGCTCTCCACCATGTCGCAGTACCTGGCCAGAATCCGCGCGTTGTAGGCGGCTTCAGGACTCCACTCCTGCAGTGGCAGGAGACAACACAGCCTGCAATGGCCAGATGTGATTCACAGGCCCCAGGTCCCACCTGGGGGCTGGGGGAAGGGGGGTTCACCTTTGCTCTTCCTTCAGATCCAAGGCTTGGGATATTGTCTGTTGTTTAAACCAAACAACCAACCTTTTCAATCATAACATGACTCAGTCATTCTAGCAGGAAGGAGAGACAAAAGCCTCTTGTCATCATACTGGGGCCATGAATTCACCAGTTAAAAATCAGCTCATTATTGGCCAGCGACAGTTTCCTTCTCAAACGTAGCGATGAACTGAATCAAGATTTCCAGGAAAACCGAGCAGAGGTAGAGACAAAGCCCAGTCATCCACGAGCTGTCCTTACACGAGCACATCTCCTTGCTCCTTTGGACCTCGTGTCTGTGAGTGTGTAAAGGCGCCCATCATTCTTACCCAGAGTCTTCTGTGTGAGGCCCATACAAGCCAAGTGTGATGTGTTCCATCTTTCCCTACACGGCAGGGCCTCTAGGAGCAGAGGCGGCCATGGGCAGGAGCAAGTGCAGCCGCACCGCACCCCCTCTGCTTGTATGGGTCGCCTAACGCCATGGCCAGCACCCCTCATTAGTCTGCTGTCTCTACCCATTCTTTCCTGCCGTGACTACAGGCGTGGTTCTGCCGGCTTCCCTCTATGCACACGGATGAAGGGGAGGACGGAAAGACACGGCTAAGGATCAAACAACTAGTGCGCAACAGGAAGGCGGGGCAGAAGAACGGGGCGGGCTTGGCTGTGTGCCCAGGCTCAGTGTGGGGCACGGGCGCCCAGTGGAAGCCTTCACCCACCGCAGCTGGGCAGCTGCGGCTCTGCCCGGTGCGGCTGGCGGCTGGGGCCGTGTGTGTCCATGTCCCCATCGGGTGGAAGTTTCTGAAAACGACTCTTCGGCTTGATGTCTTTGCTGCTATGAAACAACTTAACTAGCTTGAGCAAAGGAAAGGTTTTACTTGCTTCATCCCGGAGACAGAGGTAGTGTGTGTGTGTGTGTGTGTGTGTGTGTGTGTGTAACTGAACAAGCGTAGATGAACATCGATACTGTCAGGGCATAGGGTAGTAACAGGGAGAATTCCTCTGTACTCACTAGAGAAGAAAATGTGCCCACTGTGATCATCATAGACATTGCTGAGAACTGGAACGGCCCCGGGGTGGCCTCTGCTAGTGCGACTCTGAGACACCCCAGGGTTCCTTTCTCCAGAGAGGATTCATTACCAGAAGGTGGGAGCCACAGACACCTCTGTCATCTCTTCTTCCCCAAACTTGCTCTCACCATCATGATCCCCCCTTCTCTAGGGGATGCCTACATCCAGACATCTAGTCAATGCAAAAACCAGGCCGCCTCTGTCTCTGGCTTCCAATACCATGCTTTCCCTTCAGGTCTCACATTGGTTTATGACGATGATTTATATTTTCTAGCAGCAGTATTTGTTGTCTGAGCCCACATGGAGGCCTGATCTGCTGTTCTGACTTCTCTTCCTGTCCCTTATTGGTCATTTCAGCCTTCAAAAGTTTCCTCCGTTCTCCGCATACTCATTTACACGTAGACAGAACCTCCCTGAGGTGTGACTGTTGGAGGGAAAGGGTAAAGAGATGTACGGAGCTGGGGTCAGGTCCTGGAAGTGGCAGTCACGTGAGTTTAGAGTGTACATATCAGTAAGAGAGGAGGCGGGAGGAAAAGGAGCCCCCATATGGTGTAATGGGGAATAGAATTGAGCACAGCGGCTCTGAAAATCCGTGTGGAAGTTGCTGGAAACTAGACCTATCTCCTAGACCTATCTTTGGCCTATGTCCAAAGCACTATAAGACTATCAAGAGAGATAACTGCATGTCTGTGTTCATTACAGCCTTGTTCACAATAGCCATATTCGGAAGTAATTCAAGGAGCACAACAACCACTGAATGAATGACGAACTCAACACCCATGCACACACACACACACACACACACTCACACTCACATTGTGGACTATTAATCATAAAGAAAAAAATGAAATATCATCTTCAGGAAAAGAAATGGACCTGTAAATCACCTTGTGTGAGGTAAGGCAGACTCCTAGGCCAGATACTGTGTTGTTGTTTTCTTCTGTCATTTGTGGAATACAGACTCCCCCCACACCCCCAACAAGGACAATGATAATAACAATTATGAGACACAAGTATGAACTGGGGACTTGTCTTGGGTGGACAAGTGAGAGGGGAAAGGAGGAAGGGACAGGATCCCGAGGAATGCAGAAGACCGAAGGATGGTCGCATGTGTGTAAGGTTGTACGCAGGTGTGTGTACAGAGATGTATATATGGAGACAGGATAACGGAACTCACTGCCCTTTCCAAATGAGGTGGAGGGGAAATAAATGAGGGAGACGGGGATAAGAATGAAGGGTGAACTTGCTCACAAGAAAGGCCCAGAACAATGTCGCTACAGCCAGCCCCAGACATGCCTCCCCGCCCCCCCCCCCCACCACCACTGTGCCCCTACCATCTTCAGCATGTTCCTGGCTGGAGGATCCACGCTTCTCCGGAGTCTGTTGTGCACGTTGATGATTTCCTCTTGCACTTCCGGCGGATCCGTGATGAGGGCATCGTAGCGGGCTCGAGCTTCTCTGGGCTGCCGTGGAAAATTAAGGATTCCTGTTACCTCTGCCATGTGGAACCACATCGTTGGCACACCTGCGGACTGGATGTCCGCCGTGAGCAAGCGTGCGTGTGCGGCATTTAAAAAAAATTCATAATCCCTCAGATTCCACGTTTCCAGTGCTAGTTGAAGGATTTCTGAATAGTCTTCAGAATATGTCGCTGATCACTCTGCGATCATAGCCTTCGCATTTATAATCTACACTTTGGGCCACGTGGAAATAGTTTCTGTTGTGACATGTCTTGAAATCACCCAGTTGATTCACTGAGTGCTTGATGGTACATTCTCTATACCTTTGCCCTGAACCCCGAAATTGTTCTCTTCCCTTCCCACAAAACATAGGACGCCTCTCTAAGGGTGTATTCCTTGAAGAGTTGACCCTAAGAGCTTTACCTTGAGTATGCATTCTCGCTCATATTCCCTCATCTATCCTTTCATAACGCTTTCTCTAGGATTACTGGGTGGCGATCTGCTTGTCAGTCTTTGCAGAGGAGGGTGACTGACTGACAGTACGTGAATACCACTCCACCACCTCAGCAGCCTGAAGACTGTAGGTTCTCCATAACACCATTCATTGTTTGCTTTTCTTACCTGGTCTGTAGGAAACACACACACACACACACACACACACACACACACACACACACACACTTGCTTTCTATACCAAAACCACAGATTCCATCTCATAAACTAAAATAATAAACTAAAATATGGATCCTATTCTCGGTCTCATTAACTGATGCCAAGCAGCCTGACGTTTACTATACCAATGGGAATCTCGCTTCTGCTCTGTGAACGTTGAAGGTCTTATTTTATTTATTCATTTATTATTATTGTTATTATTATTATTATTCTTTAGTGGCCCTGGGGATCCCACCCAGGGCTTCACACATATCATCCGAGTGTTCGAGCACAAAGCTTCGCATATTAACCCTGTCGCTAACAGACCCTCACACCTTCCTCCACAGTCAGCACCCTCCCGGTTTGTATTTAACTGTGATATACGATGTTCTTATTCATAATCACAAATTATATAGCCCAACTGAAATATTGATAGGCTTCCCTATCTGGAAACAAAAACAACAAAGTTTGCTTATTGTTCCTATTTAACCATGGAAAATACATGGATACATGGCAAGGAAGTAGGTTTTTTTTAAATCTATTTTTCAGTTTCTTCCCTCCCTCCGTCTGTCCCTCCATCCCCTGTCCCTCCCTCCTTCCCTCCCTCCCTCCCTCCCTCCCTCCCTCCCTCCCTCCCTCCTTTTCTTTCTGTTACTGGGGCTTGACCCCATGTCCTTTAGCTCCTGCTCTGCTTTTTCTCTCAAGGCTTATGCTTTACCACTTGAACCACACGGAGATACGAGTCTCATGAACTTTTCTGCCCAGACTGGCTTCAAACTGTGATCTTCAAATCTCAGTCTCCTTAGTGGCTATTATAGGAGTGAAACACCAGCACTCAGCTTTCTTTGCTTTTTTTTTTCTTCTTCTATTACTGAATAAAATGGCATTGACATGGGCACACAGGTTAAGTTCAAGCCCTGCCACATCCCAGTTATTTAGCCTACACCGTGGGCTGAGCTGCCCTATTTTTTTTTTGGTTCATTCCTTGTAATATAACATTAATAATTATTCTTGCTGATAGTTATTGTGGAAGGTAGATGATTAGTCTCCCGTCTTGATAGCTTGCCTGCATTAGTGATTTATTAGAAGTTTACTTGCTATCCATATGTACAAAGCGATTTTGTCCCACAGAGTCCTTACATACTTTGAGGGCGCCTGAAGTCAGAAACCCAGAGGCAGCAGACAGAAACAGAATGCATTTCACTGACATCCCTGCAGAGAAAAGTAAGACAGGAGATTGTAAGTTATTCTCAACTCACCGAGTGATGATTTCTTGGGCCAGAGTTACTTGTGTTCACAGTTTCTGCCAGAAGGGACCTATAGAACTCAGTTCTCTATCAGTTATGGGGGCCTGGGAAAGCATTCTGAAACAGGATCAAGGGTAATGGACTCACAAAAATGTCAATGTCTCAATTCCCAGGATCTTTCTGTTGGGCGGCTAGCTATTACTTAGCAGAAGGTAAAGCAGGGAGATTGTCCCATGTTGTCTGAGTGGTTCAAGGTTGTTGCAAGGGTATTGAATGTGGGAGAGAACACCAGAGGAGGCACCGGCCTTGGTGGGTTGTGAGAGGCTCCACTAGCCATCCCTGGCTTTGAAGAAAGAGGAAAACACAGCAAGGAAAAGTTCTCGTTAGGAGGGCACCCTGTTTGTACTCCTGATTTCCAGACCTATAGATGAGAGCAAGTTTGTATTACCTTAAGGCACTAGGCTCATATCACTTGTTATACCAGCAAGAGAAAACAGAGAGAAGGAAACAGTAAGCTTAGATTTAAACTCTCTTTGTCTGTGGAAAAGACATGTGGTGTTGCAAGTACATTTCTGTGTATTACATTTGAGATATTCTGAGATGTCTGATGGTTCTGCTAAGAGAAATTGTCCCGGAGAGTCAGATAAATCAGTGCCAATTCATCATGTTTTATCTGACATAAACTCCAGGATTATTAACACATGGTTTTAAAAGCAAATAATTTAATCCATTTAATTAAAAAAAAAACCATGAAGAAGTTTTTGTGCTTTGTGCCAAGTGGCTCATGCCTGTAATCCTAACTTCTTAGGAGGCTTGACACACACAACGCTACAGAAGCTTGATAGAACACAGATATAGTCACATACACATGTTATGCTTTATTCACCTTTGAAAAGGGTGTGTGTATGTGTGTTTGTGTGTGTGTGTGTGTGTGCGTGTGTATTTAAAGTGCGGACCTATCTGTGTTCACAATTGGACAGAAAATGTACTGTTTTTGATATAAAAAAGAGCTTAAAGAAGTTGAGATTGGCTGAGGGACGACTGGTGCCATCTAGAAATGAGACCAAGCACGCTTGACTCGTCCCAGTAACTTGCTGATCAGAGTAGGGAGCAAAGCTGAGGAAAACCTGTGGAGAGAGAAACTTGGATTTGGGAGCCCAAGTTCTGACCTTTGGGTTTATGGACAAGTTCCTCATGGAACACAGGATACGGAGAAAGCAGGGAGATCGCCCTAGCCTACACAAGGCTCAGGTAGCCACACTTGGGATAAGAAACACAGGACGGTAAAGTGAACACTTGGACACTTATTGGAAGCATTGGAAGCATACTAGAATGAAAAGGGAACCCAGAAATAATACCTTCTGGCCCAGCACAGGAGATACAAACTTGGAGCCTTTGTGCGGGCCCCGAAGACGTAGCTCAGATAGGGGAGTCACGGAATGAGGCCGAAGGACTGAGAAACGGCCATCGATAGCCAGGAGTGTGGCAGACAGAAAATCCTGCTGATATCAGCAAGTAGGTGGCCTTAGAGTTGAGAATTGCAGAGCGTGATCCAGAGGCTGAATAAAGTTGAGGGGAAGGCAGGGTTACGTGGCCACAGGCCAGAGGCTTTGGGACATCGGCCTGAGGTGTATTCACTAGAGCCATGGGACAGCATGCATCCCAGACCCGACCAGGACTAGGCCTTCAGGATGGACGAAATGGGGACCTCCATGGAGTGGACACTACAAGGGTGGATTACATGGGGGTCTCCATGGAGTACAGTGAGAAGGCCATTGAACCTACAGGTAGTTGAAAGTACACGGGTCCCAGATTCAAGCCAGTCCTCCTGAACAGGAGTATCCCAGAGGTAGCAACCACAAGGACCACCTCATTGGGGTATCCGTTCCTTCTTAACCCAAGTAGTTCATGCAGTAAGTGCAATTTTAACAGTCTGGATAAAAACTGTGATCTAATACTATCAGAAAGTTGAGCCCCTCGGACTGTTTTCTGTAGCTCTTATCATTCTTGCTGACAAACAGACCTTGAACAATTGAACGCTAACGTGTTGTTATTTTTGTGTGGGTGTGGGTGGAATGAAAGGCCAAGGTTAAGGGGAACTACAGAGGGAGGTTGGGGGCCTGCCCTGTGGCAGGGCCCTTAGAATGCATTTCCATGAACTTGTCACCCAAGCACTTAGGAACACACCCTTCCCGGCCTCTGTCAGACAGAGCCTTGGGAAGAATGACCTGTACAGGGTCAGGGTTTCCATTATTAATCTTCTTTGCCTCAGTGAACCGATTATCCCCCGATGAATCTGTAATAGAAATGCACTCAAACTGAAAGCGTTTAGCTTGATCAGTTTGTATCGAAGATCCATGTAGCCACTGTGGAGTTCAATCTGTGTGTGCAGGGGATTTCTAACACCCCAAAAGATCCCCCGTGACCCCACTTAACATAGAGTCCCCAATCATGACAACTATCCTGGCTTTCATAACTGCACTGTTGTTGGTTTTTGTTGTTGTTGTTGTTGTTGCTGTTGCTGTTGTTGCATTGGGGTTGGTATTCCCGGTCTCGTGTTTGCTAGTGAGGAGTTCTACCACTCGAGACCCACTTCCCACCCTCGTTGCTTTCATTATTTTTGAATTATTTTTGGTTGGGTCAGCTTGAACCATAATGCTTCTTCTGACCTTTCCCAGGTAGCTGGTTTGACAGATTTCTGCCCATCGCAGTTAGCTTTTTATTAGTTGATACGGAAGGTGGGGCAGTCATAACCTTCTCCCCAGGCTGACCTGGAACCTTCATCCTGCTGATTTAATCCTCCGGATTGGCTCAGATGAAAGATATGAAGCACCATGCCTGGCTGGGCTATCAGTGTTACATACATACATGCATACATACATAAATGCGCATAGGGACACACACACACACACACACACACACACTTTTTTTCTTTAGTAGGAATAGAACAGAATACAAAGAGATTCACACCTACCATCAACTGATTCATGGCAAGTTGAGTAAGGAAATGTCAGTATTCTATCTAATAGAGAAAACAGGGAATTTGAACCTTACCTCATTCTATAAATAAAAATTATTTAAATTTGAGTCACAGATTTAAAATGGAGCACTATCATTTCATCCACAGATCCAAATGTGAAAACTATCATATTTATATGACACAGAGTTCAAAGTGACTTTCAATGGTCATTTGAAGTGTCCAGTCACATTTCTTCTAAGAACATTCTTTTGTCTCTTCCTCTTAGATTTCTCTCACTTGAGCCAGTAAGTTCCATCACCTAACTTTTAAGCTGTAAAAATGGATGTATTTACATCTATAATTTATTTTACTGATATATATATTCTGTAAACCATATATGATATTTAATATATAAGAGATATACTGTATATATTACTGAAGGTAAGGTTTTCTAGGATCAAAGCCCATGAGAATGATGAGAGAATAGAACTATTAATGGAACAGATGGCAATTGTCAAGGGAGTGAAGATGAAAGAAGAGTCCAGAGAGAAAAGTTGTTCAAGGAACTTGAAACCTGGGACCAAGTGAGGGCACCAAAGCCTGTGACTGAGGAATCCCAGATAAAGCATCAAGACAATAGAGGCGTGAAGAAAGGCTGGAGATGAAGAGGTGAAAATGCTGCCGAAAGAAGTTTGGACAGTTCCACCTGCCCCCTTGCTCCAACAGAGTCTGCCCTCCTGTCATGGGAAAGCTAAACCTTCCATCTTATTATTTATGAAATGTCCAGTGAGTCAGCAAGGTCAAATTTGAAGCCAGTCTGCCTTCAGATAAAGAGGAGAGGCAGGCGCACTGGTTATTCGAATGTGAGCCTCTCGTGCTGGCTGCTCCTTTCCTTCCTTAATAAAAAGGTTTAGCAAGGGTCTATTTTAGTCTAGCAGCATTGAAGTAGCGAAAAACGGAAGAGAGAGAAACATCACTACTGCCCACGCTGAGAAGTCAGAGCTGAAGACTTCAGGCTGGTTATTGGAACACCAGCTTCACAGCTGACGAAATAAAAGATGACCATTTTAGCACGGATGGATTTACATAATGTTCATTATGAGCCTTGCACCCAGAAGTTCATGAAATGGAACTCAGCAAGTAGCATTACTGGAGAGTTTATCTTATGAAAAAATCCCTTCCTGCTTTCAAATGGCAAGAGTAACTGCCATTGACTTTTAGACCACATGGGTGTCTTGCAGAGATTCTCCTGTTGAGCCTTGGAGCCATAGCACTGAGGACTCACACCTAGGAGTCTCCTTTTAAAATGAAGCAGTCTAGCAGAGGTGCTAAATAACTCACCAAAGTCCATCACCGAAGGCTACTCCGCGGAGACCGGCCAGCGTCCTGCGAAGACCCAGGCATTGGTTTGTGTTGTGCAGTCTGCTGTGAAATGACTCTTCATGAGAAAGATGTGCTCAGCGAGGCGGACAGTACAGGGGAGTTGATAAGAGCAGATCATGGACGAAGCACAGAGGGCATGCATGCCAGAGAGTCACTGGGCGGCTAGGGCCTGCGACACTCACGCGTCACGATTATACATCTATTTTCTAGCTGGTGTTCTTGGCAATGTCTAGAATATGCACCAGGGTTAAACAGAAAAACTCTGGGCTATGGGAACATTCTTAGGGAGACTTTTGTCCGGCTTGATAAATCTGGAAGTCGAAAATAGTGTCATAATAAATATGAATCCGTGAAAACACTAAATATCCAAAATTTCATTTGAGTTAGGTGGTATGAAATAAGCAGAACTTTTTAAAGCAAAAGAAACAGTCGTATATAAAAGTAGGAAAATCACTCCGGATCTAGGCAGATGTTTTAATTCATCTTGCTTTGCTGAAAGCTTCGGAAATGGCATATATATTTGTGTATGTGCACTATACTTAAATCTCTCTCTGCATAGCTTGCTGGTATCTCTTTGTTGATTATATTTGGAGAAAAAAAGTCATGATTTAATCAAATATTTCCCTCTCATCGCTCCTGAAAAAGGTCTGTTGAGTGTCTGAAAAAGAAGAAATTAACTAAGAAGAATATGGCCACAAATCATTTTCTGTTAGCACTGAGAAAATTGAAACTTTTAAGACAGTATTTTCTGGCTTTGATAGTTTTAGAGTGAATGCCTAGAACACAGTCAGCAAAAAAGTAAAACTAATTACTTCTTAAAAATTTACTTGTTCACTTATGGCCGGGGTAATTGGGAGAAGGAGAGGAGAAAAGCATTAAGTTGAACTAGCGTCAAAGCTGATCTGTAAATTCTTTAATGTTTCAGAGACATCATTTCACATGATCTCGATCATAAAACTCTCAAATTACTGAGCACTCTGCTGTAAGAAGAGAACTGGGAAAGAATTCTGTTTCCTCAACAGACCAGCATGGTTTATATACTGGGAAATGCATGATTGTCATTTATTTCTTGCTACACTGCTGTTTATAAAGAAGTGTGTTGATTCAACAGCGAGTCAACTGTTTATGGAAAGTTAATTGCTTTTGGTTTTATCTGTTGCTCCTGTCAATCTCTGGCATTGCTATACTGAACACAATGCTGTCTGTATTTATACCAATGATGACTTCATATAGAGCCGCTATCCAGCTTTAAATATGGTCTTAAAAGAAGTTGGGAAGTGTTGGAAAGCGGAGAGTAATTTGATTTGCATGTGAGCTCCCAAACATGGTTGCCAGTTGGCTGCTTCTGTTCATATCTCTCCTCTTGCGTGATTGTTCTCTTTCTGCTCAAGCTCTGTGCATAGTTAAGAAACGGAATGGCTTTTCCCCTGAAAGAAATCAAGAGCACATTTATCTCACATATAATACAAAAACATGATAGAGTATTTTCAGTTGGAACTATCCCAGAAAACCCTGGGGAGATAAATGAAGACGAATGTGTTTATAAGCACATCATATTTGTTAAAATATATGCATGGCAAAAATTTTAAAATCCATCTTTCGCTTAGAGATCAGAGACAAGAAATGTTAAGAAGGCATATATAACGTACAGTGGGGAAAAAGAAACGAACCTTCACAGTTACATATGATTTGAAATTGTTATTTATGCAAGAAAAATTATAACAGCCCATGTGCACGATGCAGTCTTGTCACACCTTTCATGAGGAACGTCACTCTGATTTATGGGTGTATAAACATTTCTTTCTTCTTTTTTTCCCCAATTGACTGGTTTCATTATTATGTCCCATTAGTCTCAGAGACCTTCTCCATTTCTCTTTTCTTTTTCTCTTCTCTCTGAGTGAGCCATTTGGGCTAACTTCTTTTCCTACCATGCAGTAAAATTACAATTAAGACTTCAAAGGTACTTCATATTGCACAGTCATATTTGTAAACTTCTCTAAGAACTTGGTCCCAACTCTCTTGAACTCCCCTCCATTCTTTAGTTTTAATGGAATAAAGATGATGTCATTCTTTTCAAGTTTAATAATTTAGTTTTCAATTAAAATACAGAAACACCCAGGATTCCTGACCTCTGTCATAAAACTGCAAGGAAGTTATAACAATGAGTTTTGTATGTTATCAGTGCTCAGAACAAACCAGACGGACAAATGGATACCCAGCTTTTGAATAATCAGTGAAAAAATTATTCTTCCCTTAGACTAACACAGCTCAAGGTCATCATAGTTTGGATTGTAGGGATCACGTCAAGATGCTCAGTAGATTGGTCAGAGCCAGAGACAGTGAATTGTGGAAGGAACGTATTCAAGGATGTACCAAAGTCGAGGTTCTCTTCTTGGGGGACCCCAAGTGAATCCCAAGTGACTATGAAAACTACTGTTTTGATTCTCTTTTACTCTTGTGCTTTTCCTTCTCTCTGATGATTGTGGGGTGTGTGTGTGTGTGTGTGTGTGTGTGTGTGTGTGTGTGTGTGTGTGTGTGTATTTTGCTCATGGACAAGCAGTCAGTAGTCCTTAACTAGTAGAAACGTGTAGAAAGAATTTGGCTGTGACGTGACCAGTTGGTAGTCTTGTCTGTTGGAGGACACACATCTGCTCTCCTGAAGGGAGACATAATTCCAAGGGTACTATGATGGAGTGTGGAGGTTCGAAGGCTTGCTCACTTGTGACCTGTGCCTGAAGAAATGAGCTCTTTGGGAGTCTTTTTCAAGAAAAGTTTTGGTCTCGTATGAAATATTTTCCTATCTCCAGATTTCATTACTAAATTATTATATTAAAAAAAAGGACTCTCTTTGCCCTATCAGATTGTGTTATGTGAAAGGTTAGAATGTACTGGCAGTTCTGGAGATTACTTTATTCAATCAACTACCAGGTTCACTGCTGAGGAACTGCCCAAAGAAAAGAGGGAGCGTGAGGTCCTATGGAGGGAGGAAAGCACAGGAGCCCCGGATCGGGTATGAGACACGTAGGACGCAAGCACCAATGCGTCACCTCACAGTGCGTGAGGGTAGATGGCCCTTTATAGCAGGACTGGCCCTTGCGAGGGAGGAGCATTCCTTTTCTAGGGCTCAGATAAAATTCAGCAGTGTCAGCCATGTGTTTTCAGAGAGTCTTTGAAAGTACTTGTCCATTTTCATTTTGTCCCCTTTCTCGGTTCCCTTGTGCCACTCTCTCTGGTGCCAGCAGCCCTCGGGTGGAGGTCAGGCAATGGTTCAGGACCACAGTTTGACAGACCTGCCAGAAACCCAACCCGGGCACTCATTGCCTACTCTTTATCTCTTCATATGACGTGTGGAATAATTCTCTTTAAAAATGAACAGTTAATATGGTAAATAACATCTGTGTGGTACAGTAATGTCTGTGTCATTGTTTTTACAGTGTAAAGGGGATATAATTTCATCTTCAGGTAGTCATTTGCTATGTAACGTGATAGCATATGTAGCATATGGAGAAATTAATAAAGAAAAGCAAATTTCAACTGCTACAACTGACATTGAAAAATGCTCTGGCTCCCACAATTGTGTGGCAAAGTTTTCTCAATTCTGATGGACTTGTTCTTTGTTTTATTGATCTAGCCCTTTCCGACAATGTACATGATTATTCTTTGTCTTTTACGTAATGTGCCTACATGTCACAGATTTCCTGGCATACCAGAATACTTTTTAATTATTTCCAATGAAATAATTATCTCCTGGTATTTCTGTAAGAGCAGAGCTTCTGATGAGCAGCTCGTTCCAAGTGGTTAAACATTGTCCAGTCTTAAAGGTATGCGGATCTGATTTTCTATTGGAAGCATCCTCAATTAAATACAGATTTTTCTGGGACCGTCCCTAACACTTCTAGTTCTTCTCTGTTTGACCCAGCCCTCCTTCACTGTTGCACAGAATCCAGACTTCATTCTGGTCTATGTAATTGGCCATAGGCCCTTTCTCTTCTTGAAAATAGTTGATTCACTCTTCTTCACGAGATGCAGAACTGTTTACTATTTGACATGTTAGACACAGCTCATGCTTCCATTTCTACTAGGTTCATCGTTTAAAAATATTTTGATGTTCAATTCGTTCTGACTAGCATAAATAGTTATGCAAATAGTTTATCTTGTGACATTTCCATATATGTTATCTAAGTACATTAGTCATATTTATCCTTTCTATTATCCCCCCTCTATTATGCTTTCTCGTTGAGTATTGTCTTTTTTATTGTTGTTGGACGTGGGGCTTGAATTCTGGGCCTAGATGCTGTTACTGAGCTCTTCACCTACCACTTATGCCACAGTGCCACGGCTGGTGTTTTGGTGGTTAAATGGAGATAAGAGTCTCACAGAATTTCCTTCCCAGGCTGGTTATGAACCGTGATCCTCAGTAGTAAGCCATAAGCCTCCTGAGTAGCTAGGATTGCAGGCATGTAATGCCCAGCTGAGTATTGTCTTTAAAAATAGTCTTTAGGCCTTTCAAATGGCAAAACGTGAAAGTTCCCTCCTATCCTGACTCCAGAAAACACCCTTTCATTCTAGGAAGACTCACAGATCTGGATGTGGTTCATAGAGCAAGATGGAAAGACAGAACCAAGAATTCTATTCCACACTATAAAGACACCACGTACGAACCTCTTTCTGTCTTTAATCCTTGAATTCTTTTCCTTGTCCTATGCTTATGGATTAAATTAAATCTGAACTCTTATTTCTTCAGGGGTGGATCATCACCTTGAATAAGTAAGGAAGGCTCTAGAGAAACATGGAAGGGTTGTTTACCTCTTCTCAAAAATGAGTTTCGGTCAGCCTCTCGCCCTTGTATTTCAGTCATTCATTTATATCTCTACTCCTGAAATTGGATTAATAATCATTCTTTTAAATTTTGTATGTGCCACAATACTTTCCTAATTTTGTTTGTTGAAATATATATGTATATATATATATATATATATATATGTCACCAGATTTATTGCTCCATCCCAGTTGCTAAAATCTCTCAGAGTTTTTTCAATTCTGAAAACATTGTAAGCAGGAAAACCAAATATCATCACACTATTATCATGACATTTGTGAAGCTTTGTAATTTATTCTAGCGAAGCAAAGATCGAGTACTCTCTATAGGTTAAAACATTACCAACCATGTCACATTTTTGAGTGTGAGAAGGTTGGGATTTTTGAAGCAAGACTTCTAGATGGTCCTCAAAGGGCTTTCCTGAGTCTGGAAGGAGAGGTGACTTGGGGATTCCTCCGTCTGGGAGCGCAGGGTGAAATGTGCTGTGATTCTAGCAGCGCCCACGAGGAGTGCAGATGGGGCTGGAGATAGCCAGGCAGATGGTGCCAAGGCAAGAGCGGCAGGTGCTGGTGAGGGAGCGCGGAGCAGATGGTGCCGTGGCACGGGACGTGGCAGCCTTCAACGGCGAGAAGGGTAATAAGTTCATGTTAGAAGATTCTGGAACAGCTGTCCCGATGCGAGCCCACTGTGAGGTCATTAATTTCAATGGTTGTTGGTTAGTGTGCACTGGTGTTCGTGTTAGGGAAAGACAAAGTAACGGTGAAGGGGCAGAAGGGTGCCCCCATTACTCTATAGCCATGGGCTCGGTGCTTTCAGTCATCTGCCTGAATATTCTTCCACATGGGTAGACTTGCAGGAAGAAGAAGGTGATAGAATATTTGAATCTTTACAAGCCTAGCAAAATGACATGATCATCTTCTTGGGCTTGATTTATTTTATGGTATGAAAACTTGCAAATGCATAAGAGGTACCAATTCCTTCATTCATTTACCAACCTGCTAAAACAAATATTCTAAGAGCGGTCAACATAGATATTATAAATAAGCTTTCGCTGAAGACTCTTACACACACTACATTTTGAGTTACCATGTAAGAATATTTGGTGGGAAATTGGAAAAATGCAAGATTCGGTATGAGTAAGTTAAATTGTAAGCGAAAGAAATTATATATCTGAGCCAAGCACCAGTGTAATCCTAGCTTCTCAAGAGGCTGAGATGTGAGGACCATGGTTCCAAGGCGAGCAGGGTAGAAAAGTCCCCTGGAGATGCTTATCTCCAATTAACCACTCAAAACACTGAAGTGGAGCTATGGCTCAAAGTGGTAAAGTGCTAGCCTTGAGCAAAAGAGATCAGAGACAGTGCCCAGGCCCTGAGTTCAAGCCCCATGACAAGGAGGGAAGGAAGGAAAGAACGAAGGAAGGAAGGAAGGTAAAAACTACAGACAGACAGACAGACATTGTATTTCTGTACTTATGCTCTTGGGAATTCAGGCAAGATGATTTGAATGCAATAATGGGTGGATCTTGGTAGTCAGTCCTTTTCTTCTTATTCTTCTTCATCTTTTCGGTCTGCATGTGTCTATTGGGTCCTTTCCAGAGACTAGGAAGTTTATTTTTAAGTAATTCTTCCAGTTGTCTCTGAAAATGGTTCTGTTCTGAGCTGGGCTACCATCCATGCTGGGAAACAGGGACTGCCGGGTCTGCAGAGGGCGTGGCGTCTGAGGAAAGCAGGTAGGCTGGACAGGGAGGGAGGGGGTGGACGTGGAGATGGCAGGGGCTGAGGCAGCTCAGTCCAGAACATGGTGTAGGTAGGTCTGAGAAACAACGTGGAACACACAGAGACACTTGGGAATTGAACTATATTTTGTAAAAATCAAACAAAATGAATTTACCTACACAATTGAGAATTTCCTTTTAGAAAGACCTTCCTGTACTAATTTTATCAAAAGACCCCCTGAAATTTTAACAGTCTGAAGAGAAGAATTCTTTTCCCGACTCTAGCCTTCTCCTTCAAAATATGGCCCTTTAAAAGCAGAAAAGATACAAGAAAACAAACTTTTTTTGAATAATTCATTATGGCATCTAGAACTTATCATTCTAGAATTCTTTTAGGGCAAATGTAGCGATGAATAACCATACTTTACACATGGAAATTCCATCCATGTGAAAATAAAACTGTACTTGGTTTTCTTCTGCTGCTTTTTTTAAACCTGTTTTTCTATAATGGGAAAATGTCCCATCTAATAAGTGAATTTACACATCTTCTGTCTTAGCCATTTACAAAAACTTTAAGGTTTAAAGTTATCCATCCATCTGTGGGCTTGTGAGAATATGAGAAAAAGAGTTATCAAGTATTACATGTTGACAAAATGCTGAGCTCTAGGTGGGCATTTTCACCAAAGTCCTACAGAGAGGTACGGCAAATTGTCCCATTTTTGTGTGTGCTGTTGTTAGATTGAAGGACCTCAGACATTAAGAAATTAAGTAACTTGGCCAAGATTTTGTAGGTGGGAGGAGGAAGACTTGACGGCTTTTCCTGTCCTGTGAATGTGTTCTTAACCACTTTGCTTGTCCTGCTAGTGACTAGTCTGACATAGCCCTTGATTTCCAAATTTATGCAGCAAGTGCAATAATATTAGCACACAATCTAATGGAGAGTATAAAGTGAAACACACACACACACATACACACATGCATGCACACACATACATGCACATGTACCCATCTGTATTTCAGTAGCTAACTTTAAATAATTCTCTGTTTTTCCATGATAGGAGGAAATGGTATATTCCTGATTTAAGCATCTGAACAGTTGAAATGGCCAAATTAGAGTAGATATTTCTGTTTCCTTTTGTCATCAAGGAGTAGATTTATAGCCCATCATAACTTCTAAACATTGAAATGCTTTCAAATCCCTTTATAACACACACACACACGCACACGCACACATTTCACAAGTCAGGTAATAAGTATATTCCTTTTCTTCTGGGTCAATGCCACCCTTCTTTTATTTTCCCCCAGTTTCTCCCTCCCATCCCTGTCCACTAGCTGCATAAGTCATTTTCTACATGGTATATACTGAATATCATGATTGCCAAATCCCCTTTTCACTTTTAAATATTTTAGATCCCTTTAAAATATAAATCCCCTTTTAAATGCAAAATTTAACTTTAGAGTAACAAAAGTTCTCATTTATTTACATTTTTGGGGATAGGGTGAAGGCCTGGGCCCTGCCCCTGAGCTCTTTATGTTCAAGGCTAGCACTCTACCACTTGAACCACAGCTCCATTTCCGGTTTTCTGGTGGTTAGTAGGAGATAAGAGTCTCAAAGACTTTCTTGCCCAGGCTGGCTTTGATCCATGATCCTCCCATCTCAGCCTCCTGAGTAGCTAGGATTAGAGGCATGTGCCACCAATATCTGGCTATTTACAACTTCAATGATAAACTTTCTATATAACCCACAGACATACTTCAAATTTTCACCCTGGTGTCTTATTCACACAATCCTAAGTTTTTCTCCTCTGGTAAGTTAAAGTGTGGGTACCTTGTGAAATTCTGGTTAACTTTTTTTTTTTTTGCAAATATTCAATTAATAAGAGGTTATGTAGTCAGAGAATTTTCCCATTACATTGCCTTCTGTCAGTATCTAGTAATCACGACTAAGAAAGTAATTAATTTCCATCTTCAAAAAAATTCCTATAGGAGCAAATGATATTTTTTTGGCAATGTGCATGAATACTTGAAGTGGTGCCAAAAATAAATCATGGGAGAAGGCCGATTGTCAGGATGCTGCACCCAAAATGGGTTCTTGTCAGCATCTAGCAGATGCGAGGGGTGACCTGGTGTCAGGTCATGTTCCCGACGAGACTTGGCAGTCCTTTCAGAACGACAAGCCAACGCATGTTAACCTCCGCTGTTCTCTAAAATCTCTGCAGCTCATTAACACATAAGCAAGCCAAGCCTCCTAACTCTCCACTGGTGCTAATGAGCGTAGTTGATCCTCAAGGTAAATAACCCAGAGAGTAGATTACATTTAACACCTATGCAACTTATAAACTGCCTGCCCAAAGAACTTTTAGTTGAGGAGGAGCAATTGAACTTGGGAAAGGTGATGTTTATTCCAGACAGAAGGGCACCAAACATGATTTTTTTTTTACAAGAGCCTTTCCTTGGGAATCTATGTAAGTATCATAACCAGAGACCCAAAAACTTGATTGTAATTTTTCTTTGCTGTTCCTTGCTTAGAGACACAGAGGCATAGGAGGTACACTTACGTTATGGTAACCGGTCCCAAACATGCCTTGCTTACAACGCAAAATGAATTTAACTCAATGTTTGAACACACTCATCTCTTTGTTCTTTCTAGACACTTACTCTGAAAACTGTAAAAAGGATTAAAAACCAGTTTGCTTCTGTTTTCACAAGCAGGCAATTTCAGAACGACACCGCAGACTCATTTTTAAGAAGGCTCTAAGGAAATAATCATGCGTCTTTAACTCTTCTTCTTGCCAGGTCCTTGTCTGTCCACTCAGAGGGACTGGCCCCTAACAAAGCTTCCAGCATGCTTTTTTCTGCTCCTCTTAGTCCTTTTGAATATACGTTTAAGCTGGGTGCAAGTGACTCGCACATGCAACCTTAGCTACTCAGGAAGTTGAAATCTGATGATTAGGGTTCAAAGCCAGCCAGCTGGGGCAGGTTGTCCCTGAGACTTTGATTGTCAATAAACCACCAAAAAGCCAGAAATGGCTCAGGTGGTAGAGTGTTAGCCATGAGCATACAAGCTCAGGGAGAGTGCACAGGCCTTAAGTTCAAGTCCTAGTAGCAGCATAAAAACAAAGCAAGCAAGCAAACAAAAAACAAAGATATATTTGCAATATTAAAACTCAGATAGTAAGATGGAGACTACTTTACCTTTAGCGTTAAGGGCTTGTGTTGATGATATATTCATTGAAAGGCTTCACTTTTCAGTCTGAAACATGTAACAGTTTTATAAAATATTGTGAATCATGTATTTACTCAGAATACATTAGTGCCTGAGCAACGTGAGGCTAAAACATAGACTACAGTGTTAAAATATTTTAACGTTCACAACAATGAATGTGGTGTATGCTTATCGCAACCTTGCAGTGAATCAACTTAACAATAAGATGTTAAGTGTTTATTTAAGGTCACATAACTACAAACTTTCTTGTGGCAGAAATTAATGTTTTTCTACTTCACAAATGGCCTATCTTCTGGGTAACACTGAGCTACAGAAAATTTCCTTGCTCTGACCTGAGATTCATGGTCAGTTGGGTTTACTGCAATCGTATTGAATGCCTTCTCCCAATGAGAACTACCCTTGTGCTATATAGCAAGTTTACACAGCACCTTCATGCTGAAGTGAATTCTTCTCTGACTAGTGACATTGTTTACGAAGAGTGGCCAGATGGACTTCAAGAACACCAGCAGGACAGGTCATTTTTCTTATCTTACAATTCTTTAACATGAGTCTTTTCCATTATCGATCTCCTTGATTCTCATTATTTTGTAACAAAGAATCTGAAATGTGGTTCCTGTATTTATCTGTTTGCAGGCAGCTTTAAATCATTTCATTCAGTGTAACAACTGAAAGGGCAAGACGTGACAGAATAATGACTTAGGAAGGACTGGAATATGCAAAGCATTTATTAAAAGTATTGTTTGAAGTCAGGCACGTGGCTCAAGCTTTTGTAATGATAGCTACTTGTGAGGCAGAGATGGGGCTATCTGTTCTAGGCCAGCCCTCCCCTCCCCTCCCTTCTCCTCCTCTCCCCTCCCTGCCCTTCCTCTCCTCTCCATTCCCCTTTCTTCCCCTTGCCCTTTCTTTCCCTTTCCTTCCTTTTCCTCTTGCTAGCTCTTTCTTTCTCATCTTTCTCTTACACATGCCTATGCACATATTCTTTTAGTTCTTGATGGATATATTTTGGCTTCCTAACGTTGTACTCATGGATTGAATATATCAAAACCTTATGACATTCAGTATACAAACCTTAAAATTATATCTGTTCTCTCTGCTTGAATCCAGAAAATTTACACTTGGTTATATCTTGTGGTTTTTCTTTTATAACCTAAAATAACCTATATTCTTTATGCTCTTTGGATTTTGTAGAAGACACAGTTTATCATGAAGCTGTCCAAGGATAAACAAAGTTTCTAGAAAATGCTTTGGGGATGTCTTCTGATAAACCTGTTGGAGTTAGTTGACAATGTATCCTCATACTCCAAACACACAGTGTGATAGACAAAACATGATTAGTAGATAGTTATAATGGCGTGCTCCTGCTCAGTGGGCAGATTCAATTTATTTCAGGATCAGAAATGAATGAAAACAAACAAAATGTCCATGGAAGAGACAAGCCTAGAGTTCTATACTACTGGCAAAAATTAGTAAAGTTACTGAGTTCAAGCATAGGGAAGCAGCCACACAGTTTCCACCCCACTGCAAGGGAGCACGGATCTACATAGGGACCACCTGTTGGCAAATACAAGATGGGAACCCTGTAGTCGATGGTGAGCATAATTCCAGGAATATGAGAGAAAGGTAGGGACAATCCCTAACCAAATATAGGCCGAGCCATGCCCAGACTTTTAAACTATATGGGTTGTATGTCTTTGAGATCGCAATAGAGAACCACAGACATAGGAGCTAGCTCTCACCTGAGCAGTAAGGAGTCCCGGGTAAACAAGCGCATATCTCACAAACACACGAGGACACAAGTGGGGAGAGAAAAGAACCACACAGCCAAGAAGTCATTTCCAAAATATGGTGCCACAGAAAACACTGCTGTCATGGAAGGTTCCCAATAAGGGATCACTTCCGAGGTAACAGACATAGAAGAGTAATCTAAACAGAACTTAAAATAAGACTAAATGAGCTTCCTTAAAAAAATATGACTAGCATTCTGCAAGTAGACAGAAGGCTATGAAAGAAAATCAGTTGGATAAGTATCAAGAACTGTTGGATGTGGAGAAAGAGCAAATTATTAATCTCAGAAACAAACAAACATTCCCAAGGACCCACGTGTATTACCCCTCCCATGTAAAGGATGTCTTAATTGCTTTAGGATTGAGTGAAAGGAGCTGTTTTGGTTGAGTAAGACCTGGGAATAACCAAGGGTATTGTCCACTAAACAGCATTACTTTCGACTCTTCTTCATGAAAACCTGAGCAGAAAAGAAACAAACCGTTAAGATGACTAAGAGTTTACTGGACTAAGAGCCGCTGAACTGACAAGGATTTGGTGAACCTAACATTCTCTGAGCTGATCTGTGAAGAAAGAGCAGAGCACAGACAGAAAAGGATCAGCGTGCCTCAATCATGCATCTTAAAGACAGACTTTCCATCTACTTCTGTCTCCACTTTCCCAAACACCAATTGTTATGTATTTGGAATATATGTATTTATCCCAAGTATATAATGTCGATAAAGTAATCTGCCTACACACTAAAATTACCCGTAACACCTTCCACGATGGTTGGGCCACTCATATTCTACCTACATAGCATTTCTATAATAAGAAGCTTTCGGGAGAACACCACTAAGGTACTATATTTACACTGAAGTGTGTGTTTATTATAGTTAAAGAACGATAGAACATTTGTTCAATCATGTTATACTTAACATGGCTCTACTTAATGTGAAATAAAAAGAAATTCAGAGAGGCAGCCCAGTAAGGCCCTCAGGGTCTGGATTGTATGATGAGTGTTGAAAACGTTCAGTGAGCCAAGAAACTGTCAGCGGCACGAGGCCTGGTGCCAAGAGAGGCCCAAGCAGACTGTGCTGGGCTGGCTCCCTTCTCTCCCTGACAGCGATTCTGATGGTGGGAAGAACCCCACTGCTGCTGTCCTGCTCCTTGTCAGAACCAGAGGCCACAGGCCGGCCTATAGACAGACAGCGCTGTGTCTGCTAGGAGCTGAACAGAAAGCGTTACTAGTTTGTATAAGATAGATTGGGACCAGAGGCCCACTTACATCTAACAGCTGCAAGGTGCAGAAGCAAGACTCTGTGTTCCACAGCTACGATTCTGCCTCATAGCAAGTATGATTTGTGCAAAGTTAAGGGAGTTGAGGGAGTGTCCTCTTTGTAATTCCTCAAATGGTAGGTTTAGTTCTCCTGCTAAGACATCTTCATGACTGCCCAGAGCAATGATAAGGTCATGCAGCTTTGGAATTTGTTGGTTTTGTAGTGAAGGAAAATGTTCCCAAACAAACCAGTGATTGTCCAAATTACTTCCATGTGAACAATAAATAAAACACCATTGAGTCTGATGCTTGGATGACCATTAATAACATTTGGTCTGGGTAGGAATTTGATTGATAAGAACATTATAAATATCCATTATTAAAAATTATGACTTTTTGTAATTGTCATATTAAATTTGAATTTGATTTATAGAGCACCATGGGGATAGATTATGCAATTTGATTTCCTTTTAAGATGATTACTTTGATAGTTATCTGCTTCTCTGTGTATGCATACTAACCAAAAGAAATCTCTCAGAGTGCAACAAAATCCATGATGTTGAGTAAGGATCTGAAAAAAATTGTTTTTAACATCACAACAATGTCTGTGGTGTTAATACCTGTGTGACCTGACACATTTCAGACAATATGTTAAAAACTCTGATCAATAGGAGCTCTATATGCTGTGAAAAGAACTCAGGAATGTACCAGCCCGCTGGGTTACTGAGGAGACTGCTTGAGAGGACTAGATACCAATATGTCATACCCAAGGTGTGCCTCCCTCATTAATGTTCCTTTAAAATTTTAAGTAGTATCAAAAATGCACAGGTGTTTTTGTATATGTGCTTATTCTAGCGACAGTGCTACATGTGCTATTGCTATTGCTTCTGAGTAATCCGTGCTCCTAAGCTTCCTTACACTGATGGTCAAAGATGACTCATGATTCATTAGATCCAGTATTTTCTGATGGAAGAGCTCAGTTTATCAGTTTATCACACCTAACATGTAGATAGCTCCAGAACTTGTTTCTCCTTCTCTTGGGAGACAATGGGCTCTGAAGAGACTGTGTACCCAGGAAAGTCCAGTTGCAGAGAGGCAAGATGTATGTCCTGGTGTCATCCTCTTTCTCCAGATGACCAAGGGACTGTGTAAAGCACTGAGGGTGCTTTATAAGTGGTTGTTATGCACAGTGGGACTAAGATCAAGGACCACACAAGTTTTCTAGATCTTCTCAGTGAATTTAGTCCCTAGCCGAGACAATATTCATGAAATGAAGCATGTCAGACACGGAAGGGAAATGGGAGTCACAGTTCAAGTAGTTGACAATGGGTATTTTTATTTACTTTAGTTCAGACTTAGCCTAGGAATTGGCATCTTGACACCTGTATTTCCTGTGGATCAAACGGGCCCTGAGGGAGGAAGGGAGGAAGGGGTGCTTTGTTCTGGAAAGGTCTCAAATGACAAGTCAACAATGATGGATTAAACCTGACACTGCCTGGCCAAATAGGGATGGAAAGAAAACTTGGCAATAATGCTCTTTAGCGTTTGCATCACAACCAAACCCTAAAAATGAAAATGCCCATTTTGATAACAACCACAGCCTGGTTAATACCTCCCACCCTGTTGAGATGGGAACCAGCCTTTCAGAGAGGTTGGACTGATGCCTGGGCCCATAAGCCATGCTGTGAATTATTCACATAGAAAAATCCGAATTCTGTGACCACTCATGTTTGGCAGCATTCTTTCTTCACTAAGAACTCGTATTTTTAGAAAATAATGTGTAGTTTTAAATTTGAAACCAGACAAAGTGATTCTCAGCTAAAGACAACGTCCCCAGTTTGCCATTTACTATCTTTGTACTCTTTGCTGAGTTATGCTTTTCTCTGTATGACAATTTTTTTTCCCGGATGACAAATGGTATGGATGTTTTCCAGGATCAAACCATCTTTGTATGCCAATATCTATGATTTTATGGTTCTCTACTCTTTGCATTTTCTTGTTCTGATTGGATTTCTCTCTACAATCAGTAAGTATTTCATTGTGTTTGGAAATACCAGTAGACATCTCTTTGAACATAGATTAACCAAAACAAGTTGACAGAACACAATTTATGTTCATTGTACAACTTTTAGTACCTACTATTTGTGAAGTATCAGGTAAATCTTTCTAGAAGTAATATTTCTTTAACAAAGTGAAAAAAAGTCCCTTTAATTTGTCAAGAATTAAAATGTTAAAATTGGAAAGTAAAACAGAATTCTACTTCATTTTTTTGTTTAGCAAGTCAGATCATATAGAATTTCTAGAAGTGATGTTATTATGTGTATTCACTATTAAATCACTCATTCTTATTAAAAGAGATAACTTGCAAGTTGTAAGACATTAGATTAATCACTCATCTTCCCCTTGCTGGTATTGCCTTAAATTATGCCAAAGACAAATAACCAAACATCTTTTGGGGAAAAATTCCTGTTTCCCTTTATTGGGGATTCCTATTGCCTCTTTAGGGATTTAATAGTCTATCACCTTTGCATCATTACACAAATGAACCCCAACAGAAACTCTCTCTGTAGGTTACCTTTGCGATTTTAAGTGATATAATTGCTTTAGTGGCTTGAACAACCCAAGAATCAGAGACGTTTTAATTGAATCTCAAGTGCTAATTGCCTTTTGCAAGGAAATTCAGTGTGTGAAACTGAGGAGACAGGCTGAAAGAGTGTTGTTTTTGTTCATTTGATTAAATTTCAGTAGCACTGAGTCTTTAGTTACCGATCAGGTAAAGAAGTTTGGAGGAGTGGAGACAGCACACATGGCAGGCCAGTTATTTTTGTTTTGAGAATCATGTATCTAAACAGCAGTTTTAGGGAAGAGCATGCTCCCTTTCTTAATGTAAACCCTTGCTGCTGGAAGCTGGCAAATTGGCAACTTTGGGAGAGGAATATTCCATTCAGAGGCCAGGTACCAGATTGACAGTGAGAGTGATAAATCTTCCATTCTATCTCCACCGGCTCAACTCGGCTAACATCAGGCTGGCAGCCTCTGAAAGGCCTGCTTGGGGATTCACATCCTGTGACCATTTTGGCTCCTGGCTTTTCTGCAGAGACCACCAGCCCTGGAGCTAATTACTGCGGGTCTGTAACCATGAGCCCCTTCTCCAGAGGATTAGTAGAATGGAGATTGTCACTTCTTTCATGGCTGACCCAAATCCTTCTGTGCGCAGACATTTCCCAGTAATGATCTAACAGACCTAGAAATAGAGGATCCCTAACGAATCTCTCAAATCACCTAAGTCTCCATTCGTTTTGCCCCAGTCTTAGATCTCTGTAATATTTTCCCCTTTTGCTGGGTGTATGTGTTTGCTTACTGTCTGGTCTCCTTTCTTCTTTGCATAAGCAGTTTTAGGCTTTATTTAAGTGTTGCATTTCCAAGTGTCCGTGACTCTCTGCAGGGCTTACCACCCATCACTCATGCCTTATTTTGCAGGGTGAGTGGGTAATTAGCATTTTTCACAATTAGCCAGGATTTGCTCTGCTAATTTCATTCCTTGATGAAGGTGCTAACTTGGCGTGAAATTGTAATATGTTGGGTGATTTATTAAGTCTTCACTGATGGGTGGAAATCACATGCCTGCCTTTACTGTTGAGAAAGTTAACAGCATCCATTTGTAAGAGATGGTATTTGAAAAGTGAAGCTGGTGTGATTGAATGTGTGAATGTATAATGAAGTCAACCCAGAAAGGCCCTTTCTGATTAAATCATATTGAAATCACATGGCAATGCCTTGAAAAGAGACTCTCAAGGAAGAAATATGTTCTCATATTTAAGAGCAGCTGTCAATCACAGTGTTGATCACTGTGGGTTGTAAATAGGTGACATGAAGGCTCTGCCTAAAGAGTATCCACCTGTCTGTCTGTCTATTTCTTATATATTTCTTAATCACATAGGGAGAATATTTTGTTTTTAAAAATCCCCACAGATCCATTTCTGGTTTTTTTTGAGTAGTTACTGTATTGGATAAGAGTCTCCTGGGCTTTCCTTCCCAGGCTGGCTTCAAACCATGATCCCCAGATCTCAGCCTTCTGAATGTCTAGGATTACAGATATGAACCACTGGTGCCTTGCCTAGGTCTAAATTTTATATTAGATAATATTGTTGTTTTAATTTAGAGAAATAGTATATTTAATATACTGTTATCTGTGTTCTACACAAATACACACTGAAAAATTTCTGCAGAAATAAATTTAAGTGTTTCATTTTACATGAACAGTATTGCAAAATTATCTTTACTCGTGTGCTTGGTGGGAAATTTAATGTAAATAATATTATTGAGAAGATTTGGTAAATTTTTGATATGGATTTTATATTAGAGAATAGTAATGCATTAATTTTATGCATGCACTAATACTGTGTGGCAAATTGTCCCTGTTCAAAACAGATACATGCTAAAGTATTTTAGGAGACTGGCTATTCCATCTGTAAGTTATTGAGAAATAATCCAGTCAAAAATACATACATACATATATAAAATACCTCAATATTATGTATTTATATACCGTATGTCTATTAAGAGAAGCTGAAAGAACAAAGCTAAGTATCAAAGAGTTTAAAATTAGTGAATCTAAGTGGGAGCTATCTATCCATTATAGTTGTCCTGTAAATTTCTGTAGGTTTAATGTTTTTCGAAGATAAACAATAAAAAATGTATGATCTAACTGAAAATCATCCTACACGTCACTGATCACTCATGTAAAATGTCATCTTTTTGTTGGTTTCACTTTTCTAAAAGTGCTCAAAGCTCAAAAAGGCTTGATTTCTAGAAATAAACGAATCATACATTAAATGGCTCCCTAATTCAGTATTCCACTCTATTACAGGCCTTGGCCATTTCCCCTTACTTGTAATCACAGAAGACTGGAGTGTTCAGCGTCGGGAGGCAGTGGACGACTGGGGCAGGGAATGCCGAGAGGCACGGCCAAGGCACCGCAGTCCATGCTGGGAGGTGGGAAAGGAGAAGAGCAGAGAGCTGCATGATGACCAACGGTGCTTGGGGACCAGATATTCCCTCCTGTAGCTTATAGCAACAGGGACACAGAAGACTGGGCATTGAATGCATCCCAGGCTGGTGTTTTTCAGGGTGGACTGGGCAAGGAGATTGAGTCTATTGGACATGAATTGGGTTCATGCAGCGGATTCCCTTATTGGAGGAGACAATGTGGCTCTGTAACTAATGCTGAAATAACCAGTATTGTCGCCATGCAGAGCACGAGACAGAAACCACAGGATACTGATGCTGTGGTGAAGGCAATTTAGCCAAGAGTGTGTCGTGGCCCCTCTCACAGAGCGGCGATGGCTGTTGGAATAGAAGCAGCGTCACACAGGACAGTCTGCACAATTGGAAAATGCATTTGCCCATGGTTTTACCAACAGAAATTGCACCTTTCTTAGGCTGTCGTGCGCACCATACTGAGAGGGTGTGCCTACATACGTGTGTATAGCCACCATCACTGTGAGTGGAACATGCCACACAGCTCGTGTTTGGAGAGTAGGACCCTAAGCCTGCAGGGTAGCCATGGCCATGACACCATTCCGAGTGCTGCTTCCACGTCTGCTCTCTTCTGTAGCTGAGAGGTAAAGGAGTTTTTCATTCACAATACCTACCCCGCAGCTGGAATTTCCCTTCTGCTTTTAGCCAGAGACTCCCATTTTTTTTCATCCTTGAGATTGGACTCCTGAAGGCTGTCAATTTAGTTTCGTAGGCCATAGAACTAGTTTCTCTTTGGGGCAAAAGACTGTCTTTGGTCACTATAAGTTAGTAATAGATAACAGACTTACTTGCGCTTGACAGTGCATCCTGAATTCAGTTTTCTTTTCAACTGGAAAAATTAAAAGAAGACATCTTGCAAGGGACTTCTATATATCTGTCATAGAAAAAAACGTGTTCATCAAATCAGTTTTTTAAATGATGTAGTTATTAAAGTAATCTTAAGGATAACCTCAGAAGAACATCTAGAACTTAAATTGACAACTGGAAGATAATTGTAGAGTTAAAATTTATTCATTTTTTTAAATATGAAGAAATGATGCTTGCTTTTCTAAAATAGCTGCTTATTAGTAAGGAAGTTTAAATCTGAACACATTTCAAGATCAATGGCAAAATAGTGTCTACAAACTTGTCCATAAGAATATCGAAAGTTTTGTTTTCTCATTCAGTTCTACCCATTTCATCTTCAAAACAATTTCAACTTGCTCCTAATACATTAAGGAGATTTTACAAAGTGAGTTCTTTCCATATGTGTGAAATTTCTATCAAAGACTCAGATATCAGGGAAACTGTTTTGTAATGTAATATATAATCAGGTTTTTAAAAAAGTTTTACTTGTATAGAAAATTAAATCACAGCAGGGGGAGTAGTCTCCTTGGCTTTTTCACTTCTGACTTCTAGGCTCAGTTTTTCTAGTAGTTGTGTGACTTCAAACAGTTTTTTTTTTTTGGCCAGTCCTGGGCCTTGGACTCAGGGCCTGAGCACTGTCCCTGGCTTCTTCCCGCTCAAGGCTAGCGCTCTGCCACTTGAGCCACAGCGCCGCTTCTGGCCGTTTTCTGTATATGTGGTGCTGGGGAATCGAACCTAGGGCCTCGTGTATCCGAGGCAGGCACTCTTGCCACTAGGCTATATCCCCAGCCCGACTTCAAACAGTTTTGAGTATATGACTTCACTTACTTCATTCGGAAAAAAAAATATATCAACACGCCACCAGTACCCAAAATGCATTATTTCAATTCTTTCTAACAAAAGGCAATTGCCGTTGTCCCATAACCCCTGAGTTCTCTTCTCAGTTGATACATCCACAGCACTTAAAAAAAATGTGATGTGCTTCATCTTTCTTGGGATTCTCAGGGCTTCTGGGCTCCTGATAGATACCTCTGTGCAGATGAACTGCATTGATGTCCATACAGACAAGCTGCTGGCCCACCTCTGCTTCTGCTTCCTTCTCTTCTCTCCTTCTCCTCCTCCTGGTGCCCTCCCTCCCTATATTATCTAGTACCTCTGCTACCTTCTCTCTTAGATACCCAGGACATCATAATACCAATATGTCAGCTTTTCTTAGGTCCTTTTTCACCCCTCCTGTGAATGCTCCTTGCACTAACTGTTGATGCCTTCTGTCCCCTCCACCGGCCTTCTGAAATGATTCCTCAGTCTGATTTTCAGTGTGACCTTGAACCTATGACTGACTTTCTAGTGCTGAAAGCTAAGCAAAGGTTATTCTGATAGGCATGGCAAAGGACAATGAGAACTTCTCCAGAGGTTAAGCCCAGGATAGAAATGTAAAAAAAAAGTGTCAAAACTATTTTAAAGTCACTGAAAAATTTATGATCTCGTGTCTACTGCAGTACAGTGGGATGCATAAGTACCGCAGAGCCTTTGATGCAGATTGGGGATGATTCTTCCCCTACCCCCCTACCCCTACTCAATCCAGCTCTTTGCCAAGTCCAACCCAATGGAGAGAAGTTAGTTGCCCTGCAGCCTTCCCTGAAGTGGCGTAGACAACTCCCTCGGCTCCCTGAACCTCATAGCTTCATTCTGCCTTGAGTGATGTTGATAGCTATCAAAAAGTGGAGCACGCCAGAAAGGAATAGAAAGAGTGGGAAGTGAAAAGGAAGAATAGAAGAAAAGTTGGGAATAAGAAGGGTTCAGAGTGACAGGACCTTGGCCAATGCCATCATTAGCAGTAGAAGGGTTACTGGTGTAGGGTGAACTCCTTAGTGTTCTTAGTGTGCTGCCAGGCAGCAGTAGGCTGGCAGAATCTCAGCTAATAAGCCTTATTAAAAACAGGCAAAAGAAACTGATATTAGAACATACACACCATTTTCAACTATCACTCTGTGTGATTTAAGGAAGCCATTCACAAAATACAAAGAAGCAGAATATACATTTAAAAATAGATGTATTCTTTAAAAACACACATGCTACCCATTTGCACCAGCTATGCTTTGTGGAATCAAGTTGTCAATGGAAGGAAAATAAGAGAATGTGAGCTTTGCTTCTCTGGTAAGAGTGGAGAAGTTATTTCTCCCTAGAGAGGGACATTCTTGTGGTTGTGATAATTAGGTTAAACTGCATGAATGAACAAATATAATTGCAGACAGGGGAGATGCTTTGCCACCAGTCAGAATCACTTGGAATCCTGTATTGCCTTCCAGAAAAAAAAAAGAACGAACACAGTAGACATCTCAGAGCAATTTCTAGATAGCAATGCCAAAGTAATGTGAAAATGAAAGATGAAACCATATCCCATCAGGAAGAATATGAGATCACTTACTGAAAGGGACATAAAATATATTAAAGACTGTAAGGATATCTTCAACCGTTTGAAGGTTGGACAAGGAAAATGAGATTCAATTAGTAAAATACGAGCTCAAATGATAGGAAAATAGGACACAAAAGTTACAATAAGAGTGATTTAAACTGATCGTGAGGAAGATGACTTAACTTTAGCTCTACGAATGAGAAGCTCCTTGTTAGCTGCTCTGGGAAAGGTGCAGCTCGCTGCCAACCAAGTTTACGAGTTTTTCGAGCGCATTAGCTGGACCTAGGTGAGAATGAATCCAAGCATAAATGGGGACATGGCCTGAGAACAGTGTGGTATCTGTTCATCTTTGGTGCAGTTTGGAACGAGAAGGACCACAGGACATGGGCCATTGACTCCATCTACCCCCTGCCAAATCCCAAAGAACCAGGAAGAAGCATTCTGTACTGCCACTGAGCCCAGTATCTTGGGACATCTGGATCTCCAAAACAAACCTAATTCTTAGGTTAAGAGTCATTAATTACAGCTCTAACATCGTTTGGATCTCTTTCACAAATGACTATAACTGTGTATGTATGAATGTATGTGTGTATGGATGGATGTTGAAAATGGCCAATTTACTGATTCTTATGTGTTTCATTTATAGCATATTTCACAATGTCTTAGGGGCCTACAGGCACTTTTGTCACAGTTGCTTAAGTCAAATGATTTACTTTTCATCTGTTTCTTTTCTGTCCTTTTGCTCTGTTGTCTCCCCCTCTCTGTCTCTCTGTTTCAGTCTGTGTCTTTGTTTCTACCTGTATCTGTTTATCTCTCTCTCCTTAGAACATATAGACATAGATTTCAGCAAAAGTTTATTAGTATTATGCTCATGGTCCAATTGCTAATTTCATTAAGATTTATTTCTGTATTTCTGGAAGATAAATACACTGCATAATAAAGGCCACGTGAAATTGTGGCTATCAATAGCTCTTGTATATACTGAGTATCCATTAGATGTTACCCATTCCATTAATTCTAGAACTTACTCTTGTTGCTACTTTTTCGATCTTTAACTACATCCTTCTTCCTGTGACTTAGGCACTCTCACAAACCATTGCCCTCCACCACATTACCCCTGAATTCTGCTGTGTGTTTGTCCTACCCTATTTTAGAAAAGGATTGGCTTCTCACTTCAGTTAAAAACCTCTTTACACCTTCACCTCCACTCTTGCTGTTGCCCTCAAATGCAAAGATGGGAGAGCCTAATAGAAACAGTACAAGAGCGAGCCCAAAGCTGAAGGGAAGGCCAGAGCAGGAATGATGTAGAAACAGACTGAGACAGTCCAATGGGAGCCTTCCTTAGAACTACAGTTTGTCACCATAGTTAGGTTAGATAATTGAGCTCCAATCTGATGCACAGATGGCTTCCTAGGATCACACAACGATTCAAGTGTTGGCGTTGGAGGCTGAAGGCAGGACGGATGCGCACTGTGCCTGTGGCCTGCGTTCTTCTACCGTGCATGTCATTCAACGTTTACTTCTGGTAAGTGCCGCCGCCACCTACCCACACTCAAACCACCCAGTCTTCTTCCCTACAACCTCTCAGGAGGTGGTTTTGGCACGGTAGATCGAACGTGTGTTGATGGGGAGCTGGAGACCAGACCTGCATAGAAAAATAGCTGTGTCTGGAAATAAAAGCGGCTGGAGAGTAGGAAGGGGTTTGGTTTTCAGCTTCTGAGAGATTGCCACCATTATTGCCAGGCTTGCCTAAAGATTCAGTTCTGCTCTGGCATAGCGAACTTTGGGATGTGTGTATAGAGACGTAACTAGTGCATTATTTTATTGTTCTGTCTTCTTTCTCTAAGGGGTGGGCCGTTGGTAAGGGAGGGAGTTCCTTAACGCTTTCCAGGTTAAACTATGGGGATTTCAGCTGCATCACTAAGATGATGCTGATCTTCTCATAAACCACATAAAGAATTTAAAATCTGTTATTGTTGCCAGGTGCTGGTGGGTGGCAGGCGTAATCCTTGCTTCTCAGGAGGCTGAGAAGGAGAAGGGTAGCTTGAAGCCAGCCCAGGCAGAAAAATCTCTGAGAGATTCTTAGCTCCAATTAACCGCTCAAAACCCAGAAGAAGAAGGGTGGCTCAAAGGGGCAGGGCACTAGCCTTGAGCAAAAGGAGCTCACGGACAGTGCCCAGGCCCTGTGTTCAAGCCCCGTGGTGAACAGAAAATGAAAAAAAAAATGTTATGATCATGTCCTATTGTCTTACTGCTTCCAGGTCATCAGAACAGCTTGACTTACCCTGGATTTTCTCTTATCCAGGAGGCAGAGACAGAAGCAGAGCGTAAACTGAAATACTGGATATTCTCTGGGCTCTCTCCTTGCTTTAAAGATTTGTCTGCTGTCTTTTCAACAGTATCTCTATATTCTTTTCTCTCTTTACAAATACACAGGCTGCTTACTACTTCAGCACACATGCACGCTGTCTATGCAAGAGCATATTTGGAACAGCAAACAGATACAATATTGTAGATATAATTACAATAATGATTATTCTTAACAGGAGTGATGATATGCTTGTTGCATATTGGACATTGCCTATGCATTTTCTTGGGTTATGGTACTTAATTCTCCTAACCAAACTAGGTCAAATATTCACTAAGTCTTATTCCTCTTTTATAGATGGAGGTAGGGAGATTCTGGGAGCTGTGATGATAATTAATGTTCAAATCTCGTGGCTAAAAACATAGTAGGGCTGTGGTTCACATCCAAACAAGCTGACCTTAAAAGGTGATGTTATTATGGATAGGGTCCCCTCATCTTTCTGATGTACTGGCCAACTTCTTTCATCATTATTTCACAGCACTTTTAAAGATGAAGTGAAAATTATTGTTCCCCCAGTTAAGTCTTAAGTACTCAATGCAGGCACACAGAGATAGAGCTGGTCCACTACTGGTCAGTTTTATTCATGAAAATGCCAAAAGAAAAAAAAAAGTGTATGAACTAGATCAGGAGATTATCCAGAAGATCCGTGTCTTATTAGCAGGTTGTACATTTTTCATCTATTTTTTTCACAGTAAGTTCATGTACTTCCAGACAGGGATGAGCTGTGGAAGAAAAGTGAAGACATGACACTGTAATCCTTAGATCTTGATTAGATGCCCACATCTACACCCATCCTCACAGAGGAAACACCCCACATTCTCTACAGCTAGCGCGCGCCTCAAAAACAGACCTCCACCACTGCTAACCACTTTGGTTCTGGAGAATAATTTGGCATTTGTGGTTTGGAGAATTTACATTTGTACTTTCTTCTTTTTTTGTTCCCAATACAGTTTCTCTCTTCCATTCACTTAATTATCCCTTATGCTGAGAAGATGAGAGATAAGAACGGCATAGCATACAAGCACAACTAAATCTTCAGCTTCATGAAGCTTGTAGCCTAAATGCAAACCACACAGGCAAGCACAATGATGCTTCTCCATTTGGTAAGCCACTTTGGCAGAAGGGACTTAGGAAACATTCTCATTCATAGGTCCTCATTTCTAAGCTATGAGTAGAAAATTCAGCTACCCTCAGGAAGAAAAGTGAAAGTTTTAGGGAGAGGAATTATATATCTATATTATATATAAATACATATATATATACATATATATATATATATATATATATATTGCCAGTCCTGGGGCTTGAACTCAGGGCCTGAGCACTTTCCTGGCTTCTTTTTTCTTGCTCAAGGCTAGCACTCTGCCACCTGAGACACAGCGCCACTTCTGGCTTTTTCTGTATTTGTGGTGCTGAGGAATCAAACCCAGGGCTTCATGTATACGAGGCAAGCACTCTACCACCAGGTCATATTCCCAGTCCAGAGGAATTATATTCACAAAGGCTTGGAAACCATTCACGATATTTGACCATTAAAGAAATGGAATAAATTTGAACTATAGACTGTAAGCTTGACGATGAGACTGTACTTTATCTGGAAGGCAAGAGGGAACTTAGAATGGTTTTACGCACAATAGTAGAGTTTTGTTTATATCATGTTACTGCTCAAATTGGTAAGAACTTATGTACTCAATGATGTCTAATTCAAAAAACAAAAGAAAGCAAAACAAAAGACAGAGGCTGTGTAGGAATCGTTGGTAATCTGGTTTTGTTCATCACGAACCTTTTTGCCCAGCGTGCTTCACTTTTTCAGGAAGGCTGTTTGCTTTGCAGAATCATGCTTCTCTTTGCAGCAAGTTGCACCTAGTTGTGTGCAGAGACCGACTTGTCTTTCGCTATCCAGGCATGTAGCTCGACATTTGCCTCTCTTGACAAAGCAAAACATGGTGTCTGCTAAACCACATTTCACTACAAAAAAGGATAAAAGAAAGCATGTTAGTCACTGAATCATTGCATATGTCATATAACCTTGCAACTGTGATACACCAATTGTCATCAAAATAAGCATAGCAAGTATATACTGGAGTAGAGACATGGAAAGTTGTTGTTTTTACTGATTTTTCTGGGGGTGATAGTTTTGTGATGTTTAATGCTTCCCTTTCAGTTTTCTTTCCAACTGTTGGCTGTTAGTTGAACCCACAAATTGCTAAAGCTTACTTTCCCATGTGATTCTCCAAATAGAAATGGTTAGGTCTAACTAACTCTAGAGTGGACATGATGTATTTCTGTGACTACTTCCCTACCCGGTGTGCTTCATTGTGATGAGTTTGTTAAAATGTGTGGATACTCAAAGATAGGCACATACTAATACTTACAGCCTGATCGTATGAAGGCATGTATAAATACCACCCAAAGACTTTTTCTCCCAGTTTCAAAGGGGTTGGCTAGAATTTTAAACTTTGTGTTCATATTCAGCATGGGCAAACTAGCTAAACCCATTTCTTTCTGCTATAGTTTCTGAGAACAGTTTCTGAGAAGGGTAGAAAGAATTGTAGGAGGTGCCGAGATGAAAGGGGATCTTCGTGCTCAAATAAAGACTTGAGCATTGACCTGGGACAAGAGATTGGAAAGAACAGCAGTATGGTCCAGTTTCACCACCAACAGGGAACCAATGAAGGAGAGTGCGAGGTGGCTTGCTATTTCTCCAACCTTTCCTCTTGACTTCTCTTTCACTAAGGGCCCAAACATTCATCGCCATAGCATATCCCCACAACAAAGCCGATCCACCCCACGAGTGGAAGACTTAACATCTCAGGAAGCATTTTCTGCATATTAAGAGTCTCATAGAAAGGTTAACCCTCAACAAACAGCATCAGATATAACTGAATTTTCAGACATCATTACGCAAGTTGTGTACATTGATATTTCCTCTTCCCTTAGGATCTCACCAAATAGGAGCCACCAAGATGGAGTAGAAGGATGTGGCAAATGTGTTATATTCACATCATCTGCTTTCAGTGAAGGTAAGTTAGCATCCACGTCTGTTATTTTGGAAAAGGAGTTATTATAGAAAATATACTAAGCCCAGATTATAATGAAATACTCACTACACATCTTAGGTCATGTGATTTCACTGTTCAACTTCATAAATTAATGATATCTTCTTATTTGTATAATTTGGGGAGCAATGCTATTTATTGCTTTTAATGACAGAAGGAAAACACATCATCTCCCTAACAATAGCGCAATAGCTATGCCCACATGAACACATAAGATGATGCTAAGCAAAATGAACTCCACGTTATGGAAACAAGTGGTGTATCATTGTCGTAATTATTTTCAATATGCCATGTGAAGCCGTGCCCTTTTTTTCTCTCATATTCCCTTCCCGTGGTTTTTACCCCTGCTATCACTGTATCTGCTCTTAGTACCCTGGATACTGTATATGTGTGTATAGGAACTAGGGAAGGGAAAGGAAATACCAAAATCGAGAGACAAAGGATAAAAAGACAAACCACTCCAAAAGCAATACTTACAAAGCTATATGGTGTAAACCAACTGTACAACTCATGGCCGGGGCATGCAGGTTGGCTTAATTAGAATTTACAATTAACCAGCAATGACAGCTGCCAGGCACCGGTGTAAGAAAAAGAACAGCATTCCTTATGTGGGAATTCTCCATGAGCATCTTCCACGAGGAACAAACACAAATAACAAATATCTTCTCTCTAGAGAACAGCTACTGTATCCCATTAAAATTTATTCTTATGCACAAGAAGGGGTCGCAGATTCTTCAAGTTGTAGATGAAATCGTGCATGCATATACTCAAAGTCTTCGAGGTTTTTAAAGACACTGAAAATGCCATGATCTTCACATATTTTCCCCCAATGCAAGTGACATGAGGGACATATGTAAATCATGATAGGAAAATGAGAGCTGATATATTTTTGTACAAGTATGGCTGTGCTAAATGCTGCATTCTTTTTTCTTTGAAGACAGCCTCCCTTTGGCTTTAGTTTAAGTAAATCTTTATTTTAGTTGCTTATGGTGAGTAGAGGATGATACAACAATCATCCTCATAATTATTATCCAATGTATTTTGTTCAGATTATGAATGATTTCAAGCCATCTGAATGTTCTTTGTTTTTGAGATATGACATGCCATCTTGCTCAGGGTGGTCTTGAACTTCTGGGGTCCAGTGATTTTCTTGCCTAAGCCTTCTGAATATTTAGGACTTCAGCTGTATGTTGGGCTTTTGGTATGCTGTAGTTGTGTCTGACGTAGTTTAAACTTTTGTTCCACTGGGCTTAACTGTTAGAGCACTGGGTTGCATTTGTGCTACCAAAGGTCACACTTGAAGGTCAAGGAGTAACTCCAGAGTTCTGGACCACTCTGAAGTCAGATGGCTCTGAGTTACTACTCTTTGTTTGTTTGCTCCTTTCAAATCTTATCTTCCTCTTGAAGATGTGTGTATTTATTTATTTTTATTATCTTTAAGTAGTTGTACAAAGGAGCTGCCATTTGACAAAGCGGTTTATGAACACAATTCATCCTGACCAAGGTCACCTCTTTCAACTCTCTCACCCATCCCTCCCAGCCCACCCCTCACTTTGGTTAATTTTGTAAAATACACACTGGTTTCCTGACTGCATTCTTCCCCCCACTTCTCTTCATTCCGTTACTCCTTTTCCCTTGCCCGTACTCCACCCTTTCAAGTACCTACTTTTCTGTGTTTATTTTGTTGAGCTTTGACTTTGCCTTTTTAGGGACCTACACTATTTGAGAACTCCCCCGAATCTACCACCTTTCAGTTAACACATTTCTATATACTTGTGTATGTCTTTCCATTTTTTAAGGTGAGTGGCACTGTTTTTTCTGATACGTATGTGTGCAGACTGTGATTTTTTTTGCATAAATTATGAAAATACTTTTTCTGTCTCAAGTAGCTTGAAATATTTTAAAAACAAGTTTTTTTTCAATGACCTAGGTGGAATTTCTCCCCTCTGCTGCTAATCCAAGCCAAGAATAATGAGGGCAATGAAGTTCACAAAGGAGGGAGAGAGGTCCAATCACATGAAACTCAACAGGATTAATATTGCCTGTACTGCCTCCTAAAGTTTTTCTCCTGTAAAATGAGAGATTATTTGCTTTCAAAGACATTCAATACCGTTTATAAGTAAATATAATGCAATTTACAAGACCAACATATGCCTTACACTCTATATTAGACACTTTGCATATTTAAATATCCTGAATGCTTATAATCACACTATGCAGTAAGCTTAATTACTACACATGATGTGGAAGTGAGAAAATGAATGCTGAGGGGATTTAAAGGCAGGAATAGATTTATACTCATTTATACACCACAGAAATCAAATCTGAACACAGGTATCAGCTAAGCAATTCAAAGGTTCACACTCATTTCACTGCTGAGTAATATCAACTATGATGTAATCGGATCTGAGAGAATAGAGCCACTCACATCATTTTTTTTAAATCCTTAATTGCTTGAAAACACCTTTGTAACCTGAGTCTTTGCAAAGTGAACACTGATAAAGCACAGCTGAATCTGTCATTGAGGTGAGAGAAAACCCTGTTATTTCACTGCACATAACACCTAGAGCTCTTAAAAGTCTAGGGGGTCATATGTCCCAATCCTGCCTAACTTGTCTATCTGGGCATCAGATCCATTCACGTTTAACCGGTTCTGTACAGTTGTACTCTCTCTCTCTCTCTCTCTCTCAATGGTCAGATCACCAGGAGCCTGGCTTTGTAGAACAATCACAAGTTCTTAGCTTGTTCTTCACTCCTGAGACCCCAACAGCCCACTCTCTCAGCAATTCACAAGCACCTTTTTCTCCTCCTGACATCCTCTAAGACTTCCATTTCCAGAAAGATCTTCCTCCTCCCCTCAATTAAAAAGACCTGTTTACCTGGTGAGAAATTGGTCATAAAGCAAAACAGGATAAGGAGCAGGACCCGGAGCTTCATGGTGGAAGGCCCAATCACACCAGCCCAGCAGCTCTGGAGTCTCTGAATAGGAGGAAGAGGATTTGTCCTCTTTGTGTCTCTCCTTGCAGTGGTATAAATTTAAATTTAATCAGTCGTGTTTATGAAAAGTTAACATTTCAGTTTAGCGATGCCTGAGGCAAAAGGGGGCTGGACGTTTCTTTTGTATCAGAATCAAAAGAGTGATAGTATCTCTTTGCTAATCATTCTGAGAAACATTAGTTCTGCTAGTATTTCTATGAAATGCCTCTGCTATCTATCAACATGATAACTGAATTCTAACACTTATGATTCTTTCCCTGTTTATAAAACAGCTATGTAAAATAAACAAATGTAACTTAGAAAAACTACTTCTTTATTCACTAAACCATACATCCATGTGGCCCATTGTTCTTATTATAATTCTCATTTTCATTGCTGACATATATAATTCTTTGCTGTCTATTACACAAGATATTGGCATCAGATACACTGAGTGGGATATAAAAGAATATCATACAGAGTACACATGTTCTCTCCTTCCAATGCACATCCTGATAAAAATGAACACGATTCAAATGATGATAACAACAATTAGTTGTAGCAACTGTAATAATAAGATACTTACTTCCATGTGTTCTGTAAGATGGTATATTGGTGATAGCTATAAAAAAGGATTATTTGACAAAGGATCCAAGTCACCTTTTGTTTTATGTGTTCTTTTTTATAGTCTTCGTTAACATTAGAATATGACAAGATGATTAAGAGTGGTGGTTTTAACATCTCCATTAGAGAGATGTTTAAATAATTTAGTGTCTAATTCATAGGCATTAAATTTTTTTTTTGCATTGAGAGCGTAATAAATGCTTGTGATGATTTTTTAAAAATTTGGTCAGATATACCAGAGCAAGACTGTAATCCTAGCAGAGATAGGAGGATGGTGCTTTTAGGTAAGCCCAAACAAGTATTAGGATAGGAAGAGTGAGAAGAAAAGACAAAGACTAAGGAAGGTGTGTGTGTGTATGTGTGTGTGTGTGTGTGAGAGAGAGACACAGAGAGAGAAAGAGAGAGAGACAGACAGACAGACACAGACAGACAGACAGAATGAGAATGACTTGTGACAGTCTACCTAATTTGTGAGCATGGACATTACAAGGCAAACACAAGTCTTTCATAAACCTCTAGAGGGCTGGGAATGTGGCCGAGTGGCAAGAGTGCTCGCCTCATATACATGAAGCCCTGGGTTCCATATAGAAAATGGCCAGAAGTGGCGCTGTGGCTCAAGTGGCAGAGTGCTAGCCTTGAGCAAAAAGAAGCCAGGGACAGTGCTCAGGCCCTGAGTTCAAGCCCCAGGACTGGAAAAAAAAAACAAACAACAAACCTCTAGAAAGACATGTATTTACTATATATAATAAGTACTTAATTATTACCTCTTGGCCACCTTGTGTTTCTAGTCTTTCTCCATACATGTTTACGTTCTTAATATCTCAATATAATACAGAAAGGTAAAAGTATTTACCTGAAAGATAGGACATGATTTTTTATTTTCAGCTTTCAGATTCTCCACTGAGGTAACCTTATAGAATGTGAAAGAAATAGCTGGGAAAGAATGATTTGAGTTGAAATCCCCACGCATAATGAGGACCAGTATAAACCCGGCAGATAATTTTCCTCTGTGGATAATTTTCACTGCACTGGCATAGAGCATAGAGAATATTCTAGCACTGCTATTCCGACAAGTAGAGCTCTCTTTCCCTCCACACTACATTGCTATTTCTTAGAATGTTTTGTGGCATCTCTTCTGCTGCTTTTATATGCGAGCCTGGCAGAGTTACCTGCAGAAGTTGTCCCAGTCACTAACGGATTCCAGTAACATCTCTTTCCCTGTTGCCATCTTTGGACCTTTCTGTAGCTCACTTCCCACAGTGCCTGTGGTTGGCCAGTTGTCTTCTCTCGAGAAGCCTCTGGGGTCATCCCCTAAAGAGTCCTTAAGGCAAGGCTCCTGATCTTTCTTGTGCAGGATAAGAGAGATGAGGCTGCCGGAACGAGACTGATATCCTGAAGATCACCACTGCTGAGCCTGAGCCTTACAGAAGGGTTCAGGGCTTGGCGCTATCAAGAATTGACTCGTGTTCTTTAAATGGAACTGCGCGTTTAGGCCCATGGAAAGGAGACATGTAGTGTAGCTGGAGGTTTCCAGCAGTGTCATCTCCAATCTGTGGCATTAAATGGTAGTAGACTGGAGGAGACCTCCTTTATGCTGTGTATGCTCCTACTCCATGCACTAATAGTGCAAGAAACGACTTCAAAACACCTTTTCTCGTTAACTAGAAGTCCCCCCAACTTTGCATCGGTGCCCTTTGTACCGAGCTATCACACGCAATGCCTTCTTTTTTATTATCTTGAAGAGAACAGCCAAAAAATCCAGGGGGTTGCCTTGTTCCCATTCCTTTCCAGTAACAGAGTGATAAGGAGATCTCTGGCGTGGCTCCCAGGACAGAGCTGGAGATAATGAGCAGCCAGATCACTCTTGTTATTTGGGGCTGTGTGAACTGTGCATGTATTTCTCGCCCTGTGCCTGAAATTCTCTCTATGTAACCTGAAGCCAGAAGATGGCTGAAATATTGTCTTCCCGAGGCTACCACTTCGTAAATCACCTTTCTTTATCATTCACCCCGTGTCTTCATTTGGAATATGGGGTGTTGTGGCTAGACCTAACTTTGGGACTCATGGATTGGGGACCCGGGGTCTAAAGCCAAACTATTTTAACCACGCTCATTCTCTCACACACGTTGTCTTAGCAACCCCCTTCCCACTGGGCAGGGTCCCTGGCACAGAGCCTGCTCTGCTTACATGGAGGGGAGAAAAGTGTTCTAAGAGAATGAGTGTGAAAAAATACTGGGCAGCTGACAGCCACATCTCCTTGGCTCCTCAGACCAAGGACAGACAGGAAATTTAAGGGAAAGCTAAGGTTAGGTGAGAATCTAAAGAAAATAAAAGGCATGGGCAGAAAGAGGGAGGGGTGAGCAGAAACCAAAATTAGTAAATCTAGAACTTCTAAAAGAAAGAGAAAGAAATAGACCTCATGCTCACAGAGATTAGAGGATGTTTGTGTGTTTTTGCTACCATCAGGCTGACCTGAAGATCTCTCCTTTTTTCTTTTTCATCTTTTAAGGAAGCTTCCGATGGGGACTTGGCTCTTCTTTTTACTTCCCCCCTACCGCCCCCCGCCACTCTTTCCCTGGTGCCACCCAAACAAGTGAACCGCTACTCCAAAAGCTCAACTTCGTGGAGATGAGTTAGCTCACAACCTTGTGGAAAAACTCTGATTCTGGAAGGATCTAGTAGCTGGGGCAGCGAATGGTGCAGACTAAAGCAAGGTGAGCTCTCTGCAAGGTGGATGACAGTCCAGTGAAGAGGAGATGAAGACCCTCAGGTGGCTAGCTCCACAGGAAGAACACAGGTGGGCCAGAGAAGTGACAAAACAAAAGGCAGGATGGACGCCTGGATTGGTGAGTGTGTTCCGGAAGTCCGGGTAGAGGGTCACTGCTGAGATGGTGAACTTTCCCTCTGGGGGAGCAGCATGACAAAGCCTCCCCAGACCTCTCCCACGGCCCATGTGTCCCTTGCTGGGGTGGCCACTCTGCACTTAATGGTGGACGCCTGCTGGGTCGAAGGACTTGCCTACCACTTTCTCCGTTTTCTATCATCCTGTCCGCAGAAGCAGAGCACATGCCAAGTTCTCCGCATTACAAAAATGGCCAGCACCAGTAAGGACCACCCTGTAATCAATCTTACCCAGGCAGCTTCTCACCTAGAACGCGCACAGCCAACTTGAGAAGGGCAAAGGCTGCTTCTGAGAGAAAGGGGTGTTCTCTCTCTTCCATGAACTGCAATACACACCTTGGTTCAGTCCAGGTCCCAGAGCAGAAGAGGAGATGGATAAGCAGATCGATTTTATGGAGCCCTGAAAGCAGAAGAAAAGCTGATTACTAATTTTTCCTTCTTCTTTTCACCGGGAGTGTATTCCACTGCTCCTGTTCTTTATCACTCTCTTTTTACCCTTTTATACATGTATAATAGGTGTCTTCAATCACACAGTTCACTCCACTGGCCCCAACTCCCACACTCTTTATTCCTTTCTCTCATTTCCCACCTTTCAATAGCTAAGTATTACTTGCAAGATATAGATCGCACCCTTAGCCTTCTGATCTTCTTCAGAGCCATGAAAATATCCCTAACCTGCTGCTGCTTTTGCTATTTGAATACAGAAAAGCTTTCACTTGGTGAACTTAGTAGAACTGTGTTGTGCCCCCAGATGAAGAAAAAGAATCAAGACATCAGCCCAACTGAACCCCACCCCGGAAGAGCAATACAGTGGTCAACTTAGCAGGAAAGTTGTAGATGACTAAAACCTGAAAAGGTAGAATAGCTCTACCCCCTAGAACAGAATGAAAATGGAAACAAACCTCTGGCCAGCCTAATAGAAAATTCCTTAGCAATGACTGCTTGCATCATCAAGAGAAATCAGCCAGCTGATAACCTTAAGCTTAAGCCAAGAGCAGAAGAAAGAATAAAATAGTAAAGATTAAGACAGAAGTTAATAAATTAGGAACTTAAAAATATCTATATGGATAAAATATAAACTGGCTCTTTCAAAAAGTAAATAGTGTCGGTATACCTTTAGTGAATCTGACTAAAAGGAGAAAAGAAATCACCAAAACATACACAAATTAGAGGTGAAAATGTATATGTCACAACAAACACAAGCAAAACCCCAAAGCTATGGAGACATGTTTCCCGAAAGCATTTGTTCAAATTGGAAAAAGCCATAATAACAACATTGACTTGGTACTGGCACAAAAATCGCACCTCAAGATGGATGAAAACAATTGGGAGAACCAGAAATAACTGTGCACATCTACAGCCAACCACTTCTAGAGGAATTGCTCAACGTTGTGGCCATCATGGACATACAAGTCAAAACTGTGTCTTCCTCCGCTCAGACCAGCCACGGTTAAGACTGTGAACAACAACAAATGCCCGTGACAATGCAGGAGGGGGGGGCACCCGAATACACTTTTAGCTAGAACGTAAGCTAATTCAAACATTATGGGGGTCGCTGTGGAAATTCCTCACAAAAATGCAAATTAGAACTCTTCTATGATTCGGAGATCTTAGGAATATAGAGAGATAGATAGAGATTTGCACATAGATATATAGACACATGGGCTGCACATTGACGTCCATCACAGCACTGGGTAAAATTCCCAATTTGTGGAGACAGCCCAGATGCCCTACAATGGACTAGTAGATAAAGAAAATATCACACACACACACACACACACACACACACACTAAAATTTTGTTTATCCATAAGGCAAAAGGAAATGTCATTTGTAGGGAAAGGTATGGATCAGGATAAAAATCATACTGAGTGAACTAAAGCAGGCCCAGAAAGACAATGGGCATACATTTTCTCTCTCATCTGGGAATGTTAGACTCCAAGTGCGGGTTTTATGTAAACACACAGAGTCACATGAACATGTACACGATCGTAGTGAGGAATGGATGACAAGTGCGGGTATGAAATTCCATTGTGTAGCCCCTTTGAACTATTTCCACACAATTAAAATGTGTCTTGGTGAGGAGGAGGGTGGGCGGGTAAAGGAAAGAGTGTGATCAATGGGAAAAGAAATGGTGCGCAAATGCGGCCATAGTGCACAGATGTGAACAGGACCCTGGGAAACACATGACAGGTGGGAGAAAGGGTAGGGGAAAATGGAGGGTGACGCCAGTCAAGATGTATTGTGTACGTCGATAGACCTGTTAAATAAAAACAACCCCACGCAACAATTTGAAGGCAATATTAGTAATCACAAAAGCTCTGTGACAAACTGAAGAAGAAAGACAACCAGGGAGTTTATATTAAGAGTGACCTTCATGGGAATTTTGACCATCAACCTGCTCTCCATAATTTTTATTTGTTTACTTTGAACCTGTCAGAAGGAGGGACGTGAGGGGGGAACATTTAATTAATAGAAACCACCCCGGCGACTTTGTGATGTCTGGGTGGATAGAGGAGAAGGTAGTGACAATACCAAGAAACAAGTGATTGGGGCACACAGGTCGGAGCCTGGCTTTTATCAGCATCCTTATTAGGAGGTAGGAGCTCTAACACCGTGTCAACCCCTAACTAAATCCTGAGGCTAGAACCATGGCAGAAATTCCCCAAAGGAAGAGAGCTCAGTGTGGGCATGGCAGATAACAGGCAATTAAATCTGCATCCTTCTTAGGCAGGGGGGAAAAAAAATCAGTATCTTCATCTTCCACATAAGGAAATAGATAAAAAATGATATTCATGTGTCTTTCTATGTGTGAGTAACTTACCCCGTCTTCGCATTGCTTTGCATAATTTTTTTTTTTTTACAGATTCCTTCATTTTCATATTATTTGCTTGTGGGCAGAGGGAAATAGGATGTAGATGAAGTCAAGAAAGATGCCTCAATTGTTGGAGGTACAGGTGACAGGCGGAAGGCTGGCTTGCTGCTCTGCATTGCAACATTTCTTATTTGTTATCTCAATTAACAAACAGGGTGAGCGGGGAGGGGAGTGGACCGAGAGCAAGGGAAGGGGTGACATTGTCCAAAAAAGAATATACGCTTTACCTGACTTATGCAACTCTAACCCACCCTCTGGACATCACCTCTATAATAACAATAAAAATTTGAAAAATAAAATAAACAGATAGGACACTTACCTAACAGATACAGCCGAGACCCAAAAGTACCAAGAGAAATGGCTGGAATCAGTGGCTCGAGCCACTCAATTCCTTCATGTGTACCTGACACTTCCCCGGGATCTAGCACTTTATGGCGACAATGATAGGTCTACAGGAAACTTTAACACCCGCAGCACAGTCAAAAGCTCACAAGATCTGGGTCCCGGTGCTCAGGGGAGCACTTTGGTTGCCGACTTTACATGTACGTCTCAGTGTAATCGGGTATCCACTCCCCAGACAAATAAGATTCAACATAAACAAATGCTAATTGCAAGAGGACATTGTCAGAAACTGATTTTGATATCCTAGTGGCTTCTGAAATGTTTAGCTAGTGTTTGTCATTGTGGGCCATGACAAGATTTTGTGGGTTGTTCCCCTGCCCCCCCCCCCCATAAACCAGGAAACCGCTGTTAGGGAAGTCAGAATTCAAATCGCATCTCCAATCTATGGAATTGACTCGATGGAAGTTTTCTCCAAAGTCTGTGTGGTAGGATTTATATTCCTAGGGGAAAGGCTTGGTCTAGAGATTTCTGTTTCTTGCTACTTAACTTTCCTCAAGATGACTCCCCCCCCACACACACTGAGGAAGTATTTTTTTTTTATTTCAACAAACCTTTATTAAAAAGTAGTGTCAGAGAATATCATATATTCACCTCCCTAGTCCTCAAATTCAGTGGATCCACGTGACTCTTTAGGTCCTACTTCTTGTGCCAAGCAGTAACATAAGACTACAAATGCTTAATGTATCTAGCAAATAAGTGATAAACTGCTGCCATTACTACTAAACTAATTTGGTAGATTTCTAGACCAGAAAGAAAAATGTGGGCTTCTCTATTTAAGAGACTCTGAAAGAACCAATATTGTCAAGTGGCAGAGTGCTAGCCTTGAGCAAGAAGAAGCCAGGGACAGTGCTCAGGCCCTGAGTCCAAGCCCAGGACTGGCCAAAAAAAAAACAAAAACAAAAACAAAAACCCACAAACTACCCAGAAAAAGCCGGAAGTGGCACTGTGGCTCAAATGGAAGTGGTGTTTTGAGGAAGACTGTTGACTTCTCACAGCCCGCTGGAAGTATTACGTTAGAGCGGTGTTCAGTCTTTCAATCTGCAGACATGAGATGTTTGTTTCCTGTCTTTTATTTCACCCACTCAGTGATTTACAGTTTTCTATGTAGAGATCTTCGGCCTCCTGTGTTCAAGCTATCAGCGTTTTATTTTCTATCTAATGTAAAAGAGTTTGCTCTTTTGAACTCTCTCGGTTTATTCATAGAAACCTGGTTATTTCTTTGTTTTTTTTTATATCCTTTAAGTTTTTTGTGTTCTCTGATGAGTTCTGACAGTTTAGGGTGGAGTTTATATACATAATTCTTGTAATTCTTTAATTCTATCAGTTTCTGCATTTTCCAGTTTGGCTAACTCTTCCTTCTGACCAGGGCTTTCAGCTCCACCTTGAATGAAGGAGGAGCTAATTATTCATCTGTGTCTTATCCAGATCTTAGAGGAGAAGCTTTGATGCGTTCCCCCATTCAATATGTTGTTACTTCCACTTCTGTCATACATGCACTTTACTACATTGAGTCACACTCATTCTGAACCTAATTTGTGACTTGTTGGCATGAAGAGAGATTTTGAATGTATTCAAGCATGTCACACCCCATGAAATGATGATCCGTAAGGTGCAGTATCAGCTAGTGTCCTCTCGTTATGGTCATGTAATTTACCGTAATAACTAACTAGCTTGCACGTGTCTAGCCATTCTTGTATCTTTGGGGTAAGTGTCGGTCGGGGTGACGGGATTTCCCTCACACTCCCCTTGTTCTTTGAACACAATGAAAGCAAATACACATCAATTAGGAGCATAGAAAACGGCCAGAAATAGTTCCAGAAATCTTAAAGTGATGCTGAATGTAGAAAAAAAATTAAAGCACAAGATGTATGCAAATGACTATTTAATAACCACGTGTAAGTGTACCTGTTGCTGGAGGAGATGGAGAGGAGGGGCAGGGAGAAAGGGAAAGCAGGAGGCAGGAGGAATCTTTTAGCAGCAGCTGTGTGCCTCCTCCCTCCATTGTAGTGACGCCTTAGTGGTACATGTATATAAATCAGAATATGAAAGTATGTCATCTAAGCGTGTAGGTTTAAGGAGACAGTGGAGAAGCTCAAGAAGTAAGAAGGTGGTCTGGGGCACAAGTGTCCACAGTAAGATAATCAACATCATTAGTCCGTCCTTGCTTGAGGAATATATTCATCCATCTGAGGTGCATGCATTTCCAGTGAGTAGAGCCTGGTTTTTGTACGTCAAGGGGTCTATTATGCAAGCGTTTTCTTCCTCACCTCCTGGGCAAGGCGCGGGGGGGTGGGGGGTGGGCGTCTGGGTGCCAGATTCGGTGCTCAGCAGGACGTGGAGCTCCCCACCTTTACACGCAGCACTGGTTTCTCCACAGAACGCAGTAGCCATAGTCATACTCCACGTCGTCGCAGAACGGTTTGCAGGTGCCACTCACTCGGTTGCATCTCTCCAGTCGGTACTTGGGTGGAAGGCTGCCCGTAGCTGTGGGGAGGGAAGGTACAGAACCTCATCAGTCTGCGAGTCAGTGGGGAGGGGTCTTGCTCCAGAGACACAAAAACCTGTCCTATCCAGGAAGTCACGGGTGGAAAAGACACAGTGGAGGCGAGATGAGGGAGTTCTGGTAGCCAATCGGTGAGTAAGTAATTGGAGGAAATGACTACGCTACAGACATGTTACTTGCACCAAATGACGTTTACAGTAAGCATTAGTAATATTAGCAACACACTGATTATTTTATTATTATAGGAAAGAATAAGATCATATCAGAACTCTCTAGAACCACCTGATCTAGAAACAAAGGGCGTATGTTGTGTAATTAGTCCTATTACTTCCTGAAGCTCTAGACACCTTATTTTTTTTTCCCCTCCTTCAATTTCGTAAACTAGACCTAGTTTGCTACGATCTCATAAAACACTGTTGACCGTTGCTTTTGTGTTTGATGGTGGTTCTGGGGTTGAGCTCAGAGCCTAGAGTTGGCCGAGAAGGTGTTTTACCACTTGACCCACACTCTTCTCCATTCGGTAATTTTTCAGTTCGTGTCCTGTGATTCCCCAGGCTGCTCGAGCAGCGTTCTCCTGGCACACACCACCTATACAGACCTGGGATTATAGACGTGAACCACAGGTCTATTTTTATCATCCACATTTCATCCATGCATCTGCCATGCGTCATCGTTCTGCCTCTATTTATGGTGCACCGTAATGAACACAGGCACTGTAGTTATATTCTTAAACAACAAATGTTACACGTTTGGAAGGCATAAAAATAACTTTATTCGACTTTAGATGATGAAGGACATCAGAAATTGCTTAAGATAGGCCTATTCATAATGCTTTGTTTGCAAACTGCCTCGCTGAAATGTAGAAAGGTCATTTCAACTCCATGCCCACTGAGTTTCTAATGTTTTCTAAGTATCAAGCTAAGGACTGTCTGATCAAAGTTTCTAAGGCACAAACTTTACTGAACTTAAGAAACTATACACAGAAAAGGGAGGGAAATGAAGCTTAAAGTTGAGGAGACTTCCTGATGGGTTTTGATATGTGGAAAGATGTCTTTCTTTAGGAAAAGAGAAGCAAATGCAAAATAAACTTGCCAGCCAATGCTGAAAGTTGGTGAGATTTAAAGTCTTGTCAGAACCACATGTTTTACAACTTAAAGTAGTAGATTGCCTAGAATGTGTCACACTTTTTCAAACTTTGGCTAAGATTTTCAACTAATTAGAATTTCTGAGCTGTTATAATCTTTATGTTTACTTCTCATTAAATGTAGATATATTAAATTTAAGGAGAACAAGTATGGCTTTATGGTAAGAATTAGTAATATGAGCAACACACTAATGTTTTTTTATTATTATAGGAAAGAATAAACTCATATCAGAAATCTCTAGAACCACCTGATCTAGAAACAAAGGGTGTATGTTTTCAAATTAGTCCTATTACTTCATTGGAGAGATGAGACTAATAACAACTAATTTTCATGGAAAAAAACTCACAAATGAATATTGCTAATGCCAACTTTCCAGTTTTGCAGATCAAGAGGAAGAACTGGGGTTGTATAACAAGATCCAAATTCTAGACTTCACATGCATTTATTACTTTTGGCAAATGAAAATAAAACTAAATAACATAAGTGGAAATTTCCGTGCAGCAAAAGTGTTCAATTTTTGTTTAGAATTATTTTCTCCTATGACTGGCTCTGTGGAAAGATAATCTTTGTAGCTCCATTTTTTTGAAGGAGCCTTTTCACCATGAAGAAGGTGAAATATAAAAGCAGCTGAGGAGCTGTAAAAGCCACTCATGTGACATTTAGTTTTAATCACTTTAGATCAATACTTTATGTGAGTGAGCTATATGGTGACAGCACTATTATACAGTCTTTATTATTTTCAAATCTATATATCACTCCTCTGATTCTGAGAAGAAAAAAATATATATCCAGACACGGCAGTTGGTTTGTTCTTTTATGGTATGTCTCTTCTCAGTAATCATAAGAGTTCTCCAAAGGTTTGCTTCATATATAACCAAAGAGGACAATGATTTCACTTCGGAGATCAAATGCCAAGTTCACCCAGTGGTATTAATATGTCACTCTCTTGATGACTATAAGTAGCCCCATAGGTGTTTGGATCTTACCTGATAAAGTGAGCCAAAAGAGCAGAATAAAGAGAAAGAGATGAACTTCCATGGTACAGAGATTCTTCTGGAAAAACTGTCCACAGATCCTTTTCAAGCCAGTCATCTTGAAATAAGGTAACAAAGATCCCTTTCATATGTAGATTTTCCTGGGAAGTATTTTTAACTACTGAAGCTTATCAAAGATGAGAACATCTATATGCTTGGCTGAATATTGCCGAGTTCAAAGGATTTGGTAGTAAAATACTATTAGCCAATTCTCCCTACAAAAACGAAACATTCTATGTTACTTCTAATGAATTTTTATAAAGACATTTCTTTAGGGGTTCTTTAAACAAGGAATATCATCTATCTATCTATCTATCTATCTATCTATCTATCTATCTATCTATCTATCTATCTCAATCTCCCTCTGCCTATATAGCATATATATTTATCTATATATCTATCTATATCTGTATATGCTAAAACACCAAGTGGGAAATGTTACCATATTCTGACCCTCATTTCCATGTTTTATATAGTGCTGAGTATTCTAAAGCCCCTCCTACGAAGTGGTTGAATGTCTGAATCAGAATTTTAGAGCCAGCAGGTTGTTTTTTTTTTTACTGCAGTCATTTTTGTTTTGCAGACAAACACACACACACACACAAAAGAGAGGAGATTATGTGGTTTACTTCCGGGAAGCATTTACTTCTGGGAAATATTCTACAAAGCAGATGTTGATGATGACTTAGGAAGCTCCGTTGCTAAACCATCTGACTTCAAATTTTCCAGCTCGATGGTGTTAATTGTGTGGCTGGAACTGGAAGCCATGTCTGGTCTGACCTGCAAGCTTGCACTATGTTATTCCACGTGCATACAGAGGGCTAGAGGCCATTCTCAACACCCAGCATCCAGGGAGACAAGCAGTCAGTCCTTCCTTCCACAGCAGCAAGGAGAATTCAGGGACAATAGTTCGCCAGCTTTCATGAACGACACCAGGATCCATGAGAAGACTTGCTACTCCTAGATGTCACTTCGGACTTAGTAGATCTGGACTGGAAGCGAACCTCGTGGTTCTAACACGGCGGCCAGCAGATTCAAATACAGAAAGCTGACGTTCATCCTTCTCCCCGTTGAGAGGGCTTCTTCAAGGAAGGGGGGAGCTTAAGGATGCAGGGTGATGCAAGGCTGTCTCTTGTAGCATACTCGGTGGCAGAGGTGGTGCTTCCCTGAGAAGCTTCCATGGTAGTGAGAGCTTTGGAAATACCAACTGCCACACACATCGGCCCTGAAATAGCCACACTAGGTTACCTCAATCCCCCCCAGAGGTGTGAGCGCAGTCCACAGAGAACTTAGGAGATGTTGCTCTCCACCTCTGTGATGGTCGTTCTGCCCAGTCTTAAGGAATGCTCTGCTTCCCTGCTCTCCCTTCGCCCTTAGCCTTAGGAAATTAATATCAGTTATAGAGACTAAGGGATACCACTCATCATTAACTCTTACTGATTGATTATGCTAACCTAGACCCCGGTTAATATGTATGTGTGATTTTCTAAAGCTCCCGATAACGTTATAAAGATACCAGGTACAAGAAAATGGTTCATCGTGTCATCTATTTGTCATTTAAAAACTCTTATCTCAGTTTGCCTATTCAAATATTGTTATTACTCTTCTCTCACTAAAAATGTGCCCCACCTCTTGGGTTGTTTGAAGAAAAGATGTAGCAAGGCGCGTCAGTAAGCTTACCTGAACATGCAAGCATCTAGAAAGAAACAGAGCAAAGACTTTCAGTGTGACAGAGGAGAAAGCTCACTTTTCCTCTTCCAGCCTTAGCTTCACTCAAGGAGGGTCAGCGGGCTCCAGATCTTGGACGCTCTGCGGTTAGCACTAAGTGGCTGGCACCGTCACTTCCTTTGTGACGGTGAAATACCAGCGCTTCGTAGTTTCAAAGTTCGAGTACGCCACTGTTTCGGAAGCTCACAACCACATGGCCAGACTCTGGAGAGATGCTCACGATAAACCAAGGGAAGGGCCGCTTTTTCATTTCCCTTTGTATTTTCTGTTTACTTTTCAGAAAGTCATTGCCTCACTGCTTCCGCGGCTACCGTGGGAACGCTAACGAGGTTTGCAAATGAGCAGAGTTGAACAGTATTTTCCCTGGCATTTTCATACCCATGTCGTTGGCAGCGTGAGCCTGAGGAAAAGTCCTGTTTATAAGAGATACCTGCTGAAGAATTTCAGTAAATGACCACGACAGATGAAGCTGACTGGCTAAGGGGCGTCCTATCTTATCTATTCTCTCACATTCTGGACTCTTCTAGAATACTTGATAAATGTTGCCATGGTTGACAACATGCCTGACTGAGCATGGAGATCCCATTTAGAGTTTCCTTCTTCTGTCTGGGTTAATTTCTGAGTTCAAATCTCTACTCTCGATTCTGGTTCTTCTAACAAGGAGGAACAGTGTTCATGAATGCTTCACATCGACAAGTATTTGACTTAATCCTTCGTTCATGATAGACATCCACAGACAAATACAGAGCTAGGAAGGAAGTCTCAAGAAATGGCAAAACCAGGAGGAAGCAGTTAAGATAAATCCTCTTCTGTGGTCTCTGCCTCCACGGTTGGGTGGCATTCTTTTACACAGCACTGGCTCATACGTAGTGCACAATACGCAATCCTAAATTCTCCGGGATCACACCGATTTTTGCACTGACCACCAATCTTTGAACATGCCTCCCTCCAGTCAAAGAGTTGACTTCTTCCTGGAAGGCAAGACGAGCTAGGATTAATAATCCAGGCAGGAAATGTCAGAGAAAGACACAGAAAAGCACAGAGACAATGGAAGAGAGAAAAGGGAAATACATATACTTTTTGCTGCTCCTGTTTCTTTCAGACCAAATCAAGGATATCGGCAGGTATGCAATTCCTCAGGTAGAATTTCCATCCCAACCATTTCAATTAATTCGGTAGTCGCTCAGTGAATGCAGGGTGTGTTGCGAGGGGAGGGTGGGGGGTGAACTTGCAGCTTACTTATAATTCTGTCTGTCTCTCTTTTACCCAGAGCACTGAACACGAGAAGGAGAGGGCTGGTTTCCAACTTCTCTGTGCCAGGTACCATCAAATGCACGTGGGTATTGCTTCTCTGACTTGATTCCATGCTTCACTGTAAGCTGACATCAGCAGTTTGAAAATACGGAAAGGCCTGGTTTTATTTCCTGTCAATCGAGTGCCTTTTTTCCCTTTTGAATTGTGTTCTTACCCTGCACAGCAGCCGGAATCTTTGTTGGTTGCGGTTTGACCATCACAACAACTACTTATTTACGTTTGCTTTACAATTTCCCATGCAGAGGGCTCTTCCTTGCTGTAACCTCACACTACCGTGTTCTTTTTTCTTTCCTGGTAGAGCCAGGAGCTTCCATTTTCCGTGTCGGGAGAGCACTTCGTGGCTCTCGGTCAGCATCTCTGGGTCGACAGCCTGCCCGCTCTTGTGCGCTGAGCTGCTGGTGGTGATGGAGGGTCTTTGTGACGGAGGGGCTCCCCGGTATGGGCAGGGAGGGGTGCACAGAGGACACCGAGTGCTCGTGTCCAGGAAGGCAGGAGCAGACAGCCTGAGAAGTCATGGTGCCTTCCTCAGGACGTCATGCAATTGCAGGTCTTTGAGGTACCGGTTTGTGGATGCACGTCCCAGTGGTCCTTCCTGCCTGGGCTGGCTTTGAAAGTGTGATGCTCGGATCTCAGCCTCCTGAGTAGCTAAGGAGGCAGGCATGAGCCACCTCCATCAGCCTAAGAATTTGATTGGCTGATTTGTTTATTTATTTATTTTACTGGAGATTTGTTTTCAAGACAGTTATTGGTGAGTTAGGCTTTGGACAGTCATCGACACCTCCATGACTTCCATAATTAAGTTTCACTCAAATGGCAGGTGAATATCTGAAAGATCAGTTCCAGTGGCTCAGACCTATAATCCTAGCTACTTGGGTCTCTGGAGATCTGGACTCAGGGACACTGATCTGGTCCTAGTCATTCCAAGGGGGTAAGGACACCCCACTCGGCCTCTCTGTGGGGCGGGCCTGGATGTTGGCTCTTGGGAACTAAGTGGGTGCAGGTAGCTCTGAGGCTCAGGACCCTGTGGACCCAGCCTGGTAGTCAGGCTGCTACATACAGACACTGCGGCTGCTGGAACCGCCTGGCAGGGTGGGGGCTTCAGACACCGGGATGTTGCCCGGTGGGTCTAGAGGACCAGTAACTGTCTGGAGAATTACGGATTTGTCAAACGAATCCTCCAATTCTCAGACTGCACTTATGTGGCTGCACTTTCTCTTTGGGTAATTTAAATTATACCACCTTTTGAATGAGCTAGGGCACCTGCGTCCTTCCTTTGGCCCGACAGTGGGGCGCTTTCTAGATCTGGATGTGTCCGGGCTGTGGATAGCGGATATTGAGAAAAAGAAGAGTCACCGGCTGCCCCGGAGGAGGTGCCTGATGGACGCCTGGGCTTTTGCACATCATATCTCTAACAGGATCCACAGAGGTCATCAGAATGTCAGACGCGATGACCAGATGGTTGTCCGTGACAGCAGGACACGTGTCTAACCAGCTTCCAGCAAATGATTTGACCCTATGGCCATGTGATTTCCTTCTAGTTGTAAACTTAGGCCTTTTTCCCCCCTCCCTCTTTTTCTTGGTTTTGAACTCAGGGCTTAAAATTTGACCTTCTGAAAGCGAAGAGGAAAACGACAAAAAATAGCCAAGTAGCGGGGCAGTAGATAAAGTCAATATGTGTAGGATATTCATTTCAGTAATCTTATTTTACCTGTGTGCTTTTCCTCTGCCCGGTGTCGTGCTTTTTCAGAGGTGGGAGGATTACTTGCGCGTGTGGCTAGTTTTCCAAACCTGAGGAAACACTCAGCTCTCTCTAGACTTGCAGGTCTCATTACAGGATAGTCAGAGTCTACTAGAAAGAAAAATATAACATTAGAAGTATAAAATTAGTTTTAGAAATAAAAGCGCAAATTTGGCTTTCCTTACCCGATGTCCTGAATTATCTAGATGTTCGAGAAATTACGAACTTACTCCTGTCTGGTCTGGTTGTGCAAGTAAATAATTGACTTGCTTACTAATAAGGCTACCTTTCATAGATATTGTTACTAGTCCATGAATTAATTCAGGCAAAAGGTGGAACAGATACACGTTACTAAAATATTGTCAAGAAGAGAAGCATCAGTGTATTTAAATCGATACATCCTTGGAACTTGTTAAAAAATACAGATAATTTTAATGAGCACAATCTAATACATTTTCATGAAGATGAGAAATGAACTCCTTGAGTTCTGTTATTTGTTGAAATTCATCTTCTTGCTGCTCATCTAAAATGTTGTTGTGGCAAGTTGGGGAAGAGTTGCTGTGAAAGCATAAAACTTGTAGATGTGTTTTATGGTGAACACTGACCTCAGGAATGAGAGGTGTCTTGGTCAACTGGTGTTTTCACTAAGGTAAAAAATGAGAAATGGATGTATAGCTAATCTCAGTTATGATTATAATAAAAAGTTAAACATCTCTATGGACATTTTAACTGAATTAATCTCTTTGCCGAACACTATAAATGTTAGGTTGCACAATTTCCAACCATCAGTTTGTTCCATTTCCCATTCCTTAATGTGCTATGTTCATTCAGATTTGAATATTGGCTAATACATTCTATAGATTAGTTACATCAATGTAGATCATTTCATGGATGGGTTAGATCCAATTTTTTGTCCGATAACACATATAAATATTTGCATGCTCACTTAATCAAGGTCAATTACAGTCTTTGCCAGCATTACTACACTTAAAATATTCTCTTGATTTTTCTATTTCTGAAAAGCGCAAATGCATATGAAGTACCATGGTGGTGGTATTAAATAATGAATTTCCAGCCAACGTTACTCACTTAAGAACAATCTTGTCTCTCCCGTTGTTAAATGCTGACTGTTATGATAATAATGGTCAATTACCTGTTAATAGGAAGACACCGAGGGGGAGCAAAGAAGAGGAAAAGAGATGGATCTTCATTCTGAAATATTTCTTAGGGGTGAACAGCCTTCAGACCTTCTGTTTTTAGCTTAGGTGTTGTTGAACTAAGAGGATTTTTTATTTACAGAACGGATCTGCATCATTATGACCACAGAGGATGATTAAGAAGAAGAACATTTCCATGATTGGTTGAGTGAGGAGCATGGCCTTCAGAGAGATGGTTGCTAGAAAAATGTGGGAGCCAGATCACACAGAAATGCTATTTGCTCATTCCTCTCGCAATTCCTTTCTGTAAGAAAACCATGTACATCAGTCACCAAGTTACAGAGGTAGGTAAGAGTTCTACCACGGTGTAGCAGTATTCCAGAGGAGTCCATGTCTTGTGTACTCACGTTTATTATTTTGCTGCCTTTTGTTGTTGGTGGTGGTGGTCATGGGGCTTAAACTCTGGGCCTGAGCTGTCCCTGAGCTCTTCAGCTCAAGGGTAGCACTATACCACTGGAGACATGGAGGCCATTCCTGGTTTTCTGGTGCTTTTCGAGTTCATAGAACCTAGCATTTTTCACGTCCTCAAGATGACTACATAGTCGCTAAGATATGGCTTGCCACAAAAGGACCGATTAGTTCAAAGTTCTTACCATCAATCCCCCCTTCTTGAGAGTCTATTATGAGTTAAGTGAGCCTGTGCTTTGGAGGTGTGTTTTCATCTACTATCCACAGCATCTTTATACTGTAGATTATTTATGCATCTGATAAGCCATGAGAGAATTAATGTGTGCCCTAAGTCACATCACCAGTCAGATGATCAGTTTCCTAGCTGAGTCCCTTCAGTCCTCATTACATGATCACGACCTCTGGTGTGGCCAATTCATGACCTTTCCTGCTATGTCTCTTTTTGTGTCTTTAAGATACGGAGTCAGACATACGTGGTATTTTAGAACATCTTAAATGGGTAATGGAAATGTTATTGCACATGCAACCTTGCTCTATAAAATTCCAGATATAAAAGATGACAACTAGAACGTTTCCACATCCTAATTCCTATCATCATTGTGGTCCTCTAGAAACAGCTTAGCGACAACTGTGGTCCCTATGGAAAACTCGCTTTGAAAACTACAGTATTGGGAGCTCTTTTAGGGGTTCCATGTGTACCCCCTCTACAAACCTTCTCCAAAAGTTTCAGCCTGTTGTACCTAAGTATCCCATGATGAGATCCAACACCTGCCTCTTCAGCCTGTGCTAGAAAAGTCCAAAGAGAAGGGTGAGTTGCATTCTGAAGATTGGATGGAGAGGAGAGCATCTCAAAGGAAATAAGTAGCGAAGAATGTGACATGTCCATGGGCCGGAGGAGAAACACAACGCTCAGATGATAAGACACCCGTCGCTTCTCAGAATCTGCACGCGAGGAGGAATCCTCCCTTCCTCATGGAAGCTAGACCATAGATGCCCACATGGCGGGGAGTCTATAACCCAAGGAAAACTAACAAGACGGTCAAAAGCAGGTCAGTGGGAAGGGGATGCCTCGGTCGTAACAGGGCAGGAAGAGGCACAACTTGGAGTCCACAAGTCTTCCCGTGACCTCCAGGCTGGAAGCCGTTCTCCTGCGCGGTGTAATGTGGTTCAGCAAGGCGGAAGACCCAAGAACACCCTGTAGTATTAAACGACAGTGGTAAATTAAAAGTGGAAAGCCCGAGCTGAATGACATGTAGGGTTTTAACCTACCCACGTGGAATCGTCGGAATAAATTGTTTATTAAAATCTCCCATTCCCTTCGATCCACTTCACTATGCCACTCTGGTTCTAAATGATGCTCCTTATTAGATTCATCAGAAACTTTTTCTTACTTCATGAGAATAATGAAAACATATCATTCTACAAGGGAAATCCTTCAGACAATAGGTCCATAAATACACAGAGGAATTCAGAAAGAATAAATATGGATGTACAACTCTGGTTATTCATCATTTTCCAGCATTTACTGCATGGAATTATCTCTTGTTTCTCAGGCTTAGGACACTGGGAAGAAAAGCTTTTCTGAATGCCTACCTCATCAATGAAAACCGGGCATGATAATGCATGGTGTCTTAAGCTCGTATTTTTAAATGAATTTTGTGAATTTTTGTTTGAAAATAGAAGCCAGGAATAAATGAGCAAGATTTCCTGGCTATTCATCTAGTGTCAAATACATAAAGACTGATTAAAACTCTCTCTTTAGGTTTTTGAGCACAAGAAATCCTTTCAGAGACAATTAGGTTGTTCTGCCCTTAATAAAGGTAGTCCGTTAATAATGGCTTGTGAACTAAATCCAGCCCACTCGGACAATGCAATGTATCCGGGTACTCTTGACTGTGAATGAAATGACAGCAAAGTTGGGTTTGCCCTTCATCTCTCGGGAAGGTCAAAGAGTCTCAGAGCACTGAATTTTTAAAGGAGGGAAAAAAGAAATCCACAAAATGCAACAACAGGTTTTTTTTTAATGGCTCTGGAGCCTTCCATCAACTTCCAGGATTAGTTTCCAATGGTGCCTGCTCTCATTCAGCCTGCTGTCAGCATGGAGCAGACCGCCTGCTGTTCGGCAAGGGCATAGCCACCACCAGTTATTACAGCAGTGGCCGTACGTTTATAGCTTATTGCTACTAAACTTAAATCTTAGTCATTTTGAATGACTGAGTTAGCTTAGATTTATGGAGATGCACAGTCGTTTCGTGCGGTACTCATTCCAGAAGGGTATATTATCTAAACCAATTTTCTCCTACGGATGCAGTTGCAAGCAATACCAGAGTTACGGCTGCCTCCGCTTTTCCATTATAAAGTCCTATTCTCAAGCTTTTATAATTTGACCATAAAAATTCTCTCCTTGTTAGAAATGTGGCAAACAAGATCTGAGGCACACAATAGAGCTTATTTTTTTTAAGTGAAATTAAAAACACGCGTACAAGTGCTTGATCTATTCAGCCGTTTTATGGCTTAACTCTGAAAACAGCACCAATGCACCAAACTTTTTTTCAGAGAGATGGGAACAAGTAGAAAAACAGAATGATTGCTCAAAGCATTAGCTGGATGGAAAACATCCATTTTTACCAGTTCCACATGAAGTTCTTGTAAGAGTAAGCTGACCGATCATTTTGACGTAAGTTTGAAAACACAAGTGCAAAAAAAAAAAAAATCTCACCAGAGCAAGCAATGGATCTCATGTCTTAGGACCACAGTCTGTGGGGGTAAAGATAATCAAAAAGTTAAGCAAGTAGAAGCACAAAGACTGAATTTCCAGTGTATTACATAAGCATGCAATAATGTCTCTTTTGGTCTTCTCCTTTCAGATGGGTGAATCCTGTCGTCCACACAACTCAATTCGGAGCTCCCAAAGTCATGTGACGCACTTGGGGATGGCCAAGTAAGTTTTAAATGTTCCTTTCTGAATCCCAAATGGCTGTGAGACTGAATTTTGCATGAACATTTCTAGTTAGAATTCCTACACGCAAAAAGCACGAGGAGTGCCCTCTTGTGGCCGTCGTGGGACATGCACACGGAGTGCAAGAAAGGCCCAGATTCCTCTGGATGAACTTTGTCTAATGTAAAGAGAGAGTAGACTTGGAAACATATAAATTAATCTCCATAGCAGAAAGAGAAAGAGAATTTCTTAGCTTTTTATTAAGGCAAATGATTAAGAATACAGCCTCCAGTGGCAAACTTGCTCTTTAGCTCACTGGCTTCCAAGTTCTGGAAACAAACAAGATCCCTAGAGATGCTGACTCCCTTTACAGTATAAGAAGCTGGAACTGTGTGGGGTTTAGCTGGCTCATCGGTACTTTCTGTAGATGACTCTGAGTCCATGCTGGGAAGGGTTCCTGGCACATCAGCGTGTGCTTACCGGGGATACCTCAATCTCGGAATTCCATGGAGTATGGCAGGGAAGTTCTGGATTAGGAGGAGGATGAGCCACAGTCGAAGCTTCTAAAAGTTGGTGCCCACCTTTTTGTTCTAACTGCATCGTATGTGGTCTGATGTTTTCCTGACAGGAAGCTCTTTCTTTTGATGTTAGTGTCTTCATGAGTTCCTATTTTAAAAGAAAATTCCTCTGCATTATTAAATAACGATAATTCAAGTAGGGCTTGCTTTGTGCTAGACTTCTCCGACTCAACATATATATATATATATATATATATATATATAAATTAATTCACCTGCATGTCTTTTATAAAGGTCTCTGAATAGGTATCAGTTTTGTTTTTCATTGAGCAGATGAAGAAAGTAAGGAAAAAGAGGTCAAGAAACGTGCATAAATTCTCAAAACTAGTGGGAGGAATTGAACCCAGATTGTCGCACTCCAAGGAGTAAGCTCGGTTACCATTCATTTGTAACGGTGTAAATTTCTGAAGTAGGATGAGTTGTTAATGAAGAATTGCCTCAGCAAAGTCAAGTGGCCTAATTAGTGCGATGTCTTCCAGAGTCATTCTTGTCTGGAAGGAGACTCCGGCTGGGTGAGCGTTAATGGGAACCGGCAGAGGCACCGCCTGGGAAGTGCTTCTTATACCCAGCCCAAGGGCCCGGATAAATCCTTTGTGTACCTATGGCAAGATGGAAGGAGAGATTAAATGACAGGAAGACAACCACACATTTAGGAGCCCGTCAAAGATGCTTTCCAGGCATGTGAGGGAGACAGCGCCTCTCTGCCTCCAGTTCTCTACACATCAGACGTTTGCCCATCTGTATTTCTGCAGAAAAAGTTGCTTACAGCATGAGATAGCAAATTCCAGACCCAGTTGTGGAAAGCTGAGAGAGCTTTGCGAGCCAAAGAGTCTGCAAAGAGTCTGAAATATTCTGTCTCTCTCTCTCCACCCCTGCCACTGTGTGCTTGCCTCTCTCTCATCTTCTTGTGGTTCTGTTGTAACAGATGCTGATGGAGGTTTTTGACACTCTGAATGTCACATTCATCATTAACGTGTTGCCCAACTGGGGAGGATTTACTAACAATGTTTTGCCTGCACCACTTCAGTCCATTTAATAGAAAGAAGCATTAATCACAGCAGCCTAAAAGTGAAAAACAGATGAGATTAATGAGCAGCTGGCCCAAATCTTTACCCTGAATAAAAACTGAATGGCAGTAGTATAATTTTAATCTGTCCATAACAAACCCTCCTCCTATCTTGTCCCTGCGGCCCAACCCGCTGCCGTATTTGGGGGCACAAGGTATTTTTATGAGCGAGGTACTTTAGACTTCTATTTCGTAATTAATTTACCAGAAGTAAATGCATAGATTTTTCTTGCTAATCAGTTTTATAGTATCAAGAAGAGAAGTCAATAAACACTATGTGCCCTAACACACAAATTTAAAAATGGGACACTTCCAGCATCTTCGTCATTCATCATGCATCCTGTCCCCCAAACCAAAATAAAACATCATTCACCTTCAGTAGACATACTTTAACTTTGTAGCTTTTGAATTCTACCCCAAACGGTCCTGTAGCCTGTAATATTTGAAGTATGGTTTCTTCCTTTCAATGCTATGTTTGTGAGAGTTGGCCCACTTCTTAAAACAATTAGGATTAAAAGGGGTTGATTGCAGGAGGTGCCACGGTCTGGTAGTTTTATGTGTAGCCCAAAGCCCATTGTGCAAAAATCAAATCAAAGTTGGGGAGCTCGTGACTCCTTCTTCTCAGGAGGCTGGGATCTGGGGATTGCAGTTCAAAGCCAACCAGGGATGACAAGTCGGAAAGAGTCTTTATCCAAGTAGGCAATAAAAACCCGGAGCTGAAGGAAAGGCTCGAGTAGTAAAGTCCAGACTGGTCAAGCCTTGCACACATGGAGGTAATCAAACAAAATCAATAAACGCATGACACGATCACTTTGAATTTCACCTAATTGCCTTAAAATATTGACTTCTCAGATGCAAGACTGGGAGAAAAGTTCTTCTTTGAAATGGTTCATTATGAAGTTGGTCCTGTTCTACCTTAAGGATGCCAGGGTCAGCATCCAGCCTTCCCAGGTTATTCAACCTTCATGTGCACTTATATGGTTACTAAAGAGATAGGCTGCAGGCTAGATCATAAAAATAAAAAAAGAACTGTGTTTTTCGACCTTGCCAAATATCTAAGTAATCATCCCACAAGGTGGTGTTTAGAGAGGCAGAGCAAAATGTATGAGATTTTAGGAGAAAGAATAATTGCCTCTTAGTTTTGGGGTGAGACTTAATGTCAAGGTTTCCACAACATGAGGTTGAGTGAGCATGACAGGGTAAGTTTTGGGGGTGAAGTGCTGGAGGAATCCGCCTCTGGGAAAACCTTTACAAAGATTCACCTTGCTGAGTGAGTCTCGAGCACCGCGTTCACTTTTTTCTTTAGTAGCTTTCGGATATACGCGACGCAAGAACAGGTGTAAGCAGGATCCGAGGAATCAAACCTGCAGAGAGAATGAAGGGGATACGCGATGAGAACAAAGACGGTCCAGGCACGAAGGTTCACGCCTATAATCCCAGCACACTGGAGACTGAGGCAAGCGAATCTCAAGTTGGAGGTTATCTTGGGCAACACAGTCTGATGCCAGTAGGGCCCTGTGGTGATTCTTCTTTTAAAGAGATGAGGGGAAAACACTTGTTTTGTTTTTTTGGAAGGAATGAATGTTGATAACTATTTTTAAAGGAAAAAATACATTTTTGCTAGTCTTAGATCACGTAGACTGAATGTAGATATGAGCTGTGTATGGAAAGATAGAGATTGTTGGGAAAGATAAGGGGATGCGCAACTTAAAATATAAAAGAAGCTAGGCACGGGCGGCTTCCTCCTGTCATCTTACTACTCAGGAGGCTGAGATCTAAGGATTCTGGTTTGAAGCCGGATCAGGCAGCAAAGTCCGAGTGATGCTTGCCTCCAAGTTCATCACCAGAACAGAAGCGGCGCTGTGGCTCAAAGTGGTAGAGCCACTAGCCTTGAGCAAAAGAGCTCAGGGACACGTTATTTAAAGTACACTTTATCATGTCTCTCAGCTTCCCTATTGGGTGTCCTTTGTTACATTTATCTGTGGTTTGTATGCCCTACTATGAAATAAAAACAATACAGGCCAGCGCAACGCAATGTCAAAGACATTAGGAGTAAATGAACAATCGCTACAATCCAGTATGCGTTGTCCCCTTTCCCAAAAGTTCGCCCCTAAAAAGTCGGCTGTCTTTGAGGAGAGCATCAAAAGCCTGAGCTGAGGTTGCGTCAGGGTAGCTCTGACTTCAGTGACAGACAGCCTGGGCAGGACAGCCACGAACTATCAACCGACAAGACGCATGCACGGGAGAAGCAAAGCAAACGACGCCTGGAGCCATGGACAGATTTCAACCCTTTGTCAGAACGCGTCCGTCCCTCTGGGTTCTGCGTGTGCTGGGAAGTTTGAGGGAGCGTTTCACGAAACGCAGAAGCATAAGCAAAAGTGGGGCTCTGCGTGGATGAGTGCACGAGGCAGGCGAAGCCCTCGCTCGGGACGGAGAGCCATGGCCAAGGCCCGCGCTCACGCCAGGCCTGCCTCCAGGGATCTTCTCAGGCGGATGCACCGGCCGCAGCTCCTTCCCCAGAGTCCAAGGAAATGCTATTGCGTCACGATTTTTACAGGTGGGTTTCCCCCCCCCCCCCATATTCAATTCTATGCACTACCTTATGCCATGACAAGCTTGTGATTTTACCAGGCATATCCACAACGATGTGATGGCCATGGGCTTGTTCCAGTTGACAGGAAATAAGTAAATGTTGTGACATCGTTAGCTGGAAGTGAAAAGTGTCCAGGTCCTAAACACAGCCTGGGCATCCACAGTGATTCTGGGCTCTTCTCCCCATCACCTCCTCTTTCACCGTCTCTGAATTGCATCTGCCCCATCGTCTTCTTTAATCATGCCCTGGCACTGAGATTCACAGAACCACCGATGTCTTTAGTCCACCTCCACCCGACTTACAAAAATGCCTGGCGTAGTGGCCGCTCTTCAACCCTGCCTCTCCTCCGTTCCAATTCTCCCTTCAGGTTGGACCCCCTCAAACTGATCGCAACTCGTCTTGGAGAAAACCCTTTGTGTTGGGAATCTCTTCCTGACCTACCGTGCTCCCTCACGGTTTTCTGTCTAGGAATGAATGGTCTTCTTGTCACCTTCCTGGGCCGTCATTCAGTCTGAGGTCAACCTAAGTGACCTGTCACAGAACTTACAAAGCGGTGGGTGTGTGGGGACCTGCCCTGACAATATTCCGCGACGCAGATGGCTTTGCCAGCCTTCTTAGCGTTGTGTCAGGCTGTAACAGGTGCCAAATGCCCCCTAGAGCAGAACCAGGCCGTGGAAAGAAAGGCACCAGAGTTGGCGGTCTCCGTTCTTGGAGGCCATCGTTCATACTTCCTTTAATCTACTTATCTTAGTTATTATTTCTCCAGGCCTGTTCATTGCTCTCTTTCATCTATCAGAATTTTAAAGCGAATGAACTATAAAGCATTCCTTTTGGGCCATTGTGCAAGGCTGTGTCCGAAGGGTAAACAGAATTAAATTCACGCTGCACTCCCACCGTGGGAGGAGGAAGCACATGGATGAGAGGAAACGGCCTGATAAAATCGGGGTGCAGAAAACCTGACATCCATTAAAGCAACGGCTCACATACCTGGGTGTCCTTTTTCATGTAACTTCAACTAGAGAAAACAAAGTCCAGAACCTGGAAGAGAGCAAATACAAGCTAATAAATAAACACCACCAATCACACACAGGGACAAAGGCTGCTATTTAAAAATTGGACTTAATTATTAAGGGAGTCTTTCAAAGGCTCTTACAAGTTATTTATGCGCCACAAATAACAGCCACAAAGCTGGGTTATGTTATGGATGGAAATTGTACATTTACAAATAGGGGAAAGGATGAGGAGGAGAAGGTGATCAAAGTAAAATGTATGCAAGGGTGAAAATATAATGATGGGACCCATTAACTGTTTGAAAAGGAGGAGAGGGCATAAGGAAGAGGGATGGAGTGAATGCAATCAGAGTACATTATGTGCATACATGGAAGTACCATGATGAAAACCCTTTTGTACAAACTAATACATGTTGACAAAAATAAACAAGCGTGGGAAAGATGTGACTCCAAGAGGGAAGCCCTAGGTCTCCACATTAAGTCTGTTAAAGGAAAAGAAAACCATACCTACAAAATTATCCCAGGAACTAAAAAAAAATAAATAAATAATAGAGTATCTTCACCCTTTGGGGTTAAAAAAAATAGGCATCATTACAATGTTTCAGAATACTATTGTATTAGAGTTTATCGGTTCGTGTCTGCTGCCTAACAAGCCAACCTACATACAGTGGCTTAAAACAGCGATTACTTCCTGAACCCACTACTCTAGACGGTTCTGCACTGGCCAAAATTGCCAGCCCTCAACCTGGGGAGTTCGTAAGTCGGTAGTCGGCGGGTATGGTTCCCAAGGTTGACAGAACGTCAAGGTCTCGCTTCCGTCTGTAACAATTGACTGACCACTGGAAGGAGTGGCGGGGATGATGCAGACCCTGTGACTTTCATTATCCAGAAGACTAGTTTCTAATCATTCCCATGGTATTCTTTTTCCCCTCAAAGAAGCAAAATAGGAAACTGCAAAGCCTCTTACTGCCAGTTTTTAGACCCGGCCCAGTGTCATGGTCATAAATTCTGCTGGTCATAATAATTCTCAAAGCCCCCTTAGGATGTTCATACAGTAGTCAACAAGCTGAAAGGATTGTCATCGGAGCACCGGGAGTGCGGCACAGAGTCTTCCCTTCTGGAATGTGAGTGACCTGTGAGGAATTAGAAGGGACCAACGTTTGTGTTTGTTACTCAATCCAAATGGCCAGATGAACAGTCCTGCTTTTCATCCTGAAGTTATCATTACCTAGTAGAGTACGTGAAAAACGAAAACAAAATGAAAAGACTAGCAAGTAGCTACCATCAGCAGGGATTGCTATAAGACTAAGGTTTAGGTGTACAGATGGAGAGACAAGAAATGATACCTGGGCTGGGAAGGTGGCCTAGTGGTAGAGTGCTTGCCTATCATGCACTAAGCCCTGGGTTCGATTCCTCAGCACCACAGAAACAGAAACAGCTGGAAGTGGCGCTGTGGCTCAAGTGGTAGAGTGCTCGCCTTGAGCAAAAAGAAGCCAGGGACAGTGCTCAGGCCCTCAGTACAAGCCCCAGGACTGGCAAAAAAGAAAGAAAGGAAGGAAGGAAAGAAGAAAGCAAGCAAGCAAGCAAGAGAGAGAAAGAGAGAGAGAGAGATGATGCCTCTTGATAGAAGGCACTCAGAATGATAAGATGGTGTCTTATGGAAACCAAGGCAAAGGTCACGATATCATATCACAAATATAACTTAATTTTTCCTTTCTTATTGTTATTATAAAGGTGATGTTCAGAGGGGGTTACAGTTGTATAAGTCATGTAATGAGTACATTTCTAAATGTTAGAGTCACAGTTGTCCATAGAAATGATCTGATCAGCTCCTTTACTTTATAGACAAAAAATAATTGAAGTCTGGAAAAAAAAAAGAAAATAGGCAAGTATCTGTAGAAGATTTGGGCCAAGAGAAGATCATAATATAATCTTTATATATATCACCATAGATGCTTTGTCCGCAAAGACAATTTCGCAAATGTCTGTTCTTCATATTTGTTAGTTCAGTAAGTCCTGACACAACAGCAAAGGATGTTTGTTTGGGGTACTCTTGCAATATTTTCTGGGGACTGGTGTATGGTGATTGTGTATGTTAGCAGAGTAAGAGGAAAGCCATAACCGTTAAAGGACTCAGAGCTAGCGGCAAGTTGGGCCTCATTAACTGTGACCCTAAAATTCCACCTCCAGTCCCTCTGTGCTCCCGTTGCATAACTGCAAAACAAGAATAAGGTGTTTGTACTTCGTTTGTGGGCGCCACCTAAAGACTAAATGAGGTTTGGCTGCAAAGCTTGTAGTAAATGCCTGTCATTGTTTGCTCATGAAACTCAGGCCCGGGCCCAAGCCACTTTTTTCATAATAAACAAACCAGGCTGGGTCTAGCGAAAGGAATAAAGTAATGGAAAGACTAGGCTTTAAAAAAAAATAGTTCTGACATCTGAAATAGCAGAATGCATGCTGTCAGCCAAAGCGTTACTATCTGGCCGTCCCGGAGAGCCTGCGCGGTTTAGAAAGCATGGCAGTACTGGAACCTCCACTCGCTTCAGGATTTCCTACGTTGAAATGCCATGTGCTGGACACAAGAATCCCACCCGAGAAGGTTCTTTACTTATTTTCACCGGGCCACGAGCTGCTCTGTTCTCTTTTCCGGATGGTGCGGGACCTCTGTTTCCTAAAGAGCAATCCTCAGGGAGAGCCGCCAGCTCTCGTTGTCACAGCTCTGTGACAACCCAGTGATTGACGCCTGTCCTTCATGCACACCCTGATCACAACCAAGGACGTTCCAGTGGCCAGATGGAGTGTGGGCGCCTTCCAGGGTCCCCCCCACCCCCCCCCCACACCCCGGCTCTCACAAGCAGAATCTGCCAATGCCCCTCATCTGTGCGGTGGCCTGGCTGCTGTCACGCGCGCAGCAGGTGCTGGGGTGTTTCTGATGGGTGCTAGTGTACCCCAGGGAGCACGCGAGGAGTCCTCACCCCCCCCAAAGACCCTCGGCGTCCTCTTTCGACTCCTGACATTCCTTCCCTGCTCCCTGCCACGCGTGTGCAAAGCCGCTTCGGTGATGGAGTGGCCAGACTGACACGCGTGCTCTCCCCAAAGCCGCGTGCGAGCGTGCGTGTGTGTCAAAGAGCAGCAGCCAGGCTTGATACCCTTAATTGGATGGCTTCCTTTTAAAGGGAAATCACCCCCTGGCTATCTCAATGCTGCATTTTTAATTAGCTTCCTTCTTTCCCTGTTATTTTTAGCGTGCCTGTTTCCTTTTGGAACTCTTAAATCAATCATAGTTGGTTGTTTGTTTTTTTTTGAAGAAAAATAAAATTTCTATTTAGAGATGACCTTCAGTGGTAAGATAATGGTATTCTCTTGCTTTGGAGAAGTAGTTGAAATATCACAGAAGTGTAGAAACTTTTTAAAGATATGGAACACAGATGCTTAAAAATGACATTAACACTTTCAGTCTTTGCTTCTCCCTCCCTCCCATAACCTCTAATCCTCTACGGCCACTTAATTCTTTGACATTTCAGTGGAGCAAAGTAAGGAAAACTCATTCCTTTAAATGTATTCTAACCTTAATGTAACATTTCTTATGGCTTGAATGGTCACTTTATACTGAAACAATCATTATTATCACAGTCACTATGAACTCTGTAGTTACTGTCCCTAATTTCCTCACCAATAGCAACTTGGAAAATAAAAGCTTATAAGTATGCACTAGCATGGCCATCCTCTAAGATCTATTTATTTATACATCTGTGTATTGAATACGCTTATAAACTCAGGAGAACAGATTAAAGCCTGCACCATTATTTCTTGTTTTAATGTATTTTGTTGTTATTGTAGGGTTGATGTGTGCAGAGAGGTTGCAGTTACATATGTCAGGTAAGGTGTATGTTTCCTTTTGGACAATGTCACCCCTTCCCTTGCTATCTCCGGGTTTTTCCCTCCCGTCTCCACCCACAAGTAGTAGAGTTCATTTTCAACACCGTGTTTAGTGAGCACCACTGCTGCATTTGTTCACCCGTTGCCCCTCCATTTCTGTACGCCCTTACCCTCTCAAAGACAAATAAACTAACAAACAAGACAAAAGGAAAAGACAACAAAGCCAGTTCATTTCGTAAAATACTATTACGTGACCAGACGCACACAGCTGCTGAGTCTTTGTGAACTGCTCTTAGGATTATCCCCCTTTCCCCTCACTGCAACACCATTATTTCTCTTCCACTACTAGTGTAGAGGAAGTCAGCTCAAACCCGTCATCAGCACTAGCAGCATTCTACCGGAAGCCATCCGCCAACGGGCCCATCCCTCAGGGGCCTGCAAACTTTTCGGACTGGGCTCTCCTTAACGCACGCACACCTCCTGAATGTTCGCTCCACGCTGGGCTCCATGAGGACTTCCTACTCTTCCCACCTCTAACTACCCGAGAGTGCACCCAAGGAGAGCGGAAACCACATTCCCCTCATGAAGGAAAAGCAAAGCTGCGGTTAGGATCAGCGCAAGGAGTGTGCTCCAAACAAGGCCTATGCCCTGGCAGGTGGGAGGCACGAAGCTCCTGGGAGGGACTGGGGAGGCCTTTCCTTCTTCCTGAAAGCCAGTGTCACTAGGATAACATCCCTGAAGGAATACTATCCTCATCTCCAAAGATGGCCCCACTCTGAGACGCTGTAGGACTAAGCTGTGGTGTGGACAGGACGTGGTGTGAGTTCACAAACCTCCCCTCTGGGTGTGGATGTATGCTTCCTCTCATCTGTCCCTTCATCTGTATGTTCCTCTCATCTGGAACGTCTGAGCTGCATGTGGAAGGCAAACCAGAGAATGCAGCATTTCCAGTGTCAGGCAGCGCCATGCAGATTTGCAGCCTGTACTCTTACTTGAACAAGGGAGAAGAACAGGCCTCTGTTGCCTGTGAGCGTCTGGATGACATGGTTTCAGAAATGCATGTTGATCCATGTCCCCCCTCTCCGCAGAAAACAGTAAGGAAAGATTCACGGATGACAGATTTACATTGTTAACTTTGAAAAATTTCCGGTCTTTTCAGGAAAACAACTACTCTTCGGTGCTACGATACCCAGAATTCATTGTAATATGTTCCTGGCCATTGGCTTATTAGTAGAACAAGAACACTGACATTCTTTTTCCGGGGCCTAGGGAGTCCATACACAAGGACTGCATCGAAGCCCTGAGAAATCCATACTGAAACTAGGAGGTTGCATTCTAGAAAGAAACAGGGAAACTGTCACTAAAGTGTATTTGAGGACAGCAAGGAAGCAGTGCTTTCTTTGAATTGTGATACTTTGCCAAAGTTTACGTAACCATAATCCAAAAAGTGCTAGGTTTATCTAAAATAAACCCCCGTGAGTGAGATTTGGCTACAGGAATGTTTTGTTTTGAAGTTGCTATAATTAGCCTCGTTTTGTCATTTGTGTGACACGTTTTCCCAAGGGCTATCAAGACATTTAGCAAAACCCACAAGTTGTGGCAAGCTAACATGGTAATTGATGGCAAGGAAATTATTTGATCAAGTGTTCTGTGCAGTAGCTTATCTCTCTCCAACTTTACTCCTTCCAACCGACTCACAAATGATGCTAATTATCTCAAAACCTGAATTATGATTTGTTAAGCCTCAGTGGTCAGTTCATTAAGTCAGCCCTTACGTTCTCTCCTCCAATCACTTCTTCATTCAGCTCCATTCCGCACGCGTTTTAATTATGACCCTGTCGTCTCCTACAAAGTGATCTGCCCATGTTCATTACTAAAAGTGTGCAACATAAAACCCCTGCCTTCGGAAAAAAAAACACCCTTCTGTGTTGTTTCATGTTTCCTTTGCCCTTTCTTGGCTTTATTTGTAGATTTCTTTATTAGCAGATTTGTTTTCTCCTCCTTGCTTCCAGTTTGCGTCTGGTGTCTGTAGACATGTATAAAAGACTTTTCTATGAGGTTTGGGAGAAAGCCTAGGGTACAACTTTGTAGGGTCCAACAGTTGATTATTGGAACAAAATAACCCGAGCGAACAAGGTAAGGGTTGGAGTATCCATTTTCACTCACGGGTGGGTTCTGAGGTTTCACCCCACGATGGCTTGGTCGCATTGCTTGTGGCTCAATACGGGGCGTGGCCAAGCCCTGTGCACAGGGTTTCATGTCAGAACACCAGCCTGTCCTGCATCCGGCTACCTGGTCTCCATCATTTCCTCCACACCTCACAGACGTGTGTGCTTACCTCGAAGTGGATGGACAGTAAGCGCAGTCAGAACGTACATGGCTTCAAACTCGGCATTTAAAGGGTTATGGTTTTTAGGGAAATGTATTTTGTACCTCATTGCTTTGGAAAATTATGAAGAAATTGAAAAAGAGTGTTTCCATTTGAGTTCTAATTTTGGCTACTGTGTTTCTTCATTTAAAAAAAATATATCTGTGAAGCACTTGAAATCTCTTTGGGTGCTGACCAAGGCCTGTACATGGCACCAAAATGCATGTGCACAGGTGTTCAGGGTGGAGAGTGAACCGGCTGAGGGGTCTGTTCTGATGGGAGAAATGCTCATCACACAGATGAGCACGTCCGCGTGACGGAAAGATGGATGCGGATGAACTCATCCATCCAAAGTTATGTAGCTCTAACACTGGGAATGCTGCTTCTGTACTTGGATACAAAATACTAGGTGAGTTTTCTGGAGTGTCTCTACCCTTGTATCATAAGCCGGGTATCATAAAACAGGAAGAAACATTGTCTCAGTCCTGGGGACAACTGGGCTGAACTCAAGGTGCTGGCTCCCTCGGGCTTTGTCTCAACCCTGTAAGGAATGGATCCTCATCGCCTTCTTCTACCTTCTGGCTTTTGTTAGCAGTCCTTAGACAATCCTGACTTGCAGAGTATAACAATCGAGACTCAGTAATGTGGGGTTTCTGTTTATTTGGATACTTGGTGGCATTTAACTAAAGCCAAAGAGATAGCTAGATCTGCACGTAATTGCATCATATTGACTTCCCAAGAACACGGTGGAGCAGCAGAGCATTATCTAAGGCTGCACAATCCACCTCTGCAGATGAATCCCATGGCCGTATTGTCTCGATTAAGTACAAAGTATGGCTGCATCTGTGATAAGGAGGAAGTGATGGGTTTTCCCTTCCATAAACTCAGTACAACCCACAAGGCTCAGTCTGGAGAAATCTTAAATCGTGGCTTACTTAGAAGTAAAGTTCAGTTATTGCATTCTTATAAACAGAATAACTTATGCATACAAAGAATACATGTTATATATGTTGTGCATGTGTGTATATATGTGTGTGTTTGATGGCTGGAAGAGTATGGAGGTCAGAGGCTCAAGGTTAAGAAACACTAAGCTACAAACACTAATTATCTTCTAAAACTGAGAATTTGATGGTTGAGAGAAAAAAATAAAAGGAAAAGTATACCTCGCAGGGAGCTTATCCACATGTAGGAATTCTTCTTTCAAAAGTTGTATAACGCAAATAAAACATATCTTTCAATTAGCATGTATTAATCATATGCAAGTGCTTTGATGGATGATTCCATACATATCAGTGGGACTAGTCATCAAACTTAGGGCCTTGCACTTGCTAAGTGTGTGTTCAACACTTGAACTATAATAGCAGCTCTTTTGGCTTCAGTTGTTTTTCAAGCAAGGTGTCATTTTTCTTCCCTGGACTTTGGTCCCCCTATTTCATACCTCTCTGCTCCCTATAAAATACCATTTTATGTTCAATGTGACTAGGCCTCAGATACGCTTCTGGAATTGTGGTTTGGTCATCCAATTGGAGCAGATTGCTCTTTCTAGTGTGAGCTGGCCTTGGCCAATCTCTTGAGAGCCAGAACAGAAAAAAAGTGAAAGAAGACAGAATGTATTCTTCCCATATGTCTTAAGGTCAGGAGGTAAATCTGCATTCAGCTCACAACTTATTCCATAGTGTCACAAGGTTACTAGGATTTAAACACAGACTGGATCTATAATCAACAGAATTTAAATCATGGGACTTCCAAGGATTTATGTGGGAATCATCTCATAAACTATGAGATGATTCCCTATGACTAATCTCCTCTTTTTCAATGTATTTGCACCCTGGCCTCCGATTCCCAGGCCTGTGTTTGAATAGGACCAATGTTAGTGGGGCTGACGTCCGGTATTGACAAGCATTTCTAAAAGATCATTTTCCTAAATTATCCGCGTTGGTCACTGCCCCTTGTAGAGCCGTGTTCACGCCCTCTCTTCCCTCTGCCGCAGACTTGGCAGGGAATTGTATTTCAGAAGGAAATGGCTATTAGAGTTGACATATCAAACTGAAATTGCAGAAAGATTTGACGTCAGACATAAGATTAGTTTCTCTTTACCTTTGGCCTGGACTTACCTCCGTGAACCATCAACACTTATTCACAAGGAGCTTAATGTAGTTCTTGAGAATTATTTCCAGGAATACTTGAGATACTAAGATAATATGGTGGGAGTATTCTCAGTATCATACAGCTGCTATGGACAAGAGCTGAACCATGAACTCAAAGGCTGATTACTTGCTTAAGCTAATTGTCTAAAACAGCAAACTACCCCCTGCAGGTCAAACTTAACCTACTATCTGCCTTTATAAATACAATTTTATCGGAACACAGCCATGCCCCCTTAAAAAAAAAAAAAAAAGGAAAGAAAACCTGCTCTGCTTTCCCAATGCAAAATTAAACAGCTGTGACAGACACCAAAAGTATTTATGATTTGGTTATTGCATAATAAATCTCCTATCATATCATCCAAACATCACAATGTATTGCTTGGATGTACAATCGTGCTTTCATCAAAATATCTGAAAATAATCTAAATCCCTGATGACAAATGAAAAGGAAAATAAAATGTATATTAGAAAGCCTTTCTGTTTCTCTAAATCAGGCAGTGTGCGGTGTGTTCACTATTGTAGGATCACTGGAGATCACACATGGCAGTAATTTGAATAAATAACACTACTGGACACATTTCATTTTTCTCGGAGACTTCTATTTTAATGATACATTGTTGCAACGTGTCCTAACTAGTGTATGTGTATCCCGCATTTATGTTTTATGACATCCTATCTAATAATAACACTAACAATAGTTCTAAGATTATTCACAGCATGTCGTTTTCAGCTTGGCGTGGGTTGTTTCATCAGAGGCAGATGAACACTAACTCAGTTAACCAATTGCTTATGTATACACATCTGTGTACACATACACACAAACACACACACACACACAATGTAAGCAGTGCAGTGTCCTGTTGCTGACGGTATATCTCCAGTAGCTAGAAATGATTCAACTACCTTCTAATAACCTAAATATCATATTTCATCAAGAACATTTTTAAATGGGCCACCTGTGGATTTTTGGAAGATCATCCCTTTTCAAAAAATTAATATAATTTAGTAAGACAGCTCATGTCAATACTTCTGATTTACCAAAACTAGGAACTGAAGGCTAAAGGCTAACCTTATGATAATCCTGGGTTGAAAACAATGATAATAAAAAAGCCTCTCCCCTGACTTCCTGAAAAAGATTCTGACGAATATTTGATTTCTGGAATCAAATTTCAAAATAATAAAGCAGTCAATCAAATCAAGTATTTGACTTCTTGAATCAAAGTTCAAAGTAAAGAATAATACAAAAAGTTTTGAGTTTATAAAACGATGTACGTATCTACCGTTTACCAATTAATATGCATGGAACTAAAACCTGGCAAGGTTTCATTGATTTTCCAACATTTGCTCATCCTGAATCATACAGCATATAAACATATATATTACAGTGGGGTGTATGTGCATTTATAGTAAATGTATAGTCTTAAGGATGGATACCTAATCATTCTAGCAGCAAAGGTCAAAAGGACAGGTGGCCATGGTATATGGCTTGCAAGACTAGCCTAGAAGGTGGACCGGAATTACTGTGTGACATTACCTTGTTGGAATCCTACTGCAGATTTTTGCACTGCTTGGCAGTAAACTAGGGGAGGTGGGGGGGGTGGGGGGGAAAGAAATTGAGAAAGTGTTAATTTTTAAGCAAGTTTGACAAAGATTGAGTTTCATATGACAAATATTGTCAGCAAGACAGGATTCTGTCAGTGGAAGAAGTTTAAACATTAACAATTTCTGTCAGGCTGTTGGCACAATCATGGCAGACATTTCCCAAGATGCCGAGATGACTGCTGGCATTTGTCAACAATCCTGTCACAGTGACAGCAATAAGACCATGTCTGGAAATGTGACAGTTTGGGCTTTGTGCTCCCCTGAGCAATAGCCCAGGTGTTCAGAGAAAGTGTGGGAAAAACCCATATTTCTGCATTGTCATTCGAGCGCGCGCGCGCGCGCGCACACACACACACACACACACACACACACACAGAAAGAGAGAGAGAGAAAAAACCACAGGAGGAAAATGAGCTGTCACTCCAATTCCCAGGATGCCTTGCTGCTTAGCATAACTCCACAGTGCAGCCCTGGGTCCATTGGTCCACACTCTGACAGATAATTAAGAAGCCAGCAGCTTTTTCTAGACGGCTCTTCCTCATGATTTGCATTTTAGCCAGAGGCGACCAGTTATAAAAAAAACATGATGGAAAGATGGTAAGAAGCCAATTAGATGGATGGATGGCTGACTGACAGCTCTCTAGTATTGTGACTCCAGATTTCAGACTACATAGCCTGGCAGTTTTCTACAAGAACCAACTTTTTTTGCAGGTTGGTAAAGCTGTTAAATGTGGAACTATATATAGCGCTCTCTAATTTTTGCAAAGTTGTACGTTTTCCTTAAATAAGCATGTATTCTTTTCAATCAGGGCTTGCATTAAACAAGTTTTCACCATTTAGTCACAACTTGCATCGCTAAATTTAGCAATATTAAAACCCGAGACAACTTGTAGGGACATTAGCTGTGCCAGTAGAGAGATGATTAAAGAAAAGATAGATAGAGAGAACTGCAGTGAGCCAGCTGGGATAAAGTGAACTAATAATTAGAATGTCTCTGCAAATATGCCTCTGGAACTTTCAAATGTACATTGTTGGGTTTTGAGTGACGAAGGAAAAGCCGTAAACTCTCTCCGTCTTTATATCTGTACACATATATTGCTTCTTATTCCTTTTCAAGGTCTCATATATGAATGTGTGTCTATGACTTCAGCTAACGTTGAAACCTTTAAAATAAAAACTGTTATTCAGCTTCAAGTTTGGCTGTGATACTCTATAGCTTCTAGCCAATATATCTCAGCTCTTCACAATATTGTCCAATTTGGAAACCTCACCAGCATTCCCTCTGTGCTACATGCTGTATGTGTGTATATACAAAAGACTCACGCATACACATACATTTTTCTAAAGCACATTTATTGCTATCAGAGTGACATATTTCCATGCGCAGTTGGAAACGAGAGGTTTTTTTTTTCCCCATTGCTGTGATATTTCAGATATGCTTGGGATCTGGAAATATTGTGGGTAGATAACGGTTTCATTATGAATTTAGGTTTCAGTAAAGAATATTAAGCAGAGCAGCACTGCCAATGTGTTTTCTTGCTTGAGGTCACGAATCTTTTACAAACCAAAAGTCAGCACTAAAGGTTTTCATTTGCTTAAAACTGAGCAATCTGCCCTTCAAAGTTGAAAGATGATCAGCTGGTGTACAAATACTGAAATCCACTGTACATATAAAGCACAATGTAGCAGCTTTCTTGATTTTATTTTTCAACTGTACTGGCATTTGTCTTTTCCTTTATATTGTGTTGTTAGATTACCATATTCTTGATATACCAATTATTAAGAACATTCTACTTGCACAAACTTGGAAAGTGTCAAAAGAAATCTAAGGCATTTATTACGTTTTCATAAGCTGCGTCCCAGATGATTAGAATAAACACATACTTCTTTTCATTGGAATCCTGGATAGTTTTTATGTGGAAATTATACATATATATATGTACAATGTAATATAAATATACTAGTAGGTTTAGAAATCCTCCTGAAGAATTTCTCATTTTATAACAGGTTTTGTTTTCAACAACTGAACTCCTTATATAGTCAAAACACACTTTCTCTAGTCAATATATTTGTCCCATCCTCTGTGGGGAAAAACATAAATGAGTGTCTCCATAAAGTAACCCTTTCAATAAGGATGAGGAACAGCCTGGAAAGCGTTCGCTGCCCATTCTGGCTGCATTGTCATGCTTAGTCTCTGGCGGGGTCTTTTTTTCTTGAATTCCTTAGCTCTCTGGGACCCCTCTAATGCCTTCTGCACCTCAGGTTCTTACTCTCCTGCTACGGTAGAGTGCTCACAACTCCATTTCCCAAGTGAGAGACAGGCCCGGGGAGCCTATGAGCCTTAAGAAAAACAGCTGCACTTGAAATTTTAGAAATAATATTGACACCTTAAAATTTTTTAACTTTCTGACTTGATAAAACTCATTTCTGCAGTAAGTATTTCAGCTATCTTTGTTTAAGGGAAAATACGAGGCATAGCTATTGCAGTTCTGAAAATGCTACATTTCGGAGCACATCATTTTTGGCACTATAGGATAAACAAATATGATTCTATAGAAAGTATGTCAATATGTAATTGAAAGACACCTGACTTCAAGACTCATAGGATTGTAGAGTGTGTGTGTGTGTGTGTGTGTGTGTGTGTGTGTGTGTAGCAAAATTCACCGATCTTTCCCAGCAATCATGTTCATATTAAACTAATTTGTAATTAAGGGGTCTGGAATTTGAACTTCAGAGAAGAACTGAAGGAAATTTATTAAAAACTTTTTATTCCATCTATGTATATTTCTAAACAAACATATAGCTGTAGATTTTCTTTGACAGGTTTAAAGTAGAACATTTGGATAGAATATAACTTTTGGATGTCTGCCTCTCAGGTAGATATATTAAAATAATGAGTTATGACACTACTGGGAAACAAACTTTCTCTCCAGTATATTTTATACCTACTGAAAAGTGAGAGAAATAAAAACAGGTAAAAATTAAGATGCTGAAGTTATTTTCCTTCTTTTTTCATATGGCTCCTAGAAATATACATTTAGAATAAATCTTTAAAAATCAGTTTAGAATAACCTTATACAAAGCTGAATTCTCTAGTTAATATATGATTCTCTATAAGCAAAATGAACTATTTTTAATATCTTTTCGGCCACATCATCAAAGAAGCACATCGTTTAAGTAACATTTAAAACTGCGTTATTAAGAAACAATGTTATTTTTATCCAATTGCTCTGAATCACCCTACAGACTTTTCCAGCTTTCTAGATATCAAATTGACTCTGCCAACTCTAGATAAAATATTTACCTCCTTTGTCTACGGAGTTCCAAGAATTCTCCTGGAGCCAAGATCATATATAAAATCTTGCCAGGCGCTGGTGGCTCAGGCCTGTCATCCTAACTCCTCGAGAGGCTGAGATCTGAGGACCGAGGTTCAAAGCCAGCAGCAAAGTCCCTGAGACTCTTATCTCCAATTAACCACCAGAAAACCGGAAGTGGTGTTGTGGCTCAAAGTGGTACAGCACTAGCTTTGAGCTGAAGAGCTCAGGGACAGCACCCAGAGTTCAAGCCCCACAACCAACAAAAAACAAACGAAAACTCACCTGTCCTGATTCTAATGGAGTCTAGAAAATCTTAAATGTATATGTTATTTATGCATATATGTAACATATTGTACTGGTACACCTATAATAAACACATAAGTGTTCTATAGACAATTTAATGAGAGAGACGGAGAAGAGAGAAGCGTATTTATGGACAGAAAAAGTAAAAGGTAAGGAAACTAGCAACAGTTCTGCTATGTCATTCTGCTAAGTGTTTTTGTAGACATGTTGCTGACTGTAGCAATAAACTGAGAGCTTTTCTAACAGTAGGGGCTGCATCTCTAATAAAACCAACTCATAGAAGCTGAAAGCCTAGTGGCTAGATTTCATAGAGACTTTTACCAGGCTGTGCAGAGGTCATTTGTATAAAGATAGAAGACTAACCGTCCAATTGATTAGTGAGTTCTTGAGGCCCAAGTTGTGTCTGGGATGGCGAGCCTTTGCTATACTTCTCAAAAACAAACTGAAGAAAGTTAGCCTGTATTATGCCCTAGTGAATGTCTCCAAGAGCAGTAGTAAACTAGTGTGCCATTATACCATCCTTTCGTGATCCTCCATCATCTGTCATGGCACTGGGACTGAACTTGGGGCCTCGTGCTCACTAGACCATGCTCTTCCACTCAAGTTGCCTCTGTAGCGTAGCGTGCTATTGCATGGATTACAGAGATAAAGTTTTCCTTACTGCTGGCCCCAGTAGTAGCAGATCAAAAAATACCTAACTTCTCTTTCCTTGCAGTTTCTTCTTTGTGATAAGAGCTTTACCTTTATTAGATTTAGGGCCTAAATCTGCTGATAAGTGCGCTCTGTCACCAGAGAAAAGGAAGAGAACGCCTTAGCATTGTAGCATTGTCTTCTCTTTGTGTGTGTGTGTGTGAGAGGGGGGTAATCATGGTATTAATATTCATTTTATCTATTTTTATTTTTTCTCCACCAGAAGGCCATACATATGCTATTTCCGCGTTCACAGCTAGCCCCTCAATACTCAAATTGTGGGTGTTATTGCCAGACTGTGGAGAAGAGCGAGAGCTGACTTGAGAAGCAGTATGAATTCATCACCCCCAGTCATCTCTGAGGAACCAGGGAGATGAGGACACTGGGTTGGTTCACGGGAGATGAGAAATTAAAATGCCATTGTTATTCAAATCTTCTTGTCAAGCACAATGCAGAAGGAACTTGTGGAAGATTACAAAAACAAATGAAAAATAGGGAATTGCCTGCTATGATCAGTCTTTAGTGCTTGAAACATCAGAAACATTGTAACCTGCGCTGCCTTCCTCTTTATTTTGCTCTGCTGATATGCTGAAACAGAAATTCTCAAATGCTGTGAAAATCTTCTAAATATCCCTGGGTATCTAGATTAAATCCCCAGTGGAACACTGCACTGAAACTTAAAGGAGATCTGAGCCAGGAAATAAATTCCAAAATACTTGTGTAGGCCCAATGATTTCAAAGAAAATGGATGGGTCAAACAGTTGTACTGACTGAAGTGCCGAGATGATCATTTTGAATCTCATTAGAATCATAATCGTCATGTAAGCTACTTAATTAACATTCAAATAAAAATTGCAAAAAAGGTTTTGTGAGAGTTAAGTGCCTTGTTAGTATGTAAAAAAAAAATTTCTTCATTAAATAATAATTAACTCTCTGACTAATTCCAAAGAACTTTAGTCATAAGTGTGTGTTTGCTCGTAGGACTTCCGTATATAGTTAATGATGTAAAAGAACAGCAATCTAAATTCAGCTGCATCACAGGTGGTTGAGCCATTTGCTCTTATTTTTCATAGTTCGTGTGTACCAATTTCTATAATGTGGAATGCTTACTTAAAAAAATTAGATCTGACCTATTTTCATTCTGTATTTTATCATGTGGTTGACGCCTTCATTTACAATCTAATTTCTAGACATTTGTTGTTATTTTCCCTAGTGATATCTCTCAGTGGTAATTGCCCTCGCTGCTTTATAACATGCTAACATGGCTAAGTTCAAGGATGGATAACCAAATATGGACATTCCACATCCAAACAAGTCTTGAACGATTCCTTTTGACATTCTTTACTATTTCCTCCTCTGGATCATGCATGCTAAGCATCGCTATACTCCTTTTCCATTTCTTATTTTTGTGTCAGAGCAGAAAAGATCTAGGCCACCATGAACATATGGCCTTGGGAAGAGAACTGGTAAGTCACCTTTATCCAAACGATGCCATAGACATTTGGGGGGGGGGGGGCGTGGAGTTCCACAACTATTGGCTCTTTCTCCCCTTCTCATAAGAGATTAGAGTTATCCAGAGAGAAATTGGAAGTCAGGAAATGTCACAAATATTTCAACTTCAGGGCGCCCTCACTGCAAAGGATTAGAATCAACAACTGTCCCTTCTGTCTTGTTCTATCTCTTTCCTTCCCTTCCCTCTCATTGCCATTTGTCTTGATATCTGAGTCTTCAAGAAGAAAAAACATAAATGAATATTTTCATTAATGTAAGTCTTTCAAAACATTCTTTGCTTTCATTTTTATTATTCATAAATATTTAAAGGTACAATTGGAGATATTTTTAAATATTCAAAGGTAAAGATTTTTATCTTTAAATCAATGTGAAATGACTATGCTAAGTCTTTTTTTTTTTTTTTGGCCAGTCCTGGAACCTGGACTCAGGGCCTGAGCACCTTCCCTGGCTTCTTCCTGCTCAAGGCTAGCACTCTGTGCCACCTGAGCCACAGCGCCCCTTCTGGCCGTTTTCCATATATGTGGTGCTGGGGAATCGAACCAAGAGCTTCATGTGTAGGAGGCAAGCACTCTTGCCACTAGGCCATATTCCCAGCCCCAGCTAAATCTTTTTAAATTATATTTTTATCTTTAAATGATTGTACAAAGAAGTTACCATCCAATGAATCAGTTTAAGAATACAATGCACCTTGATCAATGTCATCCATTATAAACTAAATTTTACAATGTGAATGAGCCACACACAAACAGGGTAAATTATAAAAGAAATGGGATATTTCAATCATATTTTATAATTCCTCATTCTATATCATGAGTACATTATACTGTAGTACTTTTCAAACTACAGTAAGATCTTTTCTCATTTTAAAAAGAATCTTTAACAAATGTCCAGTTTTAACAGGCCAGTCTGTCTTAATTACATATGTTCATCAAAGGTCATAAAGATTCTATATGATTACAGATTCTATAAATCTTTAAACAGCAAACAAATATATTTATTAAATACAATAGAATTTCCATATGACAAAGAGAGAGACATAATGTATTTCACATGACTGAAAAAGTCATTTTCTTATAAATAAGTTACTGCCAGCAATATGAATTTAACACACTTATCACAAAAGATTATGCACTGAATCTTATGTGATAATATAATTCTCACATCACAGTCTTTTTTCCGCGATTACTTAACAAAAACAACACAAAAATGATTAGTTCTCATTCTGTGGCCTGACACCATTTCATCTTTGTTATTGTAACTGCATCATGTACTTAACACCTTCCTTCCTCTGAGTCCAACAGAGCTTGAAAATGGCTCTTTGGTTATCTAGCACTAAGTATCAAAAAACCGCAAAGACAGAGACTGCATTATGGTTTTGGTTTTGAAAGGGTCACTGAGATAATGATAAATGCTAAACTTTTCCCAAGTTAGTGCACAAAGCATTAATTTGAAAATTCATATTAACTCCCTATCAGTCCTGTGACATGTCCATTGTTGTTCAGAGATGTTTACTCTTCTGTAAGAAATACTGGAGAGAGATGACTGCAACTGGATGGCTACGAATTTACTCTTTTTTTAATATTCTTTTTTTCTCCAATTATTGGAAGGCAAGAATTTTTTCATAAATAAATTTTAAAAACTCCCACAACAAAATTAAGTACCCAGTGCCTGTAGCTCATGCCTGTCATCCTAGCTATTCAGGAGGCTGAGATCTGAGGTTTGTAGTTGGAAGCCAGCCCAATCAGGAAAGTCCATGAGATTCTTATTATCCCCAATAAACTACCAAAAGGCTGGAAGTGGAGCTATGGTTTAAATGGTGGAGTGCAAGACTTGAGCAGAAGCAGCTCGGAGACTAGCACTTAGGCCCTGAGTACTGGCATAAGAAAATGTTCAGTTGAATTTACCCACATTTAAATGTAGGAATCCAACTGTTACAGTATTGATGAAATGAGTGATTTCCCTAGATCTGAGAAGTTCTGTAATAGAATGAGTTATCTAAAAAGAATACGATCAGCGCTGAATTGCGGCAGTGGTCAGAGACAGGGAGAAAAGGCACGGGGTTGCGGTGAGTTAGATTGACCTATTTCAGGCTTCAGTTCTGGAGAGATCAGAAAATGAATTCGAGTCCACAGCTCCCAGAGAGTAACGAAGAAGTCGAACATCTCGTCCACTTCCAAACTGGTGCAGGACCCACGTTGGATGAAGGGAGAAGTTCAAGGTTTTGGCTTTTACTTACATGTGGACTTTTCAGCTGCAGAAGTGATATTCCTCTTGGAAGTCAACGTCAGTTATTTTTTTTTTTTCCAACATGTGAACAAAGTGAAGATTCTTCCCCAACTTTTGCAGCTGTGTGGAGAAGGGAGTCACGCCCACAAGGAGCTGGACTCATTGTGAACAACTTCAGTGCTGAGCCTGGCTTTGCAGATTTCTGGGGTACAAGGGACAGCTGGAGCTCAGGGCCCTGCCACTCAGAGGCGGGCAGGGCAAGGGTAGGACTTGGCTGACTGGCAAGGTTAGGAAGATGGTGGCACTGAAGGGATCCATTCCTTCAGGGCAGCGCTGGGGAGGAATTTGATTCACAGAGTGAATCTGAAGATGGGGCGCTGCCAGGGGGATTAGGCTCACCTCTCATCCATCCAGGATGTGTAGCTTCTAGTCCTGAACACCAAGGGAGAATGCTTGGAACAACACTGAGGAGTTCTACGGAGGTGTATCATTTTCCTACCGGAAATCAGAACTGGAGAAGGACAGGGAAGACCTGTTTGCCTACTGGATCAACGATCAAAATGAGTGAATGAATACACACACCGGTTGCTAGTGGCACACGCCGGTAATTCTAGCTATACGGGAAGCCACGATCCAGAGGATTGATTTTGAAGCCAGCCTGAGCAGAAAGAACTCTGAGACTTCTCCGTAATAACCAGCACAAAGTCAGGCTAGAATGTGGCTCGAGCGGTAGAGAACCAACCCAAGCAAGAAAGCTGAGCGAGCACTAGGTCCTGAACCCAAACCTTCATCCCAGAAAAGCTAACAACAATCATGTAAATAGAGGAGCGCTTAGTGCTTCAAACTGCTTCGTACTGGACCTCTGTGCCCACAGGCACGGTCATGAACTTGATAGGCCTGTCACAGGAACGGCTGAGAACTGACGTGGGCAGGAAGGGCAGGAACATGGCAGTCGGCCGAGGGCTAGCCCCCGGAAAGCTTGCATTTCACCATTCGCACAAGCCAGCGTCTTGGGTCATGCCCCCACTTGCCAATATTCCGACTATTCATATTAGGAGCTTTCCAAGTAGGTGTCACCTATTTGATTTTTCTTATTGGAAGGATAGCATCCCCTGAAAGATTCTGCACCCTGGCCTGGGATGGTGTCACTAGAAGCTTTTTGTCATTGCTGTTTTGCTTTTTACTTCTTACTTACTTACTTTTTAATCTCACCCAGAGGAGCTGGGCTAGTATCATTCCCAAATCACAAGAATGCATTCTTAGAAGAGAATTCAGAGCAGCGGTGCCTTGCCTTACTCCACTCGCTGCTTGCGAGCATGCTTGGGCGTTCTTTGGGGGGCAGGGGAACATGACAGTGCCATCTCACGAAGGGCACCCACAGTAGCAGAGATGGAAAGAGGCTCTTGCCCGGGGAGGACACGGCGTGATGCTAAGAGGCAGGAGGCCTTTTGCTGCCATTTGAACAAATCATCTTTTGCCTTTACACAAATGCTGATGGTGGTACCACAGCTTATAGCCAGGCCGGGCTTGAGATAGAAACTCTCTAGGAAGAATTCTGGGGCTCCCACTTGCATCAGAGACAGTCCTCCGAATCATCCTCCCAGGATCACACACAAATCCTAATTGGATGACCTGATGGAGCAATTGAAAAAACCGGAGTTCTAAGAGCTCAGAGAAATAAGAGGGTAGGAAGACCAAGGAGGCATTGAAATATGAAGATAAAATTGATCCAGAATTGCCTAGGAGATCAATAAGAGGGATAAAGGACATGCCACGGATAGGAAATACGTGTTTCGCCTCTTGTCAGAGGGAGAAATCTGGCGGGTTGTTTTGAACACACCGCAATCCTGTAATTAAAGCTCGAGGGGCAACGGCAAAAGGAAATCTTCATAATCAGGTGCAAAGATGCCCTGGCAATGAGCGAGTCCTTGTCAGGAAAACAGTTTCCTAGGCAAATCTTAGGCTGCATACAGATTCCTGTACACCACCAAAAGATAGATGGATAAGTGCCCCTTTGTGTTGATTTGTGCCATAATCCCTGAGCAGCTAATGAGGTCAGGGCAACTTGCTCAAACAATCCCCACAGCCTGGTAGTCAAGCCCCTCCCCCACCCCCTCCTCCTGCATGGAGGACAGTCTGAGGTAAGAAAGAGGTGGTCTCCCTTCAAATCCCAGGGTATCCACCAAGAGAGACGGAGCGTCCAGGGGCCAGTCACACACGGTAGAGTGTACTGATGATGGAAACTAAAGATGGGTGTGGACACCTTGCCTCTCACATGCCCGGACTGAATAAACCACAGAGAAAGAGAGAGAGAGAGAGAGAGAGAGAGAGAGAGAGAGAGAGAGAGAGAGAGAGAGAGAGACAGAGAGAGAGAGAGAGAGAGAGAGAGAGAGAGAGAGACCTGGAACAATCCTGGGAAAGCTCTCCTGGGAACATGATAACGCAAAATAATGAAAAGAAGAATCACGTTTGGTTCTGTGAGCAGAGCATTGGGATAACATCTGCTTAAAACCTTTAAAACTGTCCCCAGAGCTTCCATCCTCAAAGACAATTGAGGGCACTGACTTCTTCCTGGGGTTTTACCTTGTACGTATTTTTTACTGTTATTGTAAAGGTGATGTACAGAGGGGCTACTGTTCCGCAGTGTGCAGGCGTGCTCTGACGGTGATCGCGTTGGTCTGGATGTAGGGTGCTGAGGAAGCGAAGTGTGTCTCCTCATTTGAGGGAGCAAATCTGTTCAAGCCAGGGGTGGTTGGTTCACTTCTGTAACCTCAGCTACCTCTGAGGCTCATGAAGGAGGCTTGTACGGGCCACAAGTTCAAGGATGGTCTGGGCAGCAGAGAGACTCTATCTTCATGAGATGTGAATCTATCAGAAGTCAGACATACGAATTACGTTCTTCTCCTTCAAATGGGCTCTGAAAGGACTTTACAAAATTTCCAATTTCAAAATTGCTAATATATTTTTTTTTCTAAAACAGGTTTTTTTTTAAAAGCTTGATATCAACCAAAAGTTACTGAAAAGGGAAATTTAATTGTGAAAGGTTGTAGGAAATGGCATTATAACTACCATTTCTAAAGAATAACTGCCTGTCACCATGGCTTCTGCCTTTAGTCCAACGAACTTGGGGAGCTGAGCATACATCTGAAGCTAGTTTGGGCAACCACTTAGTAAAACCCCATCTTAACAACAACAAAATAAACTAGTGTGAGGGTTCATGCTTGTAATTCCGGCTGTGCAGGAAGCATAAGTAATGGTCCATGTTGATCCAGAGTGGAAAAACAAACAAACACAGAAGACATTATCTAAAAATGACTGAAAACCAACAGGAAAGGAGTATGGCTTAAATGATAGAGCATTTGTTTAGCCAGCATAAAGCCCTGAGTTCAAACCCCACTGCCGCCAAACAATTTTAAAAAATGAAAAGAAGATTCACAGCTCAACCAGGCTAATGTTGACCTGAGTTTTGCCGGTTTGATTTAATAAGGGCCACTATCGGTAGATCAGGAGTGATTTTCTGCTCTATAGCCCAAAGAGATAATGTCATATCATTTCCACATAATCAGAGCATGGTGGAAATACTCACATTTTTTTACAGGTTTTTTTTTTTAACCCAATGGTATTCTGTTCTTCTAGAAGCCACGAGGGGGTAGATAAGATGGTGTACAGTTTGAGATGAGAGAAAACATGCAAAGGGGTTGTGTTTCTGCAAAAAAAAAAAATAAGTAATAGTCCAAGCTGAAAGGTAGGCTGACTCAAAATGTCATGTGCGAGTCATGTTTGTGTAACTCCTTTAAGGCATTTGCTTGTATGCACTAGCCTCCTTTTTCTAATCTGGATGGCTTGCAGGCCTGAGATCTGGCAGTCCCGAAGTGCATGAAACCAAGCTAAGTCAACCTCATCATCTCTGTGAGCTGATGCCCACATCCTAGGAACCGAGAATCCATCTTGATTTCTTTCTTTCCTTCCTCGGGATTTTCTATTTTGTTTGGAAATAATTAAGCATTCGTCTCCTTCATTGCTCTTCGTTGCAGAAGCATAGGAGACCAATGTTGTCATATCCTGCAGAATAACTTTCTGGTATCGTGACAGAGGCGGAAGGAATCTAGGAAGGAGGAGGGAGACTTCCCAAGGGAATGTGTGGTTAGAAAGCCGAGCCGGGCACGCTAGTAAACACCTGTAATCTCAGCAACTGGGGAGACTCAGGCAGGTGGATCCTGAGATCAAGACCGGCCTGGCTTCCAGCATGAGAACCTACCAGAACAGCAAACACAAAACAACCTGGCTGTTAGGAATATTTCCGTGGGAAACTTGACCTCGGCACACAGTAGAAGAGCAGGTGGGCTTTCCCTTTTAGATATAGAAAGATAAAACTTCCTGATGAGTGCACTTAAAAGACATTCATGCCGCCCCAGTGTAGTGGCTCGCGTCTAGAACCCTGAGTCTTTGGGAAGCAGAAGCCAGGGGATCGTGATCCACTGCCAGCCTGGGCAAAAATACCAGAGTCCCGAGACTCCATGTCAAGCAATGTCTGGGCTGGGGGCTCACCAGTGTCCTTTATTTTATACCTACTAGAGCTGCTTCTATTCTGCTTGTCCAGTGCAACTCTGCCAAGTGTTCTTTTTTCTTTAACCATGAAGAAAAGACGCCTTCCCTGGCTATCTGTAAATCACTGGGAAGTGTCCTTGTGGGTGTGGCTGGAAGGTTCTGGCACAGAGACCGGCTGGGGAGCGAGGGTGGGCTTGGAGACCCTCCGCCCCCCCCCGTGGCCCCGGGGTGCTGTGGTACCTCAGTGGGCCGTGGGGGGCTTTCGAGCTGTAGCTGGTCATTGTCACGACCGTTCCCGACAGTCCCTTCTGCAGTGGGGTGGACTCTGCGGGTGCTCCCTGCCGCCCCTCCATTAAAGATCTGCCCTGGTGACTGGTGACGTACCCCAGCGGAGGAGCCCCAGCGGGGGGAGCGCCGGAGACCGAGCTCGCTGGGCCTCTCCCCGCAGTCAGTCTCCACACCCCACCTGCCTGCGCGCCGCCCGGCTCATGCCAGGCCGGCGGTGAGATCTGTCAGACGGCTGCTCAAAAAGAAAACCCCAGACGCAGCTGACAGGAGAACTGGAAGGTTCCTGTCCCCGCACGTGTCTGTCATTGCACAAGTGCAAGCCCCGGGCTGCAGTGACAGGGGGGCCTCCAAAGGCCACCAGCACAGGTGTGCAGGCCCCCACCACGCACACACACGCACACACACACGGACACACACGCACACACACACACACACACAGGAAAACCAGAGACAGGTAAAAACAGAATGGGTGAACATCAGTCAGAACTCTCTTCTTTTTTTTTTGTTTTTTTGGCCAGTCCTGGGCCTTGGACTCAGGGCCTGAGCACTGTCCCTGGCTTCCTTTTGCTCAAGGCTAGCACTCTGCCACTTGAGCCACAGCGCCGCTTCTGGCCGTTTTCTGTATATGTGGTGCTAGGGAATCGAACATAGGGCCTCGTGTATCCGAGGCAGGCACTCTTGCCACTAGGCTATATCCCCAGCCCTCTTCTTTTTTTAAAGAGAATATCACCCTCAGCCAGCCCTTGTGCAACGAGGCCACATTGTTTCCCAGAGGGATTTGGTCCCCTCCAGACCAATGCCAATCCTAAAGCAGGAAACAGGCCTCACAGAGCGGGCAGTACACGGAAACAGGAGGATTTACACATGTAATTCTTACCCGGAGAGTGACAATTCATGTCTTGGAAGCTGAAGGAAAATTCTTTTCCTCTTAGTAAAGCAAAAAAGTATTCAGGCCTTGAGCATAAACCTCAGGGGACAGGAGCGTCTAGAGATTCCCTCCACCAGGTGCCGAGCCAGCCCACGACTCTCAGAAAACCACTTGTGGGAGCACCACAGAGAAAGTGATCTGCGCTGAAACCTGGGTAGACTCTGAACTCATTGCTTCCATGCACCTTACACAGAGTTCAACCCAGCTATGGCCGGGAGGTGGTTCCAGCTGCACTGTATCCATGCTGAAGCACTGTCTGGGCCAGTTGCAGGCTTTTTTTTTTTTTTTTTTGGCCAGTCCTGGGCCTTGGACTCAGGGCCTGAGCACTGTTCCTGGCTTCTTCCCGCTCAAGGCTAGCACTCCGCCACTTGAGCCACAGCGCCGCTTCTGGCCGTTTTCTGTATATGTGGTGCTGGGGAATCGAACCTAGGGCCTCGTGTATCCGAGGCAGGCACTCTTGCCACTAGGCTATATCCCCAGCCCAGTTGCAGGCTTTTCTAATGACACACAAAGCACGGAAGCTACATTGTTAAAACATATTTGTCTGGCTCTGTGTATATAATCGTTACATATGTGTTCACACAGATAATGTAGCCCTTATACTTCCCTACTGATTCCAGTTAGGGGTGGTCTGGTCTACAAGGAAAGGTAAGCTTTCAGACAACAGTTTTGTGAAAACTAAAATTCCCTTCTTAATTTTCTGATAGTGAGAGGGAGGAAGATTTTATCAGCCTAGTATCACAGAGATGTGTGTAATCTGTTGTGTGTTCGCTTTAAATGCAAGAAAATCAAGTATTCATTATCCAGGTTTTCACACCCACAGGGAAATTTGTGTGCAAACCCATAACTGTAAGTTTGAGTTTGAACTTGGGTCCATAATCATAAAAGGAGAGTGAGGCCTAATAAGATATCGGCCGGAGAATACTTTTTTCAAGCAGGTATATCATGAAAGGGTTTGAGGAGGGTATCTGTCCTTTTCTATTGTAAGGAATCGGAAGGGGCAAAGATAAAGCCTCAAATAAAGGTGCTCCATCGTTTATCCAGGATCTGGGCTGGCAAGGCAGGAATGACGTGCATTTGGATACTTGTGACATCACACTGGGTCTCTGCACTTCTGGGAGGAAACCAGCTTCCACCAGACAGACCTTGGTTTAGTCCCTGAACATTTGTTTAGCCCTAGGACGGTAACGCAGGCCAATGCAGGTGTTGGTGACATGGAGGAGTTGGTTGCCAGTCATGCTATCTCCAGGAGATCGACATCACAGGTCCCTTGGGAGAATAAGCGTGTCACCTCCTGCGCAATGTTTCTGAACCTCAGATCAATTCGACAGACGGGAGAAGAGAGGCATAGCGTGAACTGAATTGACGGATCCAGGCTCTCCAGGTGGCACACGTCTCTCTGGACTACTCCGACTGCAGATCCACCCTGCAGACCTGAAGCTCCGGCTTTACATCTGATGACGGCCTCGATGGAGGACGGACACTTTTACACCCGGCTCACGCCTCACCCCAAAGTTGACGTCGACCCAACCACTTAGGAAAGGTGGCCTTTGTCATCTCTAACTCTCGCCTCCCTGCCATTCCTCACTAGATGGGGGCCCCCTGTGCTCTGGACGGCCTAGGGCTAGTCCCGGGGCCCACCTTGTTATCACTGTTCTTCAGTGCACTGTAAAATGCTTGCACACCAGGGCGATATGTGTTCATGTCTACAGTGCACTTCAGTGCATGATACACTGTAGGGACTAACTAAATGCCCATTGAATGAATTAAAATGACCAATAAAAGATGTATCGGTATGGAGGTTGCAGCTGTCTTTCAGGCAGGTGGATGTGTGGTTTCTGAAGCCCAGTTAGAACCGCCGTTGGATGTGTTCAGGTTGCTCGAGCTCAGACCTTCAGCCGCCCCACAGAAGCACCATATGGAGAATGCAGTTGGCACGCGGGGCTCCTCGGGCTTCAGTGTGAGCCCGGGTTTCTGAGTATTTCCCAGCCTTTCCAACTTCATGCGCAGAGTGTCAGATTTCCATGTCTTCTTTTTTTCTCTAAAAGGACAGCTACTCCTGGACTCCAAAGAATCCTCTCCTTCGTGTTCACAGAAGAGAGAGAGAGAGAGATACCAACAAACCACACACAGATAGTATGACTATCTTATATTTGAGAAGGGGGCCTTGGGAAATCTGTGTAAGAAAATTTCTTCACCAGATGCTGAGCGATGCAAACCAGACTCTCCTTAACAGCATCCTGATTCCAAGCTGGAACTCAGATCCACCCTTTGTGTGCCCGTGATGACAGCCGGCGAGGTGACGGCTGGAGACAACATGACATCCAGTCGATAGCTTGTTTTGAAAGCCCCGCGATGTCGATGCTGGCTTTGTAGTGAGCTGGGCCCCAGTGCGAAGGGGAGCCAGGGCTCTGCGTCGCTGCTCCTTCAATGTCTGTTTCAGAAGTTGCTTCCCTTTGACTCCCTACAGAGAATAGGACACCACAGGGCCCGGGCCCCGGCTGCATCCCTCTTCATTAGCGATGTGCGGGTGGACAAAGCAGAGCTTCAGAGCCCGCGCCGCAAAGCCCTGAGTTTGAATCCCCAGTGAGCAGTCTTCAGAAAGCCTTCCCCTCCTGCCTGCCTCCTCCCGTCCTCCTCTTGTTTTGCTTCCTGCTGTTCATCCATCTTTGGGAAAAAAAACAACAACAAAAAACCACTATTAAGTCTATAAAAGCTGGGTTTTTTTTCCCCTCCCTACAATAATAATTACACTTGTTCTCATAAGGATAGGAAGGAAATATGAGTATGTAAGTGTAAGTGTCTGAGTGTACATGTGTGGAGCAGGGCGGCTCAGGCACACAGGGGAAGGCTGGTTTTTTTATCAGCAGCAGCAACCTTGCATTGCCTGAGTTAATAAAGACAGAGCCGCCAGTACATTAAGCTCTCCAGGTTGTCTTCCTCTGTGGAATAAATGTGGTCGGGAGGATTTCTACAGTTGGAACTAGTGAGTGAGAAGTAAGGAAAAGCCAACATGAAGGACATCAAGCAGGCCGCAGGGCCCTAATTATGTCAACTCCTCGCCTTACTCCTAAGCACAGGCCGGGAAACCATTTGTGCTACAATTACACCGATAGCACATTCGCAGCCCTGGGTTTCCTTAAGCGATCTCAGCCACGGTGATGGAATATTCCTCCCTCTGTGCTGAATTTAAAATATGGATGCTCTGCCAAGGTGTGAGAGGTACTCTGTGAAATGCTATGGCGCTGGTTGAAACAAGGAAAGACGACGGAAGAGGGCAAGGAAGGAGGCCTGGGAGCGCTCACACAATGGCATTCCGGTGGCTCCATTTCTGAGCATAAGCAATCGCTCTTGTCCCATCTACATCCACATAACCAGATTGCTTTTCACTCCACTCTCCAGGTTTCTTTCTATTTCTGAGCTTAAATAAGAGCAGATTTGACTGATTATTTTTTTTAAAGCTTTTCTGCCGGTTAAGATCCCTGGGAACATCTGCAATCTCAGAGCATCAGTAAGAGCCACTGACTTCCTCTCTGCGTGTCCTGCCCTGCCTTCCTTCTGGCTTTGTGTTTCTTCCTTGGCTTGAAAGATCCCACCACTCGATCTCTTGAAATTCTTTCATTAGCAACTTCCGCCAAATTTCTATATCTTTTTATTGATGTGGAATTCCATCACTCCCCCATTAAATTGTTTTTTTTTTCTTTTACAGAAAAGTGGAAAACAACCGTCACCCTTGTCACAGATATTCGCCCATGCTGCTTTTGCTCCACTTACCCACGTCTGCTTTGCATGTCCTCAACAGCTTCAGCTTGATTTCTACAACTCACTGCCTACTCATCCCTCCATCGGCTTCATCTGGGTCTGAACTCCACTTATTCCAGAAAACAGAGCTCACTAAAGTCACCGCTCATCTCTATGGTTTTCAGTTCCTTACTTCCTATTCAAAACAAGCTGGTCCTGCACTCACAATCCTCCTGTTTCATCCTGGCAGTGCTGGGATTATAGGCATGTGCCACCATGCTCAGCCTCAACTCAATGGATGCTTTTAGTCCTCATTGTATTTGACCTTTCACTTCCCAACCTAATGCCACTATCATCACTTATGGGAAAAAGAAATGCGCTTTCTACTATTATCCCGCATGCCCTGTTTTGATATTGGTATTTTCCAGCACTTATTCATTTGTAGCACTGATACTTGGCCAGATCTCCACGCTTGCGCGTGATTGCTCACCGACTTTGCTCCTTGGTGTCTTCATCACTGGGTCCCATTTCTTCTGACTACTTCCCAATTTGTCTGCGCTGTTTTGCTAACTGAGATGTCTGTAGGCAAATGTGATTCTGGAAGCGGAGTTTCCATGTCAGGAGAGAGAATCTACCACATTCCCAAGGCCATCATCTGATGACTCTATATTTGCACCCCAAATCACCTTCTCTTGCTCAGACTCAGTACTCCATGTCATCCCTCAAGCGGAGGGCCTTCCTGTTTCAAAGATCTTTATAAAAATATAGCTTTCTGCTTTTCCTCCTTCTTTTCCTCGGCTGTCGACTTGCCAAATGTGCAAGTTTGTCTTTTCTCCAAATGGATTCTTGTCATTTGCAGCTTCTACTTAAAAGTGACATCTGACAGAGAAAGAAGAGAGTTACTCTCGGTGCTGCAGTAAGTTACCTTGGTGATTTTCAGAATGATACCTGGGGTTTGGAAGAAATATTTTTCAAGCATAGGCATTCTTCTGTAGGAAAGAAGAAAGGAAGGGAAGGAGGAAGGAAGGAGGAGGGAGGTGGGAGGGAGGGAGGGAGGAGGGAGGGAAAGAGGGAGGGGGGAGGGAAAGAGGGAAGAAAGAATGAAAAAGGCAGGGGAAAAAAAGGAGGAAAGGAAAATGGTGTCATGTTGTATAAATGGCTCAACTTTTTGCAATGCATGTTGAAGATCTGGCTCAATTATAGAAATACAAGGTTTGTACCGTTCACTCCTCAATTTGTTTCCCCAAGTACACAGTTTGATAGGAATCCACAGGTGACTGGTTTGTCCGTTGGACAGGAGAATTTGCCGTGGGTTAACTACCGGCATCTTGTTACATCCCATTCCCAAATCTGTCAACTATCTAATGACAGCGGGAGCAGAAAACAAGATTTTACTTGTTCATAGCAACGAAGTCCACGTGTACAAACAGCTATTTGGGTTTTTTTTTCTTTTTTGGGATGTTTATATGGCAAGAGGAAAGCTGTACTGTCTAACCAGGCTCTTGAGAAAGCATCATAAAAGCAATAGTGTCTTTATCTTCTTTATGTCTAACCAGTAAGATTCAGGTGTGATCTTTTCCCACCAAAATCCTTCTCAAAAGGAAAAGGAAAAAAAAAAAAAAAAAAACCTCTCCAGTAGAAGATGCTTCTTTCTGTCTCTTCGCAACAGTTCCTAGAACGTCCCTTGTCTGGATTAAATGTCTGACTTCACCTTGCACTGAGCCATTGGAATCGCCTGCATCTCTTAGCTTTTATTTATAATTTAAGTATCGTTTTTTAATCCAACACACGCGTGATCAAAGTCAAGAGTGTCGAGTTCTCATCTCCCCTTTGTCTTTGCAGTTTGGGCACAAATTAAGCACTCGACGAATATTTATAGAAAGAATCGATGAGTGATTTGTATGCAAATTCGAGCTACTAGCTGCTCAGATAAAAACCTACAAATGTGAGGTGTCCAGACGCTGCTGCCCCAGAGCCGCGTGCTTACGTGAAGGACAAGCAAAGCTCTCCGGACATTCCTCTGCCTTTAGACCAACCCCTGCCACCACCCCGCGCACCTGTAGGCTGCTCTCTGTAGTCACACAAGCTGGCTTTTAGCGAGAGTGTATGGATCCAGGCTTGTGATGTTATGTATCTTCAAACTGTTCCCAGGTGAGATGAAGGGAGTCACCTTCCTGCACCTGGGCGCCAAGCCTTCCAGAAAGTTCTGACTCTTACTTATCTGAGATGAGCACCTTGCTGACCTTATCACCTTACTTAGCTAGGAAAAGTAGTCACCTTGGTTTGTAAATCCCCCTCCTGGATTTCCTCGACCAAGAGTGCTTTGCATCTAGTTTCTCTCCAAGTCCCCTAGGTCCCCGTATACCTTTTTTACGAATGGTTACCTGTGCCCCTATTTGAAGCATAGCACATTGTGTCGTACGGGCTACTTATTTGTTCCCTATGCCTGTGAATTCCCCTGACGCAAGGGCAATGTTCTGTGTCCGTGGTTGTAACCTCAGCATAGATCCCGGAGCACCGTGGGGCTGTCACTTGGGAGCTTGAGGATGCGGGATTTCTGGGATTGCTGTGCTTTCTCGGTTGGCAATTCTGCATAGCACAGACCCGTCACCGATTTCATTTCCAGAAATGAAATCCATGAGCATCACAAAGCTCTCTGAATTATGACTTGCGTTGTTTTCCTTTCACCTAAGAAGAAATCTGAAAGAGCTGGCAGCTGGGTGTGATCCGCCAGTTCAATGACACGAGGGCCAGCCAGCATTTCTAGAAATATCTGTGCAACAGGTGTACATGGCCACGGAAGCCATGCTATCACATTCGTATTCATGAAAGGTGCAGGAGCAGAAGGAAAGGCAAGCCTGGTAATTCACTCAGTCCTTTATAAAGTGAAGCGAACCTTCTGAGATATGTTCTTAACACCAGGCACACTTCTGCGAGGAAGGTAGCCAAGTGGGAACAAAGATGGGGGAATCTTGGGTGAGAGAGACCATGGCCAGCATGTAGTATGGTTCTTGCATTTCAGTTTCTCTCACAAGAATCTAGACATACGACCAAAGAACATTTACATCAGAGGAGGTTGTAAAGTGGGCCTGTGATGACAAATATCCTATGCATGTCCTAGAACAATTGGGAGATGAGTTATGTAACCCACAGTCTCTGAGACATCATCCCATCGAATGCATTCGCAGGGAAGTGGAAGGCAAGGCCATGCTTGCTGACTGTGTGCACCTGTGAAAAGAGGGCAAAGGAGCCTCCAGTGATTGCCGGTCTGTTTTCTTCCCATGGCAGCACAGTTTATACCCAGCGAAGGAGTAAACTATCAAAACAGAAGAGACAAATACATCCCAGAATTAGTTCCCTGTGGATGGGGAAAGGAGGAACTCAGTTATTCCCCAGAATCATTCCAAGTGTGGGGGCATTTACATTCCATTCCATTTAAACTTGACTTTCAGATTTTTTTTTCATAGTGAAGTAATTTCCTCTCGAATGAATATGATATGAATGAAGTCTTCAAGCGATGTATTTGGTGCTAGCGAAATACGTCTTGTAAAATGATTCATTTGAAAGCTATTTGGGAATGACTAAATAAGAGGGTAGTTTCTTTTGCCTATTTAAATTCAGATGGTATCTATTTGATAGTATTCTACATAGTTGACAGTTTAGATAAAAGCTATGGGAAGTAAAGAGTTGAGTTACTGTGATATATTGGAAGGATACGAATCAATATGAGTGTAACCCTCCTAACGAAATGAACAGTTTTCAGTCACCTTAAAAACATAGGTAAGGCTTCCTGTAATTCCTGGGTATGTAGTAAGCATTTTTCTTTGACAGGTTGTCTTGCTAACTGTGTATAAGAATTTTCCTTTAAACATTATATTAAAAATCATATCAAATATTTTATTAATTAACAATCCTCTCCTTACATTCAAGTCAGTAGAGATAAAAAAAAATTTGGCTACAGCACAATACTTTTACAAGTTTCGTATTTTAATAAATGACGCTAGACATGCAATGATGTTTGTTTTGGACAAGTAACTGTGAACTTCATTATACTATGTGAGCCACTCATACTTTTCCAAATTGTGATGATTAAGAGGCTTATTGTAATGATTCCTTTGTATTGCTCTGGACGCAAGTGCATGGCTCCGTTTGGTTGACGTTTTAATTGCCTACTTTGAACCAATGTTGGAGTAGAGATGGGGGACCCTGGAGCTAGGCTCTGAAGCCAACTTCAGGTCAGTATTTCTAGAGCAACGGTAGGTGGCACTGTTGCCACGATGAACGGCGGTGCTCTCATCCTTGTCACCAGTCTGCGAACGGAACCTGCTGCTGAAGTTCTTGTTTAAGGCTGGTAAGGATGGCGTTTCGCTTTTCCAGGGTGATTAAAATATATCTGTCACAAACATAAAATACAGAGATTAAAATTCATTGTCAACATCTGCTATTCACTGAGAGGTGGGAACCATAACTCTTTAAGGATGTGTTCCGTGAATCCTAGAGTTCAAAATAAAAAGTGAATTAAGTGGCAGTTAGGAATAAATACCGTGTTTTCTTCACATAACATTTCAATCTGCAAGGCCAGGTAGGAGAACTCCTACTTCCAATCCCAGCATTTGGGGGACAAAGACAGAGGTTTGCCGATTTGCTCCATACGAACAACTTGCCTCAGAAACCAACCAAACCAGAGGCCTCTATTGCTTTAGTAATGTAAAATATTATCTCAAAATATGGTGGACAAACTCTTCTGAAAAAAAAAAGTTGTCTTCTAGATTCTTATGGTATTCTTCCGAATCAATTCTCAAGGCTTTTTTTTTTGAACTGACAGAATGCTAAAAGAAATATTTCCAAAGCTTTGTAGTACACATAAAGGCAGAAGATAAGTGGATCTTTAGAATACCTGTTCATGTATGTGTGTAAAACAGGAAAATAGGGAAGAGGGGATATTGAGAAAATGGTTTTTATAAAAACCTCCATACAAGGGAGAATACTTAATTCTTTAAAGAAATTTGGAAATTCTAAGTTGGAAAGAGGTCCACCGAACACCAAAACCAAGATGAGCTGCTCTCCCTTCTCTATGAGCTTAGGATTGTGTGCAGGTGGGCAGTGCCTGGGAAGCAGCCAGGCCGTGGTAGTTTGGAGCTCTTGGCAAGGTCAATCTTGGCAAGGTCAGGTAAGGACCCGGGTCCCATGACAGGGTGTCTCCGTTTCAATTCTGTCATTCGGTGCTGCCCATTCAACAGCTGAGGTTGGACTTTTCCCCCCTATAGAACTTGAGACAACTTACTCCCATGAGAAAGTCTGTGTAAGGTGCAAGTCCTGTTAGGCCTTGTTTGGGGAGGGGGTGGGTTCAGAGCCGGTTGCATGAGTTTCCTGTTGTAGCAAGTTCTGGAACTGCAGAGAAAAGCCACATTCTGTGACCCATTTATTCCCTGGTTCCCTGCAGAGACTGCAGTCTGGCCAAACACAACATCCCTTGGTTTGAGTCTGGAATATGCCTCCCCCTCCCAAAGGGTCATGGGCAGGGGATGAGGTATCCTGCAGGGCATTGTGGGAAGGTGGTGGACCCTGGAGAAGGTGGGGCGCTGATGCTTTCTTCAGTTGCAGATGACATCGTGGGATATAACTAAAGCGCCATGAGGTAAGAGCTTGAAGGCTGAGATGAGAGTAAAATAATATCACCGGAGGAAAAGATTAATCACAGTGAACGAGGGAGCTTGGACTGTCGTGACTTCCACGCCCGCAATGTGTGGCCAAACAGCATGAATGCTCTACCCCCCTTATTCCCGGGTCTTCTATCAGCTTGATCGGGCAGGAAAGTAAGTGGTTGTTGCATCAGTATATTTCTTATATTAAGACCATCTGCCAGCTCAATTACTCCAGCTCATTCTCACAGTATGAGATGTCTCGCAGGAGTAATTCTCTTGTAACACTTGCAAGAAATTATATCAACATGCGAGGAGACCGAGGAGGAAGGAAATATTCAGAACGGCAATGTGGATGCTGTAAAGAAGAGGAGGTCGTGGTGTCAGGCTGCTCCTGTTGTTTTCGCTTCTCGACTTCGGAACCCTGTGTTGAGTTTGACATCTTACACTACACATTGTGCTTTTGTTTGTTCAATTTCAACAAGAATAGTAAATATACATAGTTAATATTGAAGGAGCAGAAGAACCACAAATGGAATATTTATAGGTAGTAGTATTTAATGAGATCAGCAGCCTCAGAAACCAGAAATCAGGACTAAATATTCATCTCCTCTGTTTCCTGGTCTCCTTCAGGGAAGAATTAGTCTTGAGTTGTGGCGGAGATGCTATTTCTAAGGGTGCCTTTACTTGGAATTAGAGAACTACCTGGAATCCGCCCCCCCATCCAAATCTCAAATAATTAAAAATAGAAACATTTGACACTGATTTTGCAAATTGATAGCGAGCATAACTAAACTGTGAGAAAATATAGTTGGATAGCATTAAAAGGAGGACAACCTGATGGAAATTGTCATTTTTAAAAAGGAGTGCCCCTGACCACGAACATGCCATCTGATTTAAAGACATGATGTTCAAAATGCAACAGGGAGGGTTCATTTAAAAGTAAAACCAGTAGTGCATGTCGGGGCTCCTTGCGAACATGAAGGGTTTACCCTAAATATCCATAGTCATTCTTCAAACATCAGCACTCCAGTCTATTTTAGTTTTTATTTCGAGAAACCATCTTCCTATTTTATTCTTCTTCAAGAAAGTGAAATCTCCTTATTTGTGAAGTGTGCTAAGTCTTTCTCTTCCAGTTTTAGGTTTGAGCAATCAACAAACAACACGACGAGAGGTGCATGGGAATGCGCGTTGTGCAGTTCTGTAATGGGAATGCGAGTTGTGCAGTTCTGCAGTGCTCAGGCCAGAGGTGGGCTCAGAATCCAGCCTTTGCCCTGTTTTAGGAGCTGGTTTCAATGCATCCCTTCAGGGAAGTGAGGATAAAAGGCAGGCGACCTTGCTCTCTCTCCCTGGGCCCAGAGAATGCTAGTTTACCATTCCTTAAGCTGTTGCTGTGTTCAAAGCCCTCTACCTGATTATTCACTCTTTTCCTCACCTGGGATGAGATTCTCTGTGGGCAGAGGTGGAAAAAAAAATATTCCATCCAAGTCGAGGTTCTATGATTTTTCCTCTTGAATTTTTTCGCTGTTCCAGTTTTCATTAGGCAGCAAAGAATATCTTACACCAAGTCCACTGAGCAAACTCTTTATTCCACGCACAAGAAAGTTGCTGGGGAGAGAGGTCAGAATTCTGTTCTTTCTTTCTTTCTTTTTTATTAAAGTGTCCAAAGTGAATGTGTTTAGTTTAATATTTATTTCGTGAGGGTCAACTCTGACTGCAAAGGTTGATAAAGGTGGTTTTGTTGCTCTGCCCTGGGCAAAGGTCCAAATGCTGTTGAAATAATTAGAGTCCACAGTTGGGGGAAAGAAGAAGGGCTCTTCTTCCTTACTTTTGCTGCAGTGGCTTGTCTCCATTGTAATAGAGAATGTAGGACATGACTGCCTTTCTGAGTGATTGTAAGAAAAATATCTTAGGAAGTGTAAAAATGGGTATAATATGCATAAATATATATATGTGAACTTGAAAATAATTCCATGTCTTGAACCAATAAGAAATGTGATTTTTTTTTTTTTTTTTTTTTTTTTGCCAGTCCTGGGCCTTGGACTCAGGGCCTGAGCACTGTCCCTGGCTTCTTCCCGCTCAAGGCTAGCACTCTGCCACTTGAGCCACAGCGCCGCTTCTGGCCGTTTTCTGTATATGTGGTGCTGGGGAATCGAACCTAGGGCCTCGTGTATCCGAGGCAGGCACTCTTGCCACTAGGCTATATCCCCAGCCCAAGAAATGTGATTTTTAAAGAACATGATAAGGATATGATTTTTCAGGACAAGTATGTGTGACTATTTTTATAAACAGTGCTATATATATATATATATATATATATATATATATGGGACTATTATTGGTTAACAGGTAATGATGAAAGCAAAATGAGAGAATGACATCATGAGTGGGTGTGGTTTTAAAGGCTTCCATTCTAGTCACAGGTACCTGGGAATGGAGGAATATTCCAGATGCCCAGAGAAGAGTGACTTTGCATGGAGAAAATTTCACTGAGTCTATGATTCCAACTTCTTCACCAAAGGCTGTGGCTGTGGCTGCCAACAGGAGAAGTCAAGAAGACCTTATTCGTTTCTTTTAAACGATAGCATATGAGAAAAACAATGTGACGGTTGACAAAAGCTCTGAGGGTGTTAAGAGCAAAACAGATCCAGGGAAGGCCTTCCATGTGACTCACTCTGGTCCACCCAGGCCTCTCCTAGCATCCTGAAGATGCAAGTAGGCCTTGCCCCTTGCCAATGCCGGTGTTAGCCAGCAGAGTCCATGGCTAGGAGAATGTGTAAACTTACCCTCCTTCCTTTCTATTTCATCAAGTTGTCTACTTGGATGCTGAGATTTTAAAAAAAGAATAGGAAGGTTGATGGATGATCGTCGGACTACACAATGTTGGGCTGTAACACGTGAGTGTGTGCTCATGCGTTTGGATTTTTCCATCTCTGTAGCTTTCAAGGGTAGGGTGTGCACCCACAAGCACGCAGACAATGGAAGAGCAGAGAGGGTCTAGGAGCGCAGCTCAGTGGTAGAGCACTTGCCTCGTGTGAGGCCTGGCTTTGATTCCCTGAACATAAAAACAACCAATGAGGGAGAAGAATCCCAGTCAGTGGGACCTCCGTCTCCTTTGGGAATGGTGCCAGCCTCATTTTCTACCCATCACAGGTACAATTGTTGCCAAAGCCCTGGAACCCCCGTAGGAAGACACAGCAGTCATGCGTCAAGTGGAGAACGAGTTGTGCTAAAGCGGAGAACCCCAGCGGAGGCCAATCAGTGAAAAATTAAATAAAATGGAAGGGGGATTCTGAGTCAGAAAGGATGGCGAGAGGAACAAAGACCAGAGGGAGAGCCCTGAGATCATGAGCATTTGAAGGACACACCAGACTAACTCGTGGGCAGAACAAGTCCCCGTCTTCAAACGTGATGGTCACTACCACAAACCTGCGTGATTCTCAGGGACCCTCCGAGGATGAAATACTCCTCTGAAACCTCTAAAGTAGCATCGGGACAAGTGTAAAACTCTTCACATTTGAGGAAGCCTTTTACAACAGAAGTTTCCAAGATCTTAGTGAAAGCTATTTTCCCCTCTAGGCCGCTGTGCTGCAAGTTTTCTCAGTCTGTTGGAATGCGTTACTCTTTTCAACCCGAAATCGCTGTAAATGTTATGACATGACTAAAAATGTGTATGCCTCTCTCTCTCTTTCATCTAGCCCCAAACCATTTTTTTTCTTTGTAATTTGACCATGCACTTTCAGAGAATAGGTTACAGCTCGCGGTTGCATAGCCGGTTTAGTTTCTCTCCACCCACCCCCCACCCCACCTTGGTGTAAGCGCAATGTCTTAGATAGTGATTTGCTGTTGTGTAGCTCAAATGCTTTTGTACAAGAGTTGGGTGTAGAGACACAGCTACCTAAATAAGCTTGCTTGAATCAGACACATTTTGATTTGAGAAAAAATAATGGGGAAAGTCGAATGTTAAGAAAATCCCATGATGCTAAAATGGCCCTATAATTTTCTTGAAACTAGTTTGATTGTGGAAATGGGAAAGGTGGGTTAATCATCAGCAGAGTCGACAACGGCAGCTTGAGATCTTCTCAGACAAGGCGTAATACACGGTTATGCTAAGGCATTTATTTCTCCGCACTTAGCTATGGCTGAATGAAGAGATGAGCTGGATCACCTTGAATTTAACTTTTCCGTGATTGGCTTCCACTGGAGTTCTTCGCCTCAGCTGACTCGTTCTCAACTTGATGCCCAACTCCCGGCTGAGGTGTGTTCACTTCACCCAAGTGCTACAAATGTGCAGGCTTTCCTGTGACCCCCTACGTGAGATTCTGACAAGCCGAGCCCGTCAGTGATGCACTTCTCTTTAAGGAAGAAATTGAGCTGAGGAATATGGAAGAAGATTTCAAAGTATCGGTGGAGACCGAGGTAAAAATGCCTTCTAAAGCGCTGGTATGGCTAAGGTTAGAGCTAGGCCTGAGAGCCTCACTCAGGAGAGACGTGATGGAGCCCCAGAAAATGCTTCACATCTTTGCATTCTCCACACCAAGGGCATGCAGTGATTATTTCCCCACATTTATGAAGATATTTCGTTTTAAGTGAGGTCTCGAAGCTGCTAATTGTAGCTGTAGCACTGTGGATTACCTGGCAGATTTCAAGAACCTTTTAACCCAAATAACTTAGTAGCAATAAGCATATACAGTCACGAATAATATTTTCATTTAAGTGATGAATACTTCCTAAAAACTTTACATTTCCAGTGTCCTATGTTCATGAATCCTTTTAAAGGACACAGTGGATTTTGCATGAAGTGCATCAACACAGCTGGTTTGCCAGCCTCTGGTGTTTGGGTCTGAGTCCATCTGCTAATTTGCTGTCTATACACTGGAGAACTCAAGGTCATTCATGGCAGTATACAGGACAACTCAAGATCATTCACGGTGGTACAGGGCACAAGTCAAGGTCTCTGTATTCACTCCTGGGTTCAAATATCACAATACTGGTACTTACTAGGCGTACAATGGCAGGTGAGGAATGTTCATTTGGTATAATATATTTTCTTCTTCTAAAGATCAACTATGCCAACGTATGCCTGACTTCATTACCAACATCTAAGTGAGAAGAGATCAGCCAGAAGCCACTCTGCAAAGAGCCTGTTGTGCCAGTGTACTTATGGCTGGGATAACGTCACTCATACTTTGTGATATAACATTTTGCTTCAATGCCTATCACCTAGGACTTAAACATCATTATTATTTATAGAAAGTGTTTGTCATGGTTTATGAAAAAAACATGTTTTACATATGCCTAGGACATCAGCTATCATACATCTTCTCGCTGTACTTGACAATTTACAGATCCAATGTGTATGTAAACAGCATTTAATCATCCCATAGTTCTCTACAGTGACACAGGATGGGCTTTGAAGACTCCATTTTAGAAATTCAGCATCTGCCCAGAAACCGGATCAAATACTAGCAAATGTAAGTTCTGTCTTGGGATTGGTTTAGGTCTTACACAGATCTGCCAGGGTTTGATTTAGCCGTCCCCAAGACCCAGATCTGCCTTCCAGATGTGGTCAGGTTCAGAATGTTCCCTCGAATGCCCTATTCTCTTAAAAGAATGGGATGGGGTGTGAGTGTTATTTCCACTCCGCTTGAAAACCTCAAGCTGAAGTGTCCAGTCTGGTGGTCTCGTGCTCCTAGCAGCCCGCGTAACACCGTGGATGCTTCATTACTGAGCTAGACAGGCCGTCAGACACCAGCCTCCTGACACTTCACACGGCAGGCTGTGGAGACGGCGTTTCACGCAGAGCCACGCGCGGACGGAGCTCTCCAGACCCCTTCCGCGCTCTTGTTATGGGTTTCCTATACATTTATTTTTGCTAGCATTTCCCCCCTTTTTTAATAGGTGAGGCAGCTGACAACTGAATTAGTGCACTCTCCTTAGTATGCCAGTGGCTCATGACAATAGCCTGCGGGGAAAGATATAGATAAGTGGGAAGCTTCCTCACTGTTGTGATATATTTTTTCATACGGTTAATAAGGCAATTGAAATGACATTCTGTCACAGTGGCAGAACACAGTCAGATGCTGACTTCCCTCGTGCCACCACTAGGAGGAGATGCGTTTTATGGAGGGAAAAGACTAATGACTGAAAGGGATGAGCCGCAGTCCACACAGGCCTGCGTGTAATTTGCTATTAGGGGGGCACGTATGATCATGGAAAGGCCCTCTCCGTGTTGACAAGCCCCAGTTCCAGGACTGTAGACACTCGAGGAGATAGGGAAGCTCCGGGAAATGTAAGATCTGACGGCGATTGGCTCTTCCTAGCCAGCATACCTACCTTCCGTCATCAACTGGCCGTGTCTCCTGAGAAACCCAGCGCAGAATGTCACAAAAGTTTCCAATGGTCTGGAGACCTTGCAGGCTTGATTTCTGGAAATTGCCGATCCATTGTATCCAGCTGAGAAGGATGCTTCAGGAAGTTCTTTTTAATTTCTCTCTCTCTCTCTCTCTCTCTCTCTGGGAAATAGAGTTAGCTTGCTGTTCACACGAAACCGTTCCTTGTTCCACAATCCTCTGCACAGTGCATTTATCTGAGGACGAAAGGAATCCTTGCCCTCCAGGATCTTACAGTCTCGCTTAAAACACCGGATGAGCATTGCATTAACATTTTAATTGTGCCACGAGTCTGTGGTGCCTTCGGAGACGCTCCATTTAATTGGGCACAACAGCCACATTTTATTCTAAATGAAGACTTACTGGCAATATGGATTCGCATTTGCCAGTGGAAAGAGGCTATTGACCTTGATATATGGGAAGATACTCCCCGAGTGTGGCAGTGTTCCGCACGGGGTACATTTCGAAGGTACATCGTGAGGGAAGAGAGGTAGAGAGCGAAAACCACTCGGACATGCCCTATTTACCATGATTCATAGATGCGAAAGTAGAGAGCCGAGAAGTGGTTCAGTGCCCCAGCTGTGAGCGGAAGGCCTAGCCTGTCCAGTCAATCATAGTTCTTCAAAATTCTTCCACAAGCTGAGCGTTGGTCACACCTGTAATCCAAGCTGTAGCCCACATGTGAGACAGCTACCTACCCTAGAGCAAAAAAGCTCTGGGATAGTGCCCAGGTCCTGAATTCAAGCCACACACACACACACACACACACACACACACACACACACACACACACTGCTACTATCTCAGAAACAATCTTGTTCTTCAAATGAAAACTTGTTAGCATTAAACGCTAAGTAGGGAGATACTGAGTCAAAGAGTATCGGTAAGCTTTTTCTGGAAGCAATAGATGAAGACACAGAAGCCCTACCCTCAGGGGGCCTTTGGCCATGAAGCTACTGTTGGCTTGGAAGGGTAGGGTTGTTAGCATGTACACTGCGTGCTTTAGAGAGAGGAGTTCATGGGTTTCTTACAACTGCAAGTTATTAATATTGCCTCTGATTTTATAATATGTCCAAGTCTCTCTTAATTTTGTCTCACTTGACATTTCTGGTCATTTTCATTTTATGTTAGTACTAATTCCATTTCACTGGTATTATTTTACTTCAGCACTGATATTCTGAGTGGATCACTCTGTTATACATAATCAGAGCCAAACTCAATGCAGATCACAAATGCAAATACTGACCCTCTCTGTCAAGTTCTCCAGGCTGCAGCCTCCCTCAAATGAGTTCTGTTTAAAGCAAAAAAAAAAAAAAAGAGGATTACTAATATCACATCAAACTAAAAATATCAACCAGAAAGTAGTCAAAAAAATTCCCTTTTCAAAGGTACTGACTCTGAGATTTAATGCCTTTGTGTTTTTTTTCTGAGATTTAGGTTGAGAAACGAGGACAGCACTGGAGCAAAGCTACCCACTGTCGATGACTTGTCTCTGTGGAACCTTCCAGTCTCCTGACTCTTTTCTTCAGTTGCAATGGTGCAATTCTTTGTTTGTTGTTTCTCTGCTTGTCTTTCTTATTTTTACTTGCTTTGATGTCTCTAATCCCACTGATCCACGCAGGTGACCAAACTTTCATCCGTAATCTGCAGCATTCAAATGAAAGGAAAGGTTTATGGATTCTAGGATTTTCTGGGCACTTCAGCTAAATCCTTCCCAGGCCCCATATGAATGGATAAAACCACAGTGGAAGATGAAGTTAAATTGATCCCCAATCAATGTATCATGAAGCACCGAGCTGCAACCACTGCCCGTCAACAAATAAACAGTGAACACTTCTCTCCAGGTTGGAAAGAAATCTTCTTTATTATATTCGACTTTTGTCCCTCATGCTGCTGGATCACAAGTTGGTTTTTCCTATTAAACACAAGATTCACAAGAGTCATTCGCCCTTCATTAGATGACAAACAGCTTTTAGATTCCACTGAAGTTTGGTTTCTTGTTGCTTTCCTTCAACTATACGTTCTGAATGCTACAGTCGACTCTGTGTAACTTTAAGAACAAATATCTCTTTTTCCTGGAAAAAAAATTCTTTATGTCTTTAAAGCAAAAAAAAAAAAAAAAAACAACCCAAAAAACCAGAGAGGAGAGAAATAACTGCATTTTTTCTTCCCAGTCACATTAAACAGAAAGGTTAAGCTCCTACTGACAAGAAAGATGTATTTGCAAGTGATTAGTTATATTTCTATCAGAGTGCTCGTCTGTGTTCTCGCTTTGATGTTTAAACAAAGCTACGGAACACACTGGGTTGTATGCTCTGATGTTGATTTATAGGTGGAACTGAATTGCAAACACTGAGCCAGTAGGTAGGCTTTAATAAAAGGCACAGGCTTTCCCCCTGCTGGTTAGTGTGTGACGAAGTGATATTGTTCTAGGGCCTCAATCTGTCAAGACAGGTGTACAGTGGAACAATCCTTCGGGCACAAAGACCCAAGCTATCCACAGAGGGCCACGTTCTTCTGTACTGGATGGCTGGGTTAGAAACCCTTGGCAGAAATGCTAGGCGAAAATAAAAACAAAAACCATGCCTGCTCTCCGTCTCTTGAGAAGGTTGACACACTTTGTATTTGGAGGAGGGAGAAAAGAATTCGAGCTCATCAGGCAGTCAGATGGCAGGTGAGATTCAGGTCAGGCAATCCCAGGCCTAAACTACTTCAGAGAGAATGTGAGAACATCTTCCGTGGGCTCGTCGGTGCTTTGCTGACGGGCAAGGCTCAGGGAGCTTCAGAGTGGGGGTCCGACCACATTGCAGGCAGCCCAATAAACTTACCTGGTTGAGCCACAAACGGGGAAAGTATACATATAATAGAGATAGTTGGTTAAATTAAGAGAGGCGTTCCCATCTGGCTAAGCTCTGGGAGTTGCGAGGACGGTGGTCATGGAATGAAGAAGGCACACACGTTTCCTCTGTCTACTGACTTCAGACCCTCGGCACAGGAAACCCACAAAGGGGGAGATTGACCCCATGAGTCATTATTGCCAGAAATGCAACATGTTCACTCTGTAAGTCCAGAAATGCAATGAATATCAATATAGGCCCAATGCTACAAAATCCCACTAAGTGCTTCAGGGAAAGCTACACTTTCTTGTTCTACTTAAATAATAATAGTAACATAATAATAACTTTGTGTTTGGAGGATCCCATCAAAGTCTTATATAAAAGATCTCCAAAATTTTCCACGTTTAAAATGTAGTTGCTAACTAAAAAGTGACTTATAAACCAAAACGCTTTTTTTCCTGAATCTCACTACCTAGAATCATTCCAACTAAAGTATGTTTTTTTCACTGAATCTTCTTCTTCTCCTTCCTCTCCTCCTCCTCTTTCTCCTCTTCCTCTTCTTATTTTCCTTTACCTAGAAATTAAGACATACTTGACTATATCCCTATTGCCATACAATATGTGACCATTTTTCTCTTAAAAAAAAGAATGTTTCTCTCTGGGCCTCTGTTCCGGTAAATAGTGTATTACTCAAGCCATAAACTGAGGATTTGGTTTTGTTTTTCTTCATAATGTAAATGCAGCCTGCCTCCGTCCTGGTCCATGAGATGTAGTAGAGTCTCTTCACGCCTGTCTGCTCCCATTGCTAGTGCAGACCTTCAACGTGTTCGGCTGGATTCCACCGTGGTGTCAAGGTAGTAACTCAGAATTCTGTCCCAGTTCCTTCTAGAACCTCCCCCACGGTGTGCGTTAGTGATGTGTCTGACACTCTGAGCTGACGGTCAGCTTTGCAGTTTCACAGCTCCTCAGCGACTAGAAAGTAAAACACCAACAGCAGCCCGCAGCAAGCTTTTCCATCACCCAACCCTCCCTATGAATCACCAGCTCTCTCTTTTTTATAACACCGTACATTGTTGATCAATAGAACATTATAGTGTTTTTTTTTAAGAAAACTCTACTTCTGCTGAGTTTTCCTTATATCTCCCATGCCAGATTAATTGTCTCCCACTTTGCTAAGCCATTAATAACATCCTTAATCTCTCTGGTTACTCAAAGAAATTTATCATATCCTATATGTGGAAACATTCACAGATTCATTTGGTACAGTGGTTATTACACTGTGTTTTAAAATGATGAATTTGATCTCTGTTCTTACTCATGTCCTTTGATTAAAAATATGCCTGCAGATTCGATCCCAATTCCTGACACACAGTGCTATAATAGTTGAATACAAGAGGGTTTGGTTTAAAAATAGTTCCAAAGAGTTCACTCACACATATAGGTGACTTCCCTTTTCCAATTTTCTTTAAAAAAAAAATCCACCCTGGTCTTGTTTCCTAAATAGTCATTTTAATACATGCTCAGTTGGAATATCATTAATTCTTACTGACTGTTAAAGTTACATCATGCTTCCTATAACACTCATCAAATCTGTATATTTTGGTATTCAGTTTTGCACGTGGGAGAGAATGATAGTATTGATCAGGATGCATTATACTCAAAAAACTGACATGTCAAAATGATCTCCCTCTACACAACCATTTAATGATGGTACAAAAGAGATTTTAGGGCTGGGAATGTGTCTTAGCAGTAGAGTGTTTGCCTTGCATGCATGAAGCCCTGGGTTCGATTCCTCAGACGTAATCAGAAAAGGCCGGAAGTGGCGCTGTGGCTCAAGTGGCAGAGTCCCAGCCTTCAGCAAAAAGAAGCCAGGGACAGTGCTCAGGCCCTGAGTTCAAGGCCCAGGACTGGCAAAATCAAGAAAACAATAGACTTTAAAACCATTCTTTTGCTATAGTTCTTTATGATATCAAACAAAGTGAAATACAAAGTTGGAATCGATGTGACTTCCTAGTTTTATTTTTATATCTATTTCCTATCTTGGAGAATAAACAGGAGCAGTGATAGGCACACACGTGCGGGCGTCCATCCCACAAAGGGTCTGGATTCCCTTCCTGGATTCCTTCATGAGGACAAGCCATGCAGGTCCTGGAGGATTTAAGGAGCAGGTGGTTAGCAAGGGCAGGGCAGGATGGAAACTCCAGCGGAAATGGATGACCCAGTCCAGAAGCAAAAGTCTTCCTCCTTCGGGGAGCCTCAATATTTGGGGCTCTCAAGTGGGCTGCACCAAACCTGCACAGATCGTGGAGGAACATCTTTTCCCTGTGAAATCAATGACGTCTTGATGCGAGCACCCCAGCCACCCCTGGTGTGTGAGTGAATGACTGGGTACAGTGACCTACGTGAGGTCACACCTAAGAACGACCATCGCACGAGGACTCCTTTCTTTTCAGAGCTACACAAGAGAGATTTGCATTTCACGTCTTATTAGCGAAAGAGAACGAGGAGAGTCTCACAATGCATTGAGGGCACCTACAATTTGGAAGCATGAATAATAATAATATCATTCCTTGATACATACTTACGATTCTAAGTTGCTCACCAAATGTATGTTTTTATCATATGCCCTGCAAAAAGTCAGTAGGGGAGTCTATTTTCTGGCCAGCTGTGGTAGACAACAATCTCCTTTTACCAGCAACACCCTAAAGGCAACGTTGGTAAAGAGAGGGAAGGAGAATAAAATAGCAAATGTTGTGTTTCTTAGTAAACGACACAGTCTAATGATGGTGGTGGCCTCATTCAGGGAAATCGGGCTATGGAATGACACCAAGATGCCTGGTCAAAGTGATAAAATGACTTACTTTGAGGTCAAGGAAAAAAATCATTTCCTCCTTTTCAATTTTTATAGATACCTTTATAAAATGTATTCTAATATTACTGACGCAAATGCAACATTTTTTTTGGCTAGGATAGGAAATTTTATATTGGGATTCTAGGATAATCTAATTTGTGCTTCTACTATTCATTATTACAACAGGTCTCTGACTTCACCCCAGCGATACGATTACCTTGAGATCCTTGGGCATACTGAAATATCACGTTTTAAATTTTCCTAAACTAATTGCGTCATTTTCACCGATTTCACTTCCGACGATTGTGTCAAAAACTTCCCATTCATGACTGAATCCAAACATTCATCACAGTCCAATGCTAATTCTACCATCCCAGTCCCTGAGCTAATACTTTCTCACTTCACTCTGACATTACGGGAGCAGTATTTTTCCTCTGTCAATTCTGAAATATAACATGAGCAACCCGCTTTTTTTCTTAATCTAGTTAGAAGGATGAACTTTAGAGTTCTAAAATGCACCAAAGAAATTGAGTCAGGCAGGGGAAAAAAATAATGAGAAAGTTAGAATGCCTTCGTGAGCAGGCAGAGTCATTTCATGTGGAGGTTTCCCTCAAGCGACTAAATGGAGCCCAAACAAGCCTATCTCTCTGAAGCTCGCCTTCCCCGCCATTCTGCCACAAAATACATTGTAATAATATCATAAAACAGCTTGAGACGAAGAAGGATTCTGATTGACTGTTCAACATTCCAAAAGGGTAGATTAATATCTGTGAATCTCACAGCTGAAGCATTTTAATGCAAACTTGCAATTTATGGGGAATGGAATCTGTCCGCCAAAATCATTTATTTATATATAGAAAATGGGGTGTGTGTGGGGGGGATAGACATTTCATAATAGCAGTGAGTCCAAGGATGCTGTTATCATGAGCTAATCACTTCCCATGGGCACGATGCCACTCAGCTGTGTCCCCTGCCTTGCATTGCTCTGGAGGAATGATTATCTTGTGATAATAACCCTTATCGTGGCTTAGTGGGTAATAAGAAAATACACTTGCTCCCCCCAAGTTCTTGGGTGTTTATTCATCAGCTAACTTTTTCCTCTCTTGAGTTCTGGTCATGTTACTTCCTGTGTAGGAAGCCAAAAAGAAGCTCTGTGTTTTGATATCCTTTTCCATTTGCAAAGTGGGAAATGTGTGGTGTGTGTGTGTGTGTGTGTGTGTGTGTGTGTGTGTGTGTGTGTGTGTGTGACTGTATTGATCTGGCTGCGCAAAGAGCAACCTTACAGGCATGCACTGATCTCCTGAGACCTGTGTGTGGAAAATCCATATTGCATCGGCTTTTTGCTAGGATGTCTACACGGCTTAATCCACTTCGGAGAAAGGAATGCACTGGTAACACAAAAGCAGTAAAAGAAAATAAGTCACTTCGGCGACACCACCCTTCGTTTTTGCGATAACCTGTTCCTCTCACTGGGGCTTTCAGACCACCAAGCTTCAAGTGTGATTGTCCTGCTTGGACCAAGCGTGCTGCGGATGACCTTGCCCCGCTCCGTGCCAGGAGCGCCCACGGAGACTGGCCACACCGCACCACCGCAGGAGCCCCGAGCTCTCTCTGCTTCTAGCTGGGGGTGCAAAGACAACGGGAAGGCTGAGGCAGGTTGCCGGCAAACAGAAAATCGATGGGGAGCTGGAGCTGGGTAACGGGGGAGAAGTGAAGTGGAGCACAAGGACGAATCACAACACAGACTGTGCTTACGTGTTGCTGGCAACCTCGGAACTTCTGGGCTCGGTGATCAACTTCACTTGTCAGTAGGGAATTAAGCAGAGTTTTACTTTAAAATAACATACCCTTAATGCAAAACGTTCTACTGAAAGCCCTTGTATTTGTAAGACGCCTCTTTTATAATCTAAAACCAATGTGTAGCAATATGCAATATTTAATTTTTTTTTAAATTAAGGCTGGATTTAATGAGAGTGAGCGCCCTTTTAAATACAGCATCAGTAACCCAGTTGAGTTAATTAAAATTATGTCACATGTACTTACTAACATAAAATTAAACACATGGGAACGATATTAATGAGTCTTGAAGCATAACATGCTCATTCCATGGAAGGTTTATACTGCTTCAGATAACGTTACACATAATCACGTTGGGGAACACATTGGGGTGGAAAAAACCAGAAGAGTCTGTCAGTCTGGCTGTGCAGAGGTTAAGGGAACTTTGATCAGTCACCATCCCTTTCCATGTAGCGGCCTAGTAATTCAATGGTTGTGACTCGAAGAGTTCTTATGTTCTGTACAATGGTGTCTTTCTAGAAATAGTGCACAAACGATGCAGAATAGTGAGGACTGCAGAATTACCTCATGATGCAATGAAGAGATAATCTTGCACTATGGGTTGGCGTGCAAATTAATATGGCAATTATATGAAGAACTATAAACCTTACTCAAAAGAGCTGAAAGTAGAACTATCATGACCCAATCAAATTCTACGTTATCCGCAAGAAATTAAAAGTCGCCTAATGAAGACATATCTGCATCTCCCTGGGCAGGGCTGCATAAATCACAACAGTTTTTTTTTCCCCCTTGGCATTCTTTCTATATTATCATTAACTTGCATTATTGTTATTATAGAAGTGATGAACACAGGGATTACAATGAGTCAGGTAATGAGTACATTTCCTTTCATACAGTGTCTTCTGTTCTCTCATACTCTCCCAGTCCCTCCTTCCTGTCTCCACCTGCAATGGTATAGTTCACTTTCATCGGTGTCCAGTGAGTTCCACTGCTGCACTTTTTCATCTTTTCCCCTTGAATCCTGTACCCCCACCCCTGCCCTCCTGAAAACATACATGTCAATACCCCATACATAAGGAAAAGAAGGCAGAATCATAAAAAACTAAAAGGGAAGAGAAAAGAAAGAAGAGTGGCCTTGTGTTTCCATATCTTGAAGTTTGTTTCAATATGAATGTTGTTTTATGGAAATATGAAGGGGCATTTAGGCATTGCACTTTTGTTTTTTCTCCCCAAAGAGTATCCTCTTTTGGTCTCATTGTGTGTGAATATCTAGAATCCCACATGATTTTCCATATCCCAGTGTATTTTAGATGTGACTTCTACATATCCGAGAGTACATGTGCCATTTGCTTCTCTGAGCTTGGCTTACCTCAATTAACATGGTTTGTTCTAACTCCATTTATTTCCTTGCAAATGACATATTTTATTCTTGGTAATGTGTAAAATTCCATTGTCTATAGGTACCACATTTTTTGGATCCACTCATCTATTGTGAGGCACCTGGTCTGTTTCCATATCTTGGCTATTGTGAACAGTGTGGTCATGAACATGAGGTGTCCTTATTTTATACTGGCTCATGATGTTCAAGGTAGATGCCTAGGAGTGGTATGGCTGGTTATAGAGAAGGTCTATGTTTAGTTTTCTCAGGAACCTCCAGACTGCTGTCCAGAACGGTTGTGCTAGTTCATATTCCCACCAGCAGTGCAGTAAAATTCCTTCATCCTTACATCTCACCAACAATTGTTGTTGTTCAAATTCACAGTGATGGCCAATTGAATTGGAGTGAAATGGAATCTCAGTGTTGTTTTGGTTTGCATTTCCTCATGTGTTTCTTTGCCATTCTTACATCTTCTTCTGAGGAGTCTCTTGTTAGCTGCCTTGCCCACTTAGTGATTGGCTTATTAGGTTTGGGAGGGGTTAGTTTCTTGAGCTTTTTGAATATATTAGACATTAGGCCTTTGTCTGATATAGTGCTGGTAAAGATTTTCTCCTAGTCTGTTGGTTGTATTTCTAGTTTAGCAACTATGCCCTTAGCTATGCAGAAACTTTTATTTTGATGTAGTCCCACTTGTCAAGTCTCTCTCCTATCTGTTGTGCCCCTGGGACTCTTTTCAAGAAGTTTCTACCTATACCTAAAAGATCTCATGTTTCTCCTATTCTCTCTTGCAGTAGTTTCAGAGGTTGGGGTCTGAAGTTGAGGTCTTTGATCCATTTTGAATTCATATTAGTGCATGGTGATCCACTTTTAGTTTTCTGCATATGGATACCCAGTTTTCCCAATACCAACTCTTGAAGAGGCTATTTTTTCCACTGTATATCTTTGGCTCCCTTATCAAATATCAGATAAGTGAAAGAATATAGTTTCATTTCTTGGTCTTCGAATCTGTTCCGTTATTCTTCGGGCCTATTTTTGTCCATTACCAAGCTGTTTTTGTTATTATAGCTCTGTAGTAGATCTTGAGGTCTGATATTGTGATACCACCCACGTTGCTTTTTTGCCTAGAATTGCTTTGGGTATTGTAGGTCTTTTGTTGTTTTGTGTGAATTTTTGGATCGTTTTGTCTATCTCAGTGAAGATTTTGAAGGGGATTGCATTGCTTCTGTGTATCATTTTTGACAGTATGACCATTTTCACAATATTGATTCTACATGGAAGATGCTTCCATTTCCTGGTATCTTCTTTGATTTCTTTCTTCAGATTTTTACAGTGTTCATCCTTGGTTAGATTTATTCCTAGGGTTGTTTTGAGGGTTTTTTTTCTTTTTGAGGCTATTGCAAACGAAGGTGTTTTCATAATTTCCCTTTGCTTGTCCATTGTTCACAACAGTTTCTGATGGCCCATGGGTGGATAAATGGATGAAGGAAGGGGGGTACACACCTCCAGGAGAATATTATTCAGCTTTTACCATGTGCTACAATCTGGATGGACCTGTGAGGGTATCAGACTGACTGTAGTTAAGTCAGACACAAAGACAAATAGCATGTTCTTATTTTTTACAAAAGGAAAACACAGACTCATGGAAGTGGAGAGGTCAGCAGTGGTGTCCTCGCGGGGAAAGGAAGATCAGGTTGGGCGAGGCAGTGAGCATGGTATCTTGGATAGCATTCCCCCTTTGGGGAGGGCGGGAGACCTCCTATCCAATGGTATAGATCTGGGGTAGGCATGGCCCTTCACTCTCCATCCCCTCCTCTATCTCCAGCACAGAGTAGCCATGCGGCTCCACTGGGGCTAAGGGTGGAACTGCTTCTTCCAACCATTGAGCTTTGACTGGTTTGGAGCGCACCTGTCCTACCCGGAAAACCATTCAAGTCCTTGCCTGGGACATTCCATTGGGCAATAAGACTGGAATGAAACCTTTTCTCTCTAGGAGTTAAACAGCCTATCGATTAGGCATAATCTCAACATAGTTCAATTCCTGCACTGGGCCTTGGGAAATGTCTAAGGACAGGCATTCTGTGTGGCTTGTGACTTGGCTAAAGAGAGAACGCAGAGCAGGATGCTGGGGGCTCTGCCAGTTGTAAGGACAAATGACTCGCACTTAATCTGGTCCATTGTTGTTGTTGTTGAAGATCAGGGTCTCCCTGTTCAATGAAGAGAGAGAGAAATTGACTCACCGGTTTAAGAATGTATATTGGCAAATCATTTGGGCCATGAACTTTCCCAGATCAGAATTGTAAATCTGTAAGCCCCTCCCTCATTCTCCTCCCCCTCCTCTACCAGGCCGATCCCGCCCAGCCTGTCCGTAGTTCACCTGCAGTTAGAGGTATTAACACTAGAGGTCTCTCTCTACTCATTGCCTTCCTCCCCTCAGACAAAGCTTCACCTCTAACACCACAGCCTGGGGTGCTCTTATTCACCCTAATGTGCTACACCTGCCCCTGAATTAATAATGGTACGATTAAACCAAGACATAGAAACTTGAAACCCCAAGTCCTTGATGATTTCCTAGTGTCATGCTCTATGATAAAGACAAAGAAAGAACACTTCACAAACACCAACGTCAAATCTATGCAGTGCTCCCTCAAAGAGTCAATAAAGCCAAAGTGGACCCAGCAGAGTGACGGAGCCCCTGTGCCCCTGGAGAGGCAGTGCGTAGAGGAAGGAGCACCATGCAGAGTGACCCCCTTTGCTCCTTGTGCCATGAGCTACAGTGGTAATAGCACACGTTTGAGGGGCGTGAGTAACTGTGCAAACAACTCACCAGGCTGTACCTTCTGGCTTGAGCCCATCAAAACCACTGTGTTATTTGTTCTACAAATCCAAGGTAGATAAAAGCAAAAGAAGACTTTTATGTGAGGCTGAGACTGAAGCACTAAGCCTGCCCTCTCAACTCTGTAACCCAGTCTTACAGGGTTCTTCATGAGGAACTCCGAAGGGTTTCAGTCAAATGGAAAGAAAGGTTGGGGTGGGCATGTTAGAAAGAGAGAGCAAGAGAAAGAGGGAGAAGAAGAGGGAGAAGGACAGGGAGAGAGGGAGAAGGAGGAAGAAGGAGGGAGGGAAGGAGGAAGAAAGGCAATGAGGGAAGGAAAGAAGGAGAAAGGAAGGAAGGAAGGAAAGAAGGAAGGTAGGATGGAAAGAAGGAAGGAAGGAAAGTGTATGTGGGGGGAAATAATTTCTGATAGAGAAATCAAATAGCCTACGTACCAGATTAGAATGATCTTTTCCCCCCCATTTAGTTACCTTGAATCGACCTGTTATGTAACCCTCTCTTTGTAGAGCAGAAGAAAGACTGGATTGCCAGGGGTGAGAAGCAGCATTGGGTAGAGATGAATTGGAGAGCAGCCTTGAATCTAATCATCTCATGTATACTGAGATAACAAAATAGCTGCATCTTTATTTGTGACTGTTTATGGCTAACCACCAGAGTGAATATGGAGTTTTGGTATTTAGAAAAGCATTATCTGTGAGTCTTCTCTGTGAGTGTCTCTGCTATCATTTCCACTTTTCCTAGCAGGTGAGTCGTGTTCCTGCTGTGACTCTCAGGGTGAACTACACGCATGCTTGTGGAACAGAATGACAGGTGTGTTTATCTCACCAAGGAATCTTCAGAACCCTTGATAAACAAAACCTGCTCGAAAATAAAGAAGAAAGAAAGCACTGCAGATGATTCGCCTTCCTATAAATTCACTCCCCACTCTGATTATTTTAAGTGTTGATTTCTGTATTCAGATGTGATTCAGAGTGTAACTTTACATTCCGCAACTTTCAGTACCACGAAGACTAGAGTCGACAAAGAACTAGAAAGGCTGTGGATTCATTTCCTTAGATTGTGCCCACTGAACAAGTTGTCCTTACTTAGGAAGAAGTTAATCTTTATGATTAATCTAAAAGATATCCAACTTCACGACATTAACGTTTTATAGTCAGGCTAATTTGTTGTGCTTTGCCAATGAAGTATAGGCACTGTTTTGGGAAAATGACCTGTACATGTAGTAGAAAGAAAACTTTCTAGATGTGACAATGAACCTCTTACCAAGGAAGCCTTTAAACACTGGGACAGGTACTAGCTAGATCTGCTGTCATCACAGTATTGGAAGCTTGCAAACATTGTATTCGTGCTCCTCAGCTCTTCCCGGTGTACTTTCAGTGGTTCTTCTGGGGCAGTGGAATCTACACGGTGGATTGGGAAAAGGGTCCACGCAGGCCGACCGATTTCTCTGTTTCCTTGTAGGTCTGTCACCTGCATCACCACACTTTCCCGAGGTCTGTTATTATACTAGTCACCAATCTCATCAGTCTCCTCTCCTGGCAGCATTACACACACACACACACACACACACACACACACACACACACACACCCCTCACACCACCGTTCCTTTGGCCTGGGAGCAATGCAGACAATGCCCCTCTCTCCCTGGCCGGTCCTCATTGTCATTCTGCCCAGGTTCTGCCTGGTCCTCTGCCTCCTCGCCTCTCCAAAGGTCAGCCCGAGGTCTCCGCGGCCCCGCTAATGGGTGTGCACGGGGCCTGCTCGCTGCTGGGGCACTGAGCTCCATCCCTTTCTACCTCTGCCTCCCCAGCTCTCTCCCTTCCTCCCTCCTTCCCTTTCTCCCGTGCTGCCTCTCTCTCTCTCTCTCTCTCTCTCTCTTTCTGTGCCTTGCAAATGACTCTGAGGAGCTATGCTGGTGGATGATTTATATTAAGAAAGAAAAAAAAAAAGCACTCAATTTTTTTTTTTTTTGAACTGGGATCCCTGAGAGCACTCAGGGCTGCCTGGCTGGGCTCCCGCCTACCTGCTCCACGGCACTGAAACAAGCTTCTGAAGGCTTTAATGGGATTTTGCCTGAGGCTGTTTTATTAAGATGTCGGCTTTTTCTGCTGCTTCTGCAGCTGACACCATTCACTGTCAGCTGTCCCCTCCCTTCCCACCCCCACTGCCACCCCCCCCCCAACAATGCACCAAATTATTCGCTTCATTTAGTGCTCACGACTCAGTGTGGGCAAATTGGGAGAAAGAGTCCTACTGGGCCAGATGAACCAGGCAGAGAGGTGAAAAGCCACTGTGCTACTTAGAACTGGGTGTTTAAGGGGAGGCACGAGGGGGTGGGAAGAGGAGGGCCAAATCAATACCACTGGGGCAGACTTCCATTCTATTAGAAAGAATCATACTCAGAATCAACATAGCCATTTGAGGATGCAGATCTACATTATTCATGTATGCGAAGCCTTCATTTCAGAAAGCTCATATACACGGCTGTGGATAATTTCATACACAGTATAATGGGCATTGTAACCAGACCACAGGGCAGGTTAGAAGCTATGCCATTCAGTTTCAACAACTGGAAAGCACATTGTAAGAGAAAACCAGTAAGCACTTAATGTATTTAACAAATGCTCTGGATTATAAACACATACACATAACATTAGTGTGTATACATGTACAGATGTACCTAGGCACACATGTAAGTATTGTGTATATATGTACATACAGGTACATCAATATGTATACAAAATTGGTATCTTCTGAAGAGAACATTTCACTACAAAATGGAAAGTAAGCAGGTAACACTGGTGGTGACGGAACTTGCGTGTCTTTTGGTGTGCGCGTGTGCGTCAGGGGCAGGTTGTGAGAGAGGAGCATTTAGAACATAACAGTCCATTCTTAATTACCTCTTATTTTTACACCAAGAATCAATTAAGCATGGCTCTGAAGCCAGGGTGATCAGGCTGTGTGGCGGATGTTGACAGTTAATTAGTAATGGGAGTTTTATGTTTATGTAGGACAGAGCTACTGTGTGTTCAGCATGTTTTGAGTTACATATGATAGGTGATAACACAGGAAAACCTCATCAAGCTCTCATTTTGTGGGTGGGATACCCACCAGAATAAAAAGGAAGTATGGTAGAATACCTCAACATTGCATGCTAATAAAAACCATACTATCCAGAGGTAATATCTTACAGTTGGTAATATCCATAATCTATTCCCTCACAGGTAATATCTACTATGTCTATAATAGCTAATATCTACATTTATAACCATAATGTCTATAGGTTGACTTGCCCAATAGCCTGGTGTAACCCTAGGACTTCCACATCCTGGTCATTCAGCTAGTCAACAAACACATATGTCTCTTTACTTTTCAGGTTCTGTGGGGTATGTTGTCTGTGAGGCTCAAGATGGGAAATGAAAGGTGTGGGTCTCCCTTGTGCTGCTCTCATGTAGCTTTCAGTTCAGTGCGGGGCCCCACGTGGTTGGCCGCCAGCAGCACAGGGATTTATCAGCCTTTATTCCCAGCATGGGGAACCGTTTGGAGCTTCTGGGAAGGGGAGGAAGTGTTCCAGATCCAAGAGGCATAAGATGAGGTAAGTAGGCACAGTTCCCTGTGTACATGAAGAGAAATGTTACTCTGCGTATGCCCAGCGGCCTCTGCCCTCTGGATTCCACCATGGAAAAATGTAATTAAAGCACAAATATTGGATAGGCAAATACTAAAAAAGCCTGTTTGCCAACCGTTTTGTCCTTTAATAAGGGCCAAAAAGTCTGATCACACTGAAAGGTTTATTTTAATCTCTGGTTAGGGGAAAGAATGGTAGGGACCTTGCTTCTAATTTGTGAAAATCCATTTTTGTGATGGCATGCAGAAGAAATCAGAAGAGCACAAGAGTAGAAGCATAAAAGGAGCTGGGGGGCCCTTAGCAAAGACCCCAGAAGTGATCATGGAAGTAGGGGAGATGGCAAGGAAACTTTGAGGAAGTGGCTGGTGATGAGAGGTGGTAGACAGTGGGCAAAGCTAGTGACAGAGATGGACATGAAGTCTCAAGAATCATTTCCAGGTCTGCACTTGCACAAGAAAGGGATGTGGCCACATGTGAAGGCAGATGGAAAGTTCAGGACTGGTCTTGGATAAAGTAATCCTTGAGTGTGGTTCAGGCTGCACAACACGAGATGGTTTTGAAATTTTAAGTTTCAAAGTGTCAAGTGTGAGAGTGATTACCAATTGTGCACAGGGCTTAGAGCTCAAAGAAGAAGAAAAGCCTAAAGACGTGCGTAAACCAGCTGTGCAATTGTAGTAGCTAGTGTTCATTGGAGGCATTCATGAAAAAGAATATTTGGAAGAACTAGAATTACCAATGCTTATGGAGTGAATAAAAAGAAGGTGAGCCTCAAAGGAAAGTGGGGACTATCTGAAGATGGAAGAAAATAAAAATTAACCAAACAAGAAATCTGCTCAGCAGTTTCATGGAGATGTGAAACTCAAAGAATCCCAAACATCCACTGAACCCTGCAACACACAACCCATTGTGCAGAGGACATGACTACATCAGTGATAAACCAGGCCGGCCACAATTTATGTCTATTTTCCCAGTAAAGAAAAGAATGCCAGCTCTCTTCCCCATTTTCAAGAGTCATTGTTTAGATGACAAGTTTTAGGAAAGTGGAAATTCTGAATTTGCGCTCTTTCACACATTTTAAAATCTTGATTTACTCTTCTCAGTGAATTACATACATACCATCACCTATAAATAGTCCTGAATTCTTCCTCCTTCATTCTCTACCTATGTGAAAAACCTGTCAAATTTATATCCTATTGGCTCAATTTAGTAGCTCATAGGTGTCTAGAAATATTTTCATTTCTTCTAGACTTTCCAACCTAATGAATCTTCATTCAAAATTAAACCTTTCTAAGTATTAAGGCAGTCACTCATAATTAATCTCCTAAAACAGACTCTGTTGTACCCCATGGGTTCTGGTTGCTGTGTTCTTACCTGCAGATGATTCTATAACCTTTTTTAATTTCCTATTTATTCAGTGATAAATTCGGACAAAATTGTAGTGTCTCCAAGTGTTAGTGTATTCCTACAGTTTTTCTTGCTGTTGATGTCTACTTTCCTTCCATTATTATCAGGTAAGTTATATAATATTTTAAATTTTTAAATATTTATTGACTTTGCTGAATGCCCTAAAAACATGATTTATTTTGGAGAAAGTTCTACTAGCTGTTGCTGAGAACAAGGCATAAGCTGTGGTTGTTGGGTAACATTCTGTAGATGTCGGTAAAGTCCAATTGTAAACCACATGGTTTCTTTACTGTTTTCACTGGTTGCTCTAATAGTGAAAATAGAATATTCAAGTCACATTATTTTTGTCAAGGTCTTAACTTTTCCTTTATGTTCAGTAGTGTTTGTTTCATTAAATTGGGTGCGTCAGTGTGTAGTGACCTGTTTTGTGTGTCCTTTGTTGCTTGAGACTACGGTTACAACTACTTGGTTTCTTATTTCTTTTGCTGAAAAATAATTTTCCATCCTTTGTGAATGAGTCTTTGCTGGTCAAGTGAGTTTCTGGCTAACAGCAGAAACTCTGTAATCCAAGAAATTACTTTGTGGCTTTGAATTAGAAAATTAAGATATTTACATTCACTGTTATTATTGAATGGTATTTCTTTGTGTTGTTTTTCTTCTGCTTGTCTCATTGTATTTTTTTAGTACAGAGGATTGAGCCTAGGGCTTTTTTGTTCAAACAAACATTCTACCACTTGAGCCACAACCCTCTTATGTTTGGGCCAACTATTCTGTGATTTTTCTTTTCTTTTCTCTCTTCTCTCTCTGTCTGTCTCTGTCTCTGTCTTGCTCTGTCGCTGTCTTGCTCTCTGTCTCTCTCTGTCTCTGTCTCTCTCTCTCTTTCTTCCCTTTTTTTTTGTATTGCCAGTTCTGGGGCATGAACTCAGGGCCTGGGCACTGTGTCTGAGCTATTTTTGCTCAAGGCTAGCACTCTACCACTTGAGGCACAGCTCCATGTCTGGGTTTTTCTGTTTGTGTGGTGCTGAGGAATCAAACCCAGGGCTTCGTGCATGCTAGGCGAGCACTCTACTACTAAGCCACATTCCCAGCCTATTCTGTGATTTTTCATTTGCATCTTTTTTTCCTTATTCCTATTAGAGTTTTGTTGCTTTGTAAATCCTAGTTATTATGCATACTTTGATGGATTTGGTTTTGTGGTAGTTCTTTTTTGTGACTCTGCATAGTATTTTTTTGTACTCTTGGCAACTTAACCAGAATATGATACATAGAAGTTACTTTACTGCCCCGTTGTATTTGAGGCCACGTGTTCCTGTTTTGCTTGAGGGTTTATGTTTTTTCCAAGATATATAAAATTCTCTGTCGTTATTTTACTGAATGTGTTTCTGTACCTTTAGAATTTACTGTGACTCCTCTTCTAGTTCTATTAGATTTGCTTGTCCTCTTTTCCCATCTCAAAGGTCGTGTATGCCGTGTTCATGATTTCTTCTTATCCTCTATTGATGTCTGAATGTGAAAGTTCATCAGCCTTGTTTTCAAGTACTAATATTCTTTCTTTCTCGATCAGACTTACTGATGAGGCTTTTAATTGAGTTTTATATTTGTTTATTACAGCTTTTCATATCCTCAATTTCTGATGGGTACTTTAACATGGTCTCTATCTCTGTTGAATTTCTCCTTTCTATTGCTCTTTTATTCTCATCATTTTCATTATTTCACTTATTTTTACCCTGTGGTTATTTTCTTGGAAGTCATTTATCTTTTAAAAACTGATAATTGTTCCAAAAAGCTTAAATAATTGATCAATGATAGATTCGAGATTATTCATGAATTTGAAGTCACTTGCTAAATAATTATAAACTTTTCAAGGAATTATGCTTCCTTACTTTAAAAAGAATTCTTACTTCTACATGTTGAGATTTGTGCCTTTATTGAGACATTATATATTTGCCACTTCTAAGTGTATTCCTTCTTATCTGATAGTTTTCTTTGTACAACGTGCCTTCCGATATTGGTTTGATGCTGAGTATTCAATTACATTCCAGGTAGACAATATGTTGTAGTTTTCTTGTGGTTTCTTAAGCTGTACTTGGTGCTGAGTCTGGGAATACTGTTTCAGAACTTGGGACTCGCTCTTCTTAAAGAATTCACATGTGCTTTGTCCATGTCCCACCGGTAATTGGGCAATTGTGCTAATTGAGGAAGGCTCAATCTCTGTTGTAACTCCATCAGCTTTGTCAGTACTGTTGTTTGAAAGCGAATGAGCACAATCTCTGTTAGCATCTCTTATGCACAGAATGACTATATTATATGTGTAATTTCTATCTGTGTTTTGCTAGATGGGTGGATGTCAATATTGTATTCTAATATGCCTTATGTGTATCTCTTGAGGGTAGAATATTTTCTGTGAGCTTTCCTTTCCCTCAGTCTTCACTTTGAGAGATGTACCTGTGTGTTTCCATTAGTAGGCAATGGAAATGGGAAGGAAACATTTCTCTCAACTGGGATTGTATGCGTCTCTGAATCTCAGAACCCACTCTGTGTTCAAAGCTCTGGGCTCAACCCCAGCACCATCTTGGGAAGATACCACAGCCAACAGTAGCCTGAACAAGCAGATCTAGACATACATCAAAAAGCACAGAAAGGACAACTGCAACACCAATGACCACCGAAAAGGAAAGACAGAAAGATAATGTAGACTTTACGTAGACTTTAAAAGTCTATTAATTAGGGGCTGGGGATATAGCCTAGTGGCAAGAGTGCCTGCCTCGGATACACGAGGCCCTAGGTTCGATTCCCCAGCACCACATATACAGAAAAATGGCCAGAAGCGGCGCTGTGGCTCAAGTGGCGGAGTGCTAGCCTTGAGCGGGAAGAAGCCAGGGACAGTGCTCAGGCCCTGAGTCCAAGGCCCACGACTGGCCAAAAAAAAAAAAGTCTATTAATTAAAGAAGAACAAATACCCCCCAAAAAGTCCAATAACATGGGAAAGGAGGAGAGAGAGACAAACACAATTTGAACACTTAATAGCTAGATATAACTAAAGATGTGACAGAAATGATAAGGGTAAAATGTAATAACTCAAACCCTAGACAAAATGACTAGTGAAAAAGTATGAGATAAATAAATATCCTCCTTGCTGAGGAGATGAAGAAGCTTCTCCGGTGGGCAGGAGGTGTGACCTATGCCTTCTTGGTTTTGGTCACAGGCCACACTAGAAACACAACATGGAGGCTGTTCCTCACTTTTCCTGTCCTGCCCACCAAGTGCTAGTGACAGCAACAATCCCTGCAGGGCTAAGCTCTTAACAGTAAGCACTACCTATTGACCTGGGCATTGACATTGTCTCAGGGTGGGCTTTGCTGGAGCCATCCTAAAGTAGGAATAGGTTTGAAAAGTCACAGCACCTGTGGATGCAGAGAAGTGATGGAAGTCTCTGACCCTCCATCCTCCTAAAATGCTTGACTTTTTATAAACTTAAAAAAATTTAAACAGCCACTATCAGGCTATGACTTATTCACAGACAAAATTTTATAATCCTTTTCCTAAGTATCTTGCCAAATTTACAAATAGGTGCCAGTGTAGATACTGGTAGGGTTGTCTATCCAATACTCAAATCCAGAAGGAATTATTTATTGTACAGTCATCTAGAATGTAGAGGTACTGAGGTCATTACAGGGGCAGAATTGCAGTGGTATTAGAAAAGAGGAGCTGACACAACACAAAAAGATTTTCCTAAGAGAGTGAGAATAGACTAAGCCCATGTTAGTTAAAAAAAAAAACTAACAAAAAATCATACAAGGTTAGAAGTGAAAAAATGTGAATAAATTTAGTCACTTAAGACACAGGTTACTTCCATTTTGTAGGAAAAACAAAGTTTAACTCCCCTGCTTGTCACACCTTGGTTGAAAGTCGATTGTTTATGGAGACATTGTCATCTGTTAGCCTCTTAGCTGTGTACCTGGTGTCAACTCTGCCTGAGGCTTTGAAAGAAAACTTCTCATAATAGTCACTCATTAAACTGTTCAGCTCTTAACGGAAAGGGTAAATATCCTTTTCTTTCTTTTTTTTTTTTTTTTTGGCTCTTGACACTCAGAGAGAGCATGGGTCTAGGAATAATTAGGCCCTCTGAAAATTATCAGTTCAACTCTATTGTGTGTATGTTTAAAGTTATTTCAAGACATGGAAAAAAGAATGAATCCACACAGGGGTTCATCTGAGATTTCAAGTATTTGGTAGATGCTTCCTGTTCCTACTAAATAACTTTATGACTTTGGATAAGTAAAGAATACAGTTAAGCTTTGTTAGCATTCACTTTGACAACTTGAAGTTGTCTCAGGGTGGGCTTTGCTGGAGCCATGCTGAAGTAGGAATAGGTTTGAAAAGTCACATTCCTATGGCATGGTTGCTGTAACAGGTGGAATCTAATGGGAAATGCATTCATCAGCAGTAGATCTTCCATGACAGATGTGGCACAAAAGGTTATGGTAGGGGAGACAGAGAGACAGAGGATAGACACAGAGAGGGAGAAAGACAACGTAGCTCTTAGAGGATTTAGTATCTCAATTAACTGTGCAAATTAAAACAAGTAGTCATGGAGCGTAATTCTCTCTAACATTATCAGCTGACATTAATGCAGCATTTCTCTCAGTGCTGGAAGTGGACAGAGCCCAGGCCTGGGATTTTGTCTACCTCTGACGCCACACGTGTCATCCAACCATTCACAGTGACAGACACTGCAAAGCCATGTGTGCGCAACGGTTCCACGCTAGTGATTTGAAACCACAGAGGCTTGCATGATAGGTGGAGATAGTTTTGGCTGTCCTGATGTGGGATAGGAAATACCACTGAGTTCTACTGAGCAGAAATTAAAGATGTTACTAAATAACTATGCTATAGAACATAAGATAGCCCCCAAACAAAGAATTAGACAGCCAACACCAGCAAATAGCTCCCCCATTGAGGAAACCATATGCTGTCATTAGGTGAGACATATTGAATAGGATAAATTATATATTGGTGTTTTCTTTTCTTCCCTTAAGAGCTATAAGCACCCTAGATGGAAACCGGAAACAGATAGGAATAAACGATGATCAACGGTGGCATGCAAAATGTCAACAGAGATAGAAATCCTACATGATTGGCCGGGACAGTGGAGGGGATGAGGCCCCTACAGCCCGGGAGGCTCGTTGGGACAGCTCCTGTAGTGAAGTTTGGGGCTTCCATCAGTGACGCGTGGCATCTGAGGACAAAAGAACAACGCGCTTCTTGTACCTTCCCACAGACAAAAGTTAATGTACAGCTTCTTTCAGTAAAAAAGAACCATGCGTGCAGGTGGGTTCTTCCATGTTCAGTTATTTCAGGGCATAGGGCGGTTGATCCTGACATTCCAAGAAGCATCAAAAACATGCCAAATGACTGCAGGTGGGGTGGCTCAGGCGGTAGTGCGTCAGCCTTGAAAGTGTGAGACTCTGAGTTCAAATCTCAGTACCAACAAAAGCAAGTCTCATTGCTGATTTCATTAAAAACGACATAGTGTTTTTATCTGGTTCTGCCCTTCTGCATTTTTGTTCAGATTTTTCTTAGTAATTTTATTCATAATTTTGGAAAGAATCCTAGAGGGGAAGAAAATAATGTTGACAAAACTTCGACAGTACTTAAAGTCCTGCTTTGCTATAATTTTATTACAGTGTACATATGTATTAAAATTCACTTCATCTCTAATCTCTTTCAATTAAAAAGACAGGGTTGCCTTTAGCTTTATGAAATTTATGATATGAAACACCTTATATGTGCAATAACTGTTAAAATGAATTTTATTTAGTATTTTGATTATAAATTAGGGCGATGGTACATTAACTCCTTTCTGAGGCTAAGATTAAAAAGCTTCCATTTATTTGTTGTTGTAGCGTTTGGTAACATATGCTATATTTATAATTGCCTTATTAAATCTTATACATTGTAAGTGATAATCATATTGCCCAGAGCTATAAAATCATCAAAATATATAATGGCATTTTAAGTTGTTGTATCTACGAATGGGAATTTTTATTTTTCACATTTTAATAATGCTTTCAACTCAGTGTTGGAAATAGTCATAAGCTATTCAGAAGAGAAATATTATTTCCTCTAAGTGTTTGGCACACGGTATTAAGAGAAAATCACAATCCTATCTAAACAGAGAAGCAGGGACATTGTAGAAAAAATTCACAATAGAAAAGAATCAGGAAATGTTGGCGAAGACAGACAGAAAATGTCATGGGTTATTTAAGAGCAGTAGAAAAGCTCTCAACTGTATTAGTCATCTAAGGATTATTCTTAGTTCTACTAGCCATAAAATGTATTTCAGGAATAAATTGCTTCCTGTTTAGGCCCTCTGAGTTAATTAGTATATTATACATATGTTTCTGCTTCAAAACTTTTGCAAAACATAAACGTAGAGAGCAAATTAGAAATCTGAACTAGTTAGACATTTGACACTAAAATGTTTTAGTTATATTTATAAAAAATTGTATGTATATATAATGGTGCAAGTATTACTTGGCCTCCAAGAACCACTAGGGAAGAATAGGCAAGAACCTGCTAAAATCATTACAAATAAATCTAAACAGAACTCATATATGTTCACATAACCCTCAAGAAGGAAAGAAAAGAGAAACTACTTAGAAATGAGAAATAGATGAAACAGAATGCAGAATAAAATGATAGATGGAAAAGATTTAATCTATATTTACTTGAACCCTGAATCTCCTTAAATGAAAATAGAAATCAACAAGGCTACTTTTAACAAGACACAAAGTATTTCAAGTATGATGATAGTCACTTGAAAGAAAAAGAACGGGAAAAGCATATTGTGTAAAAGACTAACTTATTTTAAAAACCAAGAGAGATTGTATTAAAATCACATAGCATATAGACATAGCAAGGAAAGTCACAAGAAATAAAGAGTGGAATTACATAATAATAAAAAGAGTAACTCTCTCAGCATTGGTGGCTCATGCCTGTAATCCTAGCTAATCAGGAAGTTGAGATCTGAGGATCCTGGTTTGAAGCCAGCCCAAGGCAGGAAAGTCCATAGGATTCTTATTTCCAATTAATCAAAGAAAATGCTGAAAGTAGAGCTGTAGCTCAAGTGGTAGAGCACTAGCCTTGATAGAAGGGAGGTCAGGGACAGTTCCCAAGTCCAGAGTTCAAGCAGCAGGACTGGCAAAAATAAAAATACGAAAGGTTAACTCATCGATTAAACATTACTTCATCTGAATTCTGCCTGCAACAAACACTAAGATCTCAAAATGCATGAAGAAAAATCTGACAAGCTGAAAGAGAGAGGCAAATCTATCACTGTAGTTAGATATTTCAAAACCCCACTGCAATTAGTTGAAGATACTACTATAGAAAATCTAATAATAAATAATGCATAACAGAGCAACAGTATTAACAAAGAGAAGGTAATGGAGTATGGGAGAGAGCACTGAGTTGACCATATCTAACTCTGTATCTTGATTATCGCCAGAATAACGCTAAGTTACACACGTGCCAAGAACTACTGATACACAATCATGCACACATATACAAATGAGTGTATGAAATAACTAGAGAGGAGTCTGAATAAATCCCATGCTGTGTGAGAATGCTAGCATCTAACTTTTAATATTATGTTATATTATAGGCAAGATATTACTATTGGTCATCAAGTGAGAGAGTTGGGTTTATGATGATTCCCTCTAATATTCTTTGAATCATCCTGTAAAACTGCGGCTGTTTCGTAACAAACTGGTTTCATGAGAGAAAGAGAAAATTGGTTGGGACTGTTTGCAGAATGTTGCTGCGATGTGTGCCTAACTTGTGGCCCTTCTATGCTGAACACATTATCTTTGGTCACTCACATCAAAATTAAGCACATGGAAGGCTCATTAGGTTTTCTCCAGTAGGTCTGTTGATTGGAAAACTGAATACAGAACACAAGAGTGAGAAGAGATTGTCCCACAGACAAATACCTTTTCCTGAAACATGTCAATTCTTTACTTCTCGTTGGTAGTGAATACAGCCATGAAATATTGATCCATTGACAAATAAAGGTTTCTAAAGCGAGCCATAATCATTCAGAATGCTTTCAGTGAAGTAAGTCCTAACAGATACCGTGGAAATAGCAAAGCCATCAGAGCTGTGTGTGTTTGGCGGGGGGGGGGGGGGGGGGGGGCGAGATGGGGAGACAGTATGTACCACTACTGGGCCTCAAACTCAGGGCCCTGGCATTGTCTCTGAGCCTTGTTTTGCTCAAGGCTAGAGCTCTGCCACTTGAAACACAGCAGCGTTTGTGTGGTAAATTAGAGATAGGACTCTCATAGACTTTCCTCTCCAAACTGTCTTCAAACCATGATCTTCAGATCTCAGCCTCCTGAGTAGCTAGGATTGCACCTGGCCTGAGCTTTTGCTATTAGAGTTGACAGCCAAGTAAAACTTTTGGATCCCACAAAGGAAACTGGGTTCATCTTAATCCTTTCAGGGTCATTTCTATTTTTAGCCACAGTTGAATAGAAAACAAGTCCAGGGCCCTCATTTTAAAACTAAATAGTATTCTAGCACACACACACAAAAATTGTCATAACTCTTCTCAGCATTCATAGTTTTATAGCCATCTTTTACATATAAAATAGCTTTGAGCTGGGTGCTCGTGGCTCATGACTGTAATCAAAGCTCCTCCAGAGTCTGAGATCTGAGGATTGTGGCTTGAATTGAGACTGTTATCATCAATTAACCATCTCCAATTAAAAATGGGAAGTGGAGCTGTGGCTCAAAGTGATAGAGTGCTAGCCTTGAGCACAAAAACTCAGGGACAGCACCCAGGCCCTGAGTTCAAGCCCCATGATTGACAAAAACAAAATAAAAATAAAATAAAAATACAGTTTGGCTGATGATTTATATCCAATGTGCCTTTTTTTTTCTGTTTCAAAGAATTAATGACTATATATTCAGTCACCCTTATTTTATATTTTTGATTTTCTAAAATAACTCACAAAGAGAAGTCTGGAGAAGAATTTTAGAAAAGAACTTGACATGGAAACAGTTTGATTACACTTCAGCATTTATAATTTAATGTGCCCCCCCAACCCAGAATTCTACATAGCAAGGTGAATGCCATTGTTTGATTCATATTTTTTAAAAGAGGTTGATTTGGTATAACAAAGCTTTCTCTCTTTTTTTGAAAATTCATTTACTTAAAAATCAGGCTAACAGAATCCCACAATTTCATAAATTATCAAGCCGTTCAGTATACATAATTAATTGTATTGTTGTGCTGTGTGTTTATGAGGATGGTTTGTGCACAGTATGAAAGAATCATGAATTATTTTGCTAGCAAAATCTCTTGAGGGACATTTTTAAAGTCTTCCCCTGAGTAATTCCCTTGGTATGACTCCATCAGATTTTTTTTGTCTGTTAAATCAGGAATAGGCCATTGATTATTATTACTATTATTTTACTACAAGTGTAATCTCTACAACATGCAAGAAATCTGCAGAGAAGATGCAAAATTATATTAGTATTCCAATTTTTCAAATGGTCAAAAATTTTTGAAAAGAAGACAAAATAATATTTGGAAATTTGATGTTTATATTTACTTTTATGTAAGACCTATAGGTCTGCATTTCTTGATATCAAACTGTTCAAAAGCTCAGCTGTTCTTATAATTTTCTGGAGCAAATTTTTAAAAGCATTGGTCTAAACAGAGCTCATGACCATCAATCTAAAGAGGGAAAGGTAAGTTCTTCCTAAAAAAACAAATAAATTTAAATAAAATAAATTTAAAAGCAGAAGTCCAAAACACATCAAATGCTATTTAATTGGGACTGGAAATAGTCCAAGTTTGAATTTCAAAAAAAAAAAATAAAAAGCTTTGATTACAATAGCTCATGTTGGAATCCTGTCGCGCCTGCCAAAAATCCATGAGAGATCAGAGCCTTCGTGAAATAAACACAAGCTTAATCTGATGTAGATGTTTCAAAAACTCCCACTGCATTTGGTTATAATATCATCTGGTACTGAATGATTTATAAATCATCCTCTACAGGCCAATTTCTACAAGATGGAGGGTGAGATATTATAACCCGAGAACCTAAGGACATGTCTAACTTATACAGGAAGCCTGTAAGATGATGCTAGCTAGGAAGCAGCAGCAGTAGCTCCGGTCCCACTTCTGTGGCACCGTACCTTCTATGTGCCTTACCTACCTGTCTGTTAAAATGGGAACGATCCTGTCGGCCCCTGAGGGGTGCTGTCAGAGGAAATGAGTCGGTCCACACACGTCCTGGAGCAGTTCCTAAGGTGGAAGAATTCATTGTTTGCTCCCATAGTCAGCTTTCCTAAAAGTACTTCACCCACGTTAGAAAAGATGAACCTGAAGCTAATTAAATGCTCTAATGTTCCAGGAGAGTTGACAGACTGGCTTAATCTCCATCGGGCACCTCGTGTTAAAATCTCAGCCTTGCTTGTCCATCTCGTGCTCTCGTTTCTTCTCGTGAGGACGGATGACTTTTATGATTCACAGGCTTCATTCAATGCCATAGTCTCTGCTATTCACCTCAGGTGTAGAGCCCAGAAGACCCATAAAAGAATGGTTGTGCTTACAAATATTCACAGAAGAGAAATCCTACTTGATAATCTGGTAAATTTCAGAGACTTTTGAAAATGAGCACCAGTTTATAATAGCCATCTGTGTTTATAGAAGCAGACGTACCTCAGGGTCTTTTCGAAGTGTTTGAGTAACATTAATGCATTTACACACAAAGTAGCTGAATGGGTAAAGGCCCTGCTATTTCAAAGTGGACATTAATGTTAGATATGAACTGAGATATTTATGTTTACAAATACAATCTACTGAATTGCATTTGTAGAGGTACAATTCTTGCAACAGTAGTAAAATTTGAGTCATGTTTCTTTGTTGCAAATTTTCATTCAACAGTATAACATTGGGTATGTACTTGAGTAAACTTAACTTTTACCTACTTTGTATTTTGCTCTGAGGCTTAGTGGTTAAAACATATTCAACCAAGCCTTATATCCTACCTCCTGACTATATTGCCCTAAAACTTAAAAAAAAAAATGCTTACTCTGAATTGAGTATTACACGATGCACACAAGTATGTAAAAATCTCAGGGTACTCCGTAAGTTAGTATAGCTTTTGTGCACAGATTTAAAATAGTAAAAGACTGAAAGATTGGGGCCTCTATGTAAATGTAGAAAGACCATTGGCAAATTCTTTAAATCAAGATGTGGGTCGACTTACAATGTCCACTGCCATCTGACTGGAGCAAGACATGGCTGTTTCTTATCATAAAGGAAAGCTCCTTTCATGGCTTGAGAATTCAGCTCAGAGAATTTATTGTGGATTTGCACCCAGCCAGCAGCCTGGGGGTGATGGTATGTGGTGATCTGCAGTAGTTTTGCTGCCCTTTGGGGGTTTTATGTGACACAGTGAAGTCAGGGACCTTGCTATGAACTAGACACGGAAAGGTCCCAATGCCAAATAGGAAAAGTCCTCAAGAAGGGACTGCAGAACGGTGAAATTATTTTCCATCTCTGTGCAATTATTGTGTGTGGTAATGGACTCAAATCTAATTATTATTATTGTTAAGCAATTATATCACACTTTATTCTTGCAACATGCTTTACAATAATTTTTATTAGGTAGTCGTCACAACAGGCCTGCTAGGAAGAGGTCGGAGTATCTCCAACTAAGAAAAGATGAATATATATATATATATATGTATGTATGTATATTTCCTGAAACATTATGCAATAAAATACTCTAATTTTCTACTACTAAAGATGAAAGTTTTATGTTGTAATTTGTTTTCTCTTCCTGACCTGGTTTAATGATGAGCAACTGGAATGGCCCTGACTCTTCACTGCTGAAGCGGCGGAGCAAGGCCTATGTCCTTAAGGAAGATAGAAATAATCATAACTTTCTTCAGTGTCAGGAGCAGATAATTACCAGGACAGGAACACGGAAATGGAAATGGTTTGTTTTCCACTTTTATTAGTACACATTAGTTGTACACAAGGATTCCATTGTAGTGTTTCTATGCAAAGGACTCTGATCCAACCCATCTCCCCTACCACCCACCCCTCATTCCTCCTCCTCTGTGCTAATTTCATGCAGGTATATAGGATATTTCTCTCGTATGAACCCCCACCCTAGCATAATCCTTTTGTCCTCCTCTTCCATCTAGTGCTCACCCCCAAATGCAACTTGCTTTACATTCCTGTTCTTCATATATTTTTTATTCAATTATTGTTTCCTACTTATTTGCACATTATTTAATTATTGTCTTTAAGTAGTTGTGCAAAGGAGCTGCCATTTAACAAAGCAGTTTAGGAATATGATCCATCTTGATTGGTGTCACTGAGAGAATGTGAGGTATTTTTTTCACCAGTCCTGGGGCTTGAACTCAGGGCCTAAGCACTGACCCTGGCTTCTTTTTGCTCAAGGCTAGCACTCTACCACTTGAGCCACAGTGCCACTTCTGGCTTTTTCTACATATGTGTTGCTGAGGAATTGAACCCAGGGTTTCATGTGTATGAGGCAAGCACTGTACCGTTAGGCTACATTCCCAGCCCCAGAATGTGATGTACGTCTGGTTTGTCTCTCTTAACATGGTTCTTTCCATTAGTATCCATTTTCCTGCAAACGACATCATTTCAAAAGAAGAAAATGATTAAGGGAAACTTGGAAAAAATTTCAGTCAGAAGCAAGGATGACAAAGGATATTGGCTATTATTAATATCCCTTGACTGACTATAATCTAAACCTTATTAGTCAATGTAGTTAATGCTTCTTATTCAATTATGACAATTACTTAAAGACATAAGAATTGAAAACAAAAAGAAACCTTTGATAAATTAATAGATGGATAGATAGGTATAGCAAGTTGAGTTTAAATGTAGTTGACAGCTAAATCCAACTCTTCCTGTTCTAGATAGTTCCATCCCTACTTCTTGTATCCATTTACCATAATGATTTTTTTTAAAAAAAAAAACAGTTCATCTATTAAGCACCTGCTACTCTCTGAAAAAATCAGAATCATCCACTTACCTCAACATGGGAGGAGATGGGGTAGCAAGAATTAAAGACAATTCATGTTACTTACAGCCAAGGTAGAGACTTTCTGAGAAAAATCGAGGACTGACTACATGAGGTAGAGATTCTCTAACTTCCTTCGCTGTCTCGATTTGCCAGGAAGCTCTGCACACTCACAAAACAGACACACAAGAGATAGTTAGTCATTGCTGAAGACAGATGGACTCCAGACATCAGGGACCAGGTGTGGAGCAAACAAGAAAGAAATGAGGAATCACATCTGCACGCAGCCTCAGGAAGGGAGAAACCCTGCAACCTAGCAACTGGGACCCAGATCAGACCCAAAGAGATGGATGCAGAGGAACCAGTTAAAGACCTGCTGTAAGGAGACATCTCAGGACAAGGTGCTGGGCTATTGCTCTTCCCGTTTGTGCCCCATGAAGGGTGACATTTTTGCCAACTGGCTTCTGCTTCTGCCTTTCAGCCTGACTTCACTTGCTATTGTGACCCTTCAAGAGGAGAACCCGATAGCATCATCCTACAAGATGGAGAAATCTGCCAATATGAGCTTCTCTGAAATCACAAAACATGACAGCTCTCAGCAAGCCACAGACAGGTACTTGGTATTGACTGGCCTCTGGCACGGAAGTAGACGCCAGGCAACAACAGTGAGAAGACACACTGCCATAAGAAGAACTGCCTTTGTAAGATCTTCAACCGATGTGAAGAGCAACACTATAGCAGATAGATGGAAGTTAAAATGCTAGAAATGATGAAAATGACAGGCTGCTTCATATTACATGGAAGTTACTGCTTAATGCAGGGGTTCGTGTATTCAATAAATTTGATTTACAAAGCAAATCAAGAGAGGGAATTATCTAGATGTTAGAAAGCTAATTTTTCTGGAAAGACTTCTCTCACATGTGCCTTGAATAGCACCTGATGGCTTATGTCATACATATTATTCAACTTCAAGTAAAGGATGTAGGGTCAAATAAGTGAACGGAGAGAAACCAGAGGTTTATTGTTTTGTATCCTTGAGACGAAAGTAAAGCTGACTACCATACAAGTTGAGGAAGTTTCAACCGGGACACCCCTTCCCTATTGATTTCTGAATGCTGATTAACAATATTTTCCAGTGGAGCTGAAGAAAACAAAAAGCACTGTTTTCCTCCATTATAATGTGCTCTTACTAATGGTGACTAAAGAGAAATAATCATATAAAATAATTACCATGACTATGTAAAGTAGATTTGCCAGAGGGCAGATTTGCTGGTCCAAGGAGGCCTTCTTGCCCCTAAGGACTGTCAGGTTTTTTCCAATTTCTCTATTAAGAGCTTTGTCCATCTTGGGGGAGAGACGTGGCCCAGTTGTGGGGAATCCAGCGGGTGGGGGGCTGGGCAGGGCCTTCTTTATTCGCTGGTGGTGGGTGGGCCTCTCCCCCCTGCGCATTGTCTTCCAGGGTCTGGCCCATTAGATCCTTTTCTCCCTGGAGTCCTGGGCAGCTGTCAGGAGTGCGGGCCTGGTAGGAGGAGCTTTCCGGATGCATTTTGAGTTTGCAGATGGAGGCCTTGGCGGGACAGAGCCTCTCAGAGCCGGGTTGCAGGGCAGGGAGTGGACTGAGGATGGGCAGATTGGATTTACAACTGGGCAAGTCTGACCTCAACTTCGTGTATCTCCGAGGGAGGAACTCAACTCCCTAAGAAAAGTTATGCAGTCAATTAAACAATAAGTTTAATCCCATCAGTTATTTGATGTCTTATAGATAATGTACTCAGATGTGTTAGCTCTCTGTCTGTATAAAAATAGATAAATATTTAATAATATGCTAGTTTCTCAACCCAGGGGCATACACATAGAACATATAACTTTTAAACCATGTTGACTGTTTTATGATTCAGCCTGTAAATCTAGAAAAGCATATATGAAATGTCAGGGAAAAATTTGTATCAATTAAGTGGCCAATATTTTCTAGAAATACTTTTTTTAACCTTATTGAAATAGTCAGCATGGTTTTGGATATTCTCAAACCACGATAAAATGCTTATGTAAACTTAACCCTCTAAGCTAACCTTAAGCTTCTTAAAAACATGCATTCTATTTTATTTATATTTCTAGCCAAGTCGTTTTCGTAAATATAGATTTCAGATTCATCACTTGGCCTCACACAGAAACACACCTATGTGTGTGTTAGCAACTGTGCTGAATGAACTAGATCTGCATTTCTGGCTTTACAGCGGGTTCATCCCCCTAAAACAATGAACCTCTGGATCTACAGAAAGACCTCGAGTTCTCACAAGTGTCTTCTGCTATTCCCATTTCAGTTTTAGCCAGGTGTTTTACTAAGGCAAAGTTGGTAAAAAAAAAATAAGTAGACTGAATTTTGGCATACTAAGTCTCACAGAAAACATGTTTTGCTAAGAACTCTTAAGAGTACGTGTGAGCTGAAGTATGTCTTTAAGCCAGTATACATTTCAAATAGAACTAACCAAAGCACGTACATTTGGAAATTTTAGCCTATGACTGCGACCAGCTTCCATCAAATTGCTCTTCTCAAGTACTGTTATAATGAATGCATTTGGTCGGAGATATTAACATTTAATTGAATGAAAGTACAAAAGTGTGCGTGGGAAATTGAAAAACACTTTTAGTGCAGGCACATTAACACTGGGAGAAGAGACTGAACAAGTTCTAAGTCGCATTCTTTCTTGAGTAGCTCCACCCGTGCCTAGGAATTCCCTGAAAGATCTTTAAGGTCTTAAAATGAGCAGAACAAAGAATTCCCACTGTCCCTCATTTCAGTAAGTAGAATGCACTCTGCAAGACCATTGTGGTCTCTACAGTGCTATTTCCTTATAACGCGACCGGTTCTTCCCCAACATTTGTCCTCCACCCGTACCGTGGAACCCTCTCCTGTTGACAACACAGCGGTGGAGCAGACTAGACTCTGGGTGAGCATTTGCTCCCTTCCTTCTCCTCTGCAGGACTCCCTAGTGCGGATCTCATGCATTTAATCTGACACTGGTGTCTCAAACACCTTGCAATGGTTTCATACGCCTGTGGGGGACCACCTGGTTGGCTCTTAAGTTTTGCTCAAAGGTGAACCTGGAGAAACTGTGAAGAATAAGGTTTCCTATCCCCGGAGTAATGTATCCCTTCCTCCACTCCCCCCTTCTTTCCATCGGTGATCACATGGGAACCACAGAAGGGGCAGCCTCTCCCAGCCCCAGGCTAGACAGCACTTTCCAGCCCCTGGGACCTGGCTAGTCTCCCTCTGCCCTCTGGTGATAAGACCAGTGAGCTCTTCCCCCAGGGTCTCCTCGATGCGCAGCACTTGCCATAGACAATTTCATCTCCCAACACGCTGAAGAGAAGAGGCGGCTGGAAGGCGGCGAAGTTCAGTGGATGCACCCAGCTCCCCAGCGGATGTGCCGCGATGAATTAATTTAAGCCGATCGTTCCAGGGGTGAGGGCACACCGGAATAAGTACCCTGCAACAGAAAATAACTGGAGGCTGGCAGCGTCGAACACTGTGCTCTGACATGACAATTTGAAGGAGCAATTTGCCAGGTGGGTTCTGATAGGATCCCATGCTAAAATTGCTACTTAGACCGTATTGAATACATAAAAGGAATGCAATTCAAGCTGTATTTTTTTCCCCCTTTGCTTGCTTTATGTGAGCCTGGGGATGAGAACAGAAATCTGTCTTTGGAGCCCAGGAACATTGCAAAGTCACAGAACAATGGAATGGTTCAGGTAGGTTAAGGAGGCGGAACTTTGGGATCTGAGAAAATTGAATTAGAACGAATAGCCATTACTTCCTAGATATATGTCTCTGGTTTATGTACATAGCCTCTTCTTTTCTCATCTGAAAGACAAGAAGAAAGAAGGATAATAATAAGTTGGGAGTTGCTCCCTTGGTGTCAGTGGTGTCTTCTGCAACTTAGTCTGGGCTAAAAACTTCAGCTAACATTGCTTCGACTACAGAATTAAGCTATAGTAGGCGCTTCCTCATCTAAAGTAAGAAGTAGCCTTTTCACAATGAGTCTACGTGTGTGGAGCACCTGCGTCGTCGTCTTCTATGCGATTCAGCTCTCTCCCCATCTCTCGAAGGATGCTGATGCTGTGTATGGGTCTATGGAGGGCAGTGGGTACCACAACATGGTTCACATGGAGAATAACCAAGAACACATCCCAGTCAATAAGCCTGAAACCAGTGTTAGGGCTCTTACGTGACGCTTTCACATGTACACTTTGTGAAAGGGGTGTGCCCAGAAACAAGCAAGAGACAGCTGTAACCTGTTTATCCTTTCGTTCAGCACAGCACCACGAGCACACTGTCTTCGGTAGTTCTGCTGGTTAGATGTACAATGTCCATTTCATGAAAATGGCAATCCCACTGTAGCTCAGATTTCCAACTCACTCCGCCCTGTAGAAAAAGACCTATCCCGGGGCTGGGAATATGGCCTAATGGCAAGAGTGCTTGCCTCGTATACAGGAAGCCCTGGGTTCGATTCCTCAGCACCACATATATAGAAAATGGTCAGAAGTGGCGCTGTGGCTCAAGTTGGCAGAGTGCTAGCCTTGAGCAAAAGAAGCCAGGGACAGTGCTCAGGCCCTGAGTCCAAGGCCCAGGACTGGCAAAAGAAAGAAAGAAAGAGAGAGAGAGAGAGAGGAAGGAAGGAAGGAAGGAAGGAAGGAAGGAAGGAAGGAAGGAAGGAAGGAAGGAAGGAAGGAAGGAAGGAAGGAAGGAAGGAAAAGACCTATCCCCTGAAACCGTGGCAATGCTTTAAATAGATGAATAAATATGAGGCCACTGAGCAGGCTTCCTGGCCCACAATTACTCGCAATAGGTGGCAGAATTTCTCCCTCTCCAGCTCTCTTCCACGCCTCCCTCTGGTTCGCAGTTGTTAAGGTGGACGGATGTGAGCAGGCAGAGCTGAGGTTGCCGAGTGCACTCCATTTCCGCACAGCGCAAGCCCAGATTTGTGTTCCAGGTGCCAGGATGCCCCGGAGTTCTCAGCTTGGGCAACTTTCATTGCCAGCTCGACCCGTTTCCTGGTAAAGTCAGGAGCAGGTGAGCTTCGAGCACAGAGTCCGCCTCCGGAATGTGATTGAAGTACCCGTTCCAGCCGTGGCTAATTTATCTAGTATTCAAAAAAAAATCTGTAAACAGTCTTCTGTCACCTCATTCTCCCAAATAAAAGGGGATGAAGATAAAGGAGAAGCCTGCTTGGGGCCACGGGCACACCTCCTCTCTGTGGTCAGTTCATTTCGATACCTCGTGTGTGGCACTTCCCTGAATGGAATCATTTAACGCTCAAAAAGTAATTACAAAAAATGAACAAATTCGGTTTCCTGGGGTTGGCGTTTGACATCTCAGCACTGAAATCCCTACACTGCTGGCTTCAACTGCGCTTTGGCGTTCCGTGAGCCATTAAGCTAGATTAATTTTGAATGTAGGTGAGGGGTGAATTCGTACCGACCTCAGTCTTTACTTATTGATATTGTAATTGAATTTAGCAGCTTAGGAATGGATAAAAGAGTGATCCTTATCATCAACAATCAAGTCATGTGCCAGAATGTTACCTTGTAGGGTGCCAGAGTTCAAAGTAATGTAGTTAGGTATTAGAACTGGAAGGCTACTGGGGTTTCCTTCTCTTTAGGCTCACCTGCGGGAGGGAGTGAACTTGAACTAGAATTTCATCTGGTCACTGACACCCTGAATGTCTCTTCACTTTCTTATACTTTTATTAATAGAGGTAATAATGTGTCTGGCTCATAATAAAGCATTATTTTATGGCTTGAAATTCTACTAGCAGAGAACTAGGCTTGTGCTGAGAAACATTTTATTACTAACCACTCATCGAAGTCACACCCGAGCATTTCTTACTCATCCTCTGAAGCGTCTAAGTTTAATGACATCTTGTCATTTACCCTCTTCTTCCACATCCCGAGTGTGTCTCACTTACTGTCCAATCAGCAATTTTAATTCTCTCTAATTAAACTACCAACGGACTCATCGGGGGGCTGGGATCTCATTCCTTCAGCACCATTTTTCCTTGAATTGAAAGTCAAGTTGCAGTCCTCTGCTAACCAGGCCTGGCACGCTGCACATACCTCGTTTAGCTGTGATGCGTTCTGTTCCTGGATTATTATTCTATCTTGAGCGTATGTGTCTTATAGCTAAGACTACATCAAAGAAGGAGAAAAACACCTGCAACAGAAGGTTCCACAAGGTCTGGTAAACACTGTCCTTTTACTTGGAAAATATCCCCGATATAGGAGTTATAGGAAACTCGATGCATCAGTTCAGCCATCTTTGCTGGGAATATAGTCATTCATATTGAAACAAAGAGATTTCAATTTTAAAATTCTTTGCTGCTAAAGAAAATGATTACTTTTCAGAGAACTATTTATCTACGCAGGCGCTGGATATTAGTAGTTGTCATAATCATTGTGGTTATGTTCTTGTGTATGTTACCTTCCTGACTATGAAAGATCCAAAAGCACAGATATAGAATCTCTCATTGTTTATGTTTTACTACTTAAAGCAAGCACCAATTCACTGCAATGCTATGAGATATCCACTAACGATTATACATTTATTAGTTAATTAATCTACACAGACTGGCGTCTATTTCCATCTCTTACCACATCATTCATTTTTATTATGTAAGATGTGCTCATACCTGAACACTGACTGGGAGAAAACCAGTGACCCTTGGGTTTCATTGAGTTCCCAAGTGGAGGAATGGGAGGCGATGGAGAGATCTATTTCTGAGGTCCTTATTTCACATATGTCCTACTCACGGTTGGAAAGTGTCCTATCCAAGCACACAGTGAGTTTTTAAGCGAGCGTTTCCCATAGGAAGCATTATGCCTTCAAGAGAGGAAAGGGGAAAGAAAGCATCATGGCACGCCAAGCAGGATGTCACTTACACTCGATTGGCCACATCGTCAAGGTTCATTTCCATTAAGCTTTGTGTCAGCTCTGAAACTTTGTATGTGAGGCTGTGCATAGCAGCCAACCACTGCCGACTGCCTGGGGCTAGCCCAGAGTCCCAATCTTGTCATTGGTTTTCTAGAATGCCTCCGTGAGAATTAGTTGCATAGGCTGGCCAGCCTCACTATTTCAGACAGGACTGTGGTTTGCTTGTATTTTTTATAAATCACTCTCGTACTAAACACTTGACCATCTCTGACATATTTAGAGAGGCAAAGACAAGAACAAGCGTGGAAATAGTAAGAGATAATGATAGATAGGTGGGTAGGTAGACAGATAGAGATGGAGTGGATGGATGGCTTTTGACATTAATAATGGAAAACAAATGTGAGAAGGGTATTGCTTTCAATTTCTGTCCAGTGCTTCTTAAATATGTCATGAAACTTGCATAACAGAGATATTCCGGCTCTCTATTTTAGTAGTGACCATATTCAACCAACGGTATCAACTTTAAATAAAGAAAAAGAAAAGGAAAAGCCGAAGCCCCGATTAACACAAGATGGAAGTGGAATGCCTGAAATGCCAATACATGGGGAATAGAGGTCAGATGAGGAGAAGATTCTCTTGATGTTCTATTTTCGGTTGGTATAACCTACCTGCATGTCTCTTTAAGACCGGTCTTACACATGACTTATCATTTACATAATATTCTAGGGGATTATTTAATATCATCTCACCCATGCTAATGTACAAATCAACTAAATTGTGATTGGACCTGTATGACTGGAACATATAGTTTCACTGAACCAATTTTTTTTTAAATCTGAATTTCTCCAAAACCTGAATTTTTTTCAGTGCAGACACAATGCCACAAATGGAAACTTTCACACTGACCATATGTGACAAGCCACAGTCAAAATATGTCATGCTGAAAAATATCGTGTATAATACGACGTACTGAGAATGTTGTGTGAATTTTACTTTCAGGTCACCTTTAGTCATGAAGGAAATGAATATCACAACTACACCCGCGAGTCCATCTTACCTCACTCAGACTGGCAAATCATCAAGAAAACCAACAATAAATGCTAGCATGAATGCTAGAAACAAGACACTTTAGCACACTCTTGGTAGGAACATAAACTAATGCAACCACTGTGGTAATCAGTATGGAGGTACCTCAAGAAATTAAAAATAGGCCTATGTGGTAACTCCACCGTGCCTCACTATTGCTTATGCCGGGAAGGTTTGTAAATTAGAAGGTAAGACAGAGGCCTGCATTTCTATGTCTATAGCAGTCCTGTCCAAAATAACCCAACTGTAGAATCAGTTAAGATGCCCAACAAAGAGGAATGGATAAAGAAGCCATGAAACATATGGACCATGAATATTACATCACCCAAAATAAAAATAAAATGATATCAATTATTGCATGAAAATGGAGAGGATCAGAGAACTTCTTGTTGAGGAATCAGATGGAGAACAACATGCTCTCCCTCCATATTTAACTTCAAAAAGCTAACTTTCGTATGTTGGAAGGCAGACGTGAAAGACAGACCTACTCATAGACATAGACACATGGCCAGTTAATTTATTTGCATATATAAAAGTAGAACAATGAAATATGTGCAACCTGTTTTAAGAAAGGAGGTTATTGGACAATGCAGAGGGACAGAGGGACAGTGGCTGATCTGGATGCATTGCAGACATGTATGGAAATATCACAATGAAACCCCCTTTGTACAAATAGGGTATGATAATAAGAAAAAGAATATGAATTTTAATATCAGATATTCCCCGGACCAGGTTCATTTCTAGAGTCTGGCACTACTCTAAGGCTCAATTTCTTTATTTGTAGAATTGCATTAGTAAGAGTAATTATACTCTCTGATGGTCATGCAGATGAAATAAAATGATGCATGCTGCATGCATACACTGTACTTGATTTCATGATCATATTAGCATTTCTGGTGCATTACACACACACACACACACACACACACACACACACACACACACACACACCTACCCTTGTTTGTTTCCTGAACTGTAAATCCACATAATGAACTCTACACTTTGTGACATAAGTTGCACCTGTTGAAATGGTAATGTTAGGCTCGGGTTTTCAGCCTATCACAATCATTTTGATTCCACATTCTTTAGTATAACAAGCTCACAATTTTTTTCCAGCTTTGTGTCAATCCCAAACTGATGTGTATCACCTTAATTCTAGAAAGAATTAATGACTCCTACTCATGTCTGTGATCATTTATTTTCTCATCTTTTTCACCTTTTAAATGTAAATTGCTCAACTTTTAGTTATACAAAGGATCAGATTTACTAGGTCAATGTGTTTATTTCATAAATAGATTTTTGGACTCAGATTATTTCATCATTTTTTTACATTTCTTTTCCTGTTCAAAAACCTAAGGAGCTCTCTCTGTTTCTATGTTCCATGTTTAATTTTCAGATGGAATAACACTTCAGCCATCTGAACTCTGAATATCTTTTTCATCCATGATACAAATTATTGTATCTAAATTTTAAAACTTAGCTTTTTGTCTGCCTCTTAAATATCAGGTGACAGAATCATTCTCTGAGATGATCAGGAAGTGAAATTAATATTTTTGTCTTAGTTTTACACTATCAAGGGAAATTCCTTCATAAAACCACAGTTCACTGACCAAACAATTATAGAAAAATGAATCGTGACATAGGTCAAAAGAGTGTCCAGTAGCTTGAGAGTGCTCTGTTCTGAGTTCTCTGTTCCACAGAAGGAATATGCTGAACTTCACACGGTAAGAATTCCCCTGCTTCGGGGACCAGCCTTGTCATGTTTGTTGGGTCTTTGGCACATAGTGATACACTTCACTCCGTGTGGTCAGAGCCCTGCTGACTCTGTGATGTCCAATTGTTCCAAAAAGACTTGAATTTGCATCACAAAATGCTTTTTTAAAAAAAGATAATGATTCATGTGCAGACAAAATGGAATGCATGAGGCCTGCAATGATTGCGCAGTGAGATGTTTTCGAACTTCAAGTCTGACACTCTGAGGAGATCCTAGCTTTACTCACGATAACATCACCTACAGCCCAGAGCCATTCTGTATCTCTTTGCCTCAGCAATGCTTCTTTTCTGAAGCATTTAGGTCAAAGTTCTCTTTGCTCAAAACAGCAAATGATTTTTGTCACTTAAAGAGCATTGTGACCAAAGTTTTTATGAGAACTTTCATGTATTAATGGTTTTCTTATCAGATTTTCTTCCTTTAATGTGATTCCATTATTTTATGCTTCCTTTCATTAAACTTTTAATCACAATTAGGACTAGCACTATAAAAAAACAATTCAGAAAACAAGATTTTTTTTTTAGCAGTTAATGCATAGAGTCTATCTATGGGTATATGCTTTATTATTGACGTCTGTCTATTGTTAGAAATGCACAAAGAAGTGGCACTCGGGCTCAGGGACAGCACCCAGGCTCTGAGCTCAAGCCCCACCATGGACCAGGAAAGAAAGAAACAAACAAATAACTCCATTAGCCCAAACCTCCAAAGCATCCTGAACACACAGAGGTATCCATAGATTTGGCATAAAAAAATCTCTACATAACCTCAGGGTGTTGCTGAGGCTCTCTAGGAGCTGGGATGTGTAAATGCAAACTTCTCAACTGACAGGACTGTTCAACCAATGAACGCAACCCAGTGATGCCAAAAGGGAAGAAGCGTTTTAGAATCATGTGGAAAACCTAAAAGATAATCTCTGTGTGTGCGCACTCGCAACAATGCTGGAGCTTGAATTCAGAGCCTAGTGCTCTTCTTTAGATTTTTTTTTGCTCAAATCTGGTACTCTACTACTACTTGAGCTGTACCTCCACTTCTGGTTTTGGGGCTGGTTAACTGGAAATACGAGTCTCATGGAGTTTCCTGCACAGTCTGGCTTTGATTGGATTACAGAGGTGAGCCGCTGGCTCTCATCAATACTTAGTGCTCTTAAGAAAGTTGCTAAAACTGTTTACATTATGTATATGTGCACATACATATATGCACACACATATATACATATACATATACATATATATATATAATAAGCCATTAATGGAAAACCTGTATGGTTGTTCTGGAATTCATCATGAAGGATAGGGCCTTCTTACTGGTGGCAGCTTCGTGAAAGGATTTAAACATGGCTTCAAAAATGGATGCATTCAGAACCACAGAGGTTAAATTTCTTAAGGCCTGTCAGAGGAAAAGAAAAAAATAAAATAAAACAAAAAACTAACTCTGCTCCAGAAACCCTCAGAGGAAAGTGCCACTGCTAAAAGGAAGTCAGGCTAGTCTCACCCTTAATTAAGTACTTACTTCCATTTTTTTTTTAGGGTGTAAAGATGCAAGGGTGATTGATGGTGCACCAGTGAGAAAACCTAATGAGGAAGAGGGCAAAGGCCAAGTCACTTTTGAGAATAGAAAGGAGCAAGGAAGCCAGCTACGGAACTCTAGAGGTCAGTGCAACAAAGGACTCGGAATCTCTAGGTTTTTCAGGGAGCTTTAAAAGCTATCAAGTCTGGAGTCCGTGTCACCCAACTCTGGGGGACAAGCGGCCACTGGCACCTTTGACAATCAGTGAATGCCGCTTTTTGGAGTGGGAACTACTTTGGGATTTGAAAGACAGATGGTTTGAAAGCTGGTATTTGCCCCAAAAACCTGGCTTGGAGAAGATGCTGATTGATTTTCACCTTTAGCAAATTCTTGCTTTCAAAACAAGAGAATGCAAATGCTAGCTACATTGGACCAAGTGCTAGGCCTGTGGGTTGAGACTTAGACCATTGGACCAGGCAGGAGAAGGGACCGTTTAGACCAATGTTTAAATTTTCCCTTCCATCAAAAAAAAAAAAAAAAAAAGATTCCCCAGTGAGTGGCTACGTACCAGCTTTTCTAGCCTGATTTGAGACTTCAGCCTGAATACATCATCAGTGACCCGTCGATAGGAATAGGTTGCAAGTAATAAGTGACAAGATTCTTTCAACCAAATGGCATCACTTGACTCCTGCCTGAGTCACACAGACCCCTAAGAGTTCGTTCAGTATCATTAAAATCCCTAACTGTGGCAACAGTATTAAACAGATGAGCACAACTCCAAAAGCAACTGTCAACACAAAACCAGCACTCGCAGAGTAAAAGGATACCAGCCATGCCAAAGCTGGGTTCTCTCCTACACTATGTCTGCCATGCTTGATTGATAGCATTTGACAACTCAGCCAAACTAAAAGGCAGTATTTTCCTTGCTCGTTGCAATGACTAAAATGATATTGAAATGTGAATGAGACATATAAAGTTTTTATGTGGGGTAAGCCAAAAATAAAAGCATACTAGCTGGGCGTAGTTAAAGGCTCAGAAATGTTGGCATATGGAACAGGTAGCACACTCCACGCACCAGAGTCATGGGTGTGCATGTCGATTTCTAACTTCACACATGGAAAGAGTAGGCATGCCTAAATGTTAGAGAAAGCAGGGGAAAAATGAAATATACACAGACACTTAAATGTTATAGAAAGTTTAACCAGCTCTTGAGATTATACATGTGATAATGCCCAGCCACCTTTATTTGATTATGAGCCAGTAAGTACATAAGCAATAATTCTATTCATTTAGAACATAAATCAATAAAGTCCCTTCTATGGGATGAATCTGAACACACACACACACACACACACACACACACACACACACACACACACACTGAAAATTATGTGAAGTCCTGCCCTCCAATGTGACTGCAGTTAGGGGTTTGAGAAGTCAATTCAGTTTCAGTTAGATCCTAATGATAGAATACTAACACAAGAAAAACTGGTGGCCTTGAGAAGAATGAAAAGAACCTCAAATTCTCACACCTATGCTAAGGAAAGACCAGGTGAAAACAGAGAGAAAGCAGCCATCCTTGAGCCAGAAAGTCTTCCCACTTACTGCACGGTATTTAATTGCCATCCAAATGAACTCATGCCCTCTTTATCTTCCAGTAAGCGAATAGTCCAAAACTAAAGTCATGAGCCATTCCGCCACTCACTACATTCCTGTAGAACATGTCCTGTGGTCACTGATGAGTAAAACTGGAAGAAGGAAAACAACAGCAGCAGCAATGAAGGGGATGGAAAGGAATGGAATTTGTTTTCATCGCATGCGAATGAATGCAGTTAGGGTTTGAAGTGAGCCAGGCCCGTGTCCCTCCCAGGGACCCATTGCTCTGGTCCCTGTACCTGTGGGTCATGAAGTTCACTCCTCAAGGGCAGCCTTCCTTGTTGGCAGCACTGATACCCTTCACTGGGTACTTTTTTTTTTTTATCTTTTACATGTACATCATCCTGGCAAGCAAGCAGAGGGAAGGTGAGGGAGACACTGGGCTGTTTTGTGAGAACTGTCTGTAGCCGCCCATTGCGTGGCTCACCAGTCTCCCTCCAAGGGCTGCATTGTTTACCTTGCATTGAGATCCCTTGCTTCCCACAGGCCGTGGGCTGGACGCGCTAGACTCTCTAAAACAAGACTGGATTCGTTTAGTACCCGATGCACTTTGAGAAAAGCACTCCAAACATAATTTCATTATAAACTTTATGGTCAAAGGAGCCACGAGACACATGAGAAAAAAAAATAAAATAATAACAACAATCAAGCTTTCTGCATTTTCACAGGTTGAAAAGTTTAGGTGCTACCATTTCAAATTATATAATGTAATAATACCTTAAAAAAATAAAACCATGAGCTTACAAGTCATTTTAAAGACATTTTAAGAAATCAGAGCGGCTTTAATAACCTGTTGCCTGACAAAGAGTGAGGAAAGAGATTATGAATTTATAGGGTAAGTCTACTATATTGTTTTAAAATGCCATTTACTGCTCAGGTTCAGTATCGGCTTAAATCCATGTGAACAGCATTGGAGATTTAACTATCTGAAAGATCAAAATGTAGTTCCAAAATACAACATGGAAGAGGTTTAAAAAATATGGTACTTTCATTGTAACCTCTTTTTAGTGTTAAAGGAAAAGGTAATATTTGAGCAAAGAAGTTCAAGGGCCAAGCTCATGTTAAAATGACTGGCTGATAAAAGTTGACATCACCCTTTTAATGTCTAACTGGCTCTTTAACACTGTGAGATTCAAGAAGTAGATTTTGGGAAAGCGAGGATAGAACTTTAAAAGGTGTTAACTTCGTCGGGTGCCATGAAAGAGGAGATGTTTAATTAAGCCACTAGTAGGTCTTGGGTGGATTTCAGTTTAGTTTTACACTTCTGAGATGAAAGAGTACATGCAAAATTATGTATAAAGTGCCTTGTAGAAACTTTGGAAAGGTCAAGGAGAAAACAGCTGGATTTCAAAAGCTGAACTTTTCAAGGTTTTTCTCTGATTTTTCTGAAACAAGATAGCCTCCTCCTCCTCCTCTTAATAGTTCTTCAAGGCCTTTTTGGTAGCCAAAATCTTTGTTCTTTTTTTTTTTTTTTTTTAGAAAAAAAAACAGCTTTGTAACTGAAGAACTAAAAATTAATTATGGCTATGGAACTTTTACACAGAAGAGTTTTAAAAGCGCAGACGTAAAGAAGGGAAAAAGATGAGGGCCCATTTATCTTATATTGACAGGACGAGCTTCAAACGATGACCTTGAATCATAATCGTCCTAATGAGCTCAAAATATTTCACTTTAACAAGTGAAACTATAATCAAATCAGTTTCTGAAAGCTCTACTAATGAGCATTTCCTTTGATGAGAGCGTGCTTCCCTGTCTTAGTCGGCAGGGGTGCGCTACAGTAAGGGGCCAGCCCCTGACAACTCATTAGCTGACCTGGGGAGAGAGTCATTTGAATGCTTTTGATAAAAATTTCAAGGCTTTTTTTTAACTTAAATTACAATTTATGCACTTTTATAAATAGTATAATTTGTCTAAGTTGGGGGAAACTGGTGTGAAGACTTCAAAGCTGTGAAACAAAGTTTGTTTACCACAGTTAGTCTGTTGGATTGCCAGAACCAGGAAGGGGAAATATGTTTAATTAGTAACTGCTAATGCTGGGCCAAACCCCTAGATTGTTTTGTTACAAGCTCTGTGTGTGTGTGTGTGTTTATATGATGTTAAGTGAAATTACTAGAAATATATCTTTCGAGTTTTTAAATTGAGAACTAAAAGTGACTATAATTTACTATTCATCTGAGAAAAAAAGTCTTCTCAAAGTACTTTCCTTATCAAATCACCAAATTTACCCAGTACAGCAAAATAAGCATAAATAAAAACTCCACAAAGTGCTTTATTTTTCTTTTCATTATTCTTCAACTTTTTTCCTCTCATTAAACTTTGTCATCCTTTAAACCACCATTCTGTTCTAGTTAGCATCAAGAAGTGATTGCTCTGTCTCTCTCTGTCTCTGTCTCTCTCTCTCTCTGCAGAGTAGACTTGCTGTCAAAGCAGAATGTAAAACAGAAGAACACTTCAGCTGTTTCAAGTATCACTGGAAGACAGATCTTAGTTGCTTCAGAGAGCAAATTCCTTGTCTCCTCCTTCTGCACAAGCTCCTCTTTGCTTCCAAAGGGTGTGTTCTCTACTTCTTTCTATTTGTCACATTTTTTCCCTGTGTTCTGCCAGGCAAACCACTGCGATGGTTTGTGTCATAGATACATAAGACACTCTTCTCAACTTGTCAAACTGTTTAATCTCAAGTCTTTCTCCCACTGCTTCTCCTCCCTCCTGATTCCCCAGGCTGGGACTGAAAACCAAAAAAGAAAAGAAAAGAAAAGAAAAAACACTTCCAGTTGCTTTTTTTTGTTGTTGTTTTGAAGACAAGAGGTTGGGCTCAGATTAGACATCAGCCAAAAAAAATGCATTCTTTGTGTTTATTTATAATTTTGGCAGGATTTGAGATCAAGTCCCGAGCCTTGCATACAAGAAGGGACAAATACTTTCAGCCCCAAAGGTTCTGTTTTACTGCTCAAAAATTTATCTCCCTTTCTTTAAGTAACATTTAATAAGACCTGCAGCCATAAAAGAAAGTAAAATGTTCATTTTGATCCCAGGGCATATATACGTAAGAGTGTAAGACATGCTGGAGAACCTTGTGGCTCATATACATTCTAGAAAGATACCATCCACATTGAGCTAGCAAACACTGGATACTAAATTTCTCCTTGTGAAAATTCAGTTGATTCTTTAGCTCCTAGGGCAACAGGTTTTTGTCAGGTAATTAGCATGTAACTTTCTTTTCTGTGTAGTACTTTTAAAAGACACCTCATGTTACTCATGGAGCAACACTGAACTCATGACAATGTTTAAAAACTTCTGGCACCAGCCACATGATAGGGAGCCCTAACTACTCAGAAGAGAACGAGCTCAACTCCAAATGCAAGTGGAAACGTACAGCTAAGCAGCAGGTCAAGGGCAGTGGATGAAAACTTTCCATGAGACCGTGAAGACGTTCTAAAGGTGCCAGCCTTGCTTCAGAGAATTCCTCACCGATGACCAATGTGGTGGGCCCGTGAGGGTAGGAACTGACAAACTTGATTTGTTGTCCAGGGTGGGAGAACTCTCTAAGCTACTAGTATTCTTTGCTAAGACTCATCTGGAATGGTCAAAGACAGGACAAGGCTAGGTTGAGCCCTACTTCTTTTTGCTGGTATGGGATTTGAACTCCGCCTTCTACTTTCTCTGCTGGCTCTCTAGCATGTCAACCATGTCTCTAGCCCTGCATTTTTTGCTGGTTATTTGGGAAATGGAATCTCAAAAGCTTTTCTGCCTGGGTGGTGTTGAACAGAAATCCTCCTGTTCTCAATCTTCTGAATAGCTAGGTTTCCAGGCACGAGCCACGTGCCTAGAAGGGGCCTTGAAGGTGGCCTGAAAAGCCCAGAGTTCGGTGGAGGAGTACCCCATTCCTCCACTCTCTCCTTCCCACTTTGTCAAACAGTTTGGAGGGTTTTGCTATGCTATCTTCACACACACACACACACACACACACACACACACGTACACACGCACACACACCATCATCATCATTATCATCAATGAAAGTAAGGTTTTATTTCTGCAAGATTCTTTATTTCTCACAAAGAGGAGAACACTAGTTCTGGAAATAGCAGAAAACACAATCCGTTACAAATTAAGCAATAAAGTTGTAGGATTAGCCCTCTAAATAAAGTTGTAGGATTAGCCCGCTCCTTATGTAAATGGTTTAAGAACCTATTGAATTTGTTTTAAATTTGACAAAGATCTAACTTTCTAAATCAGAAAGATTTCTTCTTTCAGAAAAAGAGAAAGAAAAAAGCCCTATTTTTTTTTTCTTGCCTGGTAAGTTCCTACAATTGTACTCAATGTGACCAACTGGGAAAAATTCAGAGGGCCTGAAAGGCAAGGAGGATATTTAAGGATTCAATGCAAGGTGATCACCACTAATTATGACCAGATGAAACTCTGAGGTTTGAGAGTGTGCCAGAACTGAGGACAGCCTCCTTCCCTACCTGTGTCCCGGGGTCAGGGGTCATCGCAGGGGCACTAGGCCCTTCACACTTCAGCCTTCCTTGCACAGCCGTTAGTACAAGCAGGAGGTTTATCACCTCCATGGGTATGCCGCTTGAAGGAGCGGGTGTAGCAGAGGCAGCGTCTTCCAGACACTGACCAGCCAAGAAGCGCTCAGGTCATCTACTTTCAAGAAGATCGATGGGATCCGCTCCGTCAGCAGAACGGGCGCTCAGGGGCTGCAAGCCTCGCGTTGCCTTTCTCCACTGCCAATGAGATGCCCCAGCTTGGTGACAATGACAGCCGTTTTGCTCTCACATCCTGTTCTTAGAGGAGGTTTCTTCTGCCATGTAAGAGTTTTTCTCTCTTACCAGAACATTCATAAAGTTGATTTATGCAACCATGGGAAAAGATACACAACCCGCCATCTCATTTCTACATGCCAGGAGGTAGCATCATGTAGCGACTTGTATGTGTTTTGCTTCCCCTTCAATGAAATTGATTCTTAGGAAACAAAGACAAAGGAGTTAGTTATTGAGATCCTTGGTTTCCACCTTTATTCCAGCGTCAGTCTGGAGAATAGAGAACAGATTGTCATTCTATTTCTTAGCAGTTTAATGAAATGATTCCACTTCTACCTAGTGTTGTTTGGCTCAAATCCACCAGAACATTAGGCATACAAATCAGCCATCAGGGAACACAAGGAGTCTGACATTTACAGTGTGTCTTGATGTTCTTTCGTATACACAGTAGGTATCAATGCACAGGTGCGGGAAAAGAAAAACCACACACACACACACACACACACGCACGCACGCCTATGTAGAATGACTAGCATATATTTTAACTAGTATTTTTCAGCTCACATTTTTGCTTGGATTCAATGTACACTCAGATTTTAATGTGCGATATAAATTTTAAATAAATTCCAAAGTAATGTTTAGTAAATGAAGTACTGAGTTGCTTTAAACTTATGTTTATTTTTACAAATGTATCCTTAAACTTTGGAGAAAAAAATTCAAACAATATTTAGTGAATTTCCTTTAGTAGATATGCTTACAATTACAATTGTTGTTTGGAGAAGTTATATTTCACTTTCTTACCCACTTTTACTCTCAAGAAAGCAAGAACATTACTGAGAAATTAAAGGGGACTGTGATTTTCTCAATCAGTTTGTTATGTTTCTTAATATTTAAAGAAATTCTGTGAGAAATAGGAAAAGTTATCTGGTGAATGTATGTGGAATTATTTGCACAATATTTTTAGAAGTTTCCACTGATAATGCTTCTTCAGATCAATTTTATGAAAGATATTAAAATCTTTAAATATTCATTCCTAGAAGGCCTGCTTCTAGAAACTGTAACTAATAAAATAATAGCTGTGGCTTGGCGAGTTATAATAGTCAAGCTTATAATAAGTCATGTAAAATAAAAGCATCTAAATGCCTTTAAACACAGGTCTGAATAACAGACTTCTCAGCAAGTTAGAAGAACAAGGTAGGCCTTATTTCACTGATACACAAAGTTATATTTAGAAAACAAGCCCTAGACAATCGTGTGCCCTGTGAACTCTTCAGTGGTGAATATGACTTAGTTAATTATAGATTAGGTCCGTTTTGGTCTCTGTGTCCTTGTCACCTTGGATGGCATAGGCATGTTCTGGGAAAACGTCTGGGTGTTGGCAGTGTCGTGATGCTAAGAGAGGTATCCTGACAGAGAAGTTATCATTTATTTCTGTTGTCCCCCAGTTGGCTGACAATTTTAAATTAACATTTATTAGACACCCATGACATGAATTGTTAGTTAAACACATGACATTTATTATAATAAAGTGTAAGAAGAATAATTTATTTTTCATTTCCAAGTTACCATATTCTACTTCATTTTTAGCCAAAATATAGATATGCCTAAGACATAGTTGTGAACGTATCAAATCTACATCTTTATAGAGTTATACCAAAATGCCTTCTCTCTTCAGGAAGTAAAGTATCTTTTTTTTTAATGTGGACTTTTATAGGCTTATTACTTTCTACTCTAGGTTAGATGTAGCCAATTTCTGAAACACCCTGGTTTCCAATCTCGTCAACATCACAGTGGCCCGTAGGTGAAATCCACCTTTCCAACAACTCTTAAAATGCAGTCTACAGAACTGAGCATAATATTCAAGATGTGGTCTGAGCAGTTCACATTACAGCCTCCCCCTGACCACCCTCGATTACTGCAGTTCAAGAACGCATTAACTTTTCTAAGCATCTGTTAACACCGCATTGGCTCATGGGGAGCAGGTAGTCAAATAAAACCACAGGAATTTTGACAATAAATTTCTCTATTCTGTAAATGTGCAATAAACAAGAATTTACTACAGCCCACTAACATTTTGTTTTATTAGATTCAGTTTGAACGCAGAAAGCTCTTCTCAGCCATTCGAAGCAATAAGGACCTTCCCTAGTTCTGTGTGACTGCAAAATGTATTAAGCACTGTATCTTCTTTTGTCTTTTATCATTGTAACCACTGGTCAAACCTCTTAGCAGAAAGACAATTATAAGTACTCTTTGAAAACTTGTTCAGCTAGATATGTACCAGAAGTCTACTGGTGTTTTTCCATATTGTCTTTAAAAATATTAGGAGATGGGCTTGGGATTACGTAACATAAACATGGACGAAAAGTTCATTGGCATTTCTTAGTTCCTTCCAGGCACTGGGGAATGGAATGAAGTCAAGCAGGTTGTCTCCTACATATCTCCCAGACTCTGTGAACCTTAACTTCTAAATCCTATTTTCCTACGTGTGTGTATGTGTGTGTGTGTGTGTGTGTGTGTGTGTGTGTGTGTGTGTGTGTACCAGATTCTGTGAACCTTGACTTCTAAATCCCGTTTCCCGATTCCATCCAGGGCTAGGGGCCCCACAGGCCATGGGCCTTGGACCACCCAGAAAATCATCTGGTAGAGGATGGAACACACGCTTCCCATTTGCTTTCCATAGGCCGCAGCCATCTGTCTGTATTGACAATTTGGTCTGGACTAGGGACGGTGTTAAGAATAACCAATGGCTCTTGGAAGAAAAAAGAAAAAGTAAATCTTCGCTCCTCAAAAGCTGTGGCTCCTACAATTTGGGTTGTACTTCTGTCTTCAGCAAGCAATGGGAGAGTAGCTTGGTCCTAAAGAACTCTGCCTCCTACTTTGAATTCTCATTGGGAGACACGCACCTGCTCAGCTGCTGCAATCGATGATGTCCCCTAGCCCAAGTTGATTTTAATATTTGGGTAGAACTATCTCAAGTACCTTCTAGAAACCATTCCATGGCTAGAATCTTCACACTCTCAGTAGCTACTATGTTTATATAAGAACAAAATATGTGCAAATATTATTTCTACTCCGCATTTCCCTTGTGGATGACTAAATGACTTAAAAGGGAGAGAAGTTTAATGCAAATAATTTCTTCTAGTTAAAGCATAATATTAACAGAGAGTCTACCAACGTACTAGCTGAACGAACACCAGTGATTAATTGACAAGCCTACCAACATGGGTGGCAGTGGAGATTGGTTGGAGGTTGAAGAATGAGGCCACCAGCCGGGCTGTGTCCCTCGAGTCACACGGAGGGCTACAGACTCTGATCCACGGTGTGCCTGGACGTCATTCGGGGAAAGAAGAAAAATGCAGAGATCGCAAGGAAAGTGCAAAGTCACTTCCTTATTTGGATATCCTCAAAGACTGTGCTTTTACATGACGAGAAAAGCTTTTGAGGGGCCTTATGCCCAAATTCGCAGTTATTCATTTACTCAATCATATATGCAGAATATAAAGCATACACAACTCACGTTCAGCTCCTGCAAGCTTAGGAAAGTGAAGTTACAAATTACATTCATTCACCTATTCAGTAGGCCTTTTCAGAAAATTCACTGGGTATTCTTTTCCACTAAATTTGAGCTTAAAAAAAATTCCTTGTTTCCATGTCCTAACGTTTTGAGAGCTTTTACAGAATTTTTAAAGAATGAATATGCTAATTTATATGCTGATGTTTAGTGTGTGTGTATATGTATATATATATATATATATATGTCATGTTTGGTGTGACATGAATATTAGTTTAGATGTCTAAAGTATAGTCAGCTAACTTTTCTATCAAGCTCTGCCCTGGAAAGAGATCCAGCCTTTATGATTTATCTCCTTCTGAATGAAATGAATGAGAAGAAGAGAAGTTTAATTGGAACAATTTCAATCATCCCTTCATGATCAGCATCATACGAATCAGGAATAAAAGTAATATATTTCAGGTAATGCCTTCAGTTACAAGTAAATGAGGTATGAACCTTGATAAACATAGTTCATCAGTATGTTTAGAAAAACAACAACCAACAAACAACTTTCAGGCCCTAAGATTAGGTATTTTTCTATTTAAAGGTATCCCATTCGTAAACTGCAGTACACTACGGAGAAACTGACTCCATTTCATCAAGAAGGAGAGGTGACAATGCCAGGCTCCCTCATTCTTATCATCACATTGGGTTTTCTGTATTCTTTTGTATTCTTTTTGTGCAATCCTTAAAAGCAAAGGAATGGTCATATTTTAGCTACCTCAATACCTAGGAGATTTCTATATTACATTTGGCTGGGAATATTTTTCTTGGATGATTGGTTGACAATATCCAAAGGATAATTTTAGGTCCTGAAGAATTAAACACAGGTCTATTTTTATGAGGTGGTACAGATTGGAAACCATTCTTTCTGCTAGTTCCGGTGAAATTGGAAATGAAAAGCTTGTGTGTCACACGAGGGACAAGTGTCATGAAGCCTATCTGAATTATGCCTCATACCCTTCTTTATAGCCTAACGTTCAACAATATCCATTTCCCTGGCAGTATTGCGCCCATCAAAAACAAGTTATTGACACTTATATCTCAGACATAAATCAAACCAGGCAGACGAAGCAACGAAGGTGGTTTCAGAGGGCCTTAGATGATGGAGTCAAGTAATGTGTTTGTTTCTCACCTCTAGGATATCACTTTAATACAATCCCGAAACAATGGCACAAAAAAAATCATTCCAATTAAATGGCCTTAAAATAAGATATAAAGCACATTCAGGTGATCTCATTCTGTCTTGTGTGTCAAGGGGTGACAGCACAAAATTGAGTAGAAATAGTTTAAATTTAGCATGCTTCACATAGATGTACAAGGACCGAGAGAAGAAATTGGATTTGCTTCAGTGGAGTCAATTAAGAAAGACTCAACAAGGAAGGGTGGAGAGCTCTGACAGGGCACGGGAGTTCTGTGAGTATTGATTGGCACTGGCTCCGGTACAAATGAGGAAGGGCATTCTGTTTCTGACATTAATTTGCTTCTGCTGGGAAATTACAAAAGGAAATGATGCCTATAATATTAAGAAAATAATAATAGTCATCATAGACAAAGGTAATAGAGAGACACCCTCACCAATGGTCAGACAGACAGTCATGTCAGCTTACTTTGATTTTTAACATCTCTGGTCAGGTCATTTATTTCATACTCTTTCTGAGCCATGACTTCAGGTATAACACTTTGGTCACAAAGTAGTTTCCCCTGCTCTAAGGATTTAGGAAGCAGCTAAGAATAAAGCCTCTTTGTCTTTTTTGTTTCTCTATCATTGCCATGCTCTGACTTAGTCAGAGGGCCAGTCTTTTCCGTTTCCTTGCTAGACAGGAGTCATTGGTATCATCGGCAAATGTTCGTCACAAAAGGGAAAGTGATGGAGGGAAATTGTAGTGGGAATGGAGATGTAGTGGGAAGAAGGCATCCATCCCGATAGATCAAAATCAGTCCTCCTGTTTGATGCTGATTTCATTACAAAGCAGATAAATTAAGAAAGGCTCCTTTCTTCCCACTGACCCCCCCCCAAAAAAGCAAAATAAATGCATGTTGTAAGTTGTAATAGCAGTTTAGGTATCTCCAAACTCTACAGTCTTTGGAAGGAAAGAAATATGAGTAAAGCTCAAAGCAAAACAATTTTAATATTCTTTTCTTGTCCCTATTTTTCCTCTCTAAATAGAATATACTTGAAATGAACATAAGAGTAACAATTGTTAAAAAAAAAACACAAAACAGTTTAGTTCAGAAAAGTATTTCATACAAACACAGATAAGTTTGCATTTCAGCGGTTGAGACCTTGTTTGTAACCCATCATTATTTATGTTTTGCTTTGCTTTTTTGTTTTAAACATTGAAACCCATGCCATAGCTGCATAAAGAAGATGAACATTCTTGCCCCTTACTCCAAAAAAAAGTGGATAAAATACAGGTTGATTTTTAAAAAAATGAATAAATAAATAAGCTGAAGCTAGGTAAGCCAAGGTTTACCTGGACAAAATTCACCTAAGAATCTAAAAGACATTATGATAGGAATTTTCACTATAAATGCCCAGGAAAAATTACTCAGAAAAAAATCCTCCTGTGTCTATTGAGGATTCATTTTTTTCCTTGTAACTTTTAAAATGGTTATTATAAAGGTGATTGCAGAAGGGCTACCGTTTTATATGTCAGGTAGTAAGTGTATTTTTTGTATGTCTTTTTGGACAACATCACCCCTTCTTTTGCTCTCTTCCAGCTGCTGGGGATATTTCAAATACTGAAATTTTCAGGTTTTGCTCATGTAACTTAGAATATTTGAGAAGATGATTTTTTACATGTTGCTGATTCATAGGTATATTCTAAATTCTCCTACTCTAAATGCAGTATTTTACTCCAATAACCAAAAGCACTTTTTCCCCCTAAACAATGCTAATCCCTGAAGCTTCTATGTTTCCATGAGCTTTCCACACCAGCTTTCACCTTCCTTCATCCCACTTCCTAATATCTGAAAACATGAATGCTACTTTGTCTAAAGTCAAACCAATGAACAAGAGCAGACACAGCAATAGCAGTGGCACAATAACTATTACTGAAAGGGAGAGATCTCAGGAATAAGTGTTAGTAACTCCCTACGAAACAGTTTCCTTCCGTGAGGATGCTTGTGTTTCCAGCGCCTTCCACAATCCATCCCTTAGTCTCCGAATCGCACAGGGGTTTAGGTAATACATGACAACTTTTGACTTCTGTGTTGTGGCCATCAACCCAAGGTGATGGGAATACTATTCATTCTCCAAATGCTCAAAATGTACAAAGTGGCTCTTTATAGTCGCTAATGAATTCCTGTTTCCTAAAGAAAAAAGGGCATGTTCAATTCGGAGATGAAGCGGCTTCAATCCCGAACAGTGTAGTCGACTGCACCAACCATGGCCGCCTAGGGCTCCCTCCCCCGCCTCCTCTCACCCCCACCCCAGCCTGTCCTTGCATGAGGCCCGAAACCCTGCTAATTACACAAGTCACTTTTGAAATATTCATTTGAGTTACTTTACAGAGATGGCTATTAATGGCTTGCTAGCTTTGAAAAAAAAAAAAGAGAGAAAATAGGTTTTTGATCTTAGAAAGTTGGGTCTGTGCTTCGGTAAAGGAGCGTAGGCTGGAGAGCAGGAACTCCGAGCCTTTCCCTATCCGTCCCAGTCCTGACAGCACTCAGGTCTCTGATTTCTGTGACTACCCTTAAAGATGCCAAGAGGCAGCGATCCTTGCAAGATGTACAAATGCCTACGTCTGACCATCCACAGGGTTCTGGTCTCAAGAGTGACATGGAAAGGCATAGAAACCATACAACAAACCTGGCGACACCAATGGGTTCGGAACTAGAGAGCACTACGTACAAGCTGGTCCTCCCCACATGTTACAGGACCGGGTAGAGTCAGTACTGAAGGAGTAATGAGTGCGGGTACACACTTAGGTGGTACTTAGAATCGTCACCACAAAGCCACGGGGTTCTCTCATTTCCCTATGTGGCGAATCATTGCCCTTGTGTCCTTGCTCTCACCGCCATCCTCCCAGGGTTCAACTCTCTAAATGGACCTGTGTTATTTATAAATTGCTGTGTCACAAAGTACCCTGAAACTTAGCCTTGGGAAACAGCACAATTTAGGGTCTCACGCTGTTTCTGAGGTGAGCAATCTGGATGCAATCTGGCCCGGTGGCTCGGGCTTGGGGTCTCTGCCGAGACGGGAGGGAAGCTTCCAGCTGGTGTTCTATGGTGGGAAGACTTGAGTGGAGGGAGGGTAGAGGGCGGAGGGTTCTGAGACGTGCCACATACTCTCTAGGGGCCTCTGTCCCTTGTCCTCATCACGAGTTGTGAGAACTCCCGCTTTCCTCCTCCCGGGGAAGGAGGTTCTGGGGGGCTTTGGCACTGGGGTGCCGGCTTCTTCTCCAATGAGCCATCTATGAGGTATGGAGGTAAGCTGACCAGGCTAGAAGTTGTCACACTTTTTTAAGTCCTGTTCTTGGAAGTGACCCACCATCTTCTGCATTATCCTGCTTGTCACACTGGTCCACCCTGGTTTGAGAGAAGCGTAATGTACAGGAGAATATGAATGCCAGGAGGTGGGCTTTGATTGTGCAAAAGGTCTCCGTGTGCACCTTAACAAACAAGTGTCAGAGCATTCATGTGCATGTAGACTACAGGCCATGGGTTGAGGAAAGTATGGTTTGCAATATGCTAGCTTCATTAAAAGCACACAAACCGTGAATCCATCCATTCAATCCACAAATACAGGTGATTTTTTTCCCAATATTATTCATAGGGAAGGTTGTTTGTCCTTGGCAGAAAGAACCTATGGAATCAGCCTGAACATATTCTTGAGATTCTGCCAAGCCACAAAGAGAATGAGGAAAAGACATTGAAGTGATAGAAATTTCTGATCTGGAGTCTTTGAAGAATCATTAGCAAGGTGAGCAATGATTTACTAACTTCCTGAAAGGCTGAAGTCTTTCAAGCAAGTATTTTTAAATAGACAGATACTAGGGCTGTCAGTCATCAGACAATATAACTACTGATACTGAAGTCCTTCCTGAAAAAGTAACGGATGGAAGAAGCTGGAGCTAGCTCTATGGCCCTGTGCACTGCTGGAAAGGCTCTGCTTCCCAACAGGTGCCAGCTCATAAAGCCACAGATGTGAGAAGCGCTTCTGATGTTAGCGGGAGACACAGCAATGGTATGTACAGTACCAGGCAGGAAAGGAGTCTTTAGACTTGTCCAGACGTTCACTGAGAATTATACCCTTTTTTTTTTTTTGGCCAGTCCTGGGCCTTGGACTCAGGGCCTGAGCACCTTCCCTGGCTTCTTCCCGCTCAAGGCTAGCACTCTGCCACCTGAGCCACAGCGCCCCTGCTGGCCGTTTTCCATATATGTGGTGCTGGGGAATCCAACGGAGAGCTTCATGTGCAGGAGGCAAGCACTCTTGCCACTAGGCCACATTCCCAGCCCCGAGAATTATACCCATTTCCAAGGTAAACAGGGAAGTCAGAGACACATTCTAGTCATGTACATTTAAACAAGAGTGTTTTCATGACATCAGCACCAAATGAGAGCAATAGCAGGCAGTTGTCAATTCTTTTCCAATTCTTATTATAATTCTGGGATTTACTACCTACAGAGGACCCGCATGGAAGGAGGATGGTGAGCTGTTCCCATGCCCTCGTCTTCAGACCCTAAAGGAGATCTGTGTTTAGGCTCCCAAAACTCCCAGGCTTTTGTACCAACTCCTGAGATCCTGCCAAACCGTAAGTATTGATAACACAAAGAAAAGTAACCGAGGCCATCCCTCCGATGACCACACTGTGTTTGCAGGAGCTTCAGACAAGTCGTTACCTCATTTCAGAGTCGCTGTTGTGAATTTGGGCAAAACACAGCAGGCAGACTCGACGTTCAAGGGATTAGCAGATAAAGAAAATTGAAAACTTCCAGTTGAAAGAGTCAAAGCCTCGTCCTCAGGAGAACAAATTTAATGTAAGACTGACTTGAGCTAAGGCCAGTTAATAGGGTATTCGATGGGAAAATACATGGCCAGATCTCTGCAAATGGAACAAACTTTTTTTTTTTTTAACCTTGGGAGTACTAAAGCCTTGGTCTGTTTCAGAGTGACTCACTTAGTTCTAGAACTGCTTGTGGAAGGAAGGAACTCAAGAACTAGCATGAACCCAACAGACCAATGAGGATAGAAAATGTGAGTTTGAGAGAAATATATCATGGATGACTACTTGTAAAAAGTTAACAAATATTCCCGCTGAAAGCATACGTTGAGCAATTTTCAAACAGATTATGTGAGGCAAAACCAGAAAATGGTCTGAAATATGTCCTTTGCTTCAGAGATTTGAACGTATGAGCTGAAATGATTCTTGGTCTTGACTTATTATATGGATGAACGTAGAAAGAGGCCCTTGATCCTGACGCCCAATGTCTGTTGTGAACGTAATGGCTGACAGAAAGATGACAGTTAACACACTTCGTTGCATGAACTCTCAGAGGGCAGCTCTTTTCTTTCCAGTTGTGTCCCAATAAGATAAGGAGATCTAATAATATAAGGCATTCTGACTTTCTAGACTGAGTAGCCTACCTCTGAGTTTATAGTGGGGCTGACACAACTCCAAATGTTTACACAGTTTGTTATCTTACCGATGCCCTAAACCTGTCTCTAAACACTTCCTCATCTGATACACACATCTGTGGTTTCATGAGACACATGGGGGCAAATATGTTACCAGTGGTTTTCTTATACTTCCACCATCACATATTTCCAAGTGATTTTCATTCTTCATTCCATCCCTCACGCCATGTCGATGGTTCTTCCTAGCTTTGTGTGGTGGTGAATGGGGTTGGCATCCTTCTTTGTGTGGCCTTTAGCAAAACATTGACTTGCCTTTCAAATCAGCCTTTGTCATTGGCCTGGAGTCTCACATGTCTTTGATGAATGAGAGATTCTAGAATCTTATTATTTTCCCTCTGAAATTATCTGTGAGGAAACCTATTATCAATGGCAATCTTTGTTTTTAATCAAACTTGTCACCATCACTATTGTAATTCCCTTAAATATATATTACCCTTCACTTATGCCCACTGAACTGCAGTTGATTCTGTGGAAACCACACCAGATCTAAATGATACCAATTCTCTGTGGTTATTGCAGAACAGAATTGCATTTGTCATTCTCCAAAAAGTTTCAAAGATTTGCCCAGTGGACAATAAAAGTAGAAAGTTCTTAGCATCAATTGGCACAACTTGAAAAGCATTGATGCTGACTCTTTTGGACAAGGTGCTCTTCTCCGTGGCACGTCTTCTAGAAGTAGAAAATGTGGCTCAAAGTACTACAAAGGGGTGTTTTACATGCCAGAGAGAAATTCTGACATGTAAAACTTTTTTTTAAGGTAATCGTAGCTCTAATTTCCTAACTTGACAACAGAGCGTCTACATTTTGTAAAGCCTGGGGAGAGAGGGACTGGAAAATAAAATACTTTCTTCTTGCCTTGAAACAAATATATATCTTCCAGGGAAAACCGGTAGCTTTCACCTTTGAATTCCTGTGTTCCTCTTCCTCTTCCTGCTCTTCTGTATTGTGGAGTTATTCTACCCTGACAGAAAACAGCCATGAGATGGTACGGCTCCCCATTGCAAAGTGCAGTCTTTGTTTCCATGGGAGGAGCCCAGTGGGCACCATTTTGGACACGTTATTAAAAGCAAACAAACATTCCCCTAAGATTTTTTTCCAAAACATTTGAATGTGCTATTTTAAAGCAGGTCCCACTTCCCCTTATTGAATGCATCTCGCATAGCAAGAAGAATATCTCAGCACATGCAAGAATTAATAGGAATTAGTACACTGTATTCCGGAGAGTCTCACAGGATGCCTGTGGATTTGTGCATATTTTTGTAGATAATAAGACTGTGCAAACTATTCAGAGCTCTGCTTAAAGACCACTGACCTAAGGAAGGGACTAAAACAGGGAAGGTATTTGAAAGTGAATAAAGCTGCCTATTAATATTCATTTGGCATTTAAATTGAGTAAAAATTGTCATCAGTGGGAATATGTGCCCTATTGCTACAATTTCTTGGGATGATTCATCAAATAATTAGTAAGATTCTGTCAGATTTCTGCATGAAATAGAAAGAACACTTTTCAAAATCTGTTAAGAGAGGGCACACTGCTGTGTATGTAGTCACTGATGCTTGAAACACTGGATAATTATGATTGTCTCTTAGAATTCCTAAGGTAAGAATCCTAGATCACAATGCTCATCACATGAAAAACTGCCTTCTATAATTATTTACAATTGCTTTCAATGTCTGACACTACACATTTATTTATTGTAGTATTTTCATTCATAAATACACCGTCCTTCCAACAAACTCATCCCTTCTGTTGCTTTTTTGATATTCCACCCCATTTTTCTTACATTGTTTAGTGGGTTTCATTGTATAATTTTTATGCTCATATATGATGCACTTCGATTCATTTCATCTCCCACCTTCTTCTTTCTTCTCTCCCACAAACAGTACCCCTTTTACATACATGCCATGTTCCTTCTTAGGTCTAGGTTCTCACAGGGGGCAAAACAAAGCCAATCACACGATGACTGTATTTCTGGGCCTGGCTTATGTCACTTAGCATCATGATTCTCCAGTTCTATCCATCGACACAGGTGCATTCTTTACGACTAGTATTCCATTCTCTATATCCATTCATCTACTGATGGATGTTTAGACTGCCATCTGACAATTGTGCAAACAGGGTTGGAAGCCGTGGGCTGTCTTAGGACAGCGAGTGCGCATTCGGTGGTCATTGTTGTGAAGCTACCTAGGGTTCTTTTTTCTGTAACATGACAAGAATCTTATCAGTTGTTTCTATTCCAGTAATTAGACAATCTTTCTCATTGTTTTCTAATCCAATGACCAGTCAGTAACCATAGTCATAGTAAACACATACATACATACATACATATATACATTCATTCATACATATATATGGGGGTGTGCACTTCTCACTTTCCACAAACCTCAGTTCTTCCCAACAAGGCACAAAAGCAAGTAACAGAATGAACATAGCACTGGGCCTGGTGCCTAGTCACACTGAAAGTCATACAGACACACAAGGAACTTACTGTATGCATTTATGTAGTCTCCCATGTAGCTCAACGCCACCCATCCCATCAAGTTTCTCAAGAAAGTGCAATCGGGCTTCAGAGGGGGTCAAACATCCATTGGGAAACTGGAAATCAAAATAAAGGAAGCCATCAACAGAACCCAGAGGGAGCTGGGGAATAACACCAACAGCAACAACAACTAGATAATAGGCAGCAGTGGGGCCATGGGAACTGCGTGGGGCGCAGGACACAGGGAACGCAGTGGGACATGTTCAAGGCGCTCCCAGTGTGCCAGTTGGCTCCCCAGGGGCCAAACATACATGTGTACATCTCCAAAATCGTGTGAAGTGGCAATCGCAGCAACACCCACCGTCAGTCGGAGCGGAGCGTCCTACCATCATGTCATGACACTTTTATTTGAGGACAGATGCAAATCATTTTCCATGCATATTGGTAATTTGCATTCCTTTTGCTCTGAATTAAGATTTGTGGCCCGTCTAGACTCAGCAATGATTCTGTCTTTCTGACTTGTGACAGACTTATTTCCCTCGGACAGAATCAACCAGATTATACTTGAAACTTAAAGTGTTTGTTCTTGAGGATTGTCATCGAGAGGAGCGCTTTATTTTTCTCACTTTTCTTTTATCTGAGCAGTTTGAGGGAGAGAGAAAAGCATGAATAAGTCTGTTATCATGGGTTCGATCCCCAAGTGAACTAATTAGTGTCTTTATGCTCGATGGCCACTTAATGCACTTATTTTCAGGTCAGTTCATTATAAGTGTACCAAGGGAGGGAGGAAAGAGGATCTGAGGCAAATCCTCCTTCAGAGATAAAAGAAAGCACGCAGAGCGTTCCTAGCTGATATAAAGGTGAGACACCTAGAGCCCCGCTTGGCCTCCTATTCTGGTTCCCAACCTCTGCCTTTACAGAGACTCTATAAAACCTTCCGTTCTTACTGATAACAGCTGTCAATCCAGTATAGAGGTACAATATTGAGGAAGGGTGCACCACTTTATATATAAGGGTGCTCAGTTGCTCACATTAAAAAGTCCTAATAACTGCTAACTGCTCATTAAATAACAGCTGCTTGGATGCGATTAAATAAGATACACACAAGTCTTTTGTTGCAAACCAAAGGAACCACTTATGGAGGCGATACTGAGATCAGATAGATGAAAAATAATATTCAAGATGATCTTCTCTTTCTGGTGCAGTCTAGGTACAAAGGAAAAAAGGCAATGACAACTAACAACCATTTTCTTAAGGGCTGGACACTTGAGGCCTCAGATTCGACAAGGAGCCTTCCTTTGGTGCTCTCTTGCCTCATCAGAAAAAAAAAAAAAAAGGCTAGTCATTTGCAAACAACTATCAATTTCCTGTCCCTAAAAATACAACTTCATTGCAAAGCAGTGATTTGTTTAGATTGGAATTAAAGCCATCTCCTTCCCAATAAACAAAACGATTGTTTTTTACCTTAAGAGATCATGGATTTGGGATGAGATAGGGTAAGTGACTACTTTTAGCAAACCACCGAGCCCCTGGCGAAATAACATGGCATTACCTGCTCAACAATCCCTATGCCCTTTTATATCTAGGTCTCCTGTTTCATAGTCCTGCCAGCCCACTGCCGTGTTAAACAGGCAAGCACACCTCAAAGGAGTAAGACAGCAAGATGCAATTCTAAAACGCTTCCTCCTTACCAGTTGCTTCGGGAATATAAAAAACAATTATGTATTAGTTATCATGAATAATAATTCTGCAAAATTTTTTAAAGGTTGAAAACACTTACTAATAAGAATCATTGCAGTAGAGTACAAGTGATTCTGTTGGCATAGCGGTAGCAATAGGGAACAAGTTATATAGAGAAAGAGTGAGACTCCTCTTCCTGCCTTGATAATAGTTCCTGGAATTGCATATTTCAGAATCAGATAGATGTTTCTAGTATCTACTTTAACATGGTGCAACTTAATATTTTAATGGTACGCCTTTTCATAATGCCAACATCTGAGAAAAGACTGAAAGAGTTCTGATCTTCCTTGGCACTATTTTTACAGTAACCTGGGTTTGGGTCACTCTCTCACAGACCAGTTTTAGCTGTTGAAGCTGTCTGTACTATGATATTAAGGACCAAATAATAGTTGCTGAACTCTTACTCATCAGAATTGTTCAAGTCTCACCGCATGGTCGCCTCCTTGCTTGTTATGCTTGGTTGCAGTGTGTGGAGTTATCTGCCAATATCCCAAAGTTTCAACATGGAAGAGATATGTTCACACACGTGTATTGTGACTACAGAAGATCAGTGACATAATTTGTATAAGTACAATCATTATCAAGATGAAGTCTGACAAAAGATGTGTTTATAAGCGATTTTAGTTATGGAAACAATTGTTATATCACAGTTGTAATACTTTCAACGTCCCAGGTGTATCTGTAGCTTCTATTATTGATGATGTTCTTGTATCACCTTCCTGTGGTTGTACCTACACTATCTCTGTAATCTTATCTGAGTATATTGGAAACCGTGTATACTGGTATTGGAACTAGGAAATTGAAAGGGAATACCAAAATTGAGAGAGACAGGGTAAAAAAAAAAAAGACAAACAACTACAAAAGCAATACTTGCAAAACTGTTTGGTGTAAATGAACTGACACCTCGGGGGAGGGGGAAGGGAAATGGGGAGGAGGGAGGGGGGTATGAGGGACAAGGTAACAGTACAAGAAATGTATCCAATGCCCAACGTATGAAACTGTAACCTCTCTGTACATCAGTTTGATAATAAAAATTTGAAACAAACAAAAAAAAAAGAATCATTGTAGTACTTATCATGCCATCCCACACTGCGGTGCTCTGTCTAACGAAGCCTACAAATGAGCCTCAAAATAATCGCATTTATCTGCCTCCCAGAGCAAAATCATACATGTTAACAGAATGAAAGAGAAATCCTGAAACCATCCATTTAAGATTCTTAGACCCGTCATAAGTTGATAGACACTCAAGGAAGCAGAAATACTACCCGTAGAAGAGATAACCCAATAAAAAAAAAGAATCAGTCCCAAAAGCAACACAGACAATAGAAGTATTTTTAAAAAGTGAAAAAAAGATATTATAAGTACAGAGGTATATAATCACATATGATAGATGAGATTTCTGCAATTGCCTGTGTAGAAGGTTAGACTATGATGACTAGACTAAGATTAGTCTAATCTATGGAGATGAAGACTTTGGACTAGGAAATGAGTCGAGTGAGGAACAGCTAGAACGGATGAAGAGGGAAAAGAAATAAATAGAAATTTCAAAGATCAGAGGTGTTTAGGCTGTCGTGGCGGTGTTGCCAGTAGTGGTGGTTTATTTTGCTTCTTACTATTAGAATATGTACATTCCAGAAGGCAGAGCTGTGGAAATTGTGCTCAGATAGCCTCAGCGGGTCCCCAAGGCCACAGGTTGGACAGTTCCCTGCAGCGTGCTCCCCAGGGCTCTGGGGGGCTCTGCCTTCACTAGCCATGCTGATAGAATTCTCAGAGCTCAGGACACAAAGAGGCTTCAAGTGAAAAACAACTCCAGCAAGTGCTTCATCTCTTATTCCTTTTCCCATTTTGCTTACAGTCAGGCATATCCTAAAGGTATGTGAACTCCTTTTGCAGAGCATTTACTGCGTGTCATAGAGCACAGTCCCCTGATATGAAAAAGGGAATAACTAACTTATTTATTAGCATTTGAAGGAAACTTTTGACAGGTGTTTGAAACGTGATCGTGAATGCTATTGAATTATGGTTATATTCCCTTCTCTTTCCAGAAAGAAACTTTATCTTACCCCCCACCCCCCAATTGGACCTCAATATAATGATTGAAATTTGCCCTCCATTAGAATGGATATATTTTTTCCGTCTCATTGGCACAGCATGAATGTACATAATCATTAAATATAAAAAGTTAACAAGAACATGAATGTAAATATTAGAGTAGAGGATGGTGCCTTAGTAGTTAAGTAATGATAGGGAGGGGGAGATGACTGATGGAAAGGAAAGAGAGGGAGGGAGACAGGAAAAGAAGGGAAGGGAGGCAGGTAAGAAGGGAGAGAGGGAGGGAGGGAGGGAAAGAGGGAAAGAAGGAAGGAAGGAAAGGTACTAAGGGAACATTGGAATATTGCCCAACTAACAATGGTTTATTTTTCTTTTGCAGACATACTCCAAAACTGGTGCCTTTACAGGTTTGTAACCAAATGTTTTTTAGACTAATTTTACCCAAATGTGTACAAGTATTTTTAATAAAAGCCCATTTTGCTGTAACCTACCATGATGCCCAAACTTCACCACTAGAACAAGTTGGCAGAACTTTATGAGAAATTATATTGTTGGGTAGTTTATAAGGTTTGGGTTATTCAAATATTAAATTAGCCCTTTGTCATCAATGTATAGATTGAAACGTATGGCCATTAAACTATTACTAAAGATGGCAGATTACATCTGCATATATGTATTATGAGGGAGACTTCCATGGATATTATTCTTGTGTATATATATATATATATATATATATATATATACACACACACACACACACACACACACACACACATATATGCTCTTGTCACAATGTTTAAAACTGAATTTATTGTGACTCACAAAGGGCAGACAGGTGATTATCACATTGTACCATATGCCTTACCAGGTACCTATTGACATCGGCTGTGTGAAGCATTCAAGCTCTGTCTAAAAGCTGTACTCCAATCCTTTGAGCTGAATAAGGGAGGAAGTTTCCAGAATCATAGCCCCACTGCTTTAATTATATGCTACAATCACAATTTAAGGCTGGGAGTCAGTTGCTTTTTTCTCAAGCATTTCCTAGCTAACAGATTTGAGTGTCCATAGATTCTTCACTCCTCTAGCTTCGTGGTTTTGAAATTCAGAGCCAGGAGAAATCAGGACACACAAGGACACTCCTGACCTTGAGCGGGCATTCCATAGATAATACCTGAGTCGCTGTTAATGACACCATCTCGTCCAGTCTCCTCATATCACAAGAACAGTTAGGTTCATTGATATGCCAAAGCTCCTACCCAGAGCTCATTCTTGAATAAGAGAAATGCTGCTTCTTAGGCCTAGATAGGAGTTTTAGTGTTCCTTATTAATTTGGCCACTTACCAAAAGTTTTATATGAATGGTGGTGCTAAACTTATCATTTCATTTTCTACCTTTAATAGTCTGCAAACTTTCACAGTGCCAAATGACATCTATGTACAGGCGTTACAAAGGGATATTCGTAGCTTTCATCCTTGTGTGTCTGTCTGCACTGTGGTCACTGTGAACAAGAGGAAATGATGGTAGGGAATATTTGATCAGCTCCTTTCAAATAATTTTGTCAAAAGCTCAGAAAACTCTTCCTCAGGAGCCATAAGGTCAATTACTTCATACTCCTCTCAGGAGGATTAACAAGTGATTAAAAAAAAATTACCCACATTGACATGCCTGTATTAAAATGAGGAATTGTATTTAAACTCCAAAGTTAGCTACTATGAGTTCGTGAGCAGAGATAGTATGGGAAAAAAGACAGAGGTATAGTTCACATGGTTGTAGAACAGGTAAAATTAGTATAGTATTATTTACTTCATTAATGGTTAGCTCACTAATGTTGAATTAGATAATTTTCAATATCATTTAGCTCATTTTTAATATCGTTTAGCCCATTAACATTGAACTCGACATCTCAGTCCTTTCTCAGTGTTCCCTACATTTTGTCACAAATGTTTCCTTTTAAGAATAAGACATATTAAGAAACTTCTAATACAGCTACATCTTTATTTGTTAGGTCCCAAACACTATCCAGCAAAACAAAACATAAAAAGTATTCTGTTTTCAGGGTACTAGAGTGTCATTTGCAGAAGAAACAATAAAAAGATAACAAGGATGCCATGCGAATCACCTCACCGGGAGTTCAGAATTTCCGGACTAGAGCAGAACGGGTCCCTCAACTCTCCAAATCATCTTTTTATTTTCTTCCTCAGAAATCAAAACCATAGCAAGCCAAAAGGTTACAAGAAACCCAAATCTTCTAAGACGGTGAGGTTGAAAAGAGCATTTGAGTTTCTGTGCCTCTGGCCAAGAAGAATGGCAGCCGTCTGGCCCAGGGCCACCTTCCTGACTTCCTACCTGGGGACACTTGACAGCGTGGGTAGGATCAGAGGCTGCGGAGCCTCTTCCTTCCCAGGAAGAAACTTATTCCACTTCTAGCTGAAGTTTGAGAACTACCTACGACTTGAGTGAAAAAAATTGTGCTCTGTGGGAACCTTCAACTCCCCTGTCCAACCCTCAAGACATTGACCACGGTGTTTAAACCTTCCATGAACATCTAGGCTGATCTCGCTTGACACCAGTGCTGTAGGCAATTGAGTGGAGCTGCACGGGACAAAGTCCCACAGACCTCCACAGGTTCCATCAAGAAGCCAGGCCTGGCCAGCGGTTAAGCTGGCCAAATCCCCCTCCCTAACTGCACAGCAAAGAAAGAGAAAAAGCTCTCTCTGATGGAAGGTAGTATTACCCGGAATTTCTAATTTATGAAACTAGAGGAAAAAAAGTTAATAAAATAGACCAAGGTTACAAAATTCACTTAGAACTGTCATGTATTCGAAGAAGAGAACTGAAACCTACAGTGTCGGAAATAAGAGTGTGAGGCCACGGATTTGGACATCATAACAAGCCTCAACCAGAACAGGTTCAAAGGAAATCAAACCATCAAAACCAGACACATCAAAAACTGACGAAAACCACATAAAACCTGAAAGGCAGCTAGTGTGGAAAGATCCATTCTCTGAAGTGCACAGACCAGAGACTGACAGGTAGTGTCTCGAGAAGGTCCTAGAACCCAGAAGACGGACATCTTGAAAATGCTGTTTGGCTTCACTTGGTTCCTTGCCCACAAGGTCAGTCCCTTCCTGCACTTGTCCTTGTAATGCCACCAGGCTGGGTGGTCTCCGAGTGTAAATGAAACCGGCTCTGCTCATTAGCTTCCTGTCAGGTCTGTTAAGGTCTTCTAGGAAGGAGCAATCCTAGATGGAGATCTCGAAGCTAGAGAAGGAAGTCTGTTCCTACTTGTGGCTGCTGTTCCTGTTGTTTGTTTATCTCTGCAGTGCTAGGTAAAATGCAGGAGCTTACTCATGCTAAGCAAACTTGGTTGGTATGCTTTTTTTAAACAACCAAGAATTATCTTCCTAGTTTTTGTTTTTTGTAAATGTGTAGACATGCTTTAGAGTGTTGAAAAGATGAAGGTAAATGTAAAATGATCTTTTCTAGGAAATGAGCTTTCAGCGTGAATATTAACCAACCCCAGTCATCTTGGGAAAGCAGAATGGCTGAGACCATTTTTTTCACGTATTCTTACTACATTCTAATGCTCTGATCATGCGAACAATGCACACCTGAGGTTTTCACTTCATTCTTAATTTGGTAACCATCAAAACATCTTTGAAACTGAATCGGTTCCCTATCTGATACCCACACAATCTTAACTTCTCCGGTCTTGGTTTGTTTTCAGAGGCAAGCAGTCTGGTTTCAGTTCTTCAGACCCCACCTTAGCAGGGCATTCTGCACGAGGGCCTGTGTACTAGGAGAGCCATGGCTCATGGCTGGCATTCTCCCGAGCACTTCGTTAGCCTTTGCTCCTTTTGTTTGCCCAGCTGGAAAAAGGAAGCTCAGATGTTACTGTTCTATTTCTGCCTAGTGACTTATTAAAATGTGATACTAGGCCTTGCTAATCAAATAGTTCCTGTCTCAACTGTGCTCATGCATTATTATCTGTGGTATCTATGAATGTATCTACTATCATCTGACTCATTGAGTACTAAGTGAAAATTGGTCATAAGAATATAGTGTGGGGGGGGGGAGAGAAATACCTGTGAAGGTATTCTGAAATACCTGAGAAGGTATTTCTCACATGCGATGTTTACAATGATCTTTCCATCTTGCCCCACCTCTCTCCACAAAGGTTGCCTTTAGAACCATGCTATAGTTCATTCAGCTGAATACCTCCTAAGTCTTTCCTCTTGCAACCCACTTTTCCTAATTAGTCAAGTTAATAGAGACTCTCCTTGTCTTTCTAGTTACTTCTTGTCTACTTCAAGGAGGCAAAGAATTAAACTACTGATTGATTACTCTATAAGTAATAAGGTGATTCACTCGCAGCTTGAGTGAAAATTCTGATATAAATACATGTGTCTAAAGAGGGAGAGGTCAGCGGGGCTAGCTTTCTCTTTGCAGTGTTTGCTCTCTACTTCTCTGGCTTCTCTTTCATTATTCTACCTGGTTCTTCCAGTCTTTGTTCCTGCACTAGCTTTCACAGTCTTACTCCTGGGAGTTTTTTCTCTCAGCTTTATAGCGACCCAACAGACCTACAAAAATAAGAAAAACAGAAAGAGAGAGAGAGAAAAAAAAAGCGCCACACTTCAGCAACTAGTTGTTTCAGACAAGACCTCTAAAATTGCATGACACTAGGTATAATGAAGTCCCAGAAGCAGAGAGAAGGGTTATAGATAAACATACCTATGACCTCTTTTGCATGGCAGTCACATTTGTCTTGTTGAAGAACTCTAGGGTAGACTGAATGGGTTGCGTATGGAGTTCGACTTAGAGACATTAATGAATTCTCTGGTGGCCAGAGTGTCTTCAACTTGTGTTTGCTGAACTACAGGGCAAAGATGATAGCATTTGTCCATCAATGGTTTCTCTAAGATGGCCACTCAAAGAGTTCCTATAGCACCTACTGCCCTTCAAAGCACTCAACTGACAGTGATCTGGAAGTCCCAGGCTTTCTACTTTCTGGGAAAAAGTATTTGAAACCAAATTCATACACACACGTTACAAAAAAGAAACCTTAGAAGAGAATGCTGAATATTTTCTTGGGAAAATATATAGGACAATGGAAAGGAAGGAGAATTGAAATGAGATGACCACATTTCATTACTGTGGCATAAGAGACTGGTATCTGTAAGTTCCTATTACTTTGAAAGGGAGCCAGTAAACAAATCAATAAGTTTTATCCTAGTCATTTTACCCATCTACATATTTTAAAGATGGTGCAATAACATTTACCCAGGACCTAAAAAGGAAAGATTAGGAAAGCTCATCTGTTGAGCTGCTCAGTCTGAGTGATGCACCTGTGGCTTAAAGATGTTTTTCAACACTGTGTACCACCACCACTGACAACTGTAGACATAAGACCATAAATATCTAGGTGTCTTCTTGCTCGTCAGTTTGCTAGAGGAGACCTGCATCCTTTGGCTTGAGGGATATTTACTTGACAACATCATTGGATGTGAGCAGTGTGTAATATATAGTTAGACAAGACAGACAGATAGATATACAGACATACATACATATATGTATGTCTATCTATCTATCCTTATCTATATATCTATCTACCTACCTAAGACCCTCATTGATTGAGATGCAATCATTTTAATGAGATTTCTCTTCCAGTATTGAGCAACACCAGCAGCTAAATTTATTCTGCAAGTTTATAAATATTTAATGTTGTTTGTCACTTTCTTTTGCGAAAAAGTCTCACCCTATGAGACTCACAAGATTACCTGAACTCAAAATCTCCTACCTCAGATTCCTAAGTGCCGGAATGACAGGCAGACGCCACCAGGATGCCATTTTTCATACGCAAGGCCCTCAGAACAAGAAGAAAAATGGGGGGCTGGGAATGTAGCCTAGTGGCAAGAGTGCTTGCCTCGTATACATGAAGCCCTGGGTTCGATTCCCCAGCACCACATATATAGAAAATGGACAGAAGTGGCCTTGAGCAAAAAGAAGCCAGGGACAGTGCTCAGGCCCTGAGTCCAAGGCCCAGGACTGGCAAAAAAAAAAAAAAAAAAAAAAGAAAGAAAGAAAAGAAAAATGGACTTTCAGTGTGTAATGAGCAACATCATGTAATTGCATCCATCTTATTACACATTAGACCCATTTCCTCTCCACACTTCAGGAGACACTCCACATTCAAATCCAAATCAGGTCATGTCTCCTTGGTGAGACTGGATATTTTGCAGTTTTGCAATCGTAAGGCCTTTGAACTGAGTGCACAGTCTCATCCTATGCAGGTTAAAATTCCAGTGGGAAATACAACTGCAAACTTGGCTCAGCTCAACTTGGAGGTAAGGTGAAATCGGCAGGGGAGGCAATGCAGCTTGGAACATTCACATACAATACAGGATGCATCTTTAATGCAAGGAAAGAAAGGGCCCATGGGGAGCACAAAGCATGAAAGCTTGATATATCCAAACTGGGCTTGGGAGCAAAGCTTTCCAGTGAAAACAGAGCCGATTTCCTTTTGCAGAACGATACCCATGGAAGCATCCCAATTTGCCCTTGAATTGGAAAGCACGCTGACTGCTTGTATATCCATGCTTAAATTCATTATCAGTTAGATTTCGGGTGACCTTGGAAGGAAACTTCGACAGACTGTAACAACTGGATCCATCATTGTTTCATTAAACCAATATTAATTAACTGTTTCCAGGTTTTAGTGGGGCTTGTTAGATCCTGATTCACCATGACAGATCATTATTTTGAGCTGAACATGGTCAAGATCCAGCAAGGAGCCCTGAGATGCAATCAGGCACCAATGTATGCAGGAATTAATAATTATACTAAATTGGGTGTAATGAATTATTTATGGCGTAAATTCTTATGCAATTTGCTATGGTAACCCACAAGGAGAGTTCTGCTGTATTTTAACAAAGCACAAGTTACCAGGAGTAAAAATAATGGATAAAATAAGAGAACCCACTTCAGGGGGAAGATGCTTAGAGACAGGAAAAGTGTAATAAAGGTGAGGTGTTATTGTCGTTGTTGTCATTAATTAACCATTGTAATTCATCCATGAGGCTGTAGAAAATTAACCCTTTGCCCTCCAGATCCTACAAGGACAGAACAACTAGGCAGAGCTTGTTCTCTAGCAGATAGGGTGCTGCAGAATCTGCTACGGATTGTTTAATGAACACGTGAAAAAAAAATTTGAGTTGCCATATCCATTCTACTCTATCTTAATGGAAAAAGACAAAATTGAGAGACTATTTTGAAGGAATAAACCATCGCAGAGCAAGCTGCATGCTGCTGGCTCACACCTGCTATCCTGACTACTCAGGAGGCTGAGATCTGAGGATCGAGGTGTGAAGCCAGCCTGGGCAAGGAAGTCTGTGAGATTCTTCTCTCCAATCAGCCACCAAAGCGCTGGAAGTGGTGCTGTGACTCAGGTGGTAGAGTGCTATCCTTAAATAAAGAAGCTAAGGGGCAGTGCCCTGCCCTGAATACAAGCCCCAGTACTCCCTGTACTTCGATAAACAGACACCACCCCCAAACACACACATTACAATGCAGATCATTGTCCAGAATGTGCATTTTCCATAAACTTACTTTGTACATAGCGAATGAAAATGGTAGATAATTCAGGAGGCTCCTCACTCGCTTAGAAAATTCATAAAACTGATTGTAGAGAATTGCCATGTCTACAGAAATTACAGGAAGTTCTATTTCCATAATGCGTGTTTCCTTTTCTCTCTCTTTTTAGTAGCACATATGAATTGCACAAAGAGGGTCCATGGTGAGATTTCTGTGTCTGAATACAGTCCTTCCTAAGTTACTATTCCTCAGGGATAAGTTACTTTATCAAAAAGTAATCTCACATTTGTCAGTATACATCCATCTAGCTTATTTGTGGTTACATTTTATACTAACTCTGTCTAACTTATTTGTATTATTTCCCTTTGTATTCATTGTCTAATATCCAAGACTAAATCAGCAATAGGAAGAGATAAATATTCCATGTTAGTGGAAAAAGCCAAATCAATGGAGTCTTCTCTGTTGATTCTCCCTATAAGAAAGCCATCATTTCTCTAAACACATAGCGAAGGTGTGCCAGCCATGACCTGAGCACCAGTATCAGCATTTCACCCGCATCCTGTTCCCTAACACTCCTCAGACAGCTGGGATGCTGTGAACTGCCTACACTTGCACCATTACTGAATTTGCTTGTAGGAAGTTTGAAAAATGTGCCCAGTGTTATCCTAGCACCTAAGCGATGAGGCCGAATTTTAATTCAGCTAAGTCTGTCTTCCTAGTTCATAGAGATTATGCAGCCCTTCCCGGGCGGAAGCGCTATCTTCTCATTTCTGACTCTTCATCCCCATCAGCCTCTTCCCCGTGGGAATGGCCCATGTCCTCAGTGGATAACAGATCTACTTGATGGACAGTTCACATCTAATGCAGACCCCGGTTCCTCTGGGAACAGCAAAGACTTGCTTTCACCTTAGTGTGGGTACGGAGGGTAATGAGGGTGTCTGGTGTGGTAGAAGGAACTGGGCAAAGAAATAAAAAATGAAAATAAAAATAAAATGAATTCAGGGAAGTTGAAAAAAAAGAATAAAGTCTCCTAGCTACTTTACCCGATGCATATGATATATTTGGGGGGATCTGCCTGAGTGACAGTCACACAGCGCATAGACCTAACTTTTATCCAAATCTGGGTAACAGTTACAAAAGCATTAACACTGAACCCTACCTTGAAGGTCCCCTGGCAGGACCCTGATTTTTAATCCATCGTGATGACGTGGAACCCGCAAAGCTGAAGTTCAGCCCGTGGTTTCTCTGTGTCAACTTCTCCCAGCTTTACTGCGACTCTGGGCAGAAGACAGGAAGCGAAGGTGAGCAGGATACAGAACAGCTCCAGTTCTGTCTGAAGTAAAGAGTTGGGTTTGTGTGCAACAAGGCCTCTGTCTCCTAAATACCCCTCTTTTGTTGTTTGAAGTGCTGCGTGCATAATAACTGTGCAGGAGGACTCGGTAGTGATGGTAGTAATCATGTCAACCTGGGGAAACTATTGCTCTTAGAAAATGAAGGCAAGGATCCTGAGGAAAACAGTGCTCCATTTCCTGTTTTGTTTTGTTTTTGTTTTTTTTTTTGCCAGTCCTGGGGCTCGGACTCAGGGCCTGAGCACTGGCTTCTTTCTGAGTCCTTGGCTTCTCTTTGCTCAAGGCTAGCACTCTGCCACTTGAGCCACAGCGCCACTTCTGGCCATTTTCTGTATATGTGGTGCTGGGGAATTGAACCCAGGGCTTCATGTGTATGAGGCAAGCACTCTTGCCACGAGGCCATATTCCCAGCCAGTGCTCCATTTCTTAACTGCAACAAGTGCTACCTCTTTCAAAAGGAAGTGTGTTCTCAAGGAGTTAGGAAGAAGTCCATGGGGAAAGATAGTCCTCTTCTCTTCAAGAATGCTTCAGTAAGCCACACTCTCATGTTCAAGCTGAGTGCTGCCTCTACGCTACCATTCCCACAGTGGGAGCAGGGCCACGCAGGTGTCCGTTACCTCGGTGGATGCCCTAGCAACTTTTTCAAGTGTTTGGCCACAGATTGTTCCCTAAAGCAGCAAATACCCTGTGCACAAGAGGATATTTAGCTACTGCTTTTAGCAAGTAAATATGTAAACAGAAAGACATGCACACTCACAGTGTTTCTTCATCACCATTTAATACTGTCCTTGGGTTTATGAAAAAACAGTTTTGCAAAGATTAGGTGACAAGAGTCCTTAAAGTTGATAAAGGTACAGAAGCAACCGTGTTTTCCTTATCATTTATGGAGAGTATCCCAAATATAAGGCACTTTAAAAGTCACAAAATGAAAGCTGGGAAGATAAGGAAGAGGGACAGACAGACCCAGACCGAAAGACAGAGACAGAGCGAGACAGAGACATAGAGAGAGACAGAGACAGAGAGAGACAGAGACAGAGACAGACAGAGACAGAGACAGAGAGAAACAGAGGAAGAGCACTCCGTGAAGCAAATACTCTCTTGTACTGTCTCGTAGTCTCATGTCAGGAAAATTCCATCCACAAGACATGCATTTAGCCCTGAGACTTTCTAAGCAGAAGTGAAGAGAAATGTGTATGAATTCAAAACAGCCTCAGGTGAAACCATTTCAACCCGAGACAAGAAGCGCACAAAGCCATCACGTTCCATCAGGGTGTGTGGCAAAGTTCATTTTGAAGATCCTAAGATGGGTTTCTCCTGTCCAAGGCTTGCCACATGTGTGTGAGCCCTCCTCCTTCCAGGGGGTATTTTCCTGGGCTGGGTAATTCTTTCAGCTGCTCTTTTCTTCCACCATGAGAATACCCTTAGACTTGTTGCTGGCAACCCAAAGGCTGCCGGGTCATCGAGCCAAATGTGTCAGGTGGGAGAGGTGGACTTCACTATGGTGGTGATTGGATCTCATTCATGTCTGTCTGAACTCTCTGTCCAATTACGCAGCAGCAAGGATGCTATCAACATGATAGGTCGGTTGTGGGAATTAAATGATATCCTTCCTTGGGAGTGCATCCAGCCTGAGACCAGCAGACCATCCTCTTCTCATTCTCTTTCTCAGGATGCTTTTCCGGAGAAGAGCTGGCCTACAGTTCCTTCTGAAGAAGAGTGATTCCAGCCCAGGAATCAGGAGCCATGCTTCTTTAGCATTGAGTTTCTTGCTCCTGCCTTGCTTTTTTTCCCCCATAGGTGACTCTAAACTCTTCACCAGGAAGGTACTTGAGAAGAATCTGAATATGAGTTTAAGCAAAAGAAGAAAATCCAACTTTTGCCACATGTGTTCCAGATATTATGCGTTTTTCTATCCAATGAACAGGGCACCCACGGGCTGCACTGCTTTCCCCGGCCTAAGGGATGCTCTTTTTATTTATTTATTTTTGTGTTTTTTTTTTCCCCCATTTTTCAGATCTTGAAGTAGTGTGCAAGCCAGTAACAATTTGACTTGTTTGTTTATGGGTACAGTGAGTTCAGAATCAGCCCTTCCACCATTCTGCCTCTCCCTCCCACCTGCCCTTTCCCCCTCCACTCACGTCAACTATTCCTCCTTTTTCACATACGTACGTTGGACGTGACTGGAGCTGCCTAGCTCTCTAGAGGGCTGGACCCCTCCCACACATACCTCCTCAGGGCCTGCTTCAGCCTTCTGATGTTCATTCTGTTACACTGTCTCCATGGAGTTTTACTCCTGCGTATACTATACTTTAGTTCGATCATTGTATAGGTACGCTTATGAATCAGGAGGTGTTTATATGGAAGACTGTATCTTGGGTTTAGTATCTACATTTGAGAGAAAACTGGGTAGCCTCAAGACTGGGGCTTGAACTCAGGGTCTGGGAGCTCCTCCTGAGCTTTTCCACTGAAGACTGGTGCTCTACCACTTGAGTCTCAACTTCACTTCCAGCGTTTTGGTGGTTAAACACAGGTAAGAGTCTCAAGGACTTTCCTGCTGAATCTGGTTTCAAATGAGAACCTCAGATCTCCACCTTCTGGGTAACTAGGATTCCAATCATGAATCACCTAGCTTGGCTATGTTAAGAAAAACAGAAGCTAAGATTCAACCCCATACAATTACTACACATGATGTCAAACGCTAGCTTATTTAAACTAGAAAACCAGCAAGTTTAAGGCAGAACTTGGGAAGTATTTTTAGTAAAGTGCATCCCCTTCATTTGCAGGGGATTTCAATAATTGAGGCTGTCATCGCATTTGACCCATAAAGAGTAATCTTGATGGTTATTTGTTATGTATTCAGTTTTGTCTGCCTTCGCTTAAGCTTAAATATTAATGGAAAGAAAGAAAACTTACAAATTCCCTCAAGCTTCTCTGTAGGAGTCCAGTGCTTTTTAGCTGGTGGCGATGAAGATAATCATCATTTCTGAGCTAATTTTTAAAGACAGCAACAAACACTGAAGCAAATAATTTAAAGAATGCTGGAAAGAATCTGTGACAATTTGCATATGCAAAACACTGAGCTTGGATTGTGGAAGTCTCATTTCCAGAGCAAGCATATTTCAGAGTGTGGGAGATGTAATAAATAAAATATGGCAAGAGATTTCTGGGATCTGTTGGGGAAGTAAAGATGTGCCATTAACGGTGATGGCTACAAAGCTGTTGAGAGCTGTCATTCAGACTCCTAGGAGAGCATCTATGTATGTGTCCAGAAGTTAAGAATACATTCTTCAGCTTGGCATTGGTGGCTCACGTTTGTAATAACCCTTGCTACTCAGAAGGCTGAGATCTGAGGATCATGATTCGAAGCCAACCCGGGCAGAAAAGTCTCTGTGAGACTCTTATCTCCAACTACCCATTCAAAGTCTGGAAGAGGTGCTTACACTCAAGTGGTAGAACTATAGCCTTCAGCACAAAGAGGCTTAGATACATCTCTCAAGTAGTTTCTTTTTCCTAGAGAAAAATCCACCACACAAAGAAGCATATAAAATGTTAAGCATACACACAAGAACAGAAAAAAAATTGCTGTACAATTTGAAACTCCTTTATCAATAAGTTGTTTGTTTTTTTTTTAAAGCCATGCGATCTCCATAATGGGTCAATAGCATTTGAGAAGACAAGGAAGGATTGAGGGGGGGAGGGCAAGGGAGAGCAGGAGGAATAGAAAAGAACACTTTTTAATTCAATTATAGTGAAAAGTTGACTATCATTTTTTTTTTGCCTGTCTGTCACAGGACAAAAACGTGAAAGAGTGAGGATTACATGCAAAACTGAAAAGAATTGAATCTGAGGTATCTGATTTTTGATTTGGCTAGCCCATGCTGCTGTACAAAAAATAGCCCAAGGCATTAATCTGTCAGGTCCGTGATTAGGCCTATTTTTGAGATTTATACATTGGTTTATAGTCGCAATAGACATTTATTGAGTGTTGATCACCTGCCAAGCTCAGTACTGCTCACCTAAGTAGTAATGGTCCCAACCCAGTAGGTTTTCAATCTAATAAGACAGGCGAGGCAATTAAGACACACACTCGGAAGACACAAACGACTCACGCGTGCAGGGGAGAGGAAACGCTTTCCTTCGCTACACCTTGTGTAGACCACAGTGGTGCCTTTGTGCGCAGAAGCTGGAGAAGTATTTCATAGACCAAGAGGGTGAGAAGACCATGTCAGCAGCCCGCTCAGATCATCTGCTCACTTTGGATTTTTTGACATGGATGCTAGTTGTAGATTTTCAGACATTTTTTTTCTGGTCCGATTCAATTCTCCACGTGAGTTATTTTCTACCCCTCTTTGTCTCCACACATCTCGTTCCACTCCTCTGTATGCATCCCATTGATTTTGTTTTGGCTGCCATAATTATTTAATTCCTCTTTTGAAATGTCTAATTCTCCCTCCTCTCTCTTCACTTCCTAGAGGCAGAAACAGCCTCCCGCTCTTCAATGACGCATTGATGAAGACTTGCCACACACTTCGTAGTGAACGTAGGGAACTAAGCAGGTGGATTCCAGGAACTGAGGTCATATAAAATGTAACCAAGACAACACTCAACCATTCATAAATTGGCATTGCTTTTACAATACTCATTGAACAAAGGCAATCATTCTAGAGTATATGCTGCTGGAAGTGTGAATGTATTGAAATGAGGTATAAGTGGAACCCGAGCTTTGGGAATTATTACATAGTTGGTGTTGTTGTGGGTAGCTAAGTATAGCTAGACATGGATGTCTTGGGTCAAATGTCACACAGCACTTTCTTTCCCTTGAACTATATAACCCAAGGCTCTATTCTTCCCCCCCCACCCCCACCCCAGCCTCCACTAGAAGTTGGTCTTCTTTAACTTAGCACCCACAGAGAAAGCAGCGTGGGTTTGGGCTCATAACCATTCACTATGGGAGAACAAGCCAACTTCGGTGAGAGCTGAGCAAGCCAAGGAAGGAGACACAGTTTGCTATTGCTGGTGCCCCAGGCCCGGGCCTTTTGGGGTCCACCCTGTTAGGTGTAATTAACTTTTAATGGAAGCCCAGAGGGCAAAACACGTAAGTGTTATCCCATTTTCTCCAAGAGAATGAAACGGTAAGTGCAAGCATATGTTTATCAACAGCTCAGAGCAAGCAACTACTATTAGGAGAAAAGCTGGGAATTCCCATTGTGTCTGTTCTTCTCCTCTCTGGTATTATACCCAATGGGGCGGCTCATCTTTAGTGACCTGTAGTGATGTCACAGAGGTTAGCGGAAACCAAGCAGTGAGAGTCAGGCCAAGTGTCACTCTCATGTCCGCGTGCATTTTCCATGGAACAGAGTTGGTTTTTTGCCTGAATCTGAACTCAGAAACCCCCTTATAGGAGAAACGCACACCTAGTGTAATGAATTTGTTATGTCACAATTAACTATAAGTCCCTAAGAACAGGGACCAGGGCCTCCTTGCGTATTTATTAGCTTACACTCTGAGCATCTCTTGGAAGGGGCTCTGAAGTACTTTTCTTCCCCAGGCGTATGGTAGAAGATTACTGCAGAGGCTGCTCAGGAAGCAATCTTTCCTATATGAAGAAATGCTCACAAAAGTCAGAGGGCATTCAGAAATTTAACCTTCTACTCAAGCAGGACACCTTGAGTATCCAGGCAAATGGTACATTTGATAGGATTAAATGGGAGACGATTTCAACTCATTTCCAAATGTAATTCAGCAGTTGTTTTAATTTACTATCATCTGTCTTCTAATTTTCTACCTCTAATTTTCTATCATCTAATTTACTATCGTCTGTCTTTTAATTTTCTACTTCATCAGCATGCACAGGCCAGGTAATAAATAAGCGTTACATAATGATTAACGTTCATTAATTTAATTTAAATACATTTAAATAAATAAATTTAAATTCGTTAATTTAAATAAAATTCTCTGACCTATTTGTAATCAAACATGGTAGTGACTTCTGGCACCTAATCTATGGTGTTACAGGCAGGAAACACTGAGATTCGCTCCTGCACCGTCACAACCCTGGGTCAGGGCCTTAGGACCCGGGGTGAATCCTCAGTGTAAGAGTCAGTGTAAGAGTGGGCTGGACCACAGGGACTCTCCTACTTCTCTGGCTCTCGGTATGGAAAGAAGGAGCATTCGCAAGCCTCACTGAGACACACATAATCTAGGGGTAGGTTTTTAAATTGCATGTATTGTTATTGTAAAGGTGATGTGCAGAGGGGTTACAGTTTCTAAGTCAAAGAGTACACTGCTTTTTGGGCAATGTCACCCTTCCCCTCACTCTCCCAATTTTTCCCTCCTAACCCCCTCCCCATGAGTTGCGTAGTTCATTCCCAACGTAGTGTGTCTAGTGAGTACCACTGCTGCATTTGTTCACCCTTTGTCCCCCATTTCTGTGTCCCCCTTAGACTCCCAAAGACAGGTAAATGAACAAAGAAGACAAAGAGAAAAGAAAACAAGAATACCAACCAAGAAAAATAAATACTCTTGTTTCCATTTCTTGGAGTTCATTTCAAAAAACATTATTTTATATGGCCAGATGCACATAGCCATTGTGTCTACATGATCCTCTCCTAAGAATATCTCCTGTGCTCTCATTCAGTGTGAATACCTAGAGACCTGTATTCTTGGTCATGTCATTAGAGGTCATTTCAAGTGCAAACCCAACAGCTTTTCCTTTCCCTCAGGATCAGTGCAGAGAAAGTGTCTTGAAGTACAGAGTTCCAAGGTTCTTCCTGGAAAGTGTTTGTCGGCACTTTTCTGATGGCTCCTTGAGGCTTCTCACGGCCCTGCGTCTGGGGTTCCTGGGGACGTACAGCAGCCTCGTCGGCTATGGGACACCCAGCCCCTCACTCTGCTCAACTCCAGTTATTCGTTCCATTCTTTAGACTCATCCTCTGTGTGTATGTGTGTGTGTGTGTGTGTGTGTGTGTGTGTGTGTGTGTGTGTGTGTCTCACTAACCTCAGGTATCCCAACTTCTGCAGCCTCTATGCTTGGAAAATGGTCTCTTAGCTGTCTAGTTTTAGAATTTGCTAACATGCATTGTATAGTGAAAAGAAAATACATTTTAAGTGCTTGTACTACCAAAAAGAAAAGATAACCAGGTAAGTCCATTTAAGTAGACATCGTACTAAGGCAGTGTATCACGTGCTTTGTGAATACTATGCACAGAAAATGATTCATGGTAACACGTAAGATGCATCACATCTCAATCTCACTTTTATACATAAGAAAGCTTGGAGATTATTTACCTAGAGTTGTATACTGCTAAATTGTGCACCCGTGATCTTCAGGTTTACATATTAAATTGCTCCATTCTAAAGCTTTGTCTAAGACATGACGTCTGCACAACTATCATAACGTTCTTTTCTGAATTCTCATACATAGCATCATCATTTAGACAGCCTAATACTTGTCAGGAGATATATGATATAAAAAAGTCATGGAAATACGCCACTACACGGTTAGAATTTTAGATACTACAAAATTAATGTGAAACAAGAGGATGGGCCCTAATGATAAATTTATTGGGCAGCTACGGGTTCTGCTGAGGCAGGCCCCATGTAGATAATACCGTTTCTATAATTTGGAATTCCAAAAAGCTCTGAGATTCATGCTTCTTAAATAATTAATTTAACAATGAAACTTGGCCTGAAAGGATATAATGCAATTTACGGTCTTTATTTAGCCCTGCTTTTCTTTCACAGAAGGAACGTGTCTGTGCTTAAATTTGAGGCGCTGTCCTAGCTCCCAGTACAGAGCTGTTAAATATTACATCGTGTCCAAGTCCTGTCCTGTCTTTCTAAAAGGCAAACGTCTCTGAACTCCAAGAGCTGCCTGGCTTTGAGTTTTGCAGATGATGGAGTCCAAACCTGTAGCACTTGTGACTAAGAAAACCCCACGTTTATACTGAGTAGAAAACACTGCGTACAGTTAGAGGAATTATCCTGAATCCTATACACGAGCCTATACTAGTACCCATGATCTTCAAAACATGACTCAAAGGGAAAAAATGTCAATATTTTCATTTATGCATCACCATACAAATGAGGACACTGTTTGGGAAAAGAGCTGCGCATGCCCCTGAGGTCATTCTACGTCGCTCGTTGGCACAGAATGTATAAGCACCAGCAGACTGAAAGCACTAGAAGTTTCTGACGAAGTCTCTTGAAGTTACAGTCTTCTAGAAGCACCGTGATGACACATTCGTTCTGCGGTCACGCATGGACCCCAGCGTGCGGCATCGCGGCACGGTGGGGTGTCGGCAGGAGAGAGAGCGCTGCTTTGGGAGGAGGGGATGTCCCCCCGGTGGGGCCACCTGAAGCCCGGCTCCTGTGCTCATGGAACCCCATGCTGGCTACTCCCAGGAAGGCGACTGGAACAGCCAAGGCCACAGGCCTGTCTTCTGGACCGCAATCACCCATTTCGAGCTGTGGCTGTGCAAAGTCTGAGTCCAGCACTGCCATGACGCGGGGCCACCATTAGGCCACAGGTATATAGTTATATAAACATTCGTACACTCTGCTTTCCTACACAGGTCAGCTTGACCTTGCCAGCACAGGACTGCGGCAAGAGGTGTTCAGAGTATAACACAGTGCATTTTGGGGACTTACGCTAAACCTGTTCAGAGGATGAGAACCATTCGGTGGCATTTAATTCAAACATAAAAGAGCCTGCCACCTGGTGAGAGTTGAAAAGGAAGAATAATCATTATTAAATGCTTGTTGCGTTCTCTGAGATCATGCTACTGGACATGCAGTTCAAGGGCTAGTAGCATCATGGTCATTCGTGAATTGGTTACAAATGTATAAGCTTGAAGGACACCCCAAAGATAAAGAATTACGCTCTGTATTTGAATTTAGGGAAGCCAGGTTAGGACATAATCTAAAGTATTCTGACAGTATTAAAGACCTAGTGGCTTTAATATCACAGAAAGTCTTACATTACTTAATGGCAGTCTGATAAAGAAAGTAGCCTAGGGCAGAGAAGGAGGTTCTCCAACACACTAAAGGAAAAAATATCATACTGCACTCATTCTTGTAATCCTAGTTACTCAGGAGTCTGAGACCTGAGGATCACAGTTCAAAGCCAGCCCAGGCAGGACAGCCCGTGAGACTCTTATCTCCAATGAACCACCAGAAAACAAGAAGTCGAGCTGTGGCTCAAAAGTGGTAGAGCACTAGCCTTGAGCAAAAGAGCTCAGGGACAGCGCCCAGGCTCTAAGTTCAACCCCCACAACTGACAAAACAATAACACAAAAACCAAATCACATTGCACAGACCACACAGGGTAGGTGCTTGACACATTTTCTGAACGAATGAAAGGTAGCATCATATGTTAGTCAAGGACAAGTGTTAGACTCTATGATTTCCACCTAGGAGTAATATTAAAACTCTGGTTTTCTTCAACAGATCTGAGCTGAGCCTGGAAGTTTCTAAATTCCTGCCTAATGTTGCTATTCTAAGGACCATGGTTAGATAATTGTGATTGTGAATGAATAGAATCCATCGTATCACCACAGATGCTGTAAACTTAATAGGAAATATACAGATGTTGATGAAGAAAATGAACACTAAGCTCTCCTCCACAAATCCAGGTTTGTGCTCTTGTGTAGCCAAAACACACTAGAGTATGGACTAAGCATTTTACCATAGTATTCGAATATCCCATCATTAAATAAGAATAATAGTTTCTTTCTCTTAAGGCTGTTCTGTGGATCAAACACAGGTAGGATGTCAGGCAACTGGACTTAATTACAGCCACTGGACTTAATTACAGCAACTGTTGCTATATCATAACTGTTTTTGCACTGTCATCAGTAGTATAGACTGCCTGAGTTGCAGAAATCCTTATTTCAAGATATAATTACTCTCACTAAAATTCTATCCATACATATTTTCTTCCAGAATTATTCTCTATAAGCCACAGAAATTTATTTCCCCCTACTATGTACATATAAGTTATTCCCTAATATGATTCCATTGTTTCACTTTTAATGTTCCAAATACCTAATGAAATAGACTATACAATATGAACCTGGAAGAACTTCATTAGTGTATTAATTTTAGAGTCAACAACATGCAATATTGAAACGGGGAAAGCTTGGGTCTAAAAATCGGCCCACTGTCCCAGCTGCCACCACTGATTGATAAACTTTTCAAGTTCACATCATATGATTTTAAAAGTTCTATATAATAACGAGGAGTCTAGGTAAAATTCATGAACTGTGTTAAAATAATTTTCAAGGTGCTTTATAATCATTTTTATCAATACCGCTTAATGAAAGTTCTATAAAGTAGGTCAGCAACATGTTCCTACTTTTTCCTCAATAAAGGAGCTCTGTACTCAAGATATGAAACTTCTATATCTCTCTTGAGTATTTGTATTTTACACCTCAAACCAACCAGATATATTATACAATAAAGAAACGACTTCCTTCAAACCTTCCCAAACATTATGTTGATCATACAAATATTTCTTGGCAAAGAATTCCCATTGACGTTCTCTGTGTGTATGCATATACATTCCGCACATACATTTTGCATATGCATGTATAAATACGTAACAGACATATATATGTATACATATATACGCATACATGTGCTCAAGTGCATGCACATATTCGTTACAGCTCTGGAAAGTTGAACTCAGGACCTTGCACTTCCTAGACAAGTTTTCTACCATTAGAGCACTTACATATGTAAAGGAAAACTATTTTAATTATCCACTCTGAAATACATGGCTGGAGCATTTAATCTAGCCTGTGCAGTTTATAGGAGTCTAGAGAACCGTGAAGAGTTTCTGGCTCAGGATTTGCAAGGCAGATGCCTGTGATGTCAAAGCATTCTCCTTCCAGAACTCCAAATGCATCCAACGCTCCTGGTTTGCCTGCCCAGTGGTGGCGGTCCCACCACAGATCGCGATGCTGCCTCCCTTCTCCTCCTCCAGCTACAAGAGTTGTTGGCTTCCCCCCACCCCCGTTCTGCTCCCATTCACAGATGAGCATTAGAGAGAATTTGGAAATGGAAAGCCTTCATGTCTGCCATGAGCAGGGTCAATTCACTGTGGCAGGCGTGAGCCGGTGACACAGACTTATATTGACACAACCCACTTTTTTGCTGCAGAATCACAAAGTGAAAACACCCGGGGCTCTTCTGCCGTTTTCAATAAGATACGAATTTTTTTTTCCTCTTCCTTGTATTAAGCAGAGATCTGTCATCTTGACTTGTACACTAAATGGTCCATTCTGACTGCCGTGTTTGTGTCCAATCCCAGCCACAATCCAGAAACATGTGTTAACATTCGGCCTGTTTGGGGGCTAGTGGGAAGGGCCTGAGGCAAGACTCCCTGATGCCTGCTGGAGGCTAGTCAATAATCATTAGCCCTTCAAGTGGTGGAAGCCCCACATAAACTGTATTTATTTATTTAAAAAATCTTTACTCGAAGCCACGGGGAAAGGCATTTTCGAGAATGCAGCTTCCTGGCAGTTACTGGGCTATGAGAAAGACGCAGTGATGAGGGGCCAGGAGAGGCGCTGTTCTCGGTGGGAGAGAGTGGAGGCTGGCAGAGGAGGCTCAGTTCTCCGTGGGAGAGAGTGGAGGCTGGCAGAGGAGGCCATGTTTTGAACTGAAGTGCCGGGCAGCCATCAAATGAAGCCTTTAAACCTTAAATTGTGGTACGATTCACAGCCTATGCATTTGCTTTTTTCCTGAGGCTATCAATCACTCTAATTTTTTTTTTATTTTTACAGAGAAGTTACCGTGATGCAAAACACACCAAGCACGAGACTGTCTAATGAGCAATGTCTATAGAATCCCTGGGCACTCCATGATTTCCCTCTGAAAGAGACGAGCTGCCTTCATAAAGCACTTCATAAAGAAGTGCTAACAGAAACCTGAGTGGTTTAGGCTGTATTGCCTACATCTAAGTCAGATGAGTATTGTGTAGACCTCGCCAAATTTTACGTCAGTGGTAGAAAAAAAAATGATGGCTCACGGAGAGCTTATTAGGCAAAAGGTGAAGTATTTCTCCATATGTGTGCTTAACTCTGTTACAATGGACATGCTTCCCATGTCTGGAGGCCAAGCTGACAGCAGACCTCCCCAAATGCAGTAGAGACCATGCAGGGGGCTCAGTGGCATGGCACACGCCTTTATCCTTTGATGAAATTCCTGCAGTGAACACTGCTCAAGGCCAGGCATCCGTCTCCTAGCAGGAGTGTACCACCGCCACTCAGTGAAGACCATCAGCGATGCAACAGCTCGGGAAACCTTCCCAACGCTAGATGTCTATGAAGCAGCTCACATCTCAGCCTAGGTATCTGCTGGCTCTTCCTTGGAAAACTTTCTTGTCATATGTGACATCAAACCTAAATGTCAGGATACAAATTATTGTGCATTTCTTCTTCACTGAAATAAAGGTTCTAATCTGTGCTTAGAAAGCATTTCTGGCTGAGTACGTAGCACATAGCTCTAAATTCAGCACTTGGAAAGCTAAGACAGAGGATCATGAGTTGGAGGCCAGCCTAGGTATACAGTCCTAAAACAATCTCTCAGGGCAATGAAAGTTCTGTTTGGAAAGACAATTTAAATTTAAGACCCGACTGAACAAGGTAGATAGAACTCACTCAAAGAGGGAAAGAAAGAAGGAAAGAGTAGGAGAAAGAGAAAGAGAGGGAAAGGGAGCAGAAGGAGATAGAAGATGAGAAAAAGATAACAAAGAAGAAGGAAAAATGTCGGGCAGTGGTGGCTTATGCTTGTAATCTTAGTTACTGAGGAGGTGAGACCCGAGGATGGCAGTTCAAAGCCAGCCCAGGCAGGAAAGCCCTTGAGACTCTAATCTCCCGTTAACCACCAGAAAACTAGAAGTGGTGTTGTGGCTCAAAATGGTAGAGTGTTAGCCTTGAGTGAAAAAGCTCAGAGATAGCACCCAAGTCCTGAGTTCAAGTCCTATGACCAACAACTGGAGGAGGAGGAGGAGGAGGAGGAGGAGGAGGAGGAGGAGGAGGAGGAGGAGGAGGAAAGAAAAGATATCCCCTGTGGAATTAAGTTACTTTGTTACAATTGGGTTAAGAAGATGCCAGCAAGAAGGAAATGAAACAAAGGAGATGAAATTCAAATGTTCAGTTGGAAGTGAAAGGTACAAGCAATCAAACGGGGACAAGAGATTTACAGTTGCCATAGATATGAAGCCGGATTAGAAACCAACATCACATAAAACATGGGAGAAAAATCATCCATCTGAGCAATGATGGCCCGAGGCAACAACCAAAGGGCAGACACACAGAGTGACTGGCTGGAAACTATAACCCTGAAGGTCAATCACTTGTTTTAATCACCTCTTGGGATGTTAAACAGAGGACACTGATAATTGAATTTTAATCAAATAGATAATTTCCCCATTAATACTATGATCTTGAAGGGTGCACCAAACCCACAGGCATTATATTTACCAATGCAAGAACGGGATACACATGAAAATATTGTCTTTCTAGTTTGATTGCTCAGTGGAAGTGGCTGGAACAAGGAGGAACCAAAGAAAGATAATGAGCATGATTTGGCACTGACAGATTTCATTTGCAGACTAAAACTGTGGTGATCTAAGACACTAAGACAAAGAATGACTCCCAGAATTCTGTGACTCTTTACTTACTTCACTTGGGAAATGGCTTGAAATATATGTGAAACTGGACATCCAGATTGTTGGTAGAAAGAGTTTTTTAACTGGAATAGCTCAGTGCTACAACATCAGCTTCAAGCATGATAATGATGATGATGACGACGACAATGATAGATGAGAGGATAGTGTTTCTAAAGACAAGAGAACATCCTATCGAAAGAAAGAAAGATGCTGCTATAGTCACGAGAAATCACGAGAAAAACTGCAAGTCTTTTAAAATTCGCCAGCTACTTTTAATTAGTTCAGAATGAAAATTGGCCACTTCCGTCTCGGGTACATCCCCTCGCATGAACCCATCATGCTTATTAGCAGGTCAAAGAGTGATTTTGCTTAATTAATCTCCGGGCTTAATTAAGCCCAGAGGTCTTCCGGGCTTCTGGAGGGCTGTAGAGAGGGGGACTAAGAGAACGAGGAGAACGCCCTCCCTTACTGTCATTGTCATCGTGTGAAGAGCTGCATTCGTTTTTTCCCACTTCCCCACCCGCGGGCATGGAGGCCTACTGGGAGCCAGATCTGGAGAGAAGCCTGCAGAAGACATGTCTTTGAGTCTGTTTCTGTTACTGATAATTTGCCTTTTTTTTTTTTTTTGGCCATACTTGCAAAACAACCGTTGTAGGTTTGAAGCCTACAGCCTACGCACTGAGGCACAGTGTTCATTTCTTTTTTTTTTTTTTGGCCAGTCCTGGGCCTTGGACTCAGGGCCTGAGCACTGTCCCTGGCTTCTTCCCGCTCAAGGCTAGCACTCTGCCACTTGAGCCACAGCGCCGCTTCTGGCCGTTTTCTGCATATGTGGTGCTGGGGAATCGAACCTAGGGCCTCGTGTATCCGAGGCAGGCACTCTTGCCACTAGGCTATATCCCCAGCCCCAGTGTTCATTTCTTGACGAAGCATACGCCTGATGCTTGGAGAGAAAGGGAATGGAGGTGGGAAAGGCTCCTCACTTGGGGAAAATACAGAATTACTTAATGGGGAATTAAAAACGCAGGATTTCTTAATACAAAAAGTTAAAACCGAACCAACATGACATTCAAAGATGGATACCACAGCGATTTTACTATTCCATTGATCCTATCTGCTATTTATCTATTATTCATTCTTTCTTTCCAGTGTGTGCATGTGATCTTTGTGTCCACCTACTAAGTGCTACCCCTTCTGTGGTTTTTGGTGATTAAGTGGTGAGTAGAGACACCATGGTTGGTCTCAGGCATCTTGTGTCTGTGGAGGACTTGCAGCTGGAAAGCCTCAAGGCTGGAAAACCCCCATTTCATAGGAACCTTGGCCTGCGTATGCATCCTTTCAGCCTTTAGGATACATTATATAGAGGGACTCAGCTCCTCTAACCTGATGAAACTCTCACCCTCTCACTGTGCAAGGATCAAATGTGCGGTTGGCAGCCACGCCCGCTTTACCAATTGGACGTGCCTGTGCTTGGGTTGTGAGATTGAACCCACGACCCCTGGCAACCCAACCCCACATGGCCACCGGAAGTCCTTTTCATCTTTCCTGCCCATCCTAACCCAAAAGATAATTGACGAAAGGAAATACACAAAACGATGATGCAATTAAAGACCTGTAAAAGAACACACGTGAGTCTGTTGGAGATGAATAGCAGGTGATTGGGTGACGGCCTAAGCAGAGTAAGTTCTCAGAAGAGATCACATGTCAATCCACTCATTGCTCAGAATGCTAACGTGAGGTGCACCAAATAAGAAATGTGAGGCCAGGAGTAGGCCAGTGCGGAAGAGGTTTCGAAGATGAGAGCAGGCAGGGCGGGATGTTGACACGGAGCCGAGTTCAGATCCCGCAAGCCCATCTCTGTGCGTGATGGTGATCCTTTGTAGCAGCTGCCCAGGCTCTGGTTGATGGCTACTCACTAGAGAACAACTTACAACTATGACATGGTCCACACGACGAAACCAAACTCTACCAAGGGGACCAAGCAACAATCCAGCTGTGTTCGGAACCTCTGAATGGCAACCCTGCCCGGGATGCCTACTTTCTGCATGTTACAGACACAGATGTGACCAGGACTGTGGAGCCTTCTGTGGCTTCCGGTCAAGACGAACACACAGATCCATGTCAAGGACTTAACCGTTCAGTTGAAGATGAGCACCAAGAAGCGATGTTCAATTCTGTTGGTTTGATTTCCGGAACTTAAGAACAAATTACATAAAATTCAAGTGATTAGTATACACTATCGGCTCCATTTGGCCTCGGGACAGTCTCATTTTTTCCTGGAAGTCAGACTTGGAGTCAGTGGTAGAAGACATCTTTTCCCTTGCAAACCAACCAGCGATCACACTTTCACATTTTCCCTGTGAGACCACTAAAGCTAAGAGATAGTTGGGGCAACACATATGTCAGCACTTCTTAAATAAGGAACAAGAAAAACGTCCGCATCAGCTACAGACTGTCCCAGAAAGTTTGTTAGATAAATGTAGGTTGAGTGCCAAAATTGTGGTATAAACAGTTGGGGGGAAATCAGCAGATAAATATGCAGCTAACCCCATTTGTGAGCCCTTATTATTACAGGATGTTCCAGAAACATTTGGTTTTATAGGATATCTGATAGTACCTTCAAGATCCAACCCATAAGGTTACTGCTGGAAGATTAACCATCTTCTAGATTATCTGTAACCAACCCTTTAATAGACATGAGCCTTTCCGGCCTTGTTCTCCTTGCTATCACTTAGCTGGTGGTCAGGGAATATGATTAATTTTAATATTTGCCTTAGGCAAACAATTCAGAAGGCAGAGCTCCCGTTAAAATGTTATGTATCGCTAAACCAATTATGAAATATAAATGTTTTCTGAGTTTCAGGCCCCAAACTTGGTAAATACAGAATCCACTTCCCTAAAAATAATTCCCTAAAATAATTGTTTTTCTCATAGGACCACCGTAGGGTCATTGGATATACTTGTAATTAGAATGAGCTTTTTTTTTCCTGAATATCCCTCATAACAGGCAATGAATCCATTCTTATTATTTTTTTCCTAGCCCTATTTAAGACCAAGGATTTGTTTTTGTTTGTGGGTAGATATAGAGTAAGATAAGTTGGGCTGATAATGTGTTGGATATAAGGTCACTTAGCATGACGTGCTAGAGAGACAGAATTGTTGCATCTAGTAAGGATGTCTCTTTGATTTATTTACAAAAAGTAATTATTTTAAAGGCAAAAATAAAAACCCTAACGATTCTTTAGTTTTTAAACAGTATATTTCCCAAACTGAATACATATATATGTAGTTTTAATCTTCTAGCTGTGTGGGGAAATACTTAACATTTATGCTCTTGGGCCCCTACAAGGTAAGACAATGTTATTTAGGTAGTTCTGTTTCTTTTATTTTTTTAAAGTTTCAAATACTTTCAAAGGAAAGTGTAAAGCCAATGCTTGTTGACAGTGACTGAGTTGTTCGGTATTTAAAAGATGAAAAATCATATTCCAGTCTTCCTCCACTTTATTTTTTTTTCTGGTGTTTTATAAGCCCAAGGCTTCTCACATCCAAGGGAAGTAATTGATCACAATTTAATCCACACAGATCCTAGCACATGATGTGTGTGTGTGTGTGTGTGTGTGTGTGTGTGTGGCTTGAACTTGGGATCTTATGAGCTTCATAGGCTTTACCACTTGATCCATGTCCTCTACCATCTTTTACATTAAATATTCAATTAATTTAGACTTTGGTTTTAGTTTTATGGCTATTAGAGTATTATTCAACAGGTTAACGAACAAGAAGATCATGTCTATCTTGGGCACTGAGCCATCAGTTTTCACCCTTTTGTCATTTACATTTTTATTAACATAAATTCATTGTGCAAGGGGGCTTCATTATGGTGGATCCATATATGTGTATGGGTGGATCGGCTGCTCCTACATGCCAAAGGCAATTAACAAAAGGAACATTGCCATCCTCTGATGCTAAATCCATTCTGCAAAACCAAATGTATTAGTTATGCTTTGCCATGTGAGGGAACATAACAATACTGCCCAAAACAAAGTCTTAACCTTAACACATTTCACTAATCATGATCGGATTTCCATACTAAACCACCATGTGGTTTACTGTCCAGACTGGCAGAGAGAGAGAGAGTGAGAGAGAGAGAGAGAGAGAGAGAGACCTTTCAAAACTGTTTTGTAAGCTCTAATATGAGTTTTTAATTCATTCTTGCAAAAGTAGGTGAAAATTATTCAAGCCTCATTATTTGATGCCTATCATGAATGTCTCTAAATGTCTACCAAATCAGCTGTTATTAATAGTTCCTGTCAATGTTTCGAGTTTGGAACTGGATGTGGGAGTTTAGCTATGGTTCTGCTCCAGGATAAACACTGGCTTCCTCTCTGCTTTGAGTCTTCTTCATCCCAGGAACTCAGACTAAAGAAGACATCTTTTTGTCTGATATGCTTATTCTTGTGTCAGAGGGAAAAACTCAAAGAGAAAACACTAGATATCTTTTTCATCTTTTTTCACAGATGTTCATGAAGCATGATCTGTTGGATAGTCAGACAGAATGCTGTTCAACAATGGGAAGGAATCTAGAATCACTTCTTACATTTTTTTTATTAGTGAGTAGTTGTACAGAGATGTTACATTTCTATAAGTCAGATTATGTGTACAATGCATCATAATCACTTTTCATGCATCAGAACCACTTTTTAATTGAGCAAAGAATGATGGAACAGTACTAAAGTGAGTTTCTAGAGAATAGAGACTTAAGGTTTCACTACCATCGGACATAATCTGCATGAAAAATAAATCAATAGGGGAAACATTACTAAAGGTAGTCATTGTTGCGAACATTTGCTTCTGTAATTCCACAATATTTCATTGTCATCAAAAAAATCTCAGAACCTAAGATTATTCAAGTCAACAAAGTCAATTTGATGAAAAACTTACTCTTAAACAATTACATAATAATTAGCAAAGAGTAATTTTTTTTCCTTTTCCCTATTCTTTGACTCAGTTACCAAGCTCTAGCCCCAACATATTCCCATCCTAGCTACATGTTGGTTATTCTCAGGTATGGTTTTCATTGTATAAAAGTCATCTAAAGGAAAAGTTAAGAGGTGTGCACTATTTTTCCTATACAAATAGAAAAATCTTTATAGGCTTAAGATTTAAGGAATTACTCAAACCAAACCTCTACCACGATGCAAATAATCTCTACCATATATCATACCATAGAGTCATGACTTTTAATCATTACAAAAATCCCATGACACTTTGTAGATTAGCAAACGGAAGCTAAATACCTTTATCTATGACAAAACACCTATGCATTACCAAGACATTCAAATATAATTAAGATTTACATTTAATTTTTTTCAGTGTTCATTTGTCTATGCTGTTAAAAATTTAGATCCATCTTTCCTCTTCTACACCACTGTGGATCTAATAATTTTCCTCATCTCCTCAAGAATGAAGCCAACAATGTTGCCACTCCCTCCACAGAAAAAGAAAACTTTCAGCAATGAGTAAGAAGTGACCCCCTACTTGCATTATCTGACATTTATCCATAATGCAAACTTCGAGTGTTATTTTGTAAGTTAAATACTGACTTGCAGGATCAGCTCCATGCACTGGTGCTAGCTGGAGAGTAGAAAAAGCAGGAACTCGTAGCATGGGAGAGATCCTTAATGTAAGCGCAGCTGTGGAAGGGCCAGGAGCATGGCCCCGTGGAAAGTGGAAGGGCATGTATGCAAGGAAAACCCTGGGACCCACATTGATTTTTGTACGTGGGGAGTGAAGTAGAATCCAAAAGATGGAAGTCTTCTGTCGTGGCTTTTAGGTAACTAACCATCGGAGGTCTTTGGAGAGATTTCCAAGACAAATGAAGGCCTGGCTTACGTCAGGGTAGTTTGCAGAAGAGTTGCTCCCGGGGCGTGCTGGCAGAGTTTACCACCAGGCACTGCATAGCTCAGAAGCAGAAAATCTTGGGAGCCACTGTTACCCTTACAGAAATAATCAGAGTGCTCATTTTTGCCACTTAAAAAAATTATAATCTTTAAGTGGTTGCGCAAAGGAGTTGCCACTTAGAAAAGCCGTTTATGAGTACAATGCATCTTGACCCAAGTCACCATTCTGCAGGCATGCTCGGGGTTTAGATGAGAATTGCAGAGCCATGCTTGGATTAAACAGGCAAATTTCCCTCTGTAACGGCTTGATGACTTTAAAAATTAATTAGGAATCCATCTGAAGCTGTCCTATAACCTTCTTTATCTGTTTTAATGCTTGAACCATTAAGGTATTTTTCCAAGGGTCTGATTTATCTTTTAAAAAGTGTTAGTTTGCCCAGGCACCAGTGGTTCTTGCCTGTAATCCTAGCTACTCCATAGGATGAGATCTGAGGTTCATGGATTGAAGTTAGCCTGGGCAGGAAAGTCAGTGAGATTCTTATCTCCAATTAATCACCCCAAAACCATAGTGGATCTGTGGCTCATATGGTAAAGCACTGGCCTTAAGGACAAACGCTCAGGGACAGTGTCCAGGTCGTCACTGAGTTCAAGCCCCAGGACTGGCATAACACAGACACAGACACAGACACACACACACACACACACACACACACACACACACACACACACGCGATATAGGAAAGGAACACACTCTTGTGATTGAGATTCCCATGAATCCATCGACCACTTGTGTATCCCTGAATGATTTCCACTCTTTAGAGAGCACTGTAAGCAACAGAACCGAAAAGGACTCCGAGGTAAACCAGTCAGGTGTGCTCATCTGATGAAAGAGGCTTCTCAGCTGAGGAGATCACTTTTCCAGAGAGCACGTTGGGAGTCCACGGCACAGCAAGGCTCAGAATCCAGATGCCCCTTCCATGTCGCTCTTCTCAGCCACGTAATCCCCATTCCTCTAGGGCGTTAAGTGCTATGGTTGTTATGACTTCCTCCTCAGCACTTTCCAATCCTAAAATATGGCTTGAAAACATATGCTCTTACTCCTCTCCCTCCATTCCACTGTTCAGAGATAGAAGAGGCAGCTCAGGGGGCGAAGATGGAGGAGCAGAATATCTGGCCCTTCTGACAACAAAGGAGCATAAGCCCTGGTTCTCTGCTCTGCATATGTCTCCAACAGGGAGACATCCTTCTTAGAGCTGCAGGGAGAGTTAACCTGAAACTACACTCTGCATTGGTATACCCAGCCTCTTACCATTAGACCTCTTGTCAACACAGGCAAAAAATAATAATAATAATGACCTTGGGGAGGTGACTCCACAACTTCCTCTTAACAGAAAACAAGAGGCTTCAGGACACAATTTCGTCTAGGTTTGCGTTTCTTGGATACTGCATTTTCAAAGCTTGAACAACTTCAGTGTGGGTTTATCACATTATACAGATCCTTCAGATAGCATTTTTTCATCCTTACCTAAGAACTGCACAATGTCTCCTATCCTTTTTGCTCCTGGGAGTGTCTAAGACATTGTCATGCTCTATCCTGCGGAAGAGAAGAGTTCTATCTGAATTAAGCTCACCTAAATTAAGATTTCTATCTGAAGCCAATGAATTTGGATCCACAAACAACACCCAAGTACCGGGGTTGATCAGGTTTCTGGTGTACTGAGAGACAGGCGAGGACGTAGAGCTTCACCACCCAGGGCAAGAGCGACTTCAGAATTCCATCGTCCTCATTTTGCTTTCCGAAGCCCAAGAAGCCATAGATGTTTGCCATCGCTTCCTCGTCTTCTCACCTTATGCACAGGCTCCCCAGTTCTCCCCCTTTGTGGAGCTAAGGTTCACCCTTTTCCTCACAGTTCAGTTCTCCTTATCTTCATAACACTTAGCAAAAGATAACAGATGAAGCCAAGTCTGGAGATAATGAAATATAAATTAGTAGGTTTCCTAGCCTTTATCCACAGCCCTGTCAGAGTGTATTATCTGATAGATGGAGTTCAGAGCGAGTCAGTTAAATTTCCCCTCATCAGAAACCGAGTGTGAAGTGTGGTAATGTTGCTAAGTGCAGAACAAAAATCGTTCTCTTTTGCATCCCATGACTGCTCCAGGCAACATTCTTGGAAACCTCCGAGTGGGGAGGGAGAGAAGAGCCTGAGATCTATCCAGTGTGACAAGCCAGGAGGCGATGCTTCTCCGGGAACCGGCCTAGGAGCGGCAGTCGCCTGTGGCTGTGACATTACTACACTTTGCTCAGCTTCAGAAAGGGAAATTTAACTGACGACAGCGATGAACGGGAGCCACCGCCTCAACCACATAATGCACCCTGACAATACTGTCAGGCAGAGCAGGCTGTGTGTCCATTGATTGCGTGGCTTTGCAGAGCCCCAGAGCCCTGAGCCACGCGTGTCCTGGGGTCTCAGGCACACTGTGGGAATATCAAAGGGGATGCACACTGGTTGAGGCAGGAGCAGGCCTCCAAGAGCAGAATCTCCACGGTGTCTCGCCCAAAGCATGCGGCATTGAGCCGAGTGGAGAAAGTGATGCTATTACAGCGGCTTCTCCATCTGTCTCAACTCCTACCTGCTGGGCTTGAGAGAGGAGACCAAGTGGAAGCGCATCAAGAGAGCTGCACCACCTCTCTCTCTCTCTCTCTCCTCTCTCTCAGAGGCAAACAGCTGGCACAGTCACTGTAGCAATACCTAGGCCACCAGGTTGGTGAACACTATGCACATCACCCCAGAAGTAGACCTAATCCTCTCTTCATTCCAAGTGGAGACTCGAAGGACGCGCCCTACAAGTTTTCGTCTCTTGTTATTGTCACCATCACATACCATCGGCACATGTTGCAAAACAGTGTTGACACATGTCTACTCAAATCAAAATAATATTGCTGCTTCAGTTTCCCATTTTGTGCGACCCCACCCCCACCCGAAATTCACACAACATTGCAAAGACAGAAAAATGGATGGAGAGAATCTTTGTACACTTTATATTTGGACAAATCACAGAGATGTTGTATGACTTTTAAAAGGTGTTTTTTTTTAGTATTATTCATGCGCAGATATATTGGTCAGAAAGGCATAGGAAGAAATTGAACAGAAAGAGAGGTGGCTCTGTGTGTCAAATTACCCAAAAGAATAAATTTTAGGAACTTCTTCATTCTCTGGTTTTTTTTCTTTTCATTCTCTGGTTTTAACTGACAATTTCACTTAAAAAGTGTTAGGTGACCTCTAATTCAGGCTTCCTAGCTCCTCCTTTGTTGTATCTTTGCGAAATCTACCATGGTCCTACCGTCAGGATACTGTATACTGTTCATCACTCTCATCATTTTTGTTTCTATTTCTTTTCTTTGTGTATTTATGTTTTATTGGAAATAAAATTTCCAAAACACAGGGGTTACAGTCTGAAACTGGAACACAAACTCAGTACTTGATCCTTTTACTTATTGGTTAGCTCTCTGCAAACTGAGCCATTTCTCCAACTCCACTGTTAAGTCTTTCTAACATGTTAGAATGAAGTAAAAGAGCTCATTACCAATTCAAGTCAAAGCACCAGGTCACACATTAAGTGTGTTTTTGGATTTCATTTATAGGCTTAGCAAGTATTTACTACATACATGTTATTTGCCCAATCTGTACATGTTGTTTGCTATCCTGGGATAAGAGACAGAATAATAGTATGGTTCCACCCCAGTGAGATGCACAGTTCCCTAGAAGTGGCAGATACTAACTAGAATTACACAAATGCATATATAACTATACACTTTTGCAATGTGTACATATTACACAAGGGAAAATCATAGCACATGAAGAAAGTGAAATTGCATGGACAGAAAAGAGTCAGGATTTGGGGCAAGTTATACTGTCCTCATAGAAATAATATGTAATGCTATGCCTGCAACATGATAGACAGGTCGGTTAGTAGTCAGGTAAGTGAGAAAGAAAGGGCGCTCTTCAATGTTAACCTTATCCTATTAAAGTATAGATGACATAATTGCGTAACAGTTGAAAAAGAATTGTGATCTCAGAATTCCCACTAACTCAGGATATTATGTATATTGTCTTTTATAAGCTAATATCCCCCAAATGGTTTTATATTGAGGTCTGAGGTCTTACATATGGGATTATTATGGGTCTAAATGTCACTTCAACATTTAGTTTGGAATATGATAATCATTGTGACTGTATTGAGAAATTGGACCTTTGAGAAGTGATTAGGTTAAGCATGGATTGATGTCTTGGTCCTGGGTGTGAGACAGTTATTGGAGGAATGAGCTTTTGTTTAATGGAGAGTCTGAAATTTTCTTGCTTTTTCCAGTGTTCATAGGTGCCCACCAGGATCCAAAAGCACTGTCTTCATGTCTTGGCTTTCCAGGCTCCAGGGTTGTGAGAAATACATTCACTTTTCAAAAAAAATTACATAGCCAATTTTATTCCTAGTCCAGAATGTAGGCTGAAACAAGCATGAAATCAACAAGGTGGAGAAATAACCTGGCTCATCCAACCATCTTTTTATTTTTTGTTTTTAGTGCCAGTCCTGGGCCTTGAACTTAGGGCCTTGGCACTGTTCTTGATCTTTTTAGCTCAAGACTAGCATTCTGCCACTTGAACCACAGGTCTGTTTCTGGCTTTTTTTTCTTTTGGTGGTTAATTGGAGATAACAGTCTCAATGAGCCCAGCTCATTCCAACCATCCTAACTGCTTAATCATAACACTTCACAGTAGTCTCCAAGGATTCACTCTAGCAAAAGCAAAAATATAATTCTCACACTTTCAAGGACCTTTTCCTGAGTGTGCTGAGAGCCTGGAGGAAGTAAAAACTTGAATGTTCATTTCCTGTGTACTGTGCTGAAAAATTCAAAGGTTCTAATTTATTTTTTATATAAAGTCAAACACTTTTAAGGAAAGATTAATGAAGAAACAGCAGAAAGGGAATCCCAGTCACAATTGAAATATAGGAGAAGATTAGATTAGCTAATTTCATGAGACTTTGATTTTAGTTCCACGGCTTAAACCCTTGGACTCAGAAGCAACCCAGGACCTGGGATCTGTTCTGAGATGAGATTTATTTGTATTATTTCTTTCATGGGAGGGGAAGTCACCCGGGGTTGGGGGGGGAGGGGGTAATGCTGAAACTAAGACAATGGGAGAAGGGCAGTTCTAAGGCAGCAAGTCTAGAAGAACATTCCCCTGGAGTTGTTCCAATTTCACAACACAGATATGACACAGTAGAAACACAGTCCTCAAGCCAGATGGCAGTCCGTTGTCCTCTTGGTTCTATGCTGTGACTTGTTCTATGTCACAGAACCAAGGTGGTGACTTAGAGGGCAATTTGACTTTGTTTCCTCTTTAGACATAGCTAAGAGTCCGGAGGCAAATTCAATGGCAAAATGTAAACAAAACTCCTGTCACTGTAACATTGGTTGTTAATCAGTCATTACCAGCAGCTTCAGGAGATCATAGAATTTTAGGATATCGTGAAATTTCCAATTAGTATATACAATCCTCATAATGTGTGCACTACTGAAAAACAGTTTTCCTTTTACATTTTAATAAGGCGAAAAGTCGTAGAAGCAAACCCTTCAATTTGTTCCATCTGTTGTATTCATGTGACTGTGTTTCTTTTCTTTTCTTTTTTTCTTTGACAGATCAACAAGATAAACCTAAGTGCCTAGCTGGAGAAGAAAAAAAAAAAACCCAGGATGAAAGGGTCTCCACTGTGAACTGAAGTTTCAGTGGAGATGCCTTATACCGGCTGATGTTCTGAAATTAGCATGAAACAGCACCAGAGGAAACAGAGGGATTCTTCCCTGTTGTACACAGGACCCTGTGAACTTTTCAAATGCCTGAGATCTCATTACTGACAACAATTTCTTTTTGCCCTCCAAGTTTTCGCATGGTGACTTATGGCTTCCATTGGCATGCCGCTGCAGACTTCCTCTGCAGTGAAATTTCACAGGCAGAGTGAAAAGCAGGTCTTTAAGGAGGCAAGCTGTGCACCACCGACATAATTAGGAGTTGCTGCTCGAACGGCGCGTGGTGGACATCTAATGAGCAAGCAAGGATAAGGTGGAAAATGAGAGCATGATTCTGCAATGGGAGCACTGTGCGGGTTTCCCTTTAGGTAGGCTGGAAAACAAAAATACTAAGCCTGCTGAAACCCTTCTAGAGTTTGGGGATTAAAAGCTCGAAGGGAGCTTATGCCACTATAGAAAGGGAAGCGAGGAGGGTTCTGCCTTTAGTAGCTGTTTGTGATTACCACTCTTTTCTGACCCAAATTCGCTTCGGAAGGCAGCATTAATGTCAGCAGGAAACGGTCCCAAGAAATGTTTTTAATGGTTTCAGCTGAGAACACAGGCTTTCAGGCAGGCTGCATGGTGTATCTTTGCTGAAGTTCAAGAAGGATTTTTTGTAAAAAAAACTAAGAATCTGATTTTGCAAGAGTAACCATGACAAGATCAAGGACTCTGTTATAATCAGCACAAGTTCCAGATCCCACAGGAACACAAGAGTCCTGTAGTGGGTTGTGGAAATGTATACATATGGTCAAACTTCTCTGCCTTTCTAGCTTTTCATTAGCAAACAACAACAACAGTAGTAGTAGTATCTATTCCAAATAAATTTTCTGCAAAAATTAATTATATTAATGCATGAAATACACTGAAGAGAATGTGTCTCTATATCGATGAACACTAATTTTGTTGTTACCAGAGATGGTAAAGGCTTGAAATAAGGCAGCTAATGCTTGCAATAGACAGTAGAATGATGGTGTTTCAGAAATGCTTCGAAATAAGTACAAGGGGGAAAAAAAATCCAGAATCTCATTAAATATACATGTGACAGAGTTGGAGGAAACCGAGAATAACAAAATTTATCACAGAGAGCTTAGTAGATAAAACATTCACAAACAAAACGTAGAGTGGCAAAAAGGATTCAGATGAAGTAGAGAGGATGAAGACCCCAAAGATAGTGTGGTCCTGCTGTTTCCGCTAAGGTGGAATGACAACGTGCCTGGCCACTGAAAACAAAGATATTTGTGGATTGCTTTACTAAAGGACAATGCCTTTGCACCAGTGAAGAGTTTTATTTAAGCAAAGTTGAAAAATACTAAAACCTCAAAAACAAAAATCCAACCCAATAAAAATTCATTAAAGGAACATACACTAATAAAAGCCAAAAAAAATGTCCGTGAAGATAATGAACATAAAGAACATGCAAAACCCAGTGAGTTTATTGATATGGAAGTAAAAGATTACAGAAGGTCAAAGAGAAAATTATTCAATCATTTACAATTAGATAATGCGGTAGCATTAAATATGTTAACTGTCTCTAAGACTTTAAACTTGGTTCAATCTAGTGACTTTGTTATCTGTTAGAAATAATTAAGAACTTATGTATTTGTGTCTGTAAATTATATTCTTTATTTCTTTCTTTAATTACTTGTTTTTTGCTTTTACCTTTAGTTTTTAGCTTCTTGGGGTGAATTTCACCTTCTCAGCTCCTCTCTAAATAGTCTACTTTTATGCTTATGCGATTATTTTTTGGCTTTGATGTTGTCTCTGCTTATCAAAGAGAAAATGTGACAATTGTCTTGATGTTTTATTCTTTCTATTCATCCCTCTCTCTCACTTATTAGAGTCCCACCTAAAGCCCACCCACCATTCCATCCATGTGGTAGTACATGCTTATACCATTTCCTTTGTTTGTATTCCATCAGTTGACTTCTTCTTTTTACTAAAAATGAAACCAAATTTGAAGATCAAAGCAGAAGTGGTAATAGTGAAAACATTCAATGTGAATAAGCATAGAGAAAAGAGGAGTGGATGAAACTGGACAATATTTGTAAATAGGCGGTAGTGGGGAAAACTGTAGAGAATCGAGAAAGACAGGTAGTTATGTCTGTCCCATTTTATCTCCTCCCTCCTCATATGTTCTGTATCACCTCCAGCAATTCCCTACACATCAGCTCCAGATAGGAGGAAGCAGAGGACTTGCTGGGAGACTGTGGTTCTGCACTGGTGCTCACGTCTCCTTCGTTGTTGGCCTGCATTTAGCAACATGGATGCAACCAACACCAACCAAAGGCTCACACTGGATGGATTGCCTGTGTCAGCTCCCGGCCTGATTTTCTGACAGACTTTTTCCTAGCCTATGGAAATGTTTTAGCATTAATTTCATCATGCTTTCTTTCACACTCCTCTACTAAGCACTAAAAAAGAGAATTCACAGATACTCACTGGTGTTATCGGTGACATTTTCACAAGTGTTAAGTGAGTATTCTAATGAATTTCAGAATAAGTTCTTCAACTTATTTAGTTCACTGCGTGTTACAAGTTAGTCAGCGTCTAAATGTGTTAAGCTTGAAAATTCAGATTTTTTTAAATCTTATAGACCCTAAAGTAAACCTTGACATTGGTTCTATATTATTAAACTTTATCCCAAATATTTTAACTCCACCCCTGTTACATTCCTCTATTATACTGAAATTCCTTCTGCTAAGTATATATATATATATTCTATGTGAATTTTCCCCCAATCCTAGACCCAAATGGAATTCAGTTTACTTTGCATTTCTGTGACGTGTAAGCTTTATTGAAAGACTGAATGATGGAAATGTTGATCATCCTTTCTTCTTTTGTGTGTAGATTGACTCATTTATCTCCACAGCATGATTATTTTAGGTCTTTCTGCAAACAGGTCTTACTTGAAAATTAACTGATCTCATGAGAAGCTCTCCAATAATTATTGCTTTCAAGAATGAGTACGTAGGGTGCCAGTGGCTCATGCCTATAATTCTAGCTATTCCAGAGGCTGAGATTTAGAAGAACTTTGTTAGATCCTAGTCTGAGCAGAAAGGATTGGAGACCCCATCTTCAATTGGCCTGCAAAATTGCTGAACTGGAGGCATGGCTGGAAAAAAAACAACCGTAGATAAGTAAAGAGAATTCCCCTAAGAAGCCACTGTAGCAGGTTCCCAGCAATGAGAGAACTATTGGTGAAGGTTTCCATGGAGATAGAGTAAAGTAAGAGTTGAGGACACAGCACCAACAGAGTAGACAACAGATGGAGACACACAGGTGAAAATTCAGAAGAGATCTGGGAAAATAGACATTGTCAATCTAGTCACAACTTAAGCACATAGTACCAAAATTGTATAAACAAAGAGTTTGCTAAGAGAAAGACAAACAAGTGATCACTGTTAAACATTTCACAAAAGGTACACATTGGGTCATCATTAAGCACATCTCATAAGTAACAGTTTACAGTAAGTTTACAACTGTACATTCAGATACTGAACTTTGAACACACACAATAAAACAGACAGCCTAGTGTTTATTCTTCCCGTAGTGCTAGTCCCTCTTATCCTGTAAGGATTCTTAGATGTACTACTTCTGTCCTCACCAATTCTGCACATAAACCTGATTTAAAAGTGACACAATTTATCAATTTTGAAAACACTGGGCAGGGAGTCAGATTTAGGAGGAAAAAAAAACCCATCTTTTATCCCATTATATAAGTCATGTTCTATCACCTTGATTATGATAGGGATTTATTTAACCTAGAACTAGGAAAGTACCAGAAGGAAAACGTTTAAAATTCTTTCTCAAAAACTATCCGCTATCTTAATCTCCATTCAGTAAAACATGGTTCTCTCCTCCCTCTTTGGACCTGTGTGGACATTTAAACCCATACTAGCAGTCGTTCCTAGGTCTCTAGAATGACACCTAAGTTGGAAGTTACACAGATTGCCATTTACTCATCTTTAGAAGGTGAAAATTCTGTACAAGTTGGCAATTACTTTTTACAAAAGAAAAGTTAGGTAACTTTGAACATGCAAATCTTATATTTTCTCTATCTTCCTTACCCTTGCTTTTCTGCATGGAGCTGACACAATCTGAAAAAACAGCAATGATACCCCCCATATATATTTAAGGGTAGAAAACAAAATCAACCTCAAGGAACTTACAGTAACTTTCCATGTACTGATTCATATGCAACTGCTTATTTTCTTTCTCCATTTCTTCGAGAGTCAACAGATGGCACATGTCACTTCTTTGTGCTATTTTACTTAAGTGAAGTATTATATAAACTATTATTCCTTGATTAATATTTAAAGTTTTTTTTCCATACTAGGTATAGTACTGTGGGCAATAAATCCTTTGGAGATAATAAAAGCAATTCAAAACCACAAATACAAAAAAGCACTGAGCTCATCCATTTCCAGATCCCTAGAATCAATCAGAAAACTCTTCAAATGGTTAGCACTTAATTATTTTCCCACACAGAGTATTTAATGATTTAGAACTGTTTAGTTAATGCTAATACTATTAAAATGAAAGATGTACAACATCTATTGTCTTTTCTGTTTCTTATTTGGCTTATATTTGAGTGAGAGCTTTACTTGATTTTAAAATCTAGAACTGAGATGAGCCCTCAAATTAGAAGGCTTGTCTTCCCGAAAAAGTCTTCCTATAGTTGTGTTTAATGTGAATTACGGTCAAAAGTTTACTGAGCCTAGAAATGGTATGTCATAAATAAGTGAAATGTCTGATAAGCTGTTTTTGTTCTTCATTTTGAATCTCATTGAACCTCTGTAGATTTAGACATGTGTTGTAAAGAAATAACACTCAGTTATAGCTGTGTATCAAGCTCTCTGTTCCTTACCCAGAAACACAGCCATGGACCTTGTCCTCAAATCATCTACAAAAGAGCCTGGGAGGTGTCACAGGAAGGTAATCACAGCACACTGAGACCAGAGACAGACATGTGGAAGTCGACAACAGCCTGAAACAAGGTCTCTCCTGAAGAACACAGCGATGGTGCAGGGGTTGCTTGCTGTGGTCCTGGTGTGTCCTCGGTCCCTGAAGCTGGCAGTGATCACAGTTTTAGAATCCCACAGCAGGGAATACCTGCTGGTGTTGCTGCTTTACCACTGGATGTGACCACTGTTCCACTGACTTACTTATCCCTCAAACTTGAAGAATAAGATCCCTAGGGGGGAAAGGGTGAGTGTGAACAACATTACACAAGAGAGAAGTGGTCTCTGTGAGCTCTGCTCCTAAATGGATGAATCTAGGGCTTTTCATACACTAGGCTGCATTCTGATTGGTTGCACCCTATGCAAATGAGGCATTGTACTACAGACCAATCAGAGAAGACCTGTGATGTCTCAGCTTTGATCCTAACTACTCCTGCTTGGGACCAGTGGCTCCTTCCTGGAATCTAGCTACTCAGGAGGCTGAGACATAAAGTCGAATCTGATCTCCACCTCATTCAGGCATGAGCACTCGTCTTTCCCACCAGTCACTTCTTTGTTCAGAGCTGACATTGCCATCAACAGTTCCCAACATTCTCTATGACTCTTCCCACTCCACTTCCATAGAGCTGACATGAGAAATGAAACCTTACAGTCTATACAGATTATGGTTGCTGAGAGGTTGTGTGTGTGTGTGTGTGTGTGTGTGTGTGTGTGTGTAGATTGTACAATACCACAAAATGGTACTTTATCCTTGAGTGTTTGTTGTTTCAGTATCTATCTCTAAGTGCAAATTTTCAGAATTATTAACTACTCTTGCAAATAAAGAATTTTCTCTTCAAAGACTTAGGAACTTTACTTTTTTAGTTTGGGGCACCAAAAAAAATAATTTCTTAGAGAGGAGAAATGAAGAATTAGAAAAGAGGCAATCATTGAGAATTTGGCTGCAGCAAAGCAAATTACAATGACAGGTTTATTACCAGATGAATGAAAATAATAAACAAGTTGTTCCCTACTTTATTAGTCAGGGCTGGTATATAAGACCATATTGTGAAATCCTGCTCATAAATAGAAACTGAACAATTTCCTTTGGAAAATCAGTTGTGTGTCGCTTCTGGTTTACTTTTTTATTAATTTTTTTTCTGCACAGTTATAAGTGTCTGCTCCTCTCCTTGTCATTTCACATCTGGTACTGCAAATCCCCTCCCTCACCACCTGTCTTAGCCTTCTCTTCAATCTGTCCAAAATGTTACAACTAAAAACCATCTTTAAAAACTTCATAATCTTTCATTCCTTCAAAACACTTCTCAATGTAATCACTATGTCTTAAGTCAGCGTTTTCTGTGATACTTGGAGACATTTCTAGTGACACATTCTAGCCTCGAATAAAACTCTGGGACCCAATAGCAATTGTTAAAAGTTGCAATATAAATAAAAATAAAATTTATGTTATGTTCATTTTAATAAAATTTTTTCATAGGCCTTTCACTTCCCTGACTTTCTTATCTTCTATCATTTCATTGTACATAATTCTGCTTTGGTTTGTTTTTGTTTTCTTTGAAAACAGCTACCCAGGCTGGCCTTAAACCTTTAATCCTCCTACCACAGCCTTCTAAGTGCTAGAGTTACAGGTGTGAACCACCACACTAGATTCTATCTATCAGCTAGATAGCCATCTCTATTTTAAGGTGGAAAAAGTCAAGACTCAGACAGTTTAGGAAAGTTATTCAAATTTATTCAGGGTAGAAATGAGTAGTGAAACTTAGGTTTGTTTCAGCAAACAGCTCATCTTTCTCCAGTAACATAAAATGCTGTGTTTAACATGCCAGGTCAGTAAGAAGATGGATCCGCTTATGTTTGTTCCTATAACATGTGAGCTAGTCATTTAAGCACATCCTTTTCCAGAATCTGCCCCACAGCTCACCACTTCTCTTTCTAAGTGAGAACGAGAACACTGAGACTGTATGAACCAGCAACACTGTTCATCAGACAGCAATTGACAAAGCACAGTTTGCTTTTTTATCCGCATAGGAGCTCCTCCCTTGCTTTGCAACTGACGCGTTCCAAGACACTCTCCAGTGAATGCTTGACTCCATAGGTGATGCACATCCCCAGATCATCAAGGAGACAAGAGTCTATCAGACAACCAAACCAGCTACTAAACAACTAGGATAGAGGCAGTGTACACACTGTGTTTGTGCTGCATCAAGGATAAATTATGTCCAGGCTGAGTCAGAATGGGATGGTCATGATTTCTTTATGCTGTTCAAAATAGTTCATAATTTTAAAGTTAATTGTTTATGTCTGTTTTTTTAACCTCATATTTCCAGGCCACAGTTGAGTGTAAGTAACTGAAACAATGATAAACATATCTTTTACATGGGGGAGCAGCTATTAACATGGGAATGACTGGGCCTCCCCAAGTCTGAACTCTGTCCGTGTTCTTGATTTTTTTCTACGTGCTGCTCCTGTCATTCAGCGAGAGCTCTGAGGACAGTTTCACGTCCATCCGCATCTGCTGGAACTGTTCTGTAGACTTTGACTGAGGGACTACTGTGTTGCACACTCCTGACAGAGCGATGGTGTTACAGGAGGAACGTACCAGCCATCAACAAGTAACCACAGCACCAAGCAGATAGTGTTCCTCTGGTAGCAATGGGGAGTTGGGTGGGGGCAGGGGGCAGTCCTCACATTCAGTGTGCAAATGTGGAAATGGACTCAGGTAACTGAGGGGTGGGAGAGGTGGGGGAAGGGTGAGGTATGGAGTTAGATTGACCAAGATGTCTCATACTCATAAACTAGCAGTGTGAATTAGAGCCCTTTGTACAACTACTCAAAAATAAGACAAATGAAGGAAAGGGGGAGAATGCCATCATAAAATCTGATGCATATCCCACAAAATTAGGAAAACTGAAGGGAGGGGTGCGGTTGAGGGGGTTGGTGGGAAAGTAATGGAAGGAGAGACGTTCACCAAAACTCAGTAGATTCACAGATTGCTTTGTTGAATGGTGACTAATCTGTACCTAAAGATAATAGAAATGCAACTAGAGTCATGCTAATAAAAGTAAATGAGTACAAAATAAAACAAAAATATAATAAAGGAGTGATTGCAGGCCAATAAAATTTGAAGCCCAGTTACTCCCAGTTTTAATGTCTTTTATCTGAGATTATTTTTGTCATAATTTTAATCATAATTATATATCCCTCAAACATGTTAAAAGCACATTTTAATTCATGCAGGAGGCTAAATAGTGAGATATCACCTGTAGCAGTCATCAAGAGCTGAACTTCCGGTGATGAATGCAGTCCATGTGCAATAATCCCCACTTGTTTGGTCGGTGATCATGGAGTATGTCAGTGAGAAAAGGTGTTCTGCACCGAAAGGAACATTGAAATGTTAAATAAACCGAAAACAAGAGACATAATTGTGCTTTGTTTCAAGCAGGTAGTTGTCATCACTTAAAAATTATCATTATAAAACATGGAACTCAAATACCATTTTGTCCTGTGTGAACCTTATGCCACTAAGTTATTTCAACCGTTGTAAGGTGAAACAATTATACTTGCATGGAATCGCACAAATCAAACATCCAATTACTCTTGTTGAATTCAATTTCCTATAAAAGCTTATTACGTACCTAAGAGGAGTCCAAGATATTGACAGACAATTTCTTGATAACAAACAGCCAAAATTCTGAAAAGACTGACCTCAGTGATTATCAAGTACATGTTCCCTTCCCTTTACCTTATTTAAATACTCATAAAATGATGGTGCATGTGTAGCAAGCCTATTCAGGGCACTTACCAAGAGTGGATTTAAAGAGTCTTATTCTTGGTATATTCAAAATCCGTTGGAAACATATGGGTTCATTATTTTAATCCAAATTCATCTTTTTCAAGTTTAAATGAATTGGCTTTGAAACACAAATTAAGAAAGGCAAAAAGACTAATCAAAGAAGATCCTAAGACTTTTCGCCCCTGGAGAAACATATGGATGTTATTTAAAATCGATTCAGAAAAAGAAAAAAAAAAGACAGGTTGAAATTTCTCATTTAAATCCAAGCTTGTCTTTGCATGCTACATATGGACTGATTATTAGGAGACTGAAGTTCTCATTAGCCATCTCCACAAAGTGGCTACTGCACGCAAGGAAATGGGGCCTTTGAAAAGATGCCGAAGAGTTCTCACAGGCAAGCTACCAGCGAGACACAGGAGAAAGAGCTCAGCAGCAGCAACACAGCAATGCCACCAAAACCCACCCAGGAAATGTCTGTCTGTGGGCAGAATGCAGGCACCACTGGAATGTGTGGGTCCTTCTGAAATTCAGGGGCTGAACTCTCCGTTCTCTAAGAGTGTGGGGGACAAGATACCCATTGATGGAGAAAGCCAGTCCTCTACCAGTGTTTGTTTGTTTTTTACCTTGGACTCCCCAGCCTTCAAAACCATAATAAACCAACTTCGACTCTTCACAAAATATCCACTCTCGAAAGGCCTGGAAAGCTGGCACCAGTTGAAGAGCCACGTCCCTAGGCCCCGACTGGGGCAGGAAGGAGTTTCTGCTTGTCTAGGCGGGGCCCTGCATGGAGACGGAGGCCCTCAGTGTGAAGATAAGATCACGCTGGCCAGCCTGGACTATGTGTGGTCCACGTTTCCCAAACCATAGACACAGAGGAAACTACTTGCTCGTTCTAGGATCCCTTGAAAAACTAGTTCTAGGAGCATTGAGTCAAAGCAGTTAGCTTGATCTGGATTCGTACAGAAACCATTGCAAGTGACTTTTGACACTCAGCTTGTGATACCATTCTATTTATCAAATGATCATGCTTATGCATCATCTCAATTCTATTCCTACAGGGGGAAAAAAACCCACGCACTACTACACATGTCCCTAGAAAGGAAAAAGGTGAAATGTAACTGTGGGGGGAAAGTCTTTTCAAATATTCACATACTGTGAGCCTATTATTACTGCATAAAGATTAAAGATAGAGGATAAATGTGTGTATTTAAATGACTCCAAATAACTGTTTAACTGGAACTGCCTAGGGTGCGTCAGCAGCCCCTAAATGATCAAAGGTTATTGCTGCAGGCAAGGTCCAAAAACACCTGCTTACATGAAGAACTTCAGATGCCAGCACTGATTTTATGCCTGTATCTTGATACCTCTTAAAAAAACATTAAAAAATTTATCCCTCCCAAACTGGCAGAAGGCAAACAGATTGAGAGTTACGTCGCTAATTCTGCTACCAACTCGACCTTTGCCTTGTGTGGAAATGTGACAATTTCTTCTTCAGATCTTTCACACATTCATTACACTCTCCCAGCAATGACTCCGGTTGTGAGAACTGAAATGCGTGGTCATCCTCCCATTCATAATGGAGAACCCCAGGGAAGACTGAGAAAGTGCAGAGGTTTGTTCACCACCTGTGTGCACCCGAGATTCTACTTTTGCATAAAAGATAACAGCAAGGTAGTTGTGCTATGACTTCACAATTTTTAGCCACCCCAGAAAGAAATACATCTTACAACAGACTCAGACTCAGTAGCATCCTCCGCATCCTCCTCCTCCTCCTCCTCCTCCTCCTCCTCCTCCTCCTCCTCCTCCTCCTCCTCCTCCTCCTCCTCCTCCTCCTCCTCCTCCTCCTCCTCCTCCTCCTCCTCCTCCTCCTCCTCCTCCTCCTCCTCCTCCTCCTCCTCCTCCTCCTCCTCCTCCTCCTCCTCCTCCTCCTCCTCCTCCTCCTCCTCCTCCTCCTCCTCCTCCTCCTCCTCCTCCTTCTGGGTCATAGAGCATGAACTCCGGGCTTGGGCACTGTCCCTGGGATCTTTTCCTCAAGGCTAGCACTCCATCACATCTGGCTGCAGCAGCACTTCCCTTTTCGTATGTGTCCCGATAGCTCGAGTGTAACTTTATATCTTCCTGTGTACATAGTTCATGTAGCGCTTATAGTGGAAAGACGTTGTGCAGTACTTGCCCACACGGGATGTCATACGCTGGGATTTTTTTTTCTTAGTCTCTCCTGGTCTTTCCATCTTTTTTTTTTTTTTTTTTTTTGGCCAGTCCTGGGCCTTGGACTCAGGGCCTGAGCACTGTCCCTGGCTTCTTCCCGCTCAAGGCTAGCACTCTGCCACTTGAGCCACAGCGCAGCTTCTGGCCGTTTTCTGTATATGTGGTGCTGGGGAATCGAACCTAGGGCCTCGTGTATCTGAGGCAGGCACTCTTGCCACTAGGCTATATCCCCAGCCCCTTTCCATCTTTCTTATCTCAGGTCACAACTTGACTTTCCAAATGGATTTCCCAACATACTAACTGGTTAGGCCTCGGAAATTAAAGAGGAATTGTAAACAGGGAATGATAGGGCGCGTCGTAAGGCTTCCATGAGCACTTACAAGTGTGCATATGTGTGCATGCACACACGTGCATATAATTAATCACATATCCTACAATATTTACTATTTATTTATCCCCAGGGTGTCAGCGCTCACCACATTTTTTTTCTGGGCCTCATAAAGTACCTGGTATCGTGAATCTTAAAACCAAAGTCTGTCAAATGAAGATTCAGTGAAGTCTTGCTAATCACTGTATAAAAGAAAAAAAATCTGCTTCTATTTTCTAATTTTTCTTGGCATTACAACTTGTATTTTTAGACTATTTCATATGACTTCTTATGTATTCATGAACTATATTTACCTTCACAAGAACCATACACTGTATTTTTCTAATTGTCTAAAATTATTTTTAATTGCTACAGAAGTGCACAGTGAAAAATTCCAGGAATAAAACCTTATAAGTACATGAATAAGTCCTATTCTTAGTGTTTTTCTATATTAAAAAAATTAGGTATTACTAGCACATCAGAAGTGGCTGTGCAAGTACCTATTACCCCATTCCATATTTGTATTTGATTCTAAGCCTTCTTCTTAAATATACACCATGTGGCAATTTAATCATCCTCCCAGATGAAAAATAAACAAGTTACGCTTCAGGCATCTATTATCACTAATAAAATCCTGTTCATCTCACAGCCAGATCAGAGTTAATAAAGTTGATACAAGTAAATTTTCCTGTTATCTACTTTGGTCACCAGTAGCCTATATAATACACAAGTGTCCTATGGTAGTATACATGAGGAAAATATTGCATTAAGTATCTTCCCCATAGTCCTCTAAATGTATAAGTCTATCAGATTTTTCATAAATATCCTTTCTTCTACTTTAGTATTTAACTTCTTTGTACTCTGATCATGAAAATTATCTTGCTCCCCTTTTTCCTACTTTCCACCTTTATTGTAAATCACTTGAAAGTAGAGATCTTTAACTTTCATTTTCTTTTTTTTTTTTTGGTTCTGATTCTAGGACTTGAACTCAGGGCCTGAGCACTTTCCTTGGGCTTTTTTGGCTTTGGTTTTTTGTTGTTGTTGTTTTTTGCCAATCCTGGGGCTTGAACTCAGGGCCTGGGCACTGTCCCTGGCTTCTTTTTTGCTCAAGGCTAGAACTCTACCACTTGAGCCACAGTGTCACTTACAGCTTTTTCTATGTATGTGGTGCTGAAGAATCGAACCTAGGGCTTCATATATACGAGGTGAGCACTTTACCACTAGACCATATTCCCAGCCCTCCATATTTTTAAATGAAGCTCCTATATTATTAATAACCCTATGAAATTGTGACTTACCCACGCTATGCTTTTTTCTAGACAGCTGAAATGCTACACACTTTTTTCCAAATCAGCCTTAAAAATGAGCTTGTTCTCAAATAAAGGGAAGATCTTTGTTACATCTACAAACCATCTCCTGGGTTGGACAATTATAGCAGAACGCTCTATGAGTTTTCATCTATCATGTGTTGCCTCTCTCTCAAGACGCATCTGTTTCTACCACATATCTTTGAGATGGGATTATGGGAGACAGAAGCAAATATCTGTTGTCAATATCTCAAACTCCAAACGCCACCTCTGGCGTCTGACTGACGTGACATAGACTGTGAACAAGAGCTGTCTGGCAGAGACTACAGGAAAGAGACAGGCAGACATACTTCAGAAGACAGCGGCTTAAGATGACAAGCATTCTTCTTTTGATGGTTTCATTTGACTCTAGCTCAAGTCAACTTCTTACTACGTTGCATTCTAATTTATAACTGACAAAGAGCGGAAGGGAAAGGAGCCCCGAACTGGGTTTTGGGGAAAGGAGAGTAGTGGAGTTTATAGTGTCTCCAGTTTTTCTGTGAATAATACCAATTGTTTCATTTTCACTTTAGAGACTGACTTGTGTTTAAATCTATAATTCATGTTCTTCTTTTGTGCGCATTAGCTGTGGTTTCCTTCCGGTCTCCGTGCCATCCGTATTCTGTGCGTCTGTGGCTGTTCATCCCTTCTGCTTCTGGCTCTGGCCCTGAGCGGGGCCCCTCTGCTTAGCCTCTCGCTTCATTCGGCTGTGTCACTGAACCCACGTTTGTCTACTACGTGAATCTGCACTTGTGGCTGTGGGTTAGTATCCCTAAGAGTTCCTTGGTTTCCCACTCATTACGACCTGGCCTCACATACAAAGAGTAACTAAGCATTAGGTGTTATTTCCAGAAAAAAAAAATCTTGAAGCATTGAACTCCACTACTTTGCTTTTTTCAAATTCTGTTAAGGGCTTTTTTTTCTTCTTCTTTCCTTTCCCTCAAATGTTAGTCACTTATAAGTTAGAAACTGATGTGATAAGAAGATAAGCCAACTTGAGCTACAGTCAATGAAACTGGCAAAAGAAGAATGCCTGTCAATTTCAATCACGTGAACGACTTTTTTTTCTTACTCATATCATCTTATATGTTGAGAGAGAGAGTGAGAGAGAGAGAGAGAGAGAGAGCGCTTCTTTGCAGGACCTATTCCACCAGACATCCAAATGTCTTATTAGTAGAAATGAGTATATGCTTATCCTTACTTCCAGTCAGAAATAGAAAATCAAATGTTTAGCTCGATTTAACTGCTGTAAATGGAGAAGCCAGGAAAGATAGAAACTCTTGAAAATTATTGTTGTGGAACCACTTGAGCAAGGAGATCATGCCAATTTCAGGTGGAGAGCGGAGACATGAGGATGGAATCTATTCCAGAAATTTCATTGGTGCTACCGTGTAAGGTCTCCAAACTAAACTTCATTCAGTCATGTTCTGAGTTAACTTGTCATGACTTCAGTAAAACACAATGACTGATCACATCACTGACACTAAATTGGGTCTATTTTTAACCATAACAATATAGAATCACTAATGTTTCTTCTCAACTTTATGACAAACATAAAATTCTACTAAATACTGAAAAGAAATATGAGGATAAATGAAGATATTATCTATATAAAAGTTTGAATGCCTTGGAAATAGTAGATACCAAATTTCCTGTAATATTACACATAAAGAAGAGGCTAAAACTATGAGGGAAAATTTACAAAAAGCCACAGTTTCTCTGGTACAGTTGTATCATGAGTTTGTAATTTCCTTTAAACACACATAAATTGACATTACAGCTGTTTTGTCCCAAGATTTATACCACAATGAAAAAATGGAGTTTCAATTAGGAAATTGGGGGCTGGGAGTAAGAAGATTGCAGGTAGTTTCTTCTTGTCATTACAGTAATCATCAAAGTAGACATTAAGACCATGCAAACTCACTTGCTCGTAGTTCTATAAGTCAGAAGTCTAAAGTTGAAATGTTGACAGGAGTCTTGGCTTGTTAGAACTTTCGTGTAAATCAATTCAGGTTAACACTCCATTCCTTACATTCAAAAGATTCCAGAAGGATAAAATATAGGGACTTAGAGATATGGAAAATCTTATAAGGTACAAGAAAACGAGGAGTGAGAGGACACTTTAGAAATGAATAATAAGCAAGGCCATTCTGTTTCTGAACTCACACGAGCGTAGGAGGAAACATAAGGGGTCAATCTCAATTGATCTTATCAGTTTCACATCACAGGAGGTGGCAGTAGACAAAAGTAAGATGAAGGAAAGAAAAAGAATTTCAGAAGTCAGAAATACAGCAGATTGTTACAACTGAGGATTGTTTATTATGACTGAGGAAGTCTGCGTATATTTGAAGATTGCGGTATAGTCTCTACGCAGAAGATTGAACAGGATGAGCTCTGCTCTTCCCAGTTCTCGGAAAAATAATTTAAAGATATTTTTCTTACTGATGATACAGGTTTTACAGTGTCATCTTGGCATATATTGGGCCCCAGATTAATATTCATTCACATAGGGTTTTCCATGCTGAACCTGTTTGCATCACCAAATCCCTGAAAATGGATTGGCTGGAGCCTGGGAAGGTGGCCTAGTGGTACAGTGCTCACCTCGTCTACATGAAGCCCGGGGTTCGATTCTTCAGTACCACATACCTAGAAAAAGCCAAAAGTGGTGCTGTGGCTCAGTGGTAGAGTGCTAGCCTTGAGCAAAAAGAAGCCAGGGACAGTGCTCAGTCCCTGAGTCCAAGCCCCAGGACTGGCCAAAAAAAAAAATGGATTGGCTAGTACTCACATACATTTGCATGAATGCAATACATGCAAACATATATGTGTGCAAATGTGTACACACACATCCTATATTCCTTTTGTCCTTATGCTCATCATTTCTATCTGAGAAGCTCCATCTCAAATTAGTTCCTCAAAGAAAAGTCAAAGTAAATGAGAGTCAGATCAAGTGGTTGGATGAGTTGTGTATGTTTATCCAATGCACATTATTATAGCTTACCATTGTCAATCTAGAATTCTGAATTCAGCAAGCATGGCAGTTACGAGGTAAGAGACAGGCGCATCCTCTGCTCTGGCTCAAATGCTGGTTTGCAATCCTTCTCTGCAACCCACCGGGAGGCTCCAGAGAGAAGGTTTGAGACAGCTAATCAAAAGAGACACTCTAATGTTGAGTTATACTGCGGTGTCCCAGGGACACCTGGGGAATGTGACAGAAGCCCCATTGCTTAGCTCATCGTAGCAGACTGACTACAGCAGAGAGAATACATATCAGAGGAAATCTCCCCCTGAAACAGGCTCCAGTCTGTGTTTCTTAATTCCTGTGACTTAAAAAAAATATATCTTCGCTTTCTGCCTTATCTTCTTCCTGAGTTCTTTAGTTTTGTAGTCCATATCCAACAGCATCTAAGCTTTTATTTAATTTTTTTCTTGGAGAACTGGTCCAGTGGCCTAGGGAACAGACACAGAAAATGGAGAGACTTACAGAACAAAGCCAAGTCAAGTTCCTTAATGAGCCCTGTTTATTCTCTTGATGTGAGTAGAAAACATGTATACACAAAGCCTTGCTGCTGGAACATACCAGCCAGAACGTTGCCATAGCAACCTTCCTCACTAATAACCTCCACCAGAAACGAATCCCCAGTGGGTACGGAGGCCTTGGCAGTTTACATAGCACCTTCAAGCTATAAAGGCAGTCATTATTGATTATAATCTGGTAATTAAGCAAGGCTGCTAATATTACCCTCATTTCAGGTGATAAAACAAACATCAGATTAAAAGAGGCGAAAAGACTCTTCAAAGGGCCCATTAGCAGGGAAACGGAGGATGCGGAGTTGAGCCCTGTTGTATTAGTTAGTTCTCTGGTGCTGTGACAAAACACCTGAAGGAAACAACTTGGGGGAGGGAGGGTGTATTTTGGCTTCTGGTCACATAGGCTTCCATTCATGGTCACTGGTTCCATTGCTTTTGGGGGCCCTGGAGGCAGAACATGGCATCTAGGATTGCTTGGTGCAGGAAGTTGTCTGCCCTCATGGGAAACTGGAAGGAGGGAGGAGGGAGAGAGGGAGGGAAAGAGATGGGAGGGTAAAGGGGAGGAAAGAGCAAAAGGAAGGGCTAGGGGAGAAAGGGCAGGAGAAGAGAGACAGCACTGTGGAAACGATATAGGCCCTCCCTCAAAGATCTACCCCCATTAGCTAAGTTTCACCGCCTAGATTTCCACAGCCCCCAGTAGTAGCCCAACCCAATTATGAACTCAGAAGGCGTGAAGGTGACCGTCAATGAGGTCAGAGCCCTCGTGACCCACCCTTCCCTCAGCTCCCTCTCAAAACATGGGTGCATGGTGACCGGGAGACACTGTGGGGGGGGAAGGTCATTTCAGATCCAAACTGTAGCACTGGCCTACTGTTTCTAAGATATATATATATATATATATATATATATATATATGTATGTAGATATAGATTGATATATATATATATATTTCCCACAATCAGCCTAATTATTGCAAGTAGGGCCATCTCCCCATTTCCACTGAGCATTGCGGGCCTCGTGTAGCAATCTGACCAGATCCTCCTATTAGGTGATAAGTTCATCTCTGCATGGTGAGTTTGAGGGCACAGACCCTCTTCTTGATAACTCTTGGATCCTAGCAACCAGCCCCAGGGACAGCATCCACAAACAACCCTTCAAGATGCATTAGTTAGTGTTAGCCATAGATATGTCCCAAGTTCCCTAACTGGATCTCATTGGGTTTTTTTTTCTGAGAAGGAAAGAAAATGTCTCCTCTACAATGGAGGGTTTTCTTTTTAACTTTGGTAAACTTCATATTAAACAGTTGCATCAAAGCCTGGGGTGACAGCGCACCACTATAATCCCGGCACTCGGGAATTGAGATGGGAGACTCAATCGTTCAGGGAGAGCCTCGCCAACATAGCTAAGATCCTGTCTTAAAAAGAAAAAAAAAACCAACAACATAGGTTAATTAATTCATAAAATAGCTATTGTAAATACATCTAATGGAATGTATTGTAAAAACCAGATTTCATTTCTCTGGGGACAGTGATCTGATGATGGGTGCCTATGTACAGAGGCACAATCTCAGTCTGAAATCACAGGGAAAACCACAGTCCTGACTCTGTCGATAATAAAACGAAACTGCAAAGTGGCTCCATTTCCTAATTTGTACTATTTCCAGTTGAGAAAGTAGGAAGCGCAGACTGCTGTATTTATGGCTACATGGGCGCAGACAGAATGGGGGTGAATAAATGCATATAATCCTCTTCAAAAATTATGAGAAATACAAGATACTATCTTAATTTCCCTGATGTTTTTCAGAGCAGGTTTGTGATTCTTTTTTCCTCAATTTTGAAAATGAAATATGTCCCAATAATACTAGAAAGTCTGAGAACACCCCTACCATTCTCCTCTTGGCTATACATTCTTTTCCAAATAAAAGATGCGAAAAGAACCTAGAGAAAATAAAGATGAAGCCTTATTATGCATTTCTCCTTCTTTTTCAAAGCCAGGACAGAAAATACCACCACAAGCAGCCACTGAAAATGTGTTACAGTTTCTCCGGGTGATCAATTTTTTTGAAGATTATGATGAGACTTAAAAAGTACAACGTAATGCCTTGGCTAAAAATGAGCACGGCTGTGGATTTTAAAGCCAAGCCACCTGGTCTGGAGGAAAGAACAGGAACGTGCTTGCTATGCGCTCAGCCACGAGACGCGGGAAATGCAGGCGAGGTGTTCTTGTGACACCCAGGGGAGACAGGTGTGTGGCACAATGGAATGCACGTAGAGCTCCCTCTCCTCGAAAACTAATTGTGAGGCCCCCGGAATGCTGCCACTTGGCTAGGAAACAATGCTGAAGAAGCCCAACCTGGAGCAGAAGGCACACTTTCCTTAGGAAGGAAGAATGCTGATAAAATTTTAATGAACTCGCCTGTTGTCAGGGGGATTTATTGCTATTCATTAATTCATTGCGCTGTTCCTCTATAGTCTCACTGAAGTTGAGTGACAAATTGTCAAGTTGCGGCTTCTTCTGGTGAACACTGCTTCCTTGATACCCTAAATTTAAGGGGTAAACTCTTTGGGAGACTCACCCCCACTGCATGTGGGGTAACTTTTTTTTTTCAGTCTGGTACACACTCAATTCTGTTTCAAATGAAACTTCATCTCTCGGGCAAAACAGTGGGAATAATCACAGGATGATTGACAGCTCGGGTCACAGATGGGGCCTACCACAGAGGCAGGGGGAAGGAAGGGCTTTGCCACACAAAACACTCAACGGGCCGCCTAGGAGTTAGAAGCAAATCCTCAGTGGAAAAGAGTCGTTCAATCATAACATTATGCAATGCCAGAGCCTGGGTGGACCTCCTTGGAGAGATCCTAAAGAAGAGAAGGCCCCAAATGCATCAAGAGCCACAAAGGACACAGAGGGCAGAACACCAATCACAAAGTAAGTATTTGCGGTGAAGGCAGTTTTCTTAGCCCAACACCTTCCTGCGTGGCCGCTCTTCTTCCTCTGGTTTCCAGTCGGCTTTACGTTTTCCCCTGAACAGAGAGCCAACTGGTTGGTGACTTAGCACAATCTTGCATGTTTTATTTATCCCTATTCATTTATTTTTTTTATAATGGTCCCAGAGATGGAGGTCAGGGCCTCACGCTTGATAGGCAGGTACTGCGCCACATGAGCCAGGCCTCCAGCCCCTTCCCGCACTGATTATTTTCAAGGTAGAGTCTTGAAGATGGCACACACAACTGGATTCCTTGAGATAAGACCTCACCATCATCTTTTTGCCGGGGCTGCCCTCAAACCTCTGTTCCTCCCATCTCCACATCCCAATAGATAGAACGACAGGCTTGAGCTACTGCACCTGGCTTCGTTCTGAAGGCACACAGATACTATGCTACAAATGATCCCTGCGGTACAATGTAAAATTTCCAAGATGCTTAGTTAAAGGACAGTTCCAGCAAACGTGTCCAGTATGTTATTCCTCCGGGACTGCTACACACCTAGGTCATGAGGAGATACGAGCCAGAATAAAAACATACAATGAGTTGCTCCATGACTACACTTCAGCCAAGAACATGTTTTTATTTTCATAATGGAAGGGACAGTAATTACATGCTTGCTACTCTTGTGGCAGCCTTTTTTTTTGTAAAATAAGCAACTAGCAATGTATTGAGTAAGCAGTATAATTTCTAATGCTAATCATCAACTTCAAGTAAGAGTTCAGAGCCTCCCAGTCCCCAAAGTAACTGACATTAAGTGATTCATTTTGTGTTGTATCTTCCATTAAAATCTATCTATGCTCATGGATTGTTCAAAAGCAAATCTCCCTGGAAATTTTTGACTTAGACTATTTTTGACATCCATGGTACACAATTCCATCCATTATTTATGGTAATATCTCTCTAAATGAAACACTTAGTAAAACTTTGAGAAATAGTTCTATAACCACATATACAGTGTCCAGGTACATTTTTTTTGCCCCTACAGATCTTACAGTGACGACAAGACAGGTAAAGAGAAAAACAATCACTAACAATCCAAAACCTTCTATCAGGAAAACTCAATCCTTGCTTTCAAGCTTTAGACACAAAACACATCCAGAACAATAGATGGAATCTCATTTTGTGATTCCCAATAATTAATTTGTTACAAACCTCCATGAATAAAATAAATACCAAATGATATGCAGACTTGCTCTGCGGAGAGCTCCCTTCCCTCGCCCGCCTCTCCGAATCCTGACATTATCACTTGCTTGTTGGTGACAGTTCAGCGCCTTGAGTGCTGTTCCCACCGGTGGGTGAGGAGGATAATTGACAAACCACAGGGACTAGATCCTGGGATTAGGATGGCCCGGCTGTCAAAACAACCCCGACAAACTCTCACATCAACTTCAACTGCAAGTGAAGAATGTGAAGGGGGAAATTCACTTTGGCAGGGTCAGGTAGGAAGTCTTTAGCTTGGAATATTTCCCAGTGTAATGGACACTTCCGCACAGGGTAGCAATGATATCATTTTAAGACACCATTCACAGAGCAATAGTTGAACAAGGTCACAGTGTTGGTGTAGAGGACTTACTACAAATCACTGTGCTAGGTTCTAACTTCACTTTATCTAATGTGCCTTTTGAATTTCATAAAATGTCTTTTGCTTGTCTCAGAAGAGTGACGTAAATTTGCCAGCATTCCGTCTGCATTTGCCAGCTGCCTTTATGCGAGGGTGTATATGTATCTGCACACAAGGGGAGTGAGTTAATCCAGACTTAGACTCTGCATATAATTTGTTCAAAAATGTCTGGGAAACTTGAAATCAAACTGGTGCATCTATGTAATTCATATTAATAAGCAGCCTACCACTAGTGTGATTACCAATTAGGAGGCAATATACATTCCCATGTTAGGGAAAACAGCTCAGAAATGTTTCAAAAACGCTAACTAGATCTGCCGCTTTAAACATTATCTCTAGCTTTTCAGATTGCTATCATAAATCTTTGAGATGACAGCTCAAGTGGCATCTATTTATAAGGCAGGCGTACTCACTGTATGAAAACATAGATTGCAAACCGTTAAAGGGAAATTAAAATGCAAACACAAAAAGGGTTATTTACTTACTTCTGTGCCAGGCAGCACCTGAGGTATGGGCACCTAGGATTAGAAAGATCCAATTATTTTTAAAATATAAAACTTAAAGAACTTATTCATGCACCACTTGGGTCTTGGAATATGATCAAAATCGTTTTGGAATAGTTAATCAGTATTTTTCCATCAGAGTCAAATTTTTCAAAACATTACAAGAAAGAGCAAGAAGCTCGAGTGAATATTATTTACTGACACACACTGCAGCTTAACAAATACTGAGGTGTTCACAAACAAAGATTTGGAATAAAATGGCACTAAAGTATCAAGTTTTTTTGTCTCCGAAACTGACATTTGTGAAGGTTTCATTAACATTCGTAAATAAGGAGAAAATGCATAAAATGTTGGTGGTACCAACAAATCCAGCCTTATTTTTCTAATGCTGTGTGTCACAATGTCATTCTGGAATCAACTATCCTCGCCTTTTAATACCCACTCCCACGCTGCTCATAAACCAGAACAGGTCGAGGTTAGAGTCTTGGGTGAGGAAACTACAACCCTCATTTTGAAGTGAATTTCAAAACATAATTCTAAGATAATAGCTTATTAGCTGCAAGTCTGCTTAAAATTCCAGAGACCGATTTTCTGGTCTCTGACTTTGTGAAAGAAAATAGTAAGAAGAGATCGAGAAAAGCCAAAGATTGGCCCCAAATAATCACAAGTCATGTGTTTAAAATACATGAAAATAACAGTAAAAAAAAAAAAAACAGAAAATATTCAATTACAAAATGGGAAAAGAAGATGCGGATTTCAGATGTTTCTTCTCCAGTGCTGTCTGTCCCAAACCATCCACTACCAAGGTGCTCTCACCCTTGTAATCCAGGGACCACCGTGCACACATTCACATCCGCTTCCAACTTACATCAGCTTATTTCCTCCAAATGTAACTTGACATCCATCTTGTTCTCTCTACGTCTGCCACCATCATCCCGGTGTCAAACACACCGTGGTTTCCACTGATCTTTCCCTCACCTCATCACAGTTCATGCTAATGCTCATCTTAGGTCTGCCCAGGCCTTCTCTATAACTAATAAGTAATCTTTTTTTAAAAAAAATACCTCATCCCATTGCTTATATTCCTAAAAGAATTTTCATTGACCGCAGAGGGGACCTGCCCTCTTAATGTCTTGAAGAGCTTTTTTATACCTGTCCTACCTAGGTTCTTCACCTGCCCTTCCCCCTTCCTCTCCATCAAGTACTTTGCTCACCCAGTGGTTAGCATGGTCCAGGCACTTTCCTACCTCTGTCTCTGTGAGCAGGCTCTCTTTCTTGTCCCTTTTTACCTGACTCATCAACCAGAACCACACCCATGAGGTTGCAGTTTAAATTCTTCTGTTGCTAAGGAGTCCTCCCCATATCGTGTTGTGAACGAAGTTAGCCATTCTTGTAGCCTACCACAAGCCTTTTCTCAGGAAAGTATTTACCTCATGTTGGGGATGAGCTTAGTGGGAGAACAGTGTGTGAAGCCCCGGATTGAGCCCCCAGCATGGCAAAAAACACAACAGAATAAATCAGTCTCCTCATTGAGTTGTGTGATTATCTTGATTCTTTCACGACCTTTTAATTCCTCTCAGAATAGGACTTACACACTAATTCATTCCCATAATCTGATATAAAGTTTCCTCAATGAAGAAATGAAGGAATGTGAGTAAGGTTTGCTTAAGCTAGATAGTGGTAGTGGTATCAATTTAAAATGATAAACTAAACAAGTAAATAGACCATGAGAGTTTCCTACTCTACAGTTTGTGAACACCAATATGTATACCTAGATCCTGTAAGAACCAATCAATGAATATGTAATAGAGAGATAAATGATACTCAAACCTCTTGCAAGAGGTCAAACCTCTCTCTCATATATGCATATATATGTATATATACATACATATATAATATGTATGTACATGTATATGTATGTATATATATGTATATATATATACATTAGGAGACCTTTTGCAGAGTTAGCATAAAAACAGGTCACCTTGGTACCCCCACATAAATATCTTAGAAGTGAAAAACAAAGATATAAAACACTGTGGAGCTATATAAGTTGCTTTATTTGAGCACTGTAAACATATCTGAAAAATAAATTTCCAAGAGATCCTGGTTTGATTCTACAGAATAACAAAATAAAAATTGTATTTAGATATCAAGATGTTTTCCTAAGGAGAAAAAGTTCTTGTGAAACTGTCTTCAAGTAAATGAACAGTATTGTGTCAGAAATAGAGAGTAAAGAACAGGCAGATGCAATAACACTTTTATTATATTTTACTGCCATTGACTTTTGTATCAACACTGCGTAAAAAGGAACTGAATAATTGTTAGAGCTGAACCAACTGGAAAGCTCCTGGTCACTAAAATAAAATAAAAAGGAAACTGAGTTTCTACTTAAAATGTTGTATCTACTTACAGAAGCAGAATCAACATTTCAGTCCACAAAATGATAATAATTTTGGCTTAATCCCACCATTTAGCCAATTTAAGTCTCCTCTGATTAAAGATAATTCCAGCATTTTAAAGATCAAAGATTCTCTCTGCTGGTTGATTAGTTTCTTGGTCCTAATTTTACACTCTCAAACTAGACAGTCTTTAAAAGAAACAAATCTAAACTTTATAAAGGAATGCTACCTCTTCAACATAGAGAAACTAACAATTGATGTTGTAACGTTGTCTTACATAAAGACAACTGGTACTACTGATCTCATTTCCAGTAAGTGATAAATCCTTGTCAGATTACACATTAATTATCATGCTCTGTGCCCTCTGGCTAGAACTGTCTGCTTTTCTTAAATTTCTAAGAACCCTCACGTTGGGCATCATGCTGTGTATGTGTCACTACTTCCATGAAAAGATTCTCTGAACCCCAGGACATGCCATAAATCTACCAACTTAGGCCCCTTCTACAAACTCCTTAAAATATACAATCTCTGTTGTGGAGAGAGGTTTTCCAAAAGAGACTTCTAAAAGTGTATCGTTGTATGAGTCATCTTTTTCTTTTACCCTTCATATCAAAGATTTCTTCTTTTTCTTATTCCTGACCCCAATATAGAGAAACTGCGACTCAAGCTTAGAGAGCCACAAGGACCACCCCAGCTAGCTTTCTGTTTGGCTTCCCATGTCCATTCCATCTTTTCCTTTTTCAGTGGATGTTGCTAGCAATACAACTTGGTCCATTTTTCGCTCAGGTCCAACCACCCTGTCCCTACTTTTTCACATGGAACTTGCAAACTCTACCTGATTGAATTGCTCTTTGTTATCCACTCTCCAGCTCATTAATTATCTTTTTTTTTTTTAATGTAGTGAACACCAAGATACACATTCTATAGAGGCCTGAGTCATTCACACACCAAGGCCAAAATCCAATTACAGACCTTTCTGGGCAGGCAGGACTGGAATCCACCAAACACTTTTTGATGTGATTGACAATTCAGAGCTCGTAGAAGATTGAAGAAAGACTCAGCACCGGGTACTTCCATGAATTCTGACATGTAAGGGGATTCATGGGCTCCAAACCAATTCTAAAACTCCATACCAATTCCATTTCTTACCATGTGAATATTTTCAAGTTTCTCTTGCTTTTTTCCCCTCTTTATAGTGAAAGTTTTAGGAAGTTTATATGAATTAATAAAAATCCTGGGCTCTATGAAGCCAATCTAGCTTTGAACATGCTTTTATTGATCTTTCAGGTAAATCTACTGTGAATGCTATGAGCCCGGCCCAGATCACCAACTTCAAACAGAATTACTGCTACCTGTAGAGACTCTCGCTGGCAGACAGGCTTTTACTAAAGCCAGCAGAGCAAAGGTGAGGATGGGGGGGAAAGTTGCTTAATTAACATTTTAGATGTGTGGTGGGTTGAGCGATTTAAGGCAGCTTATTAAACTCTCCCTCTTGCCTGGTGAAGGGGATCATTTTTCTTTCTTTTCTATTTTACAGATGTAATCGATTTGTTTCTAATCACTGAGCACATTAGCATAGGGAAAATTTTAAATATGCTAGGGTTCTTTCTTCCCCACTCATTCATGTGCATCCATTAACTTGCTCAAAGACAGCGCATCGTGTTCCTATATCCAAGGCAATAGATGTACATTTTCTCACTTCTCATTTCCGACAGAACCTTACTCAAAAACCCAAAGTTGTCTTTCTCATCTACCAGATTGTTTCCTAATTTCACAGTCAGATAAAAGGAACAATAGCATGACTCTCCATCACTACTATGTATGCCCCATAACTAATGCTCATATCCCTAAGGAAGAGTTGCAAATTTCCATGCACAAGCTGGGACAGAGTCACCTCCTACTTGCACACTCACAAGGTCAGCACCGTGGGCATCTAAGTCATGTGGTCTTGTTTCCTAACTTTGTTGTGAATTTACATCCTTCAAATAGGCCATAGAATGATTTGTAATTGGACAGAAAACCTCAGCTCAGTGCCTCAGGCTACTGAGGTTAACTGCTGAAGGTCTGGAATGTAGAATCACCGCTGAGCTAGATGGGGAACTGGATGGATGAAAGGTGCGAAAGGTGCACTTGGACAATTCACAAGTTACCGCGTCAGTAAAACACAAGTCACGGCAACAACTCTATCAGGCCTTGCTTCACAGAAGCCCTAGCAGACCCGTGAGAGGAACGCTACTCCAGCTGGCATTACGTGGGCCTCCTATCCCAGGCAGGCAAAGGGTCTCTTATTGCAAGCTAGCCGGATTTCAACAGTGGGACGTGAAAAAAAAAGCATATGATTAATAAATTGTATAGCTACAGATGCATTTTTAAAATTTGACCATTCTAATATTGTCAACTCTCAACAAGTCTTATTTCATCCACTCTCTCTTCCTTTCCATATTGCTATGGAATACGTCCCAATTACCATGTCATTTGTCTGTAGGTCTTGTGGTATGGATTTCTAAAACACAGAAGAAAGAGTCAGGCTTTCTGGGCGGAGAATGGAGGCGGTATGAGGACATAGAACATTCTCTGAGAACAACAACAAGAAAACAAACGAACAAAGATGAGATGCCATGGTGTCACAGAAGAAAAGACCCACGATGCACGTTAGGAAAGATAATATTTTGTTATCCGAGTCAGACCTCTCCCAGCCCCACGCAGCCAAACGTAGAGGAAAGTTGTCCTCCACTTGGGAGAGGAAAAGTAAGTGGATAACTTGCTAGAGTAACACAAACACGTTTGGATACATAAAATCGATTAAGACACATTAAGTGGAAAATATCCAAATGCTATTGCGGTGATGTGTGACCCATGTATATCTTAATGTGTGAATTAAAAGGCAAAATTGTTTTTTCTTTAATCCAATAAAACTATTTTAAGGGATCTGCAACACAAAAGGCCAACAAAAAAAAACTTTAAATGTAGGGATTGGTATAAATAAGAGGACTTTTTTTGTTCTTTTTACCATCAAAGTCAATTTATTGTCAGCTTAAGAAGCTCCATAATAGCAACAAACATCTATAATAAATGAATAAGAAGTAAAAAACCAGGAATCAAAATGTCCCACAAAAGAAAAAAACTTAAATACATCCAAATTGGAAATGAAGACACACACACACACCCCTGAGCCATTTGCAAGTTGAAACATTCTACTTTTTCCTTGATTATTTCAGCAAATATCTTCCAAAAAAAAGAATCCAAAGCTCAGGACCACTGTGACCTAATGTGCTCACTATCTTACACATGTAGTTGTCCCTCTATACATCACCTCGACAATAAAATTAAATTTTAAAAAATTAGTAACTGTTTAATGGTGATGTTTATTATTCACTACATATCTGATTATCTCTGTCTCAAAATCAAATCATTTACAATTTTGATTTCATGTAGGATCTAGTGCAGGAATGAACACTGTACTTGATTGCAGCTGTTTGGTCTTTTGTAATCTAGAATAGTTTGGCTTCTTAAAAAGTAGTATTTATGCTCTATAGCCCCACAGATTTTGTATTTAATGTGTTCTGTCTTTTGAATTTTTGAATTATTTCATCATGATATTCTATTTCTTTCAAATATTGACTCTCCAAAACCTTCTCACTTTGAGGTTCTGAGGTTAGCCATCTATGTCTAAAGCCTTTCCTGGAGCAATATTGATTTCTCCTGTGCAGAAAATACAGCAGAATTGCAGGAATTATACCATTTTCTGACATAGTATTATTTGTTATCTTTATGAGGACCAGAGTACTCTGAAATCCCAGCATGTATGTCTAATGATTTAAGGAAAGTCATGACCAAAAGAACATTCTACCAACTAGGCAAGAATCTAACCCTGTGACTATCCACCTATAAAACGCCTTTGACATGATGAGCTGGCAAAGCTCTTGTTGAATATTAAATAGGAACGGATATAGAAGAAGTTACAATGTTGAGAAAGAAAATCCTCCAGCTGCAAGTACTCTCTACCATTTTAATTATTTTAGCTATGTAATGACCATCTTCAATTAAATGTGCTTTCCTTCCCTACCAAATAAGTTTCAAGTAACAGAGAATTTGCCTGGTACCCAAGTAATAGTAACAGGAAAGCTGGCAATAACTCTGAGACGCAAAGGGGTCTGGAAACTCAACATCATCAAAAATGCCTCCCAGGACTTCCTCGCAATGCTAGAACAGACTTAGTCCACAGTGAACAAACGAGTTCTCAAAGTTAGTATGAAAGCGTTTCTTACCCCTAAAGAGACCACTTCCAGGTAGGAAGTGTCTCCTTTTTTAATACTCTGATAGTGAAATAGTCAACATTGTTGTTTTCTCAAAGGTCATGCCTCAAATACCTATACAACTCTAAATTTGCCTCAAAATGAGTTTTCTTCCTTCCCAGCCTCCTCCCTCTCTACCAATGAATGAAAAGCAGGTAGGATGAAATGTGATCTATGTCCTGATATTTTTCAACCTCTAGAAACAGGTCTATGGCAAATTGTAAGAGTTAATTATGGTTAATGAATACAATGTCATGTCGTCAGACTTGGCATAGAAAGAGGACACAGTTTCTATTAGAATGCAAGATGAAAGCCGAAAGAAATGTCAGAAGTGCTAATAGCGTCGCCTTCAAAGTAGAGAGTCAAGAAGTAGTGTCTGTAATTGACCAAGCAGGAAATGAATATGTAAGTATATCGCTCAAAATCGCAGAGACCAGGAAGGGACGATCTAAAATGTTAGTGTTTGGGGTGGAAGATAAGCTACCACCAGGCAAATGCTGACTCTGTAGCTACTCTGTACAGTGATGAAACCATCGCATGTAAACATAACTCAAGGGCTGGGAGCTAGGAGTAGAATTCCCAGAAGACGGCAAATGGAAATAGACTTCTTACAGTTCTTTTTTCAGAATAGTGCAAGGGAGCAGGAACGGCATGCTCTGCTTCGCAAGGCAACCTGCATTCTCACATACACGCTTCCATGTTCCCAGGTGTGGGGGACAGGATATGAAAGAGGAGGAAAACTAAGCAAGGCCAGCTCCCAAACTGCAGGTGTAGTCAGGACATCCTCTCAGGGAGTGGGTAAAAGCCAAGGAAAGTTCCCAAGCCTACATTGTTAAGTAGTCTTGATTTGGGTCCAAAGTATCATGACTTGAGAAACTATACTTTTATTTAAAACTAGGTGCACTTTTGACTTGTTCTAAACAACAACAACAACCAAGTTCCCATATTGAAGCCTTACCCACCCCTGTCTTGCCTGTCTGTTATGCAGATGAAGTTTCCCTTGTCATGCTCTGGTTCTCTTTCTTTTTCCACTCAGTGGAGCTAGAACAAAACGGCAGTGGAAAGCTAAGTCTGCTCCCTCCGGAGTCTCCACTATGAAAGTCTAACTTTCATAGTGTGTTTGCGACCCTTGGGGTAATATTTGTTCCTTGTTAACCTACATCTGTGTGGGCTTCTTTTTTTACACGAGGTGATTCATTTTCCTACCCTTGCTACAACTTACATGAGAATCATTTGGTAAGGTGGGAAGAGAGAGAGACAGAGAGACAGAGACAGACAGAGAGAGACAGAGAGAGAGAGACAGAGAGAGAGAGAGAGAGAGAGAGAGATCCAGGGACCACGCTTTTCCTTTCACAGCAGTCTGAATCCTCCACTAACTACCTGAATCTCTGCTGAGGGTCCTGTTCCCAGGGTGTCCACCACCTGAACAGGCTTCACCTCATCACCCAGCACAATCACCCTGATATCTAAGCCCCAAGTCCAGGACCACAGGGAGAACTAGGTGTGTGGCCTTGGCCCTTGCTTGGGAGTCTTCTAGCATTTGCCAGGTTATTTAGGAGTTTTGATTGGGAGGAATACGAAGCCCAATGAGAAATTTATGGACAGGTGATCATTACGACTGCACACAACAGAATGCTGGAGTTGGCAGCTCCTGGGTTGACCCAGGGGCGTCGTGGTGTTACCAACCATCCACATCTCCCAGTCCTCGTGTCTTTCTTTCCCAAAGAATTTGGTAGTGTCTCATAACTGCAGAACATTTGTGGGAGAACCTGGTATTGCACCCGTAGGCAGAACCTGCACAAGATCCCAATAAAATGCCCCCATGGTACAAATGTACATTAACTAAAAACATTAAGTAATATCTGTGCAAGATCAATGAAGGAACACATTTTTCCATGAGCTCTCAGCATAGCATAAATGTAGCATTAACCAGTCCTAGATCGATAACACTCCTTAGCCAGTGAGAAGATGGGAAAACAAACATCTCTCTCCTGAATGTTGTCTTGGCCGATGTCAGAAAGTACAAGTGAATGGATTTAGTTTAGGGACCATCAAAGTCAGCTGTGCTCAAGAAAAAGCTTGCAACAAGGAGACAAAAACAGGGTTGGGTGTAGCAGGTGCTTTTTTTATGAGATTTTTTTCCAACTTCTGTCTCAGGATATTAAGTGGATGAAGTCAAGGAATGCATCTTCCCTTCAGTAAAACAAAACCAACTTACAAAACACAAACTATGGTTTTACTGTATTCTTTTATGTAAATAACTAATGAAAAACACATAAAGTGACATAAAATCTGACAGCCTACTCTTTTAAATAATAATTCCATCTGGGCCAAAGAAATGATTATTTGGTGAATTTAAAGGGTTGTTATTTTGCACTTTTTGCTGTGTCACAACCTTTAAGTCTTAACATTCTATTTAAAATGCAGTTTTCTGTATGTGGTTTCTAGAATCATAGGCTTAGTTGAAGAAGTGAGTCTACATCACCACTTTTCCTCACGTACTTCCCTCGGTTCCCACTGAAAGTAGAAACAAATAATACAGCACCACAGACCCAGCCATCAAATACAAGAACAAAGCCAGCTACTTAACCAAGAAAACCTCTCTGCTGAAATGGCTGTAATGTCAACCTCTGATGAATTATGGAAATTATGTTATCCTTACTTCCAACAGCATTGATCTCATGACAAGAAAGAACCATGAGATGAAGTGGAGAATGGCATGTCAGTTTAGAAAATAGCTAGATTCCTGGGGAAATCGTGGGCCAGGGCCCCAGTTCGAAGCCAGCCTGTGCAAAGGAGCGCTTACGAGGCTCCATCCTGACTGGTGGCTGGGAGCAACCATCTTGGGACCTGCCATCCTTCCAACATGGCAAAGCACCAAGAAAGAGCAAGACTGCAGTCCAGGCCCAGCCAGGCATAAAGCAAAACCTTACATCCGAAGCAAGGAGCTTGCAGAGTGGCTCAGGTGCTAGACCAAGCTTGAAGTGATGTGTTCAAACCCCACCACCCGCACAATATTGTAATGAGAATGGTTGTTCACCACGGGAGTGCTTGTTCTGTGGAGAGGCCTTGTCAGACTTGAGGTGGCTGGATCGATGTCACACGGGGTGGGGGGGGGAGTTTGAGAGGGGGGCGGCCTTTCCCTCCATGGCAAGTGCCGGGCACAGGGCAGAGGAACACAAAGTTTTCATCCAACAGCAGCTGGTAAGCAGCAGGGCTCGAATTCCTGGTAGACCAGAAAAAGCTACTGATCCTTTGGAAACCGCCAGGAAGCATTGTCATTCCACTCAGAGAGCTTAAATTTTAAGTATTTTCCCCCCTCTGAGCAGCAGGAACAGATGAACTCTCAAGAAATAAAGATCTCATTTTCATAGAAATCATCTCCCAAGAATTAGCAAGAAATGAAATAAAGAAAATGGATGAGGTAGACGTGGGGTTGCTGTAAAAGACAACAGGTGTCCGAGGGTTGTTTGGAGTGCGAGCTATTCCTCGAGGTGTATGCTAATGACTTTTCAACAGTTGACAGTTCATCTTTCCTTTGGAGTAAAGGGAAGTCTAGTAAAAAAGGAGCACTATAATTAGTTCTGGAAGAAACAAACTTTCGCTTAAGAAACAAGCCACCAGAACTGGATAGTACCCTAGCTCTGATCAGACAGAGCTGGAGCGTGAACTCAGAGCCGCAGATTCTCTCTTGGCTTGGCTCATTTTCAGCTGCTACTCTTCTCCCCCTTCTGAGCCAGGCCCCACTTCTGGCTTTTTGCTGATTAATGAGAAACAAGGAGTGTCGGTTTTGTCTACCTCGGCTGATTTCAAACTGTGATCTTTGGATTTTAGCCTCCTGCATAGCCAGGAACAACATTTTACTGTGTATGGTCATAGGTATATGTGGTTGACAACTTAACGAGAACTTTCACAGATGAGCAAGCCCTGGGTAGAACTGCTTTGTAAAGAACGTATGTGGAGTACATTCATGTGTGCGTTGATGATATGGAGCCTTTGGCGCTTAGAAAGACAGAGAATTTTGACAACGTCTTTTTCCGGTGCTGAGAATCCCGTTTGCCCCACATAGCCAGCTAGGAACACAAGAACAGCTTGCGGGTTGTCAAGGCTCCTGGGGCATTGGTTCCCTGAGCCTCTCACTACGCACCCAGAAGCTTAACCACACCCCCCCCTCCCGTAGTTCACCAGAATAAGCATTCACGTGCGTGTTGCTGTATAGATGAAGAACCCAGACTTACAGAATTGGGTTATATTCATTTGCTTTGAGAATCTTCTGAATGCTACCCACTCAGCAGTTGGGGGAAATACATGAGCATAGAACAAAATCTGCCAATCACACTTATGAGGTCCTTGGCCATGGTGGAGTCTCCCCACACATCTTCTAGAGATTTCACCCCAGGACTGATACACGGTGCGAATGAGGAGTTCAACACAATCTCCTAACCCACCCACAGACATACACGAGGCGTGGATGTAGGTCACCGGCATCCTACATCATCACTGTCTTCTTGCCCATGGAAAAATGCTTGGTTAAGTCCCATTAGGAGAACTTGAAGTTCTGCCAGCGTGCCGGAGTGGTGGCTCATGTAGCAGAGCACCAGTCATGGCCAGAAAGCTGGGTGAGAGCATGAGGCCCTGAGTTCAAGCCCCTATATTGGCCTTGAGACAAAACGAAGAATGGTAGAAAACAAGAAGAGGAAGTAACATTTTAAATACTCTCACTTGTGAATTCCATGTTAACCATGTGTTTAACGTTCATTTTAAGACATAAGGAATGGTTGTGTTTGGTTGTGGTTTGTTTCCTTGGGGGGATTTTTCTGGACGGCATTGGAGTTTGAGCTCAGAGGCTCCCACTGGCTAGGCAGATGCTCCACGGGTTCAACCACATCCTGCCCTTCTGCTTTAATTTAGTCTTCCAGTGGATTCTTGTGCTTTTTACCCAGACTGGCCTCGAACAGCAATGTTCTTACTACCACCTCCTGAGTAGCTGGGATTGCATGTATGCCCTACCACGCCCTGCTTTAGCACAGCTGTGCTTTTGATAAGCACGCAGCATTCCTTAATAGGGAAGTAGCCTGTCAAAATGAACGTTTAATCCACTTAACGGCCACTGGGCAGGTTATTCCCTGTGTTTGATGATGCTAAGTAACGTTTCACGGACTTCGGTTGAACCATCCTTCATATGGACTTATTTCCCTGGGTTTAGGGTATCCAGATCACATCAGAGGTGTGCAACGGTTAGACCAAAGCGCGTGACGTGAAAATGGAGAGCTAAACACTCATTCCCAGATTGCCTCTGAGACAGGTTGCCGCAATATGTGCCTAATAATATCATCTGATTCTTGTTTCTCTGTTCCTTAGGATTTGGCATATTATCAAACTTTTTTGGTTTTTGTCAGTTGGTCATATGGAAAAAAAAGATATTTTGTTAGAGATTTAATTAGTCCTTTTTCATTAAATGAGGTTGAGCGTCTTCTGCTTTGGGATTTTTTAATTGATTTTGGGCAGCTTTTATACATTAAAGAAATTGGTCATTAGCTTTCAAATATGTTGAAATTCTTCCTGCTTTGATGTGGCATGTATGTGTGTGTATTTTGCTGTGCTAGAAAGCAGAAGTTATCATTGCTGTGTTTAAATTTTAAAATATTTTCTTACATGACCTCTTGAGGTTTTGCTCTTACATAGATATGTTTAGTTGATGGAAATATTTTTTTAATTCAAACTGAAAATCCTCTCCTACTTTCTCCTTAAAAGTAGGCATACCTTTGTATTTTCATAGTGGATGAGAACAAGTCTTTAATGTGCTTTAATGATTAGTTTTCTGGGGTTATTCCTCGTAGAGTTGGTAGAACCTGTTAAAAGTAAATGATAAATTTTAATATAATTATTTGAAAGACTAAGAAAGCCAAAGTTCACATTTTACAGCAAACAGTAGATACAACAAATATCATTTCCTTATTTTAGTTGGAAGCCTTTGGGGGAAGTTTTAGTCAAGAACTGGAGGCAAGAGTTCAAGTGTTATATCTAAATCCACAGAAACTAAATTTCTTTGTGTAGTTTTAGTAACAAAATCTTTCTCTAACCTCCAATTGTGTAATGTGAAGTAACTGGATAAACACATTTAACAAGATTTCTACTACATCTACTACTACAATTTCTACTACATCTACTACATCCCAGGTTTTTTGTTTTCTTTTTCATAGCCACTTAGGCCATAAAAAGTGAATAAAATAAAGTTAGGCTCCTGTATTCATAGTTCCTGATTGAAAATTAGTTTTCAGCAAAAAAGATCTGCTTATCCACAAATCTACCAAAAAACATTTTTACAAAGGAAGATACATATATATGATACATGTATATATGTATTGCATATATAGATATGCATAATTCCATCTTCCATCAAGATCTACTTTCTCTTCTCAAAGAAAACATCATTCGTATTCCTAAAATTTTAAATTTTGCCAAGGCTTCTTTAGTGTCATATCAGTGGTGAATGCCCCAGTGTTCATAGACTTGCGCTATGCAATATATGCTTTAAAGGATGTGTCTTGTTAGACCTTACCTGACTTGAAAAACTTGAAAACTGCATAGTACAATTGCAACATGGTCTTCAGCATTTTGCTTTGGTCTGTAATATGTGTGTGTGTATGTGTGTGTGTGTGTGTGTGTACATACGTGTGTACCTATATACGTATATTTTTAAAAGCTTACACATACATAGAAATGAACCTCAGTGCAGTGCTAGTCACACAGAACCACTCCACTGCTGCCCAGAGCTCACCAGTGGAGTGCGGGAAATAAACCAGCGATTCCCATTCGCTCTCACCACAGAATTCTTTCATCGAGTGACACGAATCTCCTGGGAGCAGCTTCTTCCTATCCTATTTAAGGGCCCGGTGTGGATTTGCAAATTAAATGAAAAGACCACTAGCAATCATTTCTGTTTAAAGTGCTAAATGGACTGCAACTTTCAAAAGTGGCTGGGCCTGCCAAATGGTGATTTAAAGTGAAATTGGCACGAGCAGACATTTCCACATCAGCCTGCAGTACATCTGGTCCAGACCAAACAAACAGAAGATTTATTCTGTCAGGGAGATCATTTAGCATTCCTTTTCATGCTTCAGAAAGAGCCTGTACCTGTCACTCACCAAAGAGCCCGGCTTTTGGTGGCTAGGCTCTGTTGCTCCCCCTCCCTGGCCTTGATCTGAAACTTCTAAGAAGGATCCTGTGCACCCTCCGCCTGGGAACCCAGGGCCCATGCCAAGTTCATTTCCATAGTCTTACAGAAACCTCCTGGAGGATTTCAAACATCTGCTCGTAAGGAAAGAAACATTGTCTGGAGCCCTAACAATAATATAAAGGGCAACTGCACCTTTTTTTTTTTTTTTTTTTTTTTTTGCAAATAAAGCAGAGCTGATAAATGATGTGATTTCATAGGATTTGGGATTTGGGGATGGGGGGGGGGGGGGCAAGTTTCTTTGTGTCCTTGCTGAATTCCAATTGAAAGTGAATAACGTCTGTGAATCATGGGAAGGCACCAAATGTACCTGAAGTTCACCAATAATTTTTTACCAATAGATATGCATGTGTGTGCGTATCTATATAGGATTATAGAAGAAGATTTTGTATAAAAAAATGAGTCGCGATGCTATAATTAAAGGAACACATTTTACAAGAACTGCCATTTCTAAAATGTATTACGATTACTCTCTCCCTCCCTCTCCCTCTCTCTCTCCCTCTCTCTCCCTCTCTCTCTCCCTCCCCCCCCCCCCTCTCTCTCTCTCACACACACACACACACACACACACACACACACACACACACACACACATTCTCTCCCTGGCTTTTCTTCTAGAATGACGTTCTCCTCCTGTTGAAGTCAGCAACCTCCGGGAAGAGCCTGTCCAGACTTTCCCACCCATAAGTGCTCTCCCTCCCCCTCTCCTCCGGAACACAGGGAATGATGGGAAGGGGTGTGGGGCAGCCCCCTGCAAGTTGCCACGTTTCCTTATGACGTTACCCTACATGGAGAAGAAGGATTCGCTTCCAGTCTAAATAAAAGCTGGAAAGAGAAGAGACCATTTTTTTGTCTGTCTGTGTGTTTGCTTGCATGGTCTTTGTAATTTCTAGCTAAGTTTCCTATTGCTTGGATTATGAAATAAGCTAGTTAAGACAAATGTCTGCCGATGCCTTCAATTTTTATGAGTTGCTTGTGGTTCTTTCCTCCCTGGGGTATTTATTTAATTCATAAACCTTATTACCTTGTTTCCAGGCTCTTCGTGTGCAAATAGGTTTAGGTAAACAGGGTAAGCATATCATGTAAGTAGAAAAATCATCTCATTTACTTAAAATATAACCAATACAAATACTTAAAATGATCTAGAGATTTCAGAGGCAGTTTTTTTATAGAGCACATGAGCAAAGACATGTACTTTGTATAAATATTTCTATTCTGTTGGTTTGCTAGAGCTCCAAAACAATGTGGAGACGGAATTACATCTGCACTTGTTTCCTTTCCTTGGCTCCTATTGTCATGAATAAACATGGCATCATGAGTAATACATTGCTAATATTCCACTTGGGCTACTGAGCTCAGAAAACTGTCTTCTCAAATTCACCTGGAACTCTCTTAAATAGGTTATGTCCTAGCTAATTCGATTGCCAACGGACGATAAATATCAGTGCCAAAACACAGCTTCCTCTGAAACAACAAAACTGGCTTGTCATAACAACCAAATTAACATAGATAACCTAACTTGTGTGTTTGTTAATTTGCTATGTGTTGTTTATGTGTATGTATATATTATGTATATATGAGCCACACCTCCACTTCTAGGTTTTTCTGTGGCTAATTGGATATAAGAGTCTCATGTATTTTCCTGCCAGTGCTGGCTTTGAATGGCAACTCTCATATCTCAGCCTCCTGAGCAGCTAGAATTACAGGCATGAGCCACTGGCCCCTGGCTTTTGGATAACAAGGTTTATAAAATGATAACAAGTCTCCTACCTAATAATTCACACTTAGGTTTTATTAAATGTACAGAAGCTCATTTAATGCTTATGGATAATTTAGATAGAGAAGGACAATTCCATCAATATCTCAACCCACGCATTTCTTTAGGACTTTATCTTTGTAGCGTCAAGTAGTAGATGCTTCAGCATATCCAAAAGGATGGGAAGTCCATGAAAGAATGATGCCATTACTATTGCCTGGGCAAATGCTCTATATGCTACACAGCAAAACCAAGGAAATAAAACAGACTAAGATGATATAAAACACAACCTTATTATTCAGTAAAACTCAATATCAGTCTTACTAAAATGTAAATGCATAAAGTGTTCTTGAAGAAACTTAGTTTCATCAAGTGGCAGTCTGGATGAGGCAATTTTGAGACATTTTTTATTTAATTTTGTTGCCGAGGTGATGTAGAGGGGGTTACAGTAACATTAGTAAGGTAGTGAGTACATTTCTTGTCAAACTTGTGACCTCCTCCTTCATTTTCTCCCACCTTCCCTCCTTCCCCCTACCCCTCCCCCCTTGAGTTGTACAAGCCAATGCAATAAGAGAGTATGCTGAAATTTTTGAAACTTCTTGAGAGCATCTTTTTTTATTTATTGTGTTATTTTGAGTTTAACTCTGTGCAGTTCTCTTCTCTAGCAATTCTGTACTTACCTACTTGCTTAGATAACCCTATACTCCTAAATCAATGAGTATTCCATGTCACCTTCCTGGTCTGTCAGATACATGTGAACAGTGACAAAAAAAAAACACCTTGAATTTCCCAACTGACATGATTCCAGTTCTATAGAATAAGGGTATTATTTTCCACATCATAAACAAGAGTCCCTTACGTGGCCTGCTAACTGACATTTCTTCTTGGTATTCTTCCGCTTTTTGCTAGGGATCTCACAGTTAAAATGACCCCCTAACCATAGTAGTAAAGAGCTGTAGGATGCTCAAGAAGTACATAAAGTTCTTTGTGGTCAAGATGCGTATGTGTGAAACAAGCTTTATTTCAGCCTAGCTACTCTGGGCTACGAATTCAATGTTAATGAGTTAACAAAATACTAAATATGGTGCCTTTAGCCATGTCTCATACAATTATTGCCACATTGTCAACAAATCAATAGTAAATTACATAAGTTCTCTTTTACCGGAAATACTCATGAAACGAGGCTATGTATTAAATTGCCAATTAAATTACCTGACTTTTGTAAATGTAACCTATCACGCTAAAAGAACAATAAAATAAATTAGAATAAAAAGTGATCAGAGATTCTTCTGTATCATCACGAGAAGCCAAGGTTCAATAACTGCCAATAACAAGAATGTATTTTGTATGCATGTTTATACATGTATAGGTATGTGTGTGATAGGTATGTATATTTGAGCAGTTCCTTCATTAAAATAAAGCAAAATCTAGAACTTCTCAAATCTGGTAGCCTTTAAGAAGGTTCTATTATAAGGGAAGATATTGGAGGGGGGGACTAAGATAACAGTAGATTTTGATTGTGTGTAATAATTTTAGCCATTGAAATTTCCATAAAGATTTTTAGCACATGCAGTTAATTTGCATGAGAGGCAGCTGGAACATATTGGCTCTTTCAAAACCACTAAGATTTACCAGCTCAATAATGCATGAGTTTAGACAAAGTTATACAATTGTCTGTATTTTTAACAAGGTGATGGAGTCTGAATTTTGCTAAGGAAGATAGCCCAGACCCAGGAGACTAAGATAAGGTTAGACAAACCAGAACACAAGGTGAACAGTCCTGTTTTATTTTGGGCCTTGGGTATTTTTTCCATACTTTTTTAAAGTGCCAGACTCGCAAACAAATTCTGGGAGACTGAAGTCTTGTGGTATTAGTACAATGGAGAGAGAGTTTATTAAAATCGTCATAGGTTACCCTGGAAGGAGACCTGATTTGTATGGACAGCATCTGAAAAAGATTAAACTATTCTTTTTCTGTTTATGATGGGATTTATTTATCCAAAATTTCAGTTGGCAAAAAAAATGGTTCATAATAAATATTTCTTTTAAAAATTTCTTTTTGATGCCCTTTGTTGGGATTTGAGGAGAAGGTAGCCAGATACCATAAGAAACTCTTGGTAGGATTTAGACATAGTTTACAAGAGCCCATGCATGGGCTTTGAAGTTAATGGAAGCAACGTGGAGATGATAGAAGAAAGGGTGTAGAAATGTAATTGACAGGGCCCAGTATACAATGACCACTGAGCTAGAATAAAGGCAGAAGTTTTTGAAGGTTCACACATTCTGTACCTCATTGACTACAAAAACCAATTATGTTTACAACTGATATAAAAGTTTGAAATAAACTACTAGAGTTCATTTTAGCCCTGTATGTATACATGCTATAAGCTTCAGCATTTGATATGCTACTTTAGGAAATATCAAATTCTTATCATATCATACAGACTTTCACCATTTTTCCTCTAAAACACAGGAATTGAACCAATAGAAGATGAGTTTCATGACAATAATTTGTATCTGGTTCATCTCCCTTCCCAGAATGCCTTGGGTTGGTAGTGAGGAGCTCGGAGTTGGTCCCACAGTGTCTTGTAGCTGGTAAGTTTCCCACTGCAGAAGGCCACTGAAGTAGACGACTGAATCATACGTGGAGTTATAAAGCTAGGTTACTTTTCCTTTGAAGACCAAGCCTAGTAGGGAAACAGAAATGCAGTCCCCAATGCAGTCGTGGCTTAGCTGCGTACAGTCCTACGTGATGGTTAGATTTGAGAAGTGAGCACACTCTCAACTTTAGATTTGACCAACCATGCCAACAGTAGGCTCATCCCACCTCTCGCCTTACAGATGAGAAATCGGAGACAGAAGAGTTCATGTAGTCAGTGCAGAGATCAAATGGGAACGAGGTGCTCTAACTCATACAGTCTCAAAGCTGGATGTGAACGTGATGAAACCAAGCTCTAGGCTAGCAGGTCCCCATCTTTTCTTAAGAGTGCCTTCTCTTGGGAGCATATTTACAACATAGATTGCACTGGGTGTTGTGGCTCACGCCTGTAATCCCAGTTACTCAAGAGGCTGAGCTCTGAGGAACACGGTTCAAAGTCAGTCGGGCAGGAAAGTCCTTGCCACTCTAATCTCCAATTCAACACCCAAAAGTAGAGCTGTGGCTCAAGTGATAGAGCATTAGCCTTGAGCACTCAGGCCCTGTGTACAAGCCCCAGCACTGGTACACACACACACACACACACACACACACACACACACACACACACCTATAACTCACTTCTTTCTAGTTGTCTCTCGGGGACACGTAGGCCTTAAATGTCCCATCAAAATACTCCAAAAATAAAACAGGACCTGAGGTAATAGGACAGCGATGACCTCCGTTCACAAAATGAGAAAGGGTTTAGCTACTCAGAAGCCAGTGTTCTTTGCTAGACATGTGTGACATAATGACTCTAAAACGATTGCTCAGAGCTGAGTCATCTGGGTCAATGTAAACATCGGCTTGAGAAAGTGGATTATCAAGATTTCACAAGACATGAATAAAAGGTGACACCACGCATCTGCCTCCGCCTCCCCCAAACTGACATCACACTTTAACAATGATACAGAAGTAACTGTGTAACTCCAGGGAGCGAGACGCTGCGTGTGGTAGGTGGGGAGAGTAGAAAGGAAGCAGAGGTCCTAACCCCACCTGCAAGGCGGTGGAAGCCATTGATTATCCTCGGGTTGGGGATGTGAGGTTGATGTTAAGAGATGTTAGAGATGACATTTTGCGTGTCACCTCTGTGTATGCATGTGTGTGATACGTCATACGTTGGAAAAATTAAGCGACCTTGTAGTAGTTAACATTGGATGATTTTTTAAAAAGTAAATATAACGCTCTGAGAAAGAAACAACAGAGGCAGTGCTGACCTTCTGCACGTCCACGCAGACTGGATTCAAATTGAAGACGGCACAGAGCACCGGGGAAGGATGAGCGTATCTGAGTACAAAGCAGGCAGACTCCAACCTGGGATAGGCTGCACGAATTTCTTCAATTATTCCAGATTTAAAAAAAAAAAAAAAAGGTCTGGCATGTTTACATCACCATAAACGTCATAGCTGACCATTAGCAATTTGAATTATGTCATTTTCTGACATCCCATGCATTTGCAGGTACTAATTAAATCTAAAACCCTATCCTTATGAAAATACATCCATGAGACCATTGCAGCTTCAAACAGATTACAATTGTGAAGCAACTCTTTAACGATTAATTAAATACAAAATGATCCAGTAGAATACAGAGATATCAAAGAGCGTCACACCCTCTGGTCCTGATGTAATGGAGGGGCCCTATAAACACCAAGACACCTCCCAGCACCCCCACTTGACTCTCCTGATAGTACTGGAGACATAAACGTATTTCTTCCTGAGCTTGAAATCTGCCAAGGCCTTCTCTGTCTGTCATGTGGAAGAACTGTGATACTGAATATATTTGCAAGAGCAAGAAAGCAATTCAGCATTTACAGAGAGGAAAAAAAAAAAACCACAAAAATTGCAAACCAACTGTCAAAAGGAAGAAATGTGCCTTATCTACCAGTCACAAAAAAAGACCCATGGTGTGACAACACAAAACAGCATCGTCTACGAATGACAACCACGCTTCATGTAAGATGAAATGGAACTTTGTACAAAGGTACGGTGAGGAACTCTGAGTGTATATATGTACATATATACGTATGTGTATGTGTGTATAGATACACATGGTATAAAGAAGGACTAGAAGAGGTGATCTTGAGTCTCACCCTGGAAGAGATCATGATGGAAACGTCAACACTCGCTGCCACAAATAAATGTCTCATCTGCACGCGTGCTCTTCCCTGCATTTAATGCCTTTCCTGGATTTCTGCTGGAAAGTCTAGCCAGCCTCAAGCTCCAACAAAAGTAAGTTTTAGGCTACACTTACCTAAATGGCCCTTGACTTTGAGTCTGTTATTGATACCCCAACACGGGGATATTTCATCACAATCATACATGAATGCTTGCCACCATTTCTTATCAGGTAGATCTTCTTTTCTGATAGTTTCAGTGAGACCTGATCACTGCAGAAGAAAATCTAAATTTCTTCATATGACATTTGAGGGTGTTTTTTTTTGTTTTTTAATAATGAGTCACCTGCCTTCCTCTTGTAGAATCCTTTGAAATATGTGTCCTGCTCAAAAGTTTCTTCACTCTACCCAGAGTACCCTTGGCTCTATTATACCCTCTGTGATTTGTGTCCTGTTCCTATGTATACAGTGCCCACCTTTTCTCTTCTCTGAGGTTTTTGTTGTATGGAAATTTGAGGGAGAAAGACGTCATTCTTGCAATGTATGGGCTTCAGAGTGAAGAGAAGTAAGGGGTTATTGATTTCCAGGTCCATGTTTAAGCCATTGTTTTCTTCTACTCTTGTAAAAGTCTCCTAAGGCTCTTGTTACTCAACTCTGCTAGTTCCTTTGTCTCCTCAGGCTGGTCATCGTCTGCCCTATTGACTATGCCTTATTTCCTTTACTCGAAGTCTAAAATCTGGACAATATCACCCCAATGTAAAGTATTGATGTAAGTGCTCTAGACTTCCAAGGATTGTGCTTTCTAGTCTCCTACATGGTCACCAAATCATGCGAGTCAAACACAGCAGAGTTTGCGGCACCAATTCCTATTCAGGAGACTGCTACCTGAGAAGACGATTAATAGCACCCCAAAAGAACAATAAAATCAGAGGCTTTCGTAAAACACACACACACACACACACACACACACACACACACACACACACACCCCACACACAAAATTCCTTGTAAAAAATAATCATCAAATCTAACATTGTCGGTTTATTGAACAGGAGGCAATGCCCATCACTTTGTAATCTGATCTTATGTCCAACGTCACCTTTTTTCAGAAATTTAAAAAGAAAAAAAGTCTTCTTAGTCCTGTTAGATACGCCTGCAAGTAGACTTCCTCCTCTAGAAGAGAAGAATTTCCAAGTGGAAGTTCTCACAAGAGTCCTGCCCGTCACACGTCCTGACCCACTGCGAAGGCACAACTCCGCATCAAGGCTCCTCAGCAAACCTGCCGTCTCTGCTTCCTCCAGGATGGAATGCTTTTGAAATCTGGCTTGAGTCAGCTCTCTAATCATCCCTCTCCCTGGAGCCACTTTCTCAGTCTCTCTCTTCTTCCTTCCCGGTTGGTAGATGTTTGCTTCCTCCTTTCCTCTCTGCAGCAACTGTTCCTGAAAGTATTTCATTCTGCTGCCTTTCATAATGGAAATGTTAAGTTTTCCACAGAGGAAGTGCCCTGGAGGGGAGTTTTGTTCACACCCTGGAATGGATGTCAGTTAATATTTAGACACAATTAATTAACGGTAAACCCTTAGGCAAACCTTGCTGTTAGGAAAATTAGACCACACTCTCGATTAAATAAAGGGCTGTTTCCCTGACCATGGCTGCTGAAGTTCCTTTATCAGAAATGACTGACATGAAATTTCTAGCAAGTAGGCTTCGTTTAATTAAGAATATTTGAAATACATGTCTGAAACAACATCCATTTCCTAGAAGTAGTTCACCACGTTTCTCCTGCTTCCTGAATTCCTCTTAACACAGCCCTTCCTTTCTACCACACTCCAGATTTCAATTTGTGATACTATGAAACTGACTGAAAACATTTTAATACAGAAACGATACACCCATGTTTTTTCCTAAAAAAGAAATGAGTAAATATAAGAGAGTATAGTGCAAGAAGGGAAGACTGGATTTTTGTTTGATCCAATAATTGAAAGTTTGATCTTACCATTGTAAATATCATCAAAATGTGTATAACTACAGTATACTGTAGGAGAACAGTATGAGTGGCTGAGTGTGTATTGTTTTTGTTTGTGATTAACCTTTTAAAGTGAGTTTATTTTCTGGAAAAGATATTTAATGAATATTGCCAGTGTGTTTTACCCACTCTCTAAAGAACTGAAAAATAAATTCAGAATTGCACAGCTGGTAGACAAATAGCAGAGAGGGTGCTGAAAACCTCTATTTCCTCTCTGGCTTTAGGGTGAGCCCCATGCCTAGCCTAACTTGGCATTTTCCCATATAATCAGCTTGAGGTGCACAGTCTCTCTGGTCCCTTTTGTCCTGGGAATCCCCTGTTCTTCCTTGTATGTTGTAGAGCTTGCCGGAAGTTTATCCTTCATGGATCCAACACTAGCAGGGTTGGCTCAGAGCCATGTCTAGGTTTTGCTGGGTAAACACTATCTAGCACTGAAATTCTGACTAGGGAACCCAGCTTGACCATAATCTGAGCTTTTTCTACATAATTATAACAATTTATACTCCATTTACCTTCTAATTTCATTTTAATTGGTTCAGAACGCAATGACATACTACTTAATTGACTAATGCTCCAACTCTAATAGAGTGGAGAAATGATTATGATGAGCAATTCAGTGTCAAGATATTTAAAATACATGTGGAAAGAATGCGATTATTTCCAGTGGGGACATGGATAATTGCAAGGAAACTAAAACCAAGAAAGGTTTCTTTGGACTATGGACTCAAGCTTGACAGGATGTTGTCTATTGGACCCAGAGTCTTTGCCCAGAATGTATCAAGAATGAATGAATTGATGAGACTGGCAGAAACTTGATCTTCGAGCAGGCATGAAATTGGGGCTTCAAGAAGAAGAGCAAAAACTGGGAATCCCTAGATAAACGTGGAGAAACTGACTGGCATGCAGATATGGACGCCACACAGATTTCTAATCATTCAATGTAGAGAAATGCTTCAAGGATCCAAGAATTCACGATTTCAAATCAGGCATGGTATGTATTTAACGCGGACAATGTAATGACCTGGTTATGACTTTTCGTAACCTCAAAGCAGTCCATCTCTATTGTTTGCATACAGGAATAAAACAATTTTTCTGTTATCCAAAGGAATGTCAGCTACAATAAAGACACCTACATCTCCATGCTTACTGCTATTCTAGTCATGATAGCCAAGATAGCACGGGAACGGGCCAGGTGCCCTACAACCAATAAATGGATTTAAAACCATGAGATAAATATATAGGTGATAGATGATTAATAGTCATGCATACATGCATACACATATAACTGTATGTATAAATAATGTTCATCAGCTGTAAAGAAGAGTGAAATTATGTTATTTGCAGGGAAATGTACAGACCTGGAACATAGCACATTAAGTCAGAAGGTCACAGGTCACATGCTCACTCTTACATGCGGATGTTAGAGCCAAAGACAAGCATGCATGCAAATGAACACACAAACACACACATGTACACACACATATTTCTGAAATCCACCTGACTGGAACATGTTGTCTACAGGTGTGTGATTCCATGGCGAACCCCTTTGAGCACATAACATGCGGAGCAACCCACAGAACACAAGGAAGTTGAAGCACAGCCAGACTGGGGTGGGCGGGGCCGGGAATGGAGCAGGGCAGGGGAGGCAAAGGGGAAAGGAGGGTGGATCCAGTCAGAGCCACATATGTGTGGGGGTTAAAGGGACGATGGAAATTTACTGAGTCGGGTTGGGAGGGGCGGTGGAGAAGGATGGATAGGGTGACTTGGACCAGGAGACAATGTGTCCAAATGGACATGCTAACATGAAACACACCTGTACACCTATCTGATAACAATAATAATGATAGTAAAAGAATAATAAAAAGAATAAACCTGTACCCATACTAAAAGTTAATAAGCAAGTCAGATGTTCAGTTTTTCTGGTTTCTTAGTGATACTTTTTACTTGAGTGGAGAACACTATTCACGTCCTGGCATTCCATACATGTTTTCATGAACTGTAGCTTCTGGTTAATAATATGTATCCTAATAAACCACGAAATTGCACTAGATTGACGGTCAATTGGATGTCTGGCTTTGCAGCTGGACTAGTTTGTGTCTAGTTTCAAAATCAGCGGACAACTCACCTACTACAAACCCCTCTGACGTTTGCTATAGACAGCCCTGTTTCATTCGGCAGAATCATAAGCAACAAGCCTCCACAAGCCTGATCAACCAAAACTTTATTTATTTGTTGCTCCTTAAAAAAAAAGGAAGAAAAGAAAACAGTATGTTTGAGAGAATACCAAATAAACTCTCCAAAGAACAAAGGAACCTGCCACTCCAGATATATTTTAAGCCTAAGGAAAGTTAGAAGCCAGAAGAGAATGGGAGTAACACGACACATAGAGTCGACCTTTAAAGGTTTGATTTCTGTTTTAAGTTCTGCAAACGCCCCCGGCTTTCCCCCACATAAAATGAGAAAAACCTGACTTATGTTCAAATGTGGCCTTCGCCCTTCACCCTAACACCAAACACCACGAGGAAAAAAAAATTAAGGGTGGGAAAAGCATCCTATCTGTAAAGATATGAATACCCATCCTGCTGTATCAAAGAGGGAGCTGCGATTTGAGCGTGGTGGAGAGCCACGGTGTGGTAGTTCGAGGCCCAGGCAGGAGGGTCAGACTCCAGCGAGGGGGCTTTCGGTGGGGCCGGGGGGCGGACGGCGAATCCCACCTCCTCCCCAGCGGGGCGGCTTCACTCGGAATTTTCATTATTTGTTTCATCTGAAGAAGAGAGCGTCAGGTTGCTAATACTCCGGCTGTGCCCCTGCTAGCTGTACCGAGGGATGCGGAATGTACAAAGGAGCTCACAGAATGGAAAAGAGCAGGAAGATGAAGGGCACCCAACAGGCCTGTGGGGGTCGAAAACCATGGAGGTAATGAAGAAAACAGCCATGTTGTTAGCTGAAAGGCACACCTAATTGTTTCGACTTCCTGATTTACTCTTAGATGAATTTGGTCTGATTCCCCATACAGTTTCACTCACTGCCACTAAAAGGGGATTGGGGAGCGCATTAGTGGCAGGATTCAAACCAATTCCCCCTCAATATATATGATGGTTTCCTTTCCTTAAAGCAGGAAAGATTCGTATTCAAAACCCTGATGGAGACTATCTGAAATCTGCTAAACTTATGAGATGAATGTAAGTCAGCGGGTTTGTTATCTGTTATATAACTAACTCTTATTCAACGAGAAACAGACAATACAAATAGAAAGATGATTATCCAATGCACATTGATATCAAGTGCAGTAGACTCATTCTTGGTTTTGCTCTCTGAAGTGTCAGTTACTTGCAGACAAGCACAGCCTGAAAATATCAAATAGAAACTTCTAGGGTTTTTTTTTTTTTAAGTTGAGTTTTAAGTGGTTGCCATTTTGAGCAGAATGGTGTGATTTGGCCAACGCTAAGGTGAAATTCTCCATGAAGTAGATAAAGAAAGTACTCATGAATCTACCCGAGGAAACTGTGAAGAAGGAAAGGTACTACTCTGTTTTATTATTAGCTGTATTTGTTCATCTCTTACTATGTCTAATTTATGAGTTAAATTTTATCACAGGCACAGAAACAGAGCTTCACAGGATTTGATACTATCTGCGATTTGGCACATACCCTGGGCGCCTTGAAATACATTGCTCATCATCAAGGACAGACCATGGAAATAACACACTTTTCCATAAAAGTCTACTTGCACTCGCAAGACAAAATTCAAAAATCTCATATAGTTTCCATAGCATCGCTGTTGTCAATTCAAAAATGCTGTGACTGCCACATCAATTAGACCTCACGGCGGTCCATTTTTTACGATACATCCCTCCACAAATGGGAGAGACACATGAATATCTGCACACAGCAGGTGGAATTCAGGGTTGTTTTTAGAAACTTCACCTGGGCCTTGACGTCCTGTGTCTGCAGATATTTCGGGTGAGCAAAGCAGGTGTTCACGCCGCAGGGCTAGAAGCCAGAGCGTTTCCACACACCAACGCTATCCTGGAAAGTCGGCATAAGTGAAGAAGGACTTTCTTCACAAAGGACCCTGGCTCTTCAGCCCCTCTTCCTCTCTTTGCAGTAGATAAAAGACTTTTTCATCTGCTCTCAGAAGAGTCTTGAGTTCAAGTGGCTATGCACTGCTTAAATCGCTAAGAGAGAATTTCCACACTGAATCGAGTTCTAGAGGCCATGGCTAGGCAAGGATTCTGCAAAGATGTTAGTTGGAAGGTTTGTATACATTGCTGGAGATTTCACCAGTATCAGAGGTAAATCTGGAACTTCGGCTGGACCCTTCCAGTCCACTTCTCCACTTCAGCTCCAATTTCCGATTTCCATAAAGCATTTCCACAAAACTGTCATCCTACGAGACAAAGGCAAAGAAGGACCTCGTGTTCATATTTCCAAGTATTTACCTGCCCGTTATGGTACAAGTCAAAGGGAGATAATAAATACGGCAAAGCCTAGAAAAAATTTAAATTATTTTATAAGTAATCAACACTCCTCTTCCTTTATGTTTAAACCTTTCTGTTACTGAATTCAACAGGGGGCCCTTCCTGCCAGCCTGCTCTGTTTTTGTCTTATCTACCAACACCACAAGCCTCACAGACTGACATACTTGCTCCGGATAAAGTATATCTGCAGAGTCTACGTAGTTATCATGAAGATGAGCATGAGTAGAAGAACAAGAGTGAGAGATGAGAAATGATGTCATAGGTGAGGGCATTTGCTTGAACAGGATATCTCTTTCATGCTGATGCTGGGGCTTGAACTAAGGGCATAGGCAATGTCTCTAGGCTTCTTTTGCTCGAAGTGAACACTCTTATCACGCAAGCCACAGCTCCACTTCCAGCTAATTTTTTGGTACTTAATTGGAGGTAAAACTCTCATGGACTTTCCTACCGGGACTGCAAGCCTCAGATCTCAGACTCCTGAGCTAGGATCTTTACTTTTGTGGCCGTCCTGGGACTTAGATTCGGGACCTCGCTTGCTAGACAGGTGTTCCACCACCATTTCCATGCACCCAGCCCTTCATTGCACCCACTATGGGTACCGTGGCTTGAACTCAGAACCTCAAGCTGTCACTTGACGTGCTTGTTGATGGCCATTTGAGGAACATCTGCTGCCCAATATTTTTCTGGTGAGTTGGAGATGGCAGCTCATGGACTTTCCCGCCCAGGCTGGCTTCAGACTGACCTTCCAGGTCTCACTCTCCTGAATAGACAGGCTTATGGGCATGAACTACCTGGTGGCAGTTGCCTTCATCATTTTTGAGATAGTCTTGCTTTGTATCCAGGCTTGTCCCTGCTGCTCCTTAATCCTCCTGTTTTAGGCTCCCCATCATGGCTGCCGTCTCAGGTGCCAACCACCATACCCAACTCCTTCCACGGAGAGGGAATCTGGCGAAATGTTTGGTCTAGGTGGGCCTTAAACTATGATCCTCCTAATCTCAGCCTGTCACGCGGGATTACAGGCATGAGCCCTGGGCTCAGCTTGAGCAGGACCTTTCCATAACAAGCCTAAAATAGCAGCAATAGGAGCTGTTTTGAAGGTCACTTTCTTTATAGAGAAAAGTTTCCTCTTCGGTGCAAGCTAATGACCTTGGAATGTCCTCGTGGGATCTTTTGGTCCTAAGAAGGACACAGAAGTGGGTCTTGGTATTCCTGCCAGAAATGTGGGATCTGACTCTAATCCTCAGCGATATTTAACAGACTGAAATTTAGGGATGATATTAAAAAAACACACACACACACAAAAAACAACAACATACAGAATGGCCAGTATTCTGAAATACCAGTGTCATGAAAGATACAACTGATTTGCCTTTTGTTATGAAAAATGACCAGGAACTGTTTTCTCTCTGTAAAAGAGCAGGCCTGCGTGGGACAGGTCACACAGTGTCACTCTGCAGCCTGGTCTGGGTGTACAGGGAGGAGCCAGAAGGAGACCGGAGGGCTCGTGTCCACTGTGCTCTGCTCCCTGAGGTTTGCCCTTTCTGGCCTCGAAGGGCCTTTGCGTCTGAGGCTCTTGACTCATGGCAACGGTCTCCACTAAGTTTAAAGAGCAGCAAGGTGCTTTGCCTCAAACTACCCCCTCTCTCCTCCTGGAGAATTGCTACTAATTCCCCATTTGAGTAAGCGGGAGGGAAACCTTCAATACATCAATATCCACCCGTGATGGAGCAGCTGCTGACGAGGAAGACACCATGGGAAAGAATCATTACATAGATTTCTTCTTTTCTTGTTTTCCCCCGCAGAAGCTTGGAGACAGGCAGTAAGATAATGGGAAAGGAGATAGCAGGGAATGGGAAGATGGAAGAGCTTTATCGCCTTTCCTTTGAGCCTGGAATCCAGATAAATACTGATCATAACAGTTTCTTTAATTAGCTTCTCCTCCCCGTGGGTACCAATGAGAAAAACAAATTTCAGAATGATCTAACTTCTCCAGTCACAATAGCAAACACTTGTTCAAGCAGTTAACTATATGTACAGTTTTATTTCTTTATGCACGGTATGCATATTAAGGTATTCGATCTTTACAAAACCCTACTAGGCAGGTTACAATCATTATTCTATTTATGAATAAGGCAACTGGAAGGCATTGAGAATTGTGTGCACACTCCCACAAAGAGTTATGAAATCGAGATTCTGGCCCAGAGACTATTCCCTTAATGGCTATCCATTTCCTCTTAAAGTGGCTCTAAACCACAGTAAAGAATGAAAACTGCTAAGACAATGTGGTCTCTGCTCAGGCTTGCAATGCAATTTTTATTTCATGTCCATTAATGTGAGTGCTTTTGGCCAACTAGAACCCTGTCCGCTGAAAATCAAAGCTACAGAGTGCTACTTCTGATTGCCAATGGCAGCCATGGCCTGGGCATGTGACGCTTGACGCTAAGCCACTCTGAGGCCCCGTGGAGTGTGGGCAACGTTGGATGACCCAGCTGGGGCTGTCATCCCTTCCTGTGGCTCTCTGAAGCCTCTGGGGTTCCAGGGAGGTCTTCTGGTCTGAACCTGGAGTCAGAAATGAAAAAGCCATGGACGAGCAGCTCTTGGTGGACGGAGAAGCAGTGACCTCGCTGGCCCTTCCCATTTTAACCGTCTTCATTGCAGCGGGTGCCCATGACAGGCTCACGGTGGCTCCGCAGCACGGAGCTGTTCAGCAGCACATGGAGGCCGCCCTGCCTCCTAAGAAATACAATCTCTCTCTCCCTCCGAAGGGCACAGAGCTCACAGGGCACAGGGACAAGAAACGGAAAGACTCCCCGGGGCTTCAGGGGCTTGGCCCTCTCCACTTGCCCCTCCTGGGTCTGAATCTTACTCCCGGTTGGATTCCCCGTGTCTGCTTCGCTTCCTGCTTCTGACCCCTTTGCTGATTTTCCTCAGTGTTCTCGCCTGCCTGTGCCAGCGCCCAGCATCCTCCACAGGACCCTCAGCTGACCCTGAATGAGCAGGGGGAGCCCAGGGCCTGCGTGTGGGGGGGGGGGGAACAGGGGGACAGGAAGCAGTGTAGAGGAAAAGACTGCCTGGAATTTGGAACTTGAGGCACAGGGACCTTGAACCAACTGGTTTCGTTCATATGAAAAATAGGCCTCTTTTTGAAAGAAGGAGGTGAACATGAGAATGCCAGACACGCATCCTTCCTGCATGTGCGGGAACAACTCAGCGAGGAGCTACGGCTCACCCTGGGCGAGGTTTCTGACATTTCAAGGTCCTATTGGCCAAGATGATTTGCATTTGAAATTGGGACGAGTCAGAACAACTTCCTTTCCACGTCTATTCATTCCAGTAGGTGTACAGGATGCTAGGCATTCCATGGGAATTTGTAGACAGTCCCTAGGTCCAAATTGCTAGGGCATTATGATTAGATAGGATCACTGAAATCCTCAGATCTAGGACTCTTAAGACCACAGTGCCCCCGGCCCGTTCCCTGAGACCGTCCAGTGCATACTCTTATTCTGAAGGCCTGCGAGTTTGAACACACTTCCATGTGTCTCCGTACTGTTCATCCAGGGGCCCCGACCGCGTTTGGAGCCGATCCGATCTACTTGGTTCTATTGCAGGTGCTCCACTTCTTCAGAGTTGCCTTCAGGGTCCCACCAGTGAGAAGCAATGTCTTGCTTACCCTTTCATTCCACAATGACACACTGCTGCCAGGTTTTTGTCTTTTCACCTCCCTCCTTCTCCCCTCCCCGTCCCCCAAAAAGTTAATAATGGGAATACCCTGCCATCTGTCATCGGGATTAGTAAAGTAAAATCATTTAGGCTACTCAAAACAAAAGATTATCCTTAATAATTACCCTGGGTACTCTGACTTCCAACCAGAGAACTCATGGCAATCTAGCCTCCTGTTGCCAGATGCTCAAGCTATCTGCAAATTTTCATTGAAGCACAACTTGTTTGCAAAATGTAAAATTAGAAGTGACAGACAAATCTATTTTTATAAATCTTTGCCTGTCTATTTTGAGCCTCTGCATTTTAAGAGAAGGATTAAGGGCATCTGTTGAACTTGACTGAAATGTTAAATGATGCTACTCGGTTTGCTTCTGATTTATAAAGTATTATAGCAGTGAGTTTCACCATTATTAATAATGTTCCTTGTGATCTTGTGATTAAAAACACCATTAGGACCATGGCAGTCCAAGGCATGTTTTAGTATAGGTTTTTTTTTTGATAGAAAGCAATAAATAAATAAGATTACTTAAAAACAAAGGCACCTGAAACAAATTTATTTACCACGTGAACTTAAATAAAACCCTGCCCTCTAGAATTGAATTTTTCTACCTGCTACCAAGAGATAAAACTGTTCCCTTTATCACTGACTTATTAAAGTTAAATGTTCAATAGTTGAAAATAACATTTCTACATGCAGGTGGTAACCCTACCAGGAAATTTATACATAAAAAGCAGCTGTAAATGTATGTTGCCTTTTACTATAGAAGTATTCCATCAATCAACAGATCTCCACTGAAGTTGTTCCTACCTGCAAAGTAATATAATCAAGTCTGTACTTAATATTTTATTCACCTTAGTTTCTAACTAAAGCAAGAAAGTGTCCCAGATTATTCTTACCCTAAGATACCTGTGTTATAAGCTAATACAAAAATCTTAGGTAAGAGATTCCTACCAAGTTCTAATGGCAAAAGAAATCTGAATTCCAATGAATTTCATCAAGGAAAACATATACAGTAATTACGAACATTCTGTAGCGATCCTACAGTATGTGTTCACAGAATTGGAGGCATTTACATAAAAGTTTCCCCCATTGTTGGTTTGTTTTGCCACAACAAGAAACATTGCTCCCCTAAAGCAACATGGCACTAACTTATTTAACTATGGTGCCAACCAAAGACTCTGAGCCAAGCCCCCCATGAAATGGAATTTAAACACCCCAAGGCTTCCGAATAAAAATAACAAAACTATGGCATGTCTGAAAATAGTACCTATTTGAAGGGGAAAAAAAAAGCGAGCACTATTTTATTTACTTCTGATGTCCTGGGGGGCGGGGGAAGGTGTCATTTTCATTCACCCTATTGCAAGGCTTGGACCCTGAAAAAGCACATCTCGCTTTCATCTGAGGCACCATAGTGGATCTGATTTTGTTCAAAATGGCCACTGCCCCTTCTGAAAGGAGGACTGAACGTCTCATTGATACCATGGCGCATCAGGCTGGAGACAACTGTCAATGGCGACGGTCACTGCCAGCTTGTCCTGTCACCTGCCCTGGAGACAAGAGAGACGTTGCCGCCCCGGAGGGACCATTCCTTCACCTCCAACCTAAATCAAAGTCACTAGGAGGCCGCTGGCCAGCCAGCAGCTCCCTCAGAAGCCCATTGAGTACATGCCCGGAGAGCCTGATGGTTAGTTTTCCAACACCTCACTTTGGCTGACTTAACCGGTAACTGCCAATCAATTGCTCGACTTGGAGACATAGAAATCTTTATAGGAAACTTGGCACAGAGTAGATGACATTTAACTGACAGCCTAAATACTAAATGCTGAAGAAGGACTGGTGCATAGTCTTTTCTCACCCTGAGGTGAATTTTAGGCTCTATTTCTTCAGACTAGAAGGAACGACTTGATGCTGAAAAAATTGACTATTAATATCAGAATTTGAACCCAGGTACATACATTCATCCCTCATTTTATGGTTGTTTTGTTTTGCTCAGAAATTTTTTAACCTTTCCCAAACTTGATCTGGGTCCTAGCAAACCCTTGTTAGTCCTCAATAGGCCACATTATATGGGGTCATTTAAATAATTGCCAATGTGCAAAGCCAATATGTTAGGAGAAGCCTCCTCTACACAGGAGGTCTACTACCAGATATCCATCGTGATATAACTCGCTACACTCGGCAATTGTTGCTTTTCCTTGAGATTTCACCTCTTCCTGGGAGAATTCTTGTTGCTTCCCACGACTGCCTCACCGATTTGACACTATTTCTTCTATCTATATCCCCCTCACCAAAGTCTATATCATGATAGGGGAAAAAAAATGAAGTGTTACAGATGCCTTTTTCCCAACTCTCCTGCAAAAAAAAAAAAAAAAAAATTAAAAAACTTCATTTTCCACTCTGCCAACTGATTATACAGCCATGTTGTTTGAAAGCTTGCATAATTTACATTAGCATGCTTAAGATCTCAGGTGACTATGCCTTTGAGGCCAGTGTGCTAACCCCAGTGGGCCGATTTGATATTCTTCCCAATATCTGACCCTTTTTTCCTTGTTAATTACAGGCAGACTTTCCTGGTCTGGCCCTGGATCTGCACCTGTTTCCCATCTTTGAGCAGCTGCTAATTAGGTTGGAAATGGTAGGGCTGGACGGCACACAGCACTCGTGTCTCGTCAGGCTATTGATCAGACTGGCAACCCACACATGCAGTAATGGCTCTCTGCACAACCCAATTCCAAAATAAAAGCCACTCCTGGAACTGCACATTGAAATCCAAGCATACACCAGGCCCTTCGGTACACGTTAGAGCACGCGCAAGGGCAAGGGACATGGTTTGCTTTTAAATGAAATCTTCCCTATCGTGCCAAGGAGGAGCTCAAATGCCTTTTTATTTCCCATTTGATTCTTTGAAATCAGAATAGGAGGGAGACTTGAGCCATGACTCCTAAAACACTGGCTATCACACTCAAGGTATCTATGAGTAGTTCTAAAAGTCAGAAAGGATTTGGGGGGAGGGGTTGTCACAGTTATTAAGGGGTGTTATTGACTATGGATGGAGGTTATATGTTCACACAATGAACTTTCATGCAATAATTGTTTCAAACAATTCACTTGGATCTCAATCATTTTATTAATAAATACCTGTATCTAAACCTGACCTCCTTTTACTTATAAATAAATGTCCTGTAAATGAAAACCCAGGGAGTGTTAGGCCTACCCAGCCTCCAGAGTCATAGAAAGTGTGCCTCTGTGGTTCACAAATGCACCATCTGTGGCATTGTGTGAGATCAACACGAAGCAGATGAAGATGCCGCTAGGTGTATGGAGGGGCATGAAGACAGAAAGTGCAAATACAGAGAGACACATGGTATGGCTTATTGGCAACACCACTGCTACTGGCGATGTAATTTTTCGAAACAGGAAATAATCCTTCCATGATTTCAAACCAAGAAGATCCTAATATCCCCTGGATTTTCACGATTTGTGGTACAAACTTCCTCATGGGATCAAAGGATGATTTCCCCAAAGAACCTCCAGGTCTTCTCCTTTATAAGAGCAAAATGGACATGCCATTTCTAGTCCTATTGAGTTCCAACTGCATAGGCCACCAGCCTGAGGGGAAAGAGGAGCGCTTTCATTCTGACAACCATCATCTAACCCTTCTTAGCACTTTGGGTTGTTGGCCTAACCATGAATCGATCATTATTGTCAGGGAGACAGCTCTATTGACTGCATCCTTTCAATCAAGGGGAATGCCCAGTCACACTTCTCCAACCTGTTGCTGAGCAAGAGAAGTTTCCTAAAGGAAGCTTCATTTTTCTCAAAAACTTTATACAAATAGACTGGAAAAAACAACAGACATTCCTTGCTATGGCTTGATCCTAGCTGAATCAATGATTACTGCTCTCTCATGTTCTTATGAAACCTCGAAAAAAGTCAAGAAAGTACATAATTGTTTCCTCTATACTGTCAGATACTTAATAAATTCTTTAGCAGTGTAAGTAAATGCGCTTATCACTCTCTATAAGGTAATAAGCCCTGTTAAAGTGGGGAATTTTTGTTAACTTCACCTTTCAATCTTTAATAGCTAGCCTAGTGTCTACCATAAAGTAGAGCGAGATAAACAAAATCAGCAAATATCAGCATTGTATAAGCAAAATTGGGGGAATGTCAAGAAAAAAATGATTTGAGTTACAAATACATCAGCATATCCAGTAAGTATATGAAGAGCCTCAAATTATTTTCCATGTGAGGTTCTCTTTGTCAGCATGAATATTTCTTTTGATTTTAGTTTGCTGACAGAAAAATGAAATGAATTAACACTTTAGGAGAGAAGTAAAGCCAAAACTCTTTATTTTTTAAATTTTTACAATGACTTAAATTTCTTATTTCACACAAAATGCCTAAATTGTTTTTTTATTATTGTGTTTAAGTAGTTGTACAAAGGAGTTGCCATTCAACCAAGTAGTTTATGAACAATGTTACCCCTTTCGACATTCTCACCGATCCCTCCCAAGACAAAACTCTTGACACTGAAATAAAGGATTTACTGAGTCATTACAGCAGCTAACCAAATAATAATAATAAAATAAACTGTAAGGGCGGACCTGAGAACCTGAGTAACTAAATATAAGTTTTAGTTTTAAAATTATAACAGCTTTTAAACCCTGGTGATGACTCCACGCTAGAGGGCTGCACCCCCACCCGTGAGACTCATTTCTCGTGTTTGACATTTAAAAATATAGGGAGCCCTTGTTCCCCTCTGTACCTGAGTAGCAACCATGGTAATGGACAGTAAAAAAAATGATCATAGTCATAGACTATAGAAATAACCATAATAGTAATAGAAACGCCATGGTAACTGTTGGGTTGGTTTACTTATGATTGAGTACTGGATTGTTTTAGCCCGCTCAAGCTTGCTTAGTGGTAATGGGAAAACATGGTGGCAATTGTTAAAATAAAGTTGGTACTAGGTCAGGCTGACCACAAAATTCTGCTTCTGTAAACAAACGGCTTGCTTAACCCATTTGTGACTTGGTCTACCTCCTGCACTAACCCCCTGCATCAGTGCTACCATGACCACCTGTTGTCAGTTCCTGATATCGAGGCCAATTCCCGACATCAAAGCCAAAATAGATAACTGAAAGGGTAGATAGCCAGTAGAAATAGGACAAGACTTGCTTGCTAAATGCCATCCAATCAAGTATCTGCCAAGTTGGAAATACCCTGCCCCTGTTGTAATCACAGTAAAAACCCTGCCTATTTGGGAGTCGGGTCGGGGCTCTCAATCCAGATCCGCTGCAGTCAGTGACAGTTGGGAGTCCAGGCTCAAGCTTGCAATGAAGACTCTCATGCGTTTTGCATCAGAATGGGCTCCTTGGTGGTCTTTGGAGACTGGAAATCTAGGCATAACAAAACCAGGACCTAGATTTAGTTTCCACAGTTTCCCACAGAACAGTTAGAAAGTATCTACTGAGGTGGCTGTAAGAGAGTTGTTTACCGCTAAAGTTAGGAATGGGGTGAATTGCTTCCATGTCTGCATGTGACTGGGGAAGCAATGTTCACAGAAGGGCAGTTACCTACTTGTTATAAAAGGATTGACAGACGTTGGAAGCATGATGGCACCTAGGGAGTTGTCCTGGCATTTGAGTTCAAGTTCTAATTAATATACATTTAGGAATTTAAAAACCTCTTCTTTTGAGTCTGTAGCTTATTAGCTGTTCTCTCTCTCTCTCTCTCTCTCTCTCTCTCTCTCTCTCTCTCTCTTCTGTTGATCCTTCACCTGTCCCTTGTAATTAATTTCAGACATCTCAGAATGTTTTCTTATCATTTCATAGGTACCCCATTTGACCATTAAATGAACAGGAAAACCTTTCTTGAAGATGTTCTGGATATATTTTCAAAGGTATGTTACAACTGAAAACGACATAAGGCAGTTTCAGGGGTACCTGGAGAAAATAGGACATGGAATCAATCAGTTGGAAACTCGGAAAAAAAAACATTTTAACAAGAGACAGTGACTTCCTCTGCCCTGGAGAAATGAGCATAGAATTCATAGTGAGAGGGAACCTAGAATGCCCTACATTGTAACTAAAAAGGTTTGGAGCCCAGAGCATGGATTAGGATTACTAGAAAATAATTAGTCCATTGTGAAACCCAAAAGCAACATCCTGATTAAAAAAAAAAAAATGTCCTCACCGTCTGAAGTCACTCTTGAATAGACAGGACCCACAGGAACGGAGAAATGGAGAAATGAGGGAAAGTGCCGAAGAAAGTTGAACTCCAGCACTGGCTTTCTTATCCTTAGTCTTGAGGAAATTGGTGTCTAAATTGAAAGTGCCCTGAAGGCAGCTTTAACTTCCCTGACCAGGACTTTCTCCAGGGATGGCCTCAGGTCAGGCTGACCTGGGCGGCCATCGGAGGGTCAAACTTTCCTGCAACTCAAGTGTTCTTGAAGGAAGCCTCCTGTGTGTTCAAAGTGGACAGCCTCGCTTTCCTCCCTCCCCGTCATTCTCTCCTAGTTGTTTGTTCTTCAAGAGCTGGCTAGTGTTGTGCATGTGTGTGTGTGTGTCAATGTGTGTGAAAGAGCACGTGTGCATGCACACCTGCTCTGAGCAGAGGTAGCTTCTCCAGAGGGTGAATGAGGGCAAGAATATTGTGTTCTGCAAAGGCCCTTCCTCATGAGGAAGTCAGAGGTGTCTTGTCTGTTGGTGGTTTCCTCATGAGTCCTCTGACAGAGTAGAGGTTTGATCTTGTCGGATGAACTTTGTGTGCTGATGAAAGTCAGAATTCTGATAAATACTGCCACTTTTAACAACCAATGCTATTGAGGATGGTGAAGTAAGCTTAAGTGGTTGGATGGCAGAAAACTACAATTACTGGGTATGGGGAAAAGGTCACAAGAAGGAAAGAAGTTGCACAGAAGAGTCAGCATTAGAAAATGCAATGCCTGGGCTAAGAAGTGACCTAGTGGTATAGTGCCCCGGGTTCGATTCCTCAGCACCACATAGACAGAAAAAGCCAGAAGTGGCACTGTGGCTCAAGTGGTAGAGTGCTAGCCTTGGGCAGAAAGAAGCCAGGGACAGGGCTTAGGTCCTGAGTTCAAGCCCCAGGACTAGCAGAAAACAAAGAAAGAAAATCCAATGACTGATACCTTTGCACATACCTAACATGTTGATGTTACTCCAAAGAAGTCGTTAAAAAAAATTCAACCAATAAAGCATATCACAAAGCATTAAGGGAATCAAAGGTAAAAATCAAAAGATTCCTAAAGTATGATAAAGTTCAGTACCGAATGACTCATTTTAACATTTTCCCTCCCTTTGTGCCAGATTCCAAACCACTGAAAACATATTGTTAAAATGCCGTGGGAGGGGCTGGGAACATGGCCTAGTGGCAAGAGTGCTCGCCTTGTATACATGAAGCCCTGGGTTCGATTCCTCAGCACCACATAAACAGAAAAAGCCAGAAGTGGTGCTGTGGCTCAAGTGATAGAGTGCTAACCTTGAGCAAAAAGAAGCCAGGGACAGTGCTCAGGCCCTGAGTTCAAGCCCAGGACTGGCAAAAATGAAAAGAAAAATGTCGTGGGTTATGCTCAAGTTACATCTCAGTGTCTTTACACAACAAAAGTTTCTCTCTCTCATAGTAAATGGCAAGAGTTGTCTCCAGGAAAATAGAGGTTTATACTCATCACAGTCCTCAAAGCCAAACGTCACAAGGGATGCAACTCAGGCCATGTTTCTGACTGACATTTCTAAGGAAATTCTGCCCTGTAATCATTTCCCCTGGCCAAAGTAAGGCACATGATCACAGTTAATTTTAAAACCTGATGGGAAAATGCAATAGACACATAGGTTGTTAATTTCTTTTTTTGTTCATACGTTGCTAATTTCTGTGTAAAAGGAGAAAGCAAATAATTGTGATACACAGGTCTCTGGTAACTACTGCAATATGAGAACCCTTGATCCTTCTGCTTCACTGGATATACCTGAACAGACCACAGTAGACAGCCCAGAATGCACTAACCAAGAATACTATAGCTATAAGGGTACTGGGGGGTGGGGTGGGGGTGTCAGAGGATCAGAACTTATATTTAACAAGTTGACACTTGAAAGGAAAATCTGAAAACTATGGTTAGGCCCTAGATATTAAAGATTTAAAGAAACATTTTGAGATAGACTTGCATCTTAGGGCTTGAAATTTATGCTTCAGTAGTTGTAAGACTGTAATGGAATTTTTTTTTTTACAATATTAATGGTAGAATAAATAGCAGACTTTTGCCCAGGTTGAGTCTGGGTCACATACAAAAATTAGAACTCTTTAACTAGCAGTGGAGTCCCTGAGCGTTGTTGGAACAAAGACATACAGTGAACGCTGAGTGGTATAACATGATTTTATCTTCTTAACTATTTGATAACGATGACCTATTGTCCTAAGCACCAAATGTGGGGAAATACTGTGCATTCGTATTAATTTTAGTATTCAAGGGAAGGCATATGCACTTTCTCTAAAACATTTCATACCTTCATACCAAGTTTTAGCCAGGAAAAACAAAAAAAAAAGAATGACAAATGGGGACTGGAATACAAAGGAAACTTTCTAAAGCCATAGGCCATACACAAATAAGTCTAGAACACAAAGGGACACCCAGTTTTCAGACTGTTTCAATGTTGGCTCCCAGTGTTTCCCTTGGGTCATCATGGGAATCAATGATTTAGGGGTAGAGGGCTAGTTGGGAAGTTTTGAGTTGGGTTTCTATACATACCTCGAGGGCCCTCTCCCGGTTCCCTGTTAGTGTCACTGTATCAGGGGCTTCAAGTTTGGTTCGCACACTTTCTTCCTCTAAAACAGTGTTTCCCACTACTGTGTCTTTTGAGTTCTTTGAAGGTACCTGGTAACTGCTAAAAGTTTCTTTTAGACATTTAAATGAGAGTATATTTTAAAGGGGGGGAAAAAAGGACAAGAGTGTAATTTTAAAGTCCTTTGGCAAACTGATTCTGTCAAGAAAACTTAGCTTCATTCTATTTGCTGCAACAGCTTGTTTTTTTTTCCTTAACTCTACTCTTCTTGTTCTCGTAATACATTGGGGAGGCCTGTCAAGGCCTATCCACTCTCTAAATAGCTTTGCAGATTAAATTTTTAACTCTCTTCTCGTCATGCAGATGTATATTTCTGACAAAGAAGAGCCCTGAGATGTCGGCTTCCATTTTCCTCAGTGGTGAGCAGCCCAGAGGTGCAAGCCAGCATTCTCAAGGCTGGGCCTCGTCCAGGAAGCAAAGGCACACTTCTACGCTCACCCCAGAACCGTGCACCTGAGCAGGGGCCCCTCCCCACCTCTGGGTTCCCTAATGCCATGGTTTCCTTCAGAGGATCTGAACTTTAGGAGCAGAAGGAACAGAACAATTTTATTTTTGCAGGATGACAATCTTGGGTCCTGAAGCTAATATCACAAAGTAAGACATTCCATCAAAGAACAGAATCTTCTGGGGCTAAGCTACTGGGTTCCCTTTGTAGGTAGTGTCTGAGATGGATGTCAAAATATGAGTCTGTGGGGAGAAAAGAGAAAGACCAAGATGACAGAAGCAAAGGGAACAACAAATTTAAAATCACGAATTTGTAGCAATATCAAGATCAGATGGTAGAGTCATGCAAAATGTTTCCCTTTTCCTATACAGTGTTTCTATCCCCTTTACAGTAACCACGTACTACTGTATAATCAGAAATGCAGCCATGAGAATGGCTACATGAGAAATGTGTGTGGAATTATAAGGTTTCCCATCAGAAATTTGGGGGAAAGTTATTTTGAAAATTATAGATCTTACTTACATAGCTTTTATAAAATACCAGTTAAAAAATTAATACAAGGCTGGCACCAGTGGCTGCTGCCTGCAATCCTGGCTACTTAACACCCTGAGTCCAGAAGATAAGGATTTGTAGCCAACCAGAGCAGAAAAGTCCTGTGTCTTCATCTCCAAAACAATCTGTAACATGCCTTGCTGAAAGAATGCCTCCGTGATAGAAAGGCAGCCAAGCGAGCTGCGCAAGCTCAAGGCTCTGAGTTCAAGGCCCTGGCACTGGCAAAATTAATAATAAGGGGCTGGGGATATGGCCTAGTGGCAAGAGTGCTTGCCTTGTATACTGAAGCCCTGGGTTCAATTCCTCAGCACCACATATATAGAAAATGGCCAGAAGTGGGGCTGTGGCTCAAGTGGCCGAGTGCTAGCCTTGAGCAAAAAGAAGCCAGGGACAGTGCTCAGGCCCTGAGTTCAAGCCCCAGGGCTGGCAACAAAAATAAAATAAAATAATAATAATAGTAATAAATGACAACAATACAAGCAAATGCTAAAATCAGCAGTGCAGCAATTAAAGAAGTTGTAGCCTAAAACTATGTAGCTTCAGACTGTACAGAAAGTGATGGTAACGAAAACAGTGTGGACAATGGAATAGACCCACCAGTGCAGCAGCAGAGAGTACACGGGAGACACCCACACTCGGAGCTCCAGACAATCCATTCCGTGACCGACGCAGGAACAACGACATCACAGGCCAAAAGAGAACTTGAACGCGTCTACTAGACACAAATCCAGCAGCCCTTACAAAAACCCGCTCAAAATAGATCACAGGCCTAAATGTGAGAGGACAAAACCCACAAAACTCCCACAAGATAGCAGAGGAAATCCTCTAGATGTCTGTGGGATCGGTGATGACATTTCCAACCCAACATCAAAGGGAATGCTTTATGAAAGAAGGGATCAGAAAGCTGGTACATGAAAGTTACGCATTTCTTTTCCACATACGACACTGTGCAAAGAATTAAGACAAGATACAAAACAGAGGAGAATATTTACAAACACACACACACACACACACACACACACACACACACACGGTAAATTACTATTTCCAAAACATACGAAGAACTCGGCAAAACAACAGCAACAATAACCAGAAAAAAAAAATCACACAACTCTTTAAAAAGTTGGTCATAGAAGGCCTCACCACAAAAGATACAAAGCTTGCAAATAAACTTCTGAAGGGAAACTTCATCTGTATGTCAGCAGGAAGATGATGGTATGCAAACTACACTAATACAACAGCAAAGTATGTCTGCATAGTGGGGCCCAAATCCAGATTGCTGATATCATCAAATGATGTGGAGCAACAGGAACTCATTCTCACGGCTCTTAGGAGTACAGATAGTACAGCCACCCCAGCTGATTCATGTAAAAACCAAACACACTTTGTTACCAGAAAGTCTAGCACTCATTCTCTTTGGTATTTACCCCATCAAGCTAAAACTGAGTATCTACACAACAACCTACCCAGTGATATTTATAGTAGATTTATTCATAACTATTAAAACTTGGAAGCAACCACATTTCTCTTCAGCAGTGGAGTGGATAAACTGTAGTGCATGTAAACACTGGAATATTATTCAGTGCTGCAAAGAAATGAGCTCTCCAGCAATGAGAAGACACAGAGGAGGTTTAAATGACCAAACGAAGGAAGCTAATCTGAAAAGATTACTTGCCATAGGAAAGTCAATGGACACAGTAAAAGTCCAATGCTTGTCAAATACTTAAGGTTGACCCAGGACAAAAGGATAGATCATAGAGGTTACTAGGGGAGTAAAGTCACCCTGACTATAAATAGTGGGTTATAATGGTAGAATATAATTGTTGTCCACTGTAACTGTGGACAGATGCCATAATAAACTTAAAGGATATACCCTGCCAAGCATAGAAAGGAATGTACAATGCAAACTGGAAGGGTCTTCATCTGTAACAAATTGAGCACCCTGGTGGAGAACATTAATGAAAGAGGTTAAAAGGAGGTTACAAAGGTATGGCAGGAGGGGGAGATGAGAAACCTCTTAACTGCCACTCAATGTTGCTGTGGACCTTAAAGGGACTAAGGTTTGACTCAAGTGGTAGAGAACTTTTCTAGAAAGACCAAGACCCTGAGTTCAGATCCAGTTCAAATCCCAGTGCCACAAAAAGAAATGTTTTTTAATGGGAAAGATAGCAAAATTTTTTCTTTCCTTCCAACCTGGAAATCATCCACACTCCTTTTGTTCACAATGGTTGTTTTATATACCTGCTCACAGATGAGGACACACGCACATGCGTAGTCTTCTTTTCTTTTTCACAAATGGTACCTGCTTTTTAAGCTCAATAACATACACGTTAACACGTAGATATCTTCCTCGTTGCCAATGGTTATATGGTTGGCTCTTCCTACCAGCAGGTTTCCTAGCCATGGATTGAACCAATTGCAGAGAAAAGTATTAGGAAAAAAATAACTGAAAAATATCCAAAAGAAAACAAACCAGAACTGAAGCATTCTGAGCACAGAGTGTGATGCTGAGTCCACGGAGAGGAAAGGACACGCAGAAACCCACCACCCCCTGCACTCTCCCACACCGACACATCTGCACCCCTCCACACCCTGTGTGGGTACAGCCTGAATGCTCAGGTGCCCTGCACGCCTCACACCCTGGACGCCTTGCACACCTGCAGGGATCACCATCGCTTCTCACATCCCCAGTCTCTGCAGCACCGGCACCGAGGGCCTGGCATCTCGCTCGTAAGCGGTGAAGTGAGGTGTAAGGTGGTTGTATCTAACTGACAACATAGGGACTTTCTCTTTATCCTTATTTCCTAAAAAGTACAACCTAACACATACGTGCCTAGCATTGGTATGGCATTAAATATAATAAGTAATGCAAATCTGGCTTAGAAAACATGAGACATTATGCATAGATTACACATGATGCAAAGAACGCTCCATTCCCTCTAAAAGACTTCATCATCAGGGGATCTGGAAATGCTCCAGAGTCCGGACACCAATCCACCACCACCTCATGACTTACTTAACCATTTCTCTCACCAGGGATCATTGCAGTGACTTGCAATCTTTGTGTTTCTCCTGCATGTGTATAGTTTACAAATATGTCAAAAAAGAGTTTAAGCAATACAGGGTGGTGTAAATATAGAGACAAACAAACAGATCATGCAGATAGACAGAGAAAGAGAACATAAAAGAGTGAAGAGAAAACAGAAGAAAGAGCAGAGAGAAAAAGGAGACTGAGTAGGAGAGAGAAGAAATTGTAGTACTCAAAGAAAACATGCAACAAGTTTTCAGTAAATAATTTAGGTATGAGTCTATAATAAAGGATGCTTCCTATGGTAACCCAAGGCAAGATGGTAGTAAATGTATTTTAACATTTTAATCCAATTAGCAAGAAATAGGATCAAAGTCGTGTTTGGGGGAGATATGAATTTTTTATGTAACCCACATTAAAGAGGTTAAGAGAGAAAACTTACCTTCGGATGTTGCTTAACTCTTCTACATGGAACGCATATTCTTTGGGCTATCATACCTTTCTATTCCTTAATCTATACCTCGATTTTTCTGGAACACATTCACAAGTAGCTATCATGTAATAAAGAAGAAGTAAAACTTTTGATGGCTGTTGGTCAAAAAAACACCTATATTCTTTCCTCATAATCATAGATGCTTTGACCCAGAGTTTAATTGCAGATTTTTAAGGTCAAACGTCACTTTCCTTAGAACTTGAACAAAAATTTTGTTTCATTAGCTTTTACTTCCTCCAGCTTATTTTGGAAACTCTTATGCCTGTCTGACTCATGAGTTTCTTTTTTTTGTTTAAACAAATAGAAGTAATATATTTTGGGTTTATTTGGGGTACATGTCTGTGACTTTTGCACCAAGGATAAACCATACTAAAATCAGCATGAAGGGAAGTCCAGGCCTGTGCAGAAATATGCGTCACAGAGCACAATAAATACACCGACTGTCGTAAAACTAGCGGGCACCTAAACGCTCAGAGTGGAAAGAAATCACAAAGTCAGGGAAGGCGTAACTTCAGATGGAATGAATGAAATGAAGAGACAGAAAGGGGCAAGAGAAGGTGTTCATTTAAGGCTTCCTTCCGGTCTGATTCAGCCATTGAATAAATGGAAACTCTTTGTGATTGTTTTCATTGTTGGTTGCGTTTTTGTTTCCCCCAAACAACCTGGGCCAGCTCCATAGGACAGTAACAAAACAGCAAGTCATGGAACTATTCTTATAGAATTAGAAGCTATCGACTTAGTTAGAAAGATCAACACATAATGAACCCAAATTGTCCATCTACTTTTTAAACAGTAATGACGTTTTCCTGGTTCGCCTGCTCACATCCCCTGCAGTTTTGGCTTAGCTAGGAATGGCAAACGCCTTAACAGAATATATTACTTAAAAGTTTTCTGAGTCTATTTGAGTGAAATTTCTAAAGTAAGAAAATGTCTCAGGCAGAAATATTGAATTATTCCTAAAGAAATTTTCTAAATCAAGCATCTTTCTTTGATAGAGGTTTTGTCTATATCTAGCTCATCTAAAGGTCATTTCAGATTTACCCTGACACATGACAATTAAATTCCTTCTGTGTTTCTAATGTTTTCCCTATTCTACCTGTCCTTAAAAAGTAGAAAAATAAAATACTGATAACTCATCCCATGGAAGCTACAAACAAATAAGAACCAAGACTCTTACTGTCTCAAGTAACGGCATAATACTTGTTAACATTTATAGCCATTAGTACTAGAAGGGAGGATTAATATTCTCTCTGCTGGAACTCTTGGCTATGAAGTATAAAAACTGCCTGTGCCTTGAAACCACTAAGCATCGAATAAGCACAACAAATCAAATGCTCTGAAAATTAACAGCAGCCCCGATAATACAGGCTAAACACCAAGTAAGCAATGTAAAATATCATGTTAAGTTATCTTGGCTTCCTCGCTTACAGGAAACATCAAATACAATTATACCTCAGAAACATCCATCTGCAGACTGTCGGTGCTTTGCAACCGTAATCAATTTCTTCGTGATGGTGGGTTTACTTGAGTGTTTTGCATTTTACCTGTGTGACTCCTGAAATCATTTATGCTACCTCGGCAGCAGGCACAGAGAGATCAGTTTATGAGATGCCAGGGTAACTGCATATGTAGATTGCATTGTGTCTGGCAGCTCCACAATTTATGGCTCTTGTAAACTAAGCATTCAAATGGCATCCCGATATCCTTTTAATAATCAAGCAAACACAGTTACCATTGACTTTTTTTTTTCCTGGATTAAAAAAGTGATCTATATCTGCCTCTTATCCCTCCCATGTCAGAACCCTTTGTTCTACAAGATCTCTTTTCTTGCAGTATTGATCCTTATTGATCTTAACCTAGTACAATAGTGAATAATTAAATATTTTCTCAAAGAAACAAGCAGCTCTCTCTTTTCAATATGACCTTCACCTGATGTTCAAACACTTCCAGTATTAGTGAGGAATCTTTTTTGGTGCACACTTGACCTCTGTTGTCCTACTTTGAAAATGCACTTGATTTCTAACAAGAGCTTTTAGAAATGTAACAGTGCTGATTTGTTAGATAATGAAATCCAAATTGTTCCAGGGAAAGGTGCAATTATACAGCATGTAATACACAAATAAATTGACTTAATGTTACATTATAATGAAAACTGTGCAAAATCCTCTACACAAGCACAATAAAATAATAAAAAGTAATAGAACAGGTAATAGATGCAAAATAAATGCTAAAAAAAAGTAGTTCAAATCATTTTCATACCAGTCAAAAGATACTGAGGAGGGCGCATCCAATCACAATAAAACACCAGAATGAAACACTTCTAAATAGTAATATAAATTTTTGTGGACACTTCATGTCCCATGATGTGGAATTGACATATAGTTTGATTTTCTTTCTCCTAATGTAAGCCACAGTTTTACAGTCCTAGTGAAAACATTTTATTGCTGGGGAAGTATTAGACATGCTTCATTTCCCTGCTCTGGATGGCTTTAATTTTCCACATCCATGCGTTGACACAGACCCAAACACCAGAAGATGGCTGTCTGCTATAAACTGTTTGGTTTTCTTTGATTGCTTTACAATTTAATCTATAGTTCATTCCGTTAACCCTTTCCATTGTAACGCTGCCAAGTCTTCCGGCTCCTTAATACAAAGATAAACTTTCCCCTCCCCGCCTGGCTGGCGCACGTCCATCCGTGGGCTCAGGCTGGTGCTGACGTGGCGCGGGGGGTGGGTGGGTGGGTGGGTGGGGGGCCGTGTTCCGGTCCCGCTTCGCTCTTTCAAAGCCCTGGGTAATCGGGGACTCGCATGCATGCGTCCTTCCTCGCTCCCCGGGCTCGGGGGCATTCGCGGTGGGCCGCCCAGCCAACACCGTGCCAGGAGCGCACGGCCCAGCAAGACGGTGCCAGGTGCGCACGGCCCAGCAAGACGGTGCCAGGTGCGCACGGCCCGGACGCGCGCGCGCCACACCAGGGGGGACGGGACACCCGGGCGGACGCGGGCTTGTCCCCCCCCCCCCCCCCATACACAGTGCGCTCCTTCAGGGTTCTGTCCCTATCCCGGCCACTTGAGCCACACAGCATCACTTTGGGCTTTTTTTCGGTGGTTGATTGGGGCTAAGTCTCATGACTGACCTGCCCGGGGCTGGCTTTGAACTGGGATCCTCAGATCTCAGCCTGCTGAGGGGCTGGGATGACGGGCCTGAGCCACTGTGGCCTGGCAGAGGTCATGATTTTTTTTTTAATGTCTCCCTTGCATGCTGAACTTATTTTAAAAGTCTTTGTGAAATAGTGCATGGTGTTAAAAAGCAATTCTACGTGTGGATGGAAACTGCTTTCTCCTCTCACCGACGAAACTCGTGAGTCCCACACCTGAAAGTGTGTCTCTCTGTGTCCATTGTCAAACACGTTTAAGGTTGCTAAGTCATATGTGATGGTTTCTTAAAAATACAAAAATAAACAAAAAGCCCTAGCTGCCCTCGGTACCTGTCGTAGCAGTTACGAGCAACATGGTTGGCTGCTGGCAGGTGGATGCAACTATGTTTTCCAGCTTTATTTAGGTAAGAATGACAAAAATCTTTCTGTGATGCCTTAGCATGTGTATTCCAGGCAGGCCAATTACTGCTACTGAGATAATTCACATAACGTCACTTCATGTAATGACTTGGTGTATGTCTATAGGATTAAATCCTCACGTTTACTTCCTTATCAAATTCACCTGCATAATACACAAGTATTCACCTAATACTTTACAGGAAGCCGATAGAACTTGAAGTCTTACTCTTTGCCCTTTGACTGGCCCCATATCCTCTGTCTCCCAATCCAGGGCCCGGCAAGCACAGAAAGCTGTCCTTTCGCCTTGCTCGACAAAACAGGTGCATCCAATGGGAGAGCAATGGGTTCAAGTTCACAGTTCTGGGACTCACAGAGAAGTAAGAGCACACGGGTCGGTATTTGTCTTCCTGTGTCTGGCTTATTAGCATGCTGTCCTATTGTTCTTTCTAATGGCAAGATTCCCTTCTTTACTACTGAATAATATTCCATTGCAAAAACGGAGTGTGTGTGTGTGTGTGTGTGTGTGTGTGTGTGTATGCGTGTGTCCTTTTCTTTATCCACTCTCTCACTGATGGATCTCAGTGCTCTTCGTATCACAGCCTTGGGAACTATGAAGCAATGAACATGAAAGTGAAATGCAATGCATTTTAAAGCCAAATGTGGGAGAATATAAATTGCTTATATAGCTGATCAAGTTATAATACAAACCCCTCACTCATTTTTTAAATGGAATATTATTACCCAGATCGTGTAACAAAATAATTTGTTAAAATAAAACTATCAGCAAATGATTTTTGACTGTGACTTGAAATGAATGATCCGAAAGAAGACCGCACCTACGAAACAATATTTTGCTATTGCACTGTACGATTGATGCATCGCGGGTAAAATGCTTAAGCTTTTCCAAAGCACACATAGAATGTTTGGGCACTATTCCTCTTCTCCACATGGAGTCACGGAAGACTATTTCTCTTGGTCTCAAAGTGTCTCCAAATCCAATGTGAGACCCATGCGTCCCTTCCTAATGAAGTCGTGCCTGAGGACCATTGCTTATCCTTCCATTGGGAAAAGTTGACAGATGCACACTTCCTACTATGGGGCTTATTCAGTAGCTACCAAGTAAACATAGATTTCTGTTTCTGGAGTTTGGGGGTAAATGAGAGACACTCGCCACGAACAACAGTCCACAGAGTGCAGCCTCTGCAGACAGAGGAGGCTTCTGTGTTGTTACTCGTTTGATTTAAAGTGATTGGTTAACAGGGGCCTGAGAGGGAGGGTCCTGTCACTACCTGTTTCCATGATGTGTAAGAGAGGAAGACCCCTTGGTGAATTACCACCTAGGAATCAGAACTGTGTTTTAATCGTTCTCAGTCCTGTGCAAACCCATCACCCAATCCAACGCTTCCACCTAGGGATACTGAAGTGAAAGAAAACTCTCCGTCTTGGCCCCACATAGATTCACATCTACATCTCAGTTCTCCACCCATCCCCATGGGGAGAACTAGTCAGGATATCCTGAGCTCCAGAGGCAGCAAGACCGTCTTCCCTGCGAATACACACCCCACTCCTATTTCATACTGTAAGGCCGCATGGCTGCCTTCTCCTTCCCATCTACAGACGGCGTCAGGAGACGCATCCCGGGAAGGATGAAGCCTACTAAATAGGATGACACATTGGTTGGCAGCAACTTTCTCTCCCGCGGTGGAATTCTATCGGGACATCGCCCTTGTTTCTTCCATAGGCCAGCCAGCGGCCCTGGGATGTCCTGGCTTAGAGGCTGAGTGCTTGACGCTACCCACCTTCAAAAGTCAATTTTCTACGTGCTCCTAAATTTAACTTCATATATTAAGACAAATGAATGGCTATCTCAAGAAACTTGAGAAAGGTAGTTAAAAAATCTTGTTTGTACATACCTCAAAAGGGATATTAAAATTTTTTAAAAACATTGACTCTCTGTCTCTCTGTGTCTCTCTGTGTCTCTCTCTGTCTCTGTCTCTGTCTTTCTGTCTGTCTGTCTGTCTCTCTCTCTCTCTCTCTCTCTTTCTCTCTCTTTCTCTCAGCAGTATTAAGGCTTGAACTCCAGGCTTTACTCTTGCTGGGCAGGCTCTTGGCCACTTGAGCGACATCTCCCAACTTTTTGCTTTTGTTATTCTTGATCGAGGCCTTGCTTTTTGCTGGAGATAGGCCTCATCAACTTCTGGGCTGGGCTGGCTTTTCACCCACAGCCTTCCCAATCTCCACCTCTTGACTGTGATTACACACATGAGCCACCACACCCAGTTGAAAACCCAAATGTATTGGCCGGGAGGCTATTAAAAATCAGCAGATAACAAGTTTGATTTTCATTTAAGATGAAGCACAGGGATGTGTGTGGGTTGCTTTCCCTGTAGTTTAACCTTAATACACAAAACACAAAAAGATATTCCTCCTGGTCAAAGGATGTCGATAAAATGATGACGTGGCTGGAATGGCGTCTGCTCATGAACACGTTCCCTCCGCAACTTATCAGAAACACGTTTTTGTTTTGTGTACTTCTCTAAATTCCAGAGACCATCAATTCTGGGGATAGAGAATGGGGGTTGACACCTCAACGATGTCAACAGACCAGATTTTATTTGCGATGAGATAATTTGGCGGAGACAGGAGAGTAAGGAAACAATTGAGCTTCCCAAGAAAGAAGTCAATTTTGTCATTTTAAATTAGCACCTACTTTTCCAGTGTTGTCTGCCATCCACAAGCTAACATCGTTTTGGGGAGCACTCAACATCTCTGTTCCCAGCTGTACATTAAAGCTCACATCTCACTCTGACGTAGAATTGGATGAAGAACACAAGAATAATCACCACAAATGACATCTGAAATATTTAATTTGTACCTCAAAATCAAATGGTGGCAAGTAAGTCGGAGATTACAGGCAGGAGCCTGTGATCCAAACTAACCAGGAGGTTGAGATCTAACGTTCAAAACTAAGCCTGGGAGAGAATTCTGTGAGACTCTTAGCCAGCAAAACCAAACAAACAACCCGGAAGTGAAGGTGTGATTCAAGTGGTAGGTTATCAGCCTTGAACAGAAAAACCTAAGGAAGCCCTAAAAGAAGACACAGAAACAAAATAATTGACAAGGGCTAGTAGCTCACACCTGAAATCCTACCATTCAGTAGGCAGATGTCTGGAGGGTCTTGGTTCAAAGCCAGCTCATAAAAAATGCTAGTGAGATCCCCCATCTCAACACACAAGCCAGGCAGGGGCTGAAGACGCCGATAACCCTAGCGAGGCCGGAATCCCAGGTAGCAGGATTGTGGTCCCCAGCAACTTGGAGTAAAAAAAAGTATGAGGCCCTGTCTGAAAAACAGCTAAATCTAAACAGGGGCATGGTTCAGCGATAGAGTTCCTGTTTAACAAGCACAGTGGCCCAGAGTTCAAACCCCAGAACTGCCAAATAATAATCACTGTTATTCACAACACCCAAGTCATTTTTCCCATTGTCAGTGATCACTTGTGTCTCAGGTGATATAAAATGACATGGTTTATTTTTTTATACGAAACAACTCAAACACAACATAACTCTGCTTGTTTTATGACATTATCTTATTGGCTTACGAAATATTCACTTCCAAGTTATAAACTATTTGCATAAAATTTAACCTGCCCTCCCCTAAAATTATCCATGTCTATCTGTTTGGAAGAAACCCCCGAACCTTTGAATCATTTATTTGTGGTTCATGAGCTTTTGTAATCATCAAAAAGAAAAGACAAATTTTAAAAACCCAACAAAATCAGATATCATTTTGTTTTGTTTGTTTGTTTTACTCTCGCACGACTTGCTATGGCTCACACTCTTGTGAGATATTGCAACACTCCACATCTGCTGTTGTGCCGGTAATGAGACGATGAACACATGAAGTTCTGCAAGATGTCCCCGGGAAGGAGGGAAGGCTTTGGAACGAAACTCTGGTGGATAAACTCATTCTGAGGTGAAATTGTAATACAAGGGGAGGGGAGGGGAGGGGAGGGGATCACTGGATGTCTAAAAAGACTGTTGATCATTCAGTGTCCAGAGCTAGCTGTGGCCTGGCAGTGTGGGGCTGGCCAGCGTCCCCCCCACCAGCCTGGGGTCAGGTGGTGAGGGTAAAGAAGCTGTCGGGGCGGAGGGCCCGGGCCGGGTGGCTCTGGAATGGCGCTTCCGCAGCAGGCCGTACCGGCGACAGCCACAATCGAGCCTGGCTGCGGGCAGCTGCTTTGCTCCAGGCCACGTTCAATTCTGTCGGCCTGCATTAGTCCCCAGCGAAGCTGTCACCTTCCAGCCTCTGAAGCGGGAGCACAGCGAGGCTCGCGAGTCCCTCCAGTCCCTTGTTTGAGGTTTCAGGAGGAGACGGAGGGCAGTCATGGAAGGGCAGCAGGTAGACCATTAGCACTCTGCCTGCTTGCAGCCTTCATTCTGCTCTCAGTGGGAATAAAACAGCTGAGGTGAGCTGGATTCAAGAAGTTGTCTAGTATGGGCTAATTGCAGGATTCTTTCTTTTCCCCTCACCCCACAAGTAGCTTTCCATTTCAGAAGCTGGTAGCCAGAGTGGCTTGATCCCCAGATGGAAGAGTCCCTGGCTGGCCTCTCCACACACAGCCATGCGGCTGCATGGATTCTCTAGCGTATCAAATCCTCACGTGGCCAAGGTAACTCACCAGGGCTCATGTGTAACTGGGGAGCACTTGGTGGTTTCTTTTTTCCTTAAGGTTTCCCAAACTTTTCTGTTGGATGGATTTTCACGTTTCCTTCCTTGGGGACCACTTGATGTCTGGAGTCTAAGAGAAACAAATGTACATTCTCTTTGTTGCTCATTTAGGAACATAACTCATTTTTGATGACCCACCCTTCAAGTACAGTCTCCAACCTTTTCCGACTAGCACCAAATCTGAGGCATAGTCCTGTCCCCCAAAATAACAAGTATCAAAAGATAGGTGGATCCACAAAAAGAAAAATAACTGTGATTGGACCAGAATCATGTTGATCCTCTGAAAGTTTTTCCTCTGGGCACCAAGCAGCATAAGAAAAGAACTGCAGAAGGCATATTTGCACCTTTTGGGTGCAAATTTCTGTTAAGCAAATGTTTTATTTTACCAGATATCATGATGATGATAACAAACCATGAAGGCCAAATGTAAGCCCACCACCCCCGCCCCAACTTTAGCAAACATTTATCTGTGTAAACGGATTCTGAGCTAAGGTTAAAGCACTTCTGCCGATGGACTGGCCTGTGAGAAGCAGAGCGCAGAGATCCAGGTGCAGGAGGTGTCGTTTAGGGAGAGAAACAAGAGGACAGCTCTTCTGCAGTCTGCTGAGTGACCTGGTCCAGGAAATCCACACCTAAAGATGAGGCAAGGGGTTGGGCCCAGGGAGGCCCAACGGTGGTCAGGGGTATACGCTGGAGTCCCAGAAAAACCAACCTGCTCTCTGGCCCTGCTTTGAGCATTACTTTTGCCCTTCTGTATATGCAGAATTATTGAGCCCTAACTAAAATTAGATCCAATCGTATTTGGGAAATGAGAATGGATGGAGAAAAGAAAATGTGTCATGTGTACACCGTGGCATTCGAGTCAGCTGGCAAGAAGAATGAATGAATTCCTCTCACTGCCCGCAAAATGGATGGAAGGGGAGGACATTGTGTGCAGAGAGCTAAGCCAGCAGAGAGAGAAGTAGCTCAGGTTTTCTCTCCAATGTGGAAACTGAAAAGATAAACCAAACCACACCAACTAATCCAGTTGGCCCAACTGAACACTGAGGATGCTGAAGGTTAGGTAGGAGGAAGGCCAAGATGTCAACAAAAGGACCGGGGAGGGGGCCTGGATTGGTTATTGCATTGTGTATGCAAATACTTGACCAATCACATCAATTAATATGTGGATTAAACGTGAAGGAAGGATGAAAAGTCATCTTTATAACGTCAATGTATGAGTAATTCCTAAATAATATGGACACATAAGCATATACGTTTATACTGATGTGTGTGTGCATATATATATGTATATACTAGATATGATTATACACACATATATACTTAATGTGCATGTGTAATTTATACTAGTATGTACTTACTGTATATAACACAGGGCAGGCTTTTAGACACAGTGTGTATCGCTTTCATGATTCCCAGAAATACACTTGGAAACTGAAAAAACGATGCTTTGAAAAGTTCCGTTTCTATACATAATGGCATCTGATGTATGAGCAGATGCTATTTGTTGGCCAAAACTTAAGGACGGTGGTTTATCAGGATGGGGAGCACTCGAATTCCCCAGGTGTCTTAGGGGTATAGATCGAGTATTGATATGGATCTGTTATGACGTTTGCAGCTCAGCAGAGCACACAGAGATCAAACTCCCCTTGCTCGCCCAGATGAGCAACAGTGCAAATGTTTTCATCACTGGATTTTGTGAAGAAGCCCTTGATGAGACGCGGGAAAGTTCCCACCGCCTTAACGACCGGCTGGAGGAGTCCATGGAGCTGATCAGAGCCAGGGGCACATTCGGGGGAGTTCAAAAGACATGCTCCGAACAGAAGAGAAAACGGCTTCAATGAAGTTTCTGCTGCGAAACCAAAGTAAACAAATTTACTCTTGTTTAAACAAAGTAAGGAGATTTTTTTTTAATAAACCAGGTGTCTAGGTGTCCAAGAATGTTTTCCTTCATCATTTTCTTTCTTTTAAAAATGACTCACTTAGAGCCATGCACAGGTGGCTCACGCCTATAATCCTAGTTACTCAGGAGGCTGAGCTCTGAGGATTGTGGTTCAAAGCCAGGCAGGAAAGCTGGTGAGACTCTTATCTCCAATTAATCAAAAAGCCAAATGTGGAGCTATGGCTCAATGTGATAGTGTTAGCCTTGAGCAGAAAAGCTCAGGGGTAGTACTGAGGTCCTGAGTTCAAGCCCCAGGTCTTTCACATACTCTCTCTCTCTTTCTCTCTCTCTCTCTCTCTCTCTCTCTCTCTCACACACACACACACACACACAGATATATATTGAACTTGAGTCTCCTAATCACCTTTCAACTTGGTCAGGATGATGCTGTGTAGCTATTACAGCACACTATCACTTCAAGTTTGGGGTTTTATTCATTTAGTGTATAACAGGAAATAGGCTGTAACATTCTCTGTGTGGGTTTTTCTATAACCAATCCACATTTTCCTTTTTTGAATGTGATTGTTTCTCTTTAGATTCCAAATAACAACTGCAATCCAACTTGGAAATGAAAGCCACATATTCCTAGACCAATATCTCCATCTCAAACCTGAGCTCACAGAGAATTTATGTCAGAATTTTGCACATTTTAAAATAGAACATGCAGCATTACGAGTTATGATAGTTCCTTAGGATCATTTTCTATTCTTGAACTAGAATTTTTAAAATAGCTAGTCTTGCATCCTTAGGCAAACTTTAGATGTTAAGAGAAATGCTTAAAGTCAAAATAAAACACAGAGCTCTCCTATAAACTTCCTGACTTAGGAAACCGAGGAAAATAACTGAAAAGAGTTCTAAAAATGATAACTAAAATAATTTCCAGGAACATCTGAAGCAGATATTCTCTTACAACAAATGGCAACAAAAACCCAAAGAGCCAAACTGTGGCATGAGCTAACAGAAGTGTCTGGCTACCGGTAGATCATTGAAGAGACTCACAAATATAGCATGGACGGTCACTCCACCATAAAGAAAAGCAAAGCTATGTCATGTGCAGGGAAATGTACGGAAATAGAGGTCGGCGTGTTGCATGAGAGAAACCAAGTTCAAAAAGCCAAACAATGCATGTTTTCAACTCATTTGTGGACTACGTATCGAAAGTGATGATGATAATGATGATAACACTCATGGTATAAAGAGGAGGGGCTAGCTCGGAGGGACCAGTATGAGAGGGGGAGGAAATAAAAGGGGGGAAGCTGAGGGATAAAGAGAATTAAAAGTTTATACATAGAAAAGATTATATATAATTATATATCTATAAAATATATGTACATATACCCATATGTACTACTAGTATGTATACTATATGTAGTATATATCTGTAGAGAGAGTATATATGTGTGTGTGAACCATCAAACACTACAAAGGAGGCGAGTGGGAAAGGAGAGATGGCAACTTGATGGGGGGTCCATTTCTTCAACGTGCACCATTTTCCTATCTATATAGAAGCATCGCAAGCAAACGCCCATTGCATTACAAATGTACGCTCATTGAAAGACAGAAGCGAGTCTAGCACCAAGCACACGGACCACAGATTAGAAACATGGCCGCAGGAGCAGAGGGGTCACAGGAGCTTCTCCCAAGGCCAGCTGGGAACTGAAGCCAGGGCTTTGCGCTCTGGCTGAGCAATGCAGCTTCCCCGGGACACACAGCCCTGAGCACCGCTCTCCACCCTGTTCCCCCTGAGGACAAGCCCCGGAAAGAGCGCCCGCCACGGGCACCGTCACCTGCGTGCCCGCCCGGCCTGGTGCAGAGCTCACCAGCAGTGCATGGGGAGAATGAGAAATCAAGAAGCCAAGCCGCATTAGGGAACAAGGCAGCACCCCCACCTGCGTATTAATATATACACAGCATAAAAACAGGCTCCCAGGGCCACCCGGGGAGGGGACGTTATCAAAATGCCACCGGGGCTCCCCACCTGATCACTTTCCACCATCCAGTTCCTGGCTCAGCTGCAGAACAACGGCAGAAAGGAGTAATATTGGAGAGAAAGAGAAAAGAGAAAGAAGGGGGGGAGGAAGGGAGGGAGGGAGGGAGAGAGGGAGGGAGGGAGGGAGGAAGGAAGGAAGGAAGGAAGGAAGGAAGGAAGGAAGGAAGGAAGGAAGGAAGGAAGGAAGGAAGGAAGGAAGGAAGGAAGGAAGGAAGGAAGGAAGGAAGGAAGGAAGGAAGGGGATAAGGCTCCTAAGAGATAGCAGCTGTGCATGTAGACTCTATTATAGAATTGACTCATTCAGCCCCTATCAAAGACTGGGTTTTTGTCATCTAGGTGCTCCTCAATAATCTCCTAAAAAGTGAAATACTCATAGCAATGGCTGAGTACTGTTTCTTCTCGGTCACTGTGCTAATCGGCTCTCGCAGCGGATGCCCGGGAAGGGCTGTGGACTGAGGACATTTTTCACGGGATGCTTCTTTCTCTTTTTGCCTTTGGCAAAAATTCCACCAGTAGTGATAAATAATTCCATACCCCTAAGTGGATATTATTATTATTTTCAAGTCGCAGCCACAGCTGGCTCCTGGCTCGTCAGCTGTCTCAGAGTGGCAGATGTTGAGTGTGTGTACCTGTTGACAATTCTCCGAGTGAAGCCCCGCGCCGCCCCGGCTCCCTGGTCCTACCCTTTCATCCTAATGGTGTCCCCAGAAAAAGCAGCCCGGGAAGGAGCGAGGGGCACGCGGAGGTAAAGGTACTGGGAGACAGGGTGGATTTTTGCCTGCAGGGTTAGAAACACACACTGACTTTTCAGATGTGTTGTTTTGCAGCCAACTCGCTCGTCATTCCAGACGGAATAAAAATGTGAGCCTTCCACTGTCTAGAAGAAGCATAATGTCCTGTCCATAGTTGATGCTAAAAATTACAGATTAAATTAAATAGTGAATGGAGGCCAGGGCTGATTTGGTTGGGTTGTCGATCCATGGATTCTCACTTCTCTGATTGTGTGTGTGTGTGTGTGTGTGTGTGTGTGTGTGTGAGTGTGTCTTGGGGCTTGAACTCGGGGCCTAGGTACTGACTGTCCCTGAGCTTTTTGGCTCAAAGCTGGTACTCTACCACTTGAGCTACTGCCTTTTTTGGTAGTTAATTGAAGATAAAAGTCTCACGATGTTCCTGCCCAGGCTAGTTTTGAGCCACGCTCCTCAGATCTCAGCCTCCTGAGTAGCTAGGATTAAAGACATGAGCCACCAGCACCCAGCTTTCAACAAACAACACTTTGTCCCGTTCCCTGGTTCCTTTTACCTTCTCAGTGCTCCTGGTTGGCAAAATTCTACCTATCCTGAAGTATTGTTTTGAGCCTCTTACCCGCTCTTTCCCCTGTCAGAAAGTGTTCTAGACAATCACTCAATAGTTTCCGACAATGAGTCCTCATTACTTAATTGCATAAACGAAAAGTTTCAAGTGTCTTCGTAACCATTGGATTGTCCCTTGTCTGTCCACCCTCAGGTCAACAGGAAAACTTTGGAACTATCAAATAAAAATCTGGAGGCAAACTGGCCAGGGTGGCTATTGGAAATGCTTCCAAAATCACATGGTGCACAGGGCTGGCCTTCTTTACTCAACTTTAAAAAAAAAGTCAAACACACACATTATTTTTGAAAAGATACCATTTCCACTCATCAACAGAAAGTAAAGCAACCGTAGAAGATGTAGACTGAAAGTGGGAGTAGAATACACCTTATAGGATTTTTTTTTAACTATTGTGTGTTGAATTTATCTTATGGAAATAAACCTTTTGTCCTTCTAAGCAATTCAGAAACAGTCCCAAAAAATAGGATTTCCTTAAACAAGTTTTGTTCTTGTTAATTGGGTATTTTACCTGAAGGAAGACTAAAGAGGAGCTCCGAAAGCTATAATTTTCAATCCAAGTGTGAAAACGATGTAGACAACAGTTTCTGAAGAGTTTCATGGCAGAGAGAAAACTCGAGACCTTGGCTAAGGAAAACTAAGTTCTTGGGCTGGGGATATAGCCTAGTGGCAAGAGTGCCTGCCTCGGATACACGAGGCCCTAGGTTCGATTCCCCAGCACCACATATACAGAAAACGGCCAGAAGCGGCACTGTGGCTCAAGTGGCAGAGTGCTAGCCTTGAGCGGGAAGAAGCCAGGGACAGTGCTCAGGCCCTGAGTCCAAGGCCCAGGACTGGCCAAAAAAAAAAAAAAAAAAAAAAAAAAACTAAGTTCTTTTCCCACTAAGCAGTTGTGCAACAAATGAATCTTTTTAAAGACACTGTTGAGCAAATAGAGAGATAAGGAAGGCTATGGTCCTGGTTAGCACTTCACTGTGGCGGGTCATGGGGCTGACCCTGGGCATTTCTTCTCAAAGCCACCTTCTTTATCTTTTGCTTTTTGGAAATATTATTTTAACAGATAGATTAACACCCAAAAAGTATGCTTATAAATGCTATGCTGTTTAATTATTTTTCATACATGCCCACATTGTGTACTGATTAAATCAAGGCGAACGTATCTGTGTCCTCACACATTTATTATTTCCCATGATGAAAAAAATTTTAATCCTTTTTTCTAGCTGTTGGAAATGCCCTACAAATTATTGTTGTCTATAGCTACCCTGTTATGCATTTAGCTCTATCTTTTATTGAATCACAAAATCCATATTTTACTTTCCAAAGCAAATAAGGAAATGATCTGTTCTGCTATTTACAGTTGTTGTTTTTTTTAATTCTGAAGAGATAAAGGTAGAGATGCAAGTTTGATTATGGTTTGGGTCAACATTAGCTTTGTGCTCTGGGCAGTCATTTAGGTCTTCAAGACCCCAAGTTCCTTTTTTATTGGCAGCTATACTATGCGATTCATCAGAATGTATTCCAGATCAGATATTCTAGAGACTCTGGTATGTAGCACAGAAGGGCTTCTTTTTCTCAGAGTTATATTTAAGGACATAGAAATTTTGATAGGGGAACTTAGCCCTGATTTGCTGAAACATACTTCTAACTTTTGTAAGAAATACTGACAGCCTACCAAAAGCACAGCATAAGAAATATCAGTCTGTAGCAGCTCAGTATGTCTAAAAAAAATTTTCTTCCAACAAGAACTAGCCAGTTTTCTTCAGGGGAAAAAAAAGCCACATTAGGTAAAGTCAAAGAAAGAGTGGCTAGGATGAGGTTAAAATCTAATGCAACTTGCATTTCAATGAACAGTTTGAATGGGTGATAATTATACAAAGTAGCATTTTTCCTAACATTTCTTGGACATGCTTTCTGCCATACAGTATAGTAAATTTAGGCAAGTAGTCTCATTTAATCTGATACAAGATGGTGCTTTACTACACTTTTAGAAGCGTGGAAGTTTGGGAAGGGATTGCTTTCTGCTGTTCCTAAGCAGGACTTTCCTCACGGATAATAGAGCTGGTGTAGACCCATAAGCAGTGTCTGGTCTTCATTCTCGAGACAAAAAAAAACTCTCATCTCAGTGGTACCGTTGCCCTAACTTCCTTAACGATGTTAAATGAAGATGACTTAGTAGTTCAAGAAATAATAGGAGCACAGTATTCATCCTATATATATATATATATATACATATATATGTGTGTATATGTATATGTGTATACATATGTATATATATTAAAATTTACAATTCTTGACAAATGTTGGCCCTGAATAAAAATGCATTAGAAGGAGATGGCATGGTTTTATGTTCGCTTAACTTTTTTTCTCTGTACTTGAAACAATAAAATAAAAGCAAAGATCACACCTGTGACTTGGATAAATTCAACTGGACAAGTAAGAATAACTCTCATTTACCAGCTTATGCGATGATTAGAGTCATTAAGAAAGGATTCAAAAACCTGAGCGAAGGATGTTCTCTGTACGATTTCAGCCTTCACAGTTCAAATGCTGCATGTGTTTGACGGGGAATTTTTGCTCTTTGGGCTGGCATTTAGCTATAGCACGTTGACATCACAACGTTAAACACTCAAGTCAGTGGAAACGCTTTAAAGATATAAAGATTCCTGCAAATGGCATCGCCACTGTCACTGTTTGCTTGTTACAACCAGATAACATTCCTGTCCAGTTCAGAGAGAGGGGTGAAAGTTACTTTTCTGTCTCAAAGAAAAGAAATGCCAGTTGAGCTACCTCGCGTCTTGTTTTCCTACTGCCCCCTCTAGTGGGGATTCCGCAGCAATGCAGGGCGGGGAAAGTGGCAGGGTTTAAGACACAAAGCACATATTTTGTTTGCTTTTTTTTCCTACTTCCTCTTTGGAAAGATTCTCAACAAAACGATGTGAAATAAACAAACATAATAGTGCATAATAGATGCACAATGGTTTTGCCAGCAATTGTAATCAAACTTGGGAGCGATAAAAATCTGCTATATTCAGAAAGGGAAACATTTTCTAGAAGCAAAGTGGCAGACATGTAAACATCTTTGCCAGGATTTACTGTCACTCATTTTGTAACTTGGCTTTTTTCCCCCCTATATCAGCTTATTTGGGCAGTACCCCAAAACTTTTCTAAACATCACTTTCTTCCTGGTTACTTCAAAACTTGGCTCTTCCCATTCTACTGCTGGTCATCATTCTTGTTTGTTGGTTTTTCAAAAACAAAAACAAAAACTAAGAGGCAGATACTAATAGCCTTTGTCTCTAACTGCTACAGATCTTTTTCCATCTGAAACTTACAGTAAGGTTCCAGTACCAACACATATCAGCTAACTCTGCTTGTAATCTCTGTGTGTGTGTCTCTCTCTAATAATGTTCAAGCAGCAGCATGTCTTCACTATAGAAAGTATGATGTCTGGGCCACTCAGAAGAACAATAAAGTAAAAAGAGAAAAGCTACCCCACCGCAAGGAGCGTGCTGAACCCGGCCTCCTCCTCCGAGTCTCCGTGGAGAAGTCTGGAGTAGGGCAGATGCATCTTGTTCTAGTGGGATCTCTGTCAACTCCTCTTTTTATGCATTTAATGCGCTTCCCTGGCGATAGCCCGAGGTGCTCTCACTAAACAATTAATGTGGCGCATCTCTTGGGAACCTAATGGGTATTTAGCGATAAGTTCAATTCCAGTGAATCGTATAATGTGATATGTTGACAATGCACAGAGAGAAGTTGGGGAGAGATGAACTTTCCCTCCAAAAGCTACGGAACCACCCGCTTGCACCCGTCACCTGCCGGCTTTGCTATGGTGTGGGCGTGAAGGCAAACCCAACTCCGACTTGAAGCTTGTGGTGAGTGCTGCTCCTGCCGGAGCTTGGTACCACTCACCCTGCCGGTGCCCTATCAGAGGCTCCCTGAAATGTGCTGTGACATTTTCATTCCCAAAGCCGCAGAGCGATGAGAGGGCCAGCCCCGTGTGGGAAGTTTGTATTATGTCAATTCTCAAGATGGGAGAATGCCATAGGAGGTGAATCATAAGCAGAGAGCACCGGTTGGTATTTTTCCAGACCAAAGTTACAGCCCCGTTTTTGGAAGGCTGAGCACCAAAGCTTCGGATTTGATTGCTCCGTCATTTGGACAACTATTCTGAAATGCGATGCTTCAATCAGTTGTCTGTTGTTATCCTGGAATAAAGAATAATAATAATAGCATGTGTGCCTGGCCTTTTGACCTCTTCAAGACCTCCTAAAATAGTAAAGATGATTTGTATTTAACGGCGTTCCGCCCCAAATGCTACCCATTTTTATCTCAGAATATCGACAGTAGTATGATAAACTAAAGTACATTCAAGCTATCTCTTATTGGTAGGAAACTCATCTGGTTTGGTTCACCATGCCATGAGGTGAGCCTTTATATGTCAGATTAACTTTGAAGAAGGCTCCAAGTATTTTTCTAGCCACTTTTCATTCCGCTTGCCAGAAAGTTTCACGTAACTTGCACAATAGTAATCATACATGTGTGTATACATATAGACACATCCATCAGATGCTCCAGTATTTACCATTTTTAATAAATCTGGTCATTTGCAGAACAATCAGGATCTGGCCTCTGTTAACATGCAGCTGTCATTTAAATCCACAAAAGAGAATTCCTTTTCCATTTTATTTACTCTGTCAATGAAGTTCCCTTTCACGCTTTTATTTTGTATCAATATTTCTTTGCTCGAGGAAAAAAAAGCAGTACTAGATGAAAAACCTTGTGACAAGAAACAGAGCATGCACATAAAAATAGCCCCCAAAGGAAGGAAAAAAATGATTGTTTTACTATCACTGTTCTCCCTGCTCCTGTGTTTGCATGCCTGCCGTGGTCAACGATTATGTTTGCAGCACCTCCGAGGAGATAAATCCAACTCCACGAGCATCTTCTCCGTCAGGATTCAAATCATGTTGACGGACTCTTCTCCACGCAGCTGTTATTTCCCAATGAGAGATCCAATAGGAGGAGTAACAATTACAAATCAATTCTCATAAAAAAACATTTGTTATCACTTTTATCCTCTTCTTCCACATCCTCAGGCCGGCTTCTTTTCCCTGCCTGCTGCGATTCGGAAGCGGGTGTGCCTCTCTGAATTATTATTGAATTACGAACCTAATTCACAGGAAGAACTCACAAACCAACTGCTGTGTGCCCCTCTCTATTCGGCCTAGCCATGGCCAGAGGAGGCCGATCAACCACTGCAAGCGAGAAACTCGGAAGTAATTACTTCTTTCTAATGAATGTGTGGCCTCATCATTCTGAACCATGATAGGTATAACAGGGATATATATTTTATAGCTTATAGATAAAGTTATTGCCTTACATGAGGAGTAAGAAATATGCCCTGCAAAAGAAGTTAATTTGTTGTATAAAGAGGCATATTGTGCCTAAACGACTTTCATATAATGGATTATCTAGTAATTTCAATATGCTGTAATTGAGAATTACCTCTTTCAAGGGGGAATGTTCAATTGTATGCTGTACATCTGCGAGAGAGCTATATTTTCACCTCAGCTATTTTATTTTACATTAAAAGCCTGATTTACAGCCGTGTGTTTTACATGGGGAATTACAACAATACAAAAGCAACCTGATGCTATGAATGAATTAGAATTATTTCTTTAGCTTAAATATACTTGCATGCAAAATGCATGATGTAATTATGTGAGTGTATCCTGCACAGCAGTCTGGCTTGCCTTATTAATATTATTATTATTATTATTTCATCATCATTCTAGAAGCCCATTTCTTAAGCTGCATTCCACACACTCATTGTCAGTCGCCAAGTTAACCAGACATTTATTATTTTCCTCTCACCTAGCAAGTCTTAAAGTTAGAATAATATCACTTATGGACTGGTATTTTTAAAGATAATTCGCCAAATGATTCACACACCATTTTGTTAAATAAAGCCATAATGACTTGAGGAAATTATATTTCAATTGCACTGCCATGTCCCAAAGTGTGATCAGCTAAGCCTCATGGCACTTTTGTTGTTTGTTTGTGTTTGGGGGGGGGGTCATTAGTAGTCAATTACCCTGTTATTATATCGTGAGATGGGGCAAGAAATTTCTCTTCCGATTTCATCTCAAGGAACATACATCTTTTTTTCTTCCTGCCAAATCTTTAACCAAACCAAAGCCTAATTTTCACTGCATCAGCTGCCCAGGCTGGAGGACTCGCTGTATAGCAGACACGTCCACCTTATCCAGACAGGCGTGATTGTACACTACACTCCTCCCCTAGCCACTCTCAGCCCCCGTGGTTCACACACACCAGCTGACACACCAGCACACATTAGTGCCGCTGCTGCTCTCCCCCGCACCTCTATTCCTGTGACTTCCCTTTTCCACTTCCAAGCACTCTTGAGCACGCCTGCTTCCGTACGTCACCCTTGGCCATGAGCGAGGTGATGCTACTCTTAAGTGTCCCAAAGGGAAAACGCCTCCCACACACCTAACACACACAACGTGGTAGCTTAGTCGAAGCTACACACGCATGCTCAGAGCATGTCTGTTAGGCAAAAGTTAGAGGAAAATAATCTCACCCAAGTCCGGTTTTATACTCAAGGGTTGAGTGTAGCGTGCTATTTGTTGAAGGACATTTTGCGTGTGAAAAACAGGATGGTTGCATGAGTAGAATTCTTACACCATCCTCAAGTGTGCAAGACCTGAAGTCAGGGGCTAGCTGAACCTGAGGGTGAATATAAAAACTCCACACACAGGAGGAAAACAATCCTGGCTCTACCACTGCTTGGCTATGTGACCACTGGGGTGATCGTAGCAGTTTAGGGGTATTGTTTTGTTTATGTCAGCCATGGGTCTTGAACTCAGGGTCTGGAAACTGTCCCTGAGCTCTTCAGCTCAAGGTTGGCATTCTACCAGTTTGAGCCACAGCACCACTTCTGGCTTCTGGTGATTCATTGGCCATGAGAGTCTCATAAACTTTCCTGCCCTGACTGGCTTTGAACTGCGCTCCTCAGATCTCAGCCTCCTGTGTATCTAGGCTTACAGGCGTGAGCCACCTGTGCTCAGCTTGCAGAATATTATAAAATAATGACACATGTGCTACAGTTAGAAATCGTAGACCCCTTAGAGACCTAGTCCATCCTTCCCCAAACCATCTAGGACACTTTGCAGGTGGCACATTCAATAGAAGTGGCCAACGTGATTATACTGTCCTCTAGTGAGATAAGGGGGAGTTGTGTTAACCATAGACCCCCTGGATACTGGCTTTCATTCTTCGTATGGCAATTCCAAATATAGCAGGAGTCAAATCATGATCTCAGGTATGACACAGAGCAAAAGCATTTTACAATGATTAAAATGCAAAACCAATGTCTATTATTTCCTTCATATTAGCATAATAAAAAGTCCTATGTATTTATTTTTCAAATGCAGTAAATCAAGTTCAAAGAAATAAAAGGAAGTTGCCCAAGATTTTGTGCCAAGGTTGTAGGAGGACCTAGGCAGGAGCCTGATGCCTGTCTTCATCTTTTCCCCAATTTCTTCAAGGCTACACCAGGGCCTTTGAAGTTATCACCTTTAAGTTACATTTCCCTGGAGGTGGCACTTTGGAAGGGGAGAATAAAGCAATGCCCGCTATCAGGCTGCTTTTCAATGGCGTAATATAACTTCTAAACATTATAAAGATTTCCCTGTCTTTATAATAATTGCTATATGAGAGCCATTTGAAACACACAGAAAAAAGAATGTATCTCTGCACTGCTGGCTTTTGAGATCCCAAGTTTATGAAAAGTTGCCTTTGTGTAAGAAGCAGTCTTTCGATGTATCATTGACTTCTTAAGCAAGTCCAAGAAAAAGAGAGATCTAAAGCAACTTTTGACACCACTCAAGCTCTCCATCTAAAAACAATGCTCTTCTCTTTAGCTTCTAACGGATGGACGTGGCCTCGGAGATATGTGTGATGTTTGTTTCTTAAGGCTGCCAATATCCATATTGAGTAGTAAGGGCAATAAGAGGTAAATATACATATTCTAGCTCTTTGCTTCCTTTCTTCCTATGAAATAGGTCTGCACAACTTTATAATATGTGACTAATGCTTCCTATACTCCAAGCTTCCATTTAAACGATACTTGACCGTTTAAATACGGATATTGTCTTGAATACATTAAAAATAAATTTCAGAAAGAAAAGAAGGAAGGAAGGAAGGAAGGAAAGAGGGAGGGAGGGAGAGAGGGAAGGAGGGAGGGAGGGGGGGAGGGAGGGAGGGAGGAAGGGAGGAAGGGAGGGAGGGAGGGGAGGATGAAGGAAAGAAGAAGAGAAGGAGGGGAGGAAGGAAGGGAAAGAAAGAGAGAGAGAAAGTAGGAAGGAAGGGAAGAAAGAAGGGAAGTTGGAAGGAACAGAGGAAATTGGGAAAGAAGGAAGGAAGAAGGGATGAAATAAAGGAAGAGAGGAAGAGAGAAAGAGATGAAGGAAAGGAGGGAGGACAGAGGAAGAATATTTGCACACTATGTAAATATCCTAAATCTCAACATTAAGTACATTGTTATTTTAAACCAAAAATAAAAATAAAAAGCAACCTTGTGTTCATATGTTTGTAAAGGAAACCCATTTAAGCATGAATCAGTAGATTAATTAAAAAGTAATAACATGGGTCAAGCACTGGTGGCTCCGGCCTATAATCCTAACTACTCAAGAGGCTGACAGGATCGTGGTTCAAAGCTAGCAAGAACAGAAAAGTCCCTAAGAGACTCTTATCTCCAGTTACCCTCTCAAAAACCAGCAGTGGAGCAATGGCTCAATGTCGTAGAGCGTTAGCCTTGAACAAAAAGAGGCTCAGGGACAGCGCCCAGGCCCTGACTTCAAGCCCCACAACCAACCGCAACAACCAAAATCCCCCAATATGGCTTTTAAATGTATGCAGCAAATCCAGTAGAACTGATTAGAAATAAGCAAATCCATCCTTTGCCTGTGAAATAAAGTGGCACTCCAATATTTCTCTTCCCATAATCAGCAGAAGAAATAGAAAATCAATACAGATACAGCAGTTGAGATTATCCCTATCAACCCATCGGCTTGACCTGATTGATCTTTAAAGAACACTTGAACCAGAACACCCATTCTTCTCAAGATTAGCCCCATCAACCCATCAACTTGACCTGATTGAACTTGAAAGAACACTTGAACCAGGAAGAGAAGAATACACATTCCTCTCAAGAACACCTTTTTTGAAAAGGACACAAGTGAGGTGTCCTGAAGCAGAGCTCAGTAGGAACACACGCTTAGCCCACAGGCGGCCCTGAGTTTACCCCCCAGGGGGCCTCCCAATCCCAGTCCCCAACAAACAGAGGGAAAGGAACAATATTCAAGTTGAAAACAAATCACTTCGATAAGTTGAAATTTAGAAGCGTCCGACTCATACAAACCATATTCTTTATCCAGGAAAGAATTAAACTAATAAGGAGCCAGGAGTGGGTAGCTCAGGCCTAGCATCCTAGCTGCTCAGGAGGCTGAGATCTGAGGGTCACGGATCAAAGCCAGCGCGGGCGAGAAAGTCCGTGAGACTCTTATCTCCAATTAACCACCAGAGAGACAGAAGTGGCTCTGTGGCTCAAAATGGTAGAGCTCTAGCTTTGAGCAAAAGAGCTTCAGGGACAGTGCATAGGCCCTGAGTTCAAGCCCCACTACCAACAAAAGAAAAGAGAGAAAGAAATACAGCTCAATTGTTTCAAAGTCATAAAATACTTCTAAATAGTCACAGACCAAAGAGGAAGACACCAGATAAGACAGAGCATATTTTGAACTGAATAGAAATGAAAAACACAGCCTATCAAAATGTGTAAGAACATCCCAGATTGGTGTGTAGGGAGGGGTTTAAAATATATTTATAGTAAAAAACAGGAGAAGCCTCCAATCAGCAATCCAAGTCCCCACTTCAGCAAACAAGGGAAAAAAGAGCAAGTTAAACCCCAAACAGGCACTGATAAAGGAAATAATAAAGAAAAGTTTTTAATTGAGATCTGAGAAACAATAGAGCAAATCAAGGAAAACAGAAGCAAAATCTTTGAAAAGATCTAAAACATGAATAAACCTCGGCCCTGGTTTGTAAAGAACGAAATGTTTCCATGCAAAACTGCCAAAATCAGATACAAGCAAAGATATTACTAAGGACCCTGTGGTCTTTAAGAGAGGAATAAAGGTGTCTTCATTTTTAAATATCTGACATACCAAACCACAAATGACTTAAAACAGCACTGACTTATTCTTTCTCTATTCTATGGGAGAGAAATTCGTTTGGGTTCAACTGGGTTTATTTTCCCCTTGGAGCATCATAGGCTGAGATAAAGGCAGAGATTCCATGAGCCTCCCGTGTGAAATCTCTACATAAAAATCCAATACCTGCCCCTCCCGATGGTTGGAAGAATTCAGTTCCTTGATACTGTGGGACCGAGCTCCTGACTTCCATGCTGGGGAACCTTCTTGTTCCTCATGGACATCTTCACACAAGTACATCCTCCCTGTCTAATTCAGTGATGGAGCAGGGAATCCGTCCGATGCTTCAACCATTCTGGGCTTCATCTTCCTACGCTAGGGTCTCTGAGAGCCTTCCCTCTCGGGGGCTCTCTTCCTTCCCACAGTGCCACCCTGCAACTTCCCACTGCAAGACAGAAAGATTAGCAACCTTGGTGCATCTGAAAATCCCTCTCTAGGCACAGGACAGAAGCATGAAGTCATGACCCCGCCGAGTCACGGGACAGCAAGCCACTTAAAGGCAAATCTGCGTCCCTCAGGATGGATCTTCTCACCAAGTAGATCTCTGTGCATTTGATAACTTAGTTGAACTGGGAAAAAAAAATCCCTCCAAGTTAGCCAGTGGTAAATTCCTTGACATGAACTAGGTAATCTTAATATTCCTGTATCTGTGAAGCAGAGTTAAAAGTGTAAACCCTCCTGAAAGAGAGTAGTACTCCAAACCCAGACACCGTCATTGACATTTTATCCCCAACAATTGAGCTAGAAATAGCACCAGTCCCACAGAGACCTTCTACAATACAAGGAGGGCACACTATGGAAGTCCTCTTCTGATATTAATCTACACTGAATTAGTCAAAAGTGCAAGAAAATAACATGCCAATTTCCTTTATAATGACAGACATACAAGTTTTCAATAGAAGCAAACCAAGGCCATCAGTATAGTAGGACATTTCCCACAACCCCCCGCCCCAGCAAGTGTTATTCTGAGGATGGAAGACTGTTTCGACTTTGAGGGGGAAAAATGAATGAATCTGATTCATCTAATACCACCTTAATGATTTTTTAAAAATATCCCAATTATCTCAACACAAAGAGTAAATATACTGGACAAAATCTAGCTCCCATTCCTGAGTAGGAACTCCCAGCAAACGAAGAACAAAAGTGAACTTCTTTAATCAGTTAATGGTGTACCTACACATAAAAATCATACTTGAAAGTGGTAATAGGTGAACCGCTTCTCCCCTGAGCTTCAGGACAAGCAAGGACGTCCACTTTTACCACTGCTCCCATCTCCATTACCATTCTGAACATCCTTGCAATGCAACAGGAAATGTAAAAGATACAGGAGCCATACCGGTTGGAAAGGAAGAAATGATTCTGTAGTTTATGTTGTTGTTGTTTTGTCGTGCTAATCTTGGGGCTTGAACTCAGGACTTGGGCACTGTCCATGAGCTTTATTGCTCAAGGCTGGTGCTCTACCACTTGATACGCAGCTCCATTTCTGGCTTTTTCAGTAGTCAGTTGGAGATCTGAATCTCATGGACTTCCCTTCCCAGGCTGGCTTTAAACCACAATCCTCCGGTCTCAGCCTCCTGAGTAGCTAGGATTACATGCGTCAGCTACCAGTGTCCAGCTAGAATACATTTCCCTTGATCAATGTTTTCATCTATGCAGGAAATTATGTGCACTTCAGATGTTCATTAGAACTAAGTAGGAACCTTAACAAAATTACAAGATATGAAAAGACAAAGCAATACCATGAATACTTGTAAAGTGCTAGGAACAGATTTTGATTTGATTTTGGAGGATTCTCACTACAAAAAAAAAAAAACAACAATAGCAAGTTATGTGAAGTGATACACATGCAAGTTCGCTTGACTTAGCCATCCAGGGTGCTCCCTCGTTTTCCATGTGTTACTTCCTGCTGTTTCAGACACCTGCGATCGACCTCGGTCCGACAAGCAGCCTTGGGTCTCATCGTGCCCCAGGATCAGCCACCGCTGCTGCTGCTCTTCAGGGCGTGTCCCCAGAAAGTGGATGCCAGCCTCACGGCGGGTCACATCTGCCACTCCAGTTTCCAGTTTCCTCACTCACTTTCAGCTCAGACCCAACTCGCGTCATCGCAGAAAGCAGGGTGAACACGGGACAGCAAGGCAGTTGGAGAGGGGCCGCTTAGATTCCTGCAACTCTTTTACTTGAACATCTTTCTAACCCGGTTATGACTAGTCTTAATCTCTGAGTGTGGCTAGTTTATAGGCTAGTTTTATGACACATATCTTGGGGAAAATAAGGCTTAGAATAGAGTAGGTGAGGTTCGGTAGTGTCCACAGTCTGAGACGCCCACTGCGGGCCTGGGTCCTGGGATAATCCGTCCCCCGTGCGCCACAGAGGACACATATCCAAACATCGTGTCACATCCCATCAACACATGCCGCCTGCATTTCTCAACTACAATAAGTGAACAGTCACATTTTATCCAATAGCAGTGAGAACACGGAAATTGGTTTGATTATCCATTCCATTATGATAACATCAGTCAAGTCTTAGTCCATGGTCTAACACAAATGCTAAATGGTAACTACCATTAGTATAATCGCAAAGATACTTATCCTACACCTGTCATCATTATAATAAGCATCGCTTAGTGTAGTTAAAACCCAAACTAGTAACTACCAATGTTGTGCAAAGGTTTAGTTCATACTCTGTGAAGACAGAACTATATATAACAGAAAAACAATTTAAAGGATTTATAAGGGTCCATTTGTAAGGATCCATTTAAGAGAGGTTTCTAATCGATGTGACACATTACGAGCAATTTACAAATAGGACTGATTTGCAGACCTTATTGGCAACTGCAACTTAGATTCTTTTCTCACACATTATAGCCTAGTCAGAGCGCCATTCCACCGGCTCCTGTCCTGAAGTTCACACTGTCCTCACTATGGCCAGCCTTGGAGGATGTCAATCTCTTGATACCCACCCACACTTGGTTCGGCTTTAAGCAAGGATAGCTACAATGGCAGATGTCATTAGAGTGTTCTGCGTAGCCCAGCACCATGCGCCCAGTCCAGCCACTGCAAGCCGCTGCTAAGAGTGACTATGGCAACCAGCTTGGGGTCCCAATCTCCACAGCTTGACAGGAGCCAGGGTGACAGGAGGCATCAAGAGACGCCGTTGCCACAGACTCTCACAGAGACAGCTCGTGGTTGCCTGGTAACCTGCTTGGCACTGTGTGGGGGGGGCTCGGATCCACCGAAGAACGAACAAGGCCTGACAAGAGTTCACACTCACCGAGTGAAGAAGGAAAAGGAAAAGTGTTCAAAACCCCTCATCTACTCAGACACACGGTGACAAATTCTGCTGCCATCACTTGCGAAACAAACGCTTTCGTTACTGAAGGGAGTGGGCGATAAAATTAATTTCCGCTAAGTGACTTTAACTTGCTAACAAAACTTTAATAGTTAATAAAGTACACCCCTGCAAATTCTCTAGACGTAGAAGTGATTGCACTAAACCACTAAGGGGCTTCTGATAGTGGTTGCTGGTGGACTCTGAAGAGAGTAACTTACTACCTTTTGTTTAAAAACACTGAGATGTCATCCCTGTCCAGCTTAAATAGACGTAGACTCACCCAGGGTAACAATGTCTTACATGAATGAACAGAAATGCTGCAACATTAAAAACACCACCAAAGCTACCATTCCAGCTGCCCAGGACGTTGAGATCTAAGGATCATGGTTCAAAAGGAGCCTGGGCAGGAAAGTCTGTGAAACTCTCATCTCTAGTTAATCACCCAAAAAAGCCCAAAATGGAGATGTGGCTCAAGTGGTAGAGTGGAGTGCTAGACTTGAGAAAAAAAAAAAAAGCTCAGGGACAGCACCAGGCTGGGGGGAGGGGAGGGGGCAGGGGGAAGGAGACCACTAAGATTCATCTCAGGAAAAACCACACTTACTTTATCGTTACTATACACAGAAACCACATTATTACTTCAAAGATACTGTCATTACTCACCGAAAACAAACCAATATCATATTCCCAGCCATTGTTTGGAATTTACAATATCAGCATTCACCACCGTAGCATTAATTCTTTGACTTGGAAGGTATTGGGAAAATGACTCTCCCAGCCACGGTTGTGGTTTTTTTTCCTCCATCCACATGACAAGGGACGCGGTGACCACAGGTCAACACTGAAGAATCCTAAGCACGAAGTAGAGCAATCGCGTCCCATGACCAGACCCTCAATGGAAACCACCTACCAGGCCAGTTTGCATTTCCCCACTTTCACAAGGGCCACTTCACCATTAAAGAGAAGAAGCAAACATAAAGAGATCATTTTCCCTATCTGCCTACACAGTAAGAGACAAGTTAGAAAGGGCTCTGGACACCCAATCTTGCACTCCACCCAACCTCTCAGAGGCACTTCCTAGGATTCTTGAGACATTCATCTTCCTCAAGTTGTCAGTACGGAGTCACCCACTAAACGCTCTATTCAAATATTTCCAAGTTATCAGAGCATCTGTTCTCCCTCATAAAGCAGAGGAAGTGATGTGTGAAAATATCACTCAACGCTGAAAAGCAGGAAAATGGAACGCACTAAACGCATTTGGGGAGATCGTACAGATTGTGACATAATAAAGATAGTAATAATTCCATGTTACATGTAAATGAGATTTTTGTCTCTTACGCTTGCAGGGTCACCTTTCTTAAGGATTAGGATGTATCATGTTTTGTAGATCGCCTGTGGAAGGGATTTCAGAAAGATTACACTTCCCTGAGTACTAGAAACCAGGAAAAAACAACTGAAGTATGGTTAATTTATGAAGGGTGAAATCAAATAATGACTTCTGAAATTCATTTTCATGTTGTTTTTGCTCAAATGTTTTATTTCTTTGAATGAGCGTGCCTATGACACTCATGATAGAAATTTCAAATTGTGATTGTCATTAATTGTCATTAAGAGTTTAGCATGGGGCGGTAATAATGATAGGGAATGATAAGATAGAATAGCAGATGAACAGAGGGAAAGAAATAAAAGCGAGTTCAAAGAGCAATGTATTCACTGGCCAGCAAACAGGGATTTGTGGTAATCTAGCCTAGAGGAAACAGAGGAGGGGACTAGCTTCTGAGATCCGGGATAATGACATGGATGACCAAAGCTGTACTTTAACAGAAATAAATTATTTGCTTCTTCTCCCTAGTCAAACCCCAAGCCTAAAGCTTTAGTAGCCATGAGCTTACCAGCAGGCTTCAAAACATGAAAAAGGATTCGGAGAAACATCAAAGAACAGCATAGATCCTTAAAACACAACTGCACTGCCTGCCCCAAGTAGAGTTGAGGATACTTCGTGAACTGGTATCTTGCCACAGCCAGCCCACGCTCCCTTACACTTCAAGGCAGGGAGAGCTAGTACAGTCGCAAGAAGGTATTGGGACTCAAATGTAGGTGAGGAGTAAAGCATGCATTTATCCAGCTATTCCCATGCGTATTCAAAAAGCTCCCTGTGATAATCCTCCAGAAGGGATTGTTATTGGTTGTCCAACATTTTCTGCACTCATTTCTTTTTTGTTGTTGTTGTTGTTAGTCATGGGGCTTGAAATTGGGTTACGGGCGCTGTGCTTGAGCTCTTCAGCTCAAGGCTAGGGCTCTACCACTTGAGCTACAGTGCCACTTCCAGTTTTCTGGTGGATAATTGGATATAAGAGTCTCATGGACTTTTCCTGTCCGGGCTGGCTTTGAACCACAAACCTCAGGTCTCAGTCTCCTGAGTAGCTGGGATTACAGGTGTGAGCCACTAGCACCCAGCTCTTCTGTGTAAAGTAGTTGTGAGAATCACTTGCTCCGCCAGGGAGAGCTTTTCTTGGGTTCCTTGTACGTGAAGGAACCATGTGACTAATTCTGGACAGCGTGCTATTGGCGGAAGTGGAGAGTGAACCTGCCTCTTCTAGGTGTCCACTTGCCCGTTGAACGAAAGAGATGCTGAGACCACAGAAGACGCCGTGGTCATGTCATGAATCACCATCACGCAGGAACTTCTCCACCCATCAGCACACCTTGTCCTGTTCAAGAAATTATGCTTTTATTGGGAAAATGTAATCTTGGATTGTGATTGAGACAGAGAGGAGTCATATACTAAGTAGAGTAGATTAGATAGATAGATAGATAGATAGATAGATAGATAGATAGATAGATAGATAGATCATTAGAGTTTTCTAATCCCATGTTGGTTTAAAAAATTATGTTTTTCTGAACAGTTGTGAAATATCATAATCCATTAATGTCCTGAACCAAGAGACAGAGCTGTCTTGAGGAGAAAAAAAAAAAAGCCTAATCTGCATTCACTTTAGGGACGGAGTGGAGTGAGGATTGTGGCAGGAATGACCAGGCACTGGGCAGCTCTGAGTTGGTCTGGGGGGGGGGGGGTCAGGCCCTGCAGGTGCGTAGGGCAGAGGGGTGGATCTGTCCCTCTCTACCTGCAGGAACTGTTCCTCCGCAGGCCTTGACTGCCAGGCAGTGGGGTTCCGTATGGAAGGGCAGGAATCTGCGTTTTGGCTTTGCCTGAGCTCCGCTGTAGAATGCCGTTCTGGAATTGGGGCCGTGGCTCAGTGGAGAAGGGTTTGCCTAGTCACCACATATGGTGGTGAGTTCCGTTATACCAACGGTCCCTCCAGGCAGATGAAGAAGGACTGGTGGAAGATTCAGTGAGGATGCGTGAGGCCACACAAAGTCGTAGTGGTTGTAGAATTGGCATAAAAGAGCTTCAACGAAGGAAATTGAATGAAATAAGTTTCACTCAAATTAATCATTCTGAGTTCTTTACACGGCCGTGATCACAGTTCTCCAATCTGTTTTAAAGTAGGGCATTGAATGTAACAGCTATCGAATAGATGCGTGATGAATGGACTCACCGAAAAGGTAAACAGCACAGACGACACTTTTTGAACTGAATATTTGAAAAGGAAGATGAAGTGTGGCCTTCTGTTTTTGTTGCCTTGCACGATGGCACGTGTGTGTCACATTCGTATTAAAGGTAGATACAAGCAGGAGAGTGTTTCTAAAAGCTTAGCAAATACAGTATTCATCATGTGGCTGTCTAATTTCACCTAGAATGGAAGAAAGCCAATGCTCTGTGTTTGAAAATGAAACAGAACCTGCGCTTGCCTGTGATGACACGAAAGTTAAACAGATAAAAGTTCATTGTTTTCTACCGATTCCAGCCAGCCACCTCTTGGAAATAGGGAAGGGAAAGAACCGTCTCGGAAACTTTGCCCACCGAGGCTCGCTGGCCTCAGAGGCATGGAACATTCCGGAGGCAGCTCTGCCTCAGTCAGCAAAGCCACGCGAAGAAACCAGGGAGGAGTCACATGCTTTCTGCGGGGCTGGGAAAACAAAGGGTAGAGCATGAAACACACACAACAAACACTCTGGGAAAAGAGAGTACAAAGACCAATCAGTCTCCGTGTAAAAGTGGTATATTCTAAGGTGAACTTCCTCACCTGTTTGAAGATCCAATTTGCCAAATTACAACATTTGAACATTGCCGTGATCTGCTATCACAGCCGGGCCTTGATGTGTTGCAGGCGCTGGTGTGCGTTTCTGATGCCTCTGCCTTTGTCTGTTGTTCTTCAAGTGGCTGCCTGATAATCCCTACCCTTTATCTCCTCAAAGATCTCTTAAGGTCTAAAGAAATGAAATCCTTGGAGGTGTCATTGAGAGATGTTAAGATATGCAAGAGTGAATTTCTAACGAGGAAGAGCTTAGCGCGGGCGTCTTTTCCAGGAGGGTGGAGAGAACAGAGCGTCCCTCCTTTTGTGGTCCACCTGGCAGAGCTAGAGCTTTGGCTTGGCTCTGACAGCATGCTCCCAGCAAGGAGGAGTGAGGCCACCGGAAGGGCGCTTCCTAATTAACGCTGCAGAGCCAGGCTGCAGAGGCTCAGATGCAGCTTTGTAGCAGGATGTGGTTCGGGCAGTACTTTTCCTCCAAACAAAAACAGGAGGAATAGAGTGTCACTGTCTGCCATCTCTTCAGATGACACACCAAAAGGCTGCAAGACCTGAAATCCCCTCTCAGGCACGCATCTGACATTCCGAAATACCAAATGTCTCCACAGCCTACGGCCATATTACTTTCCACTGTGCCCTCCCAGGGCTGCAGAGCTAATCCTTCTTACTTGGTCTCTTGACTTGGGAAGAATCCATCCACTTTAAAGCCTCCACCCTGGTCCCTTTCATTACGATGACGGACGTGTCTCAGCTGCTCCCCAGTGTGGTCAAGAGCTCAGGAGATGGAAGATGTCTTCTCCATCTCTTCATGTCTTGGAGACAAGTGTTGGGCTTTAGAAGTACTGCCAGGGCCCAAGTCATCGTCCATTGCCAGACACCATGGGTTACAGCTCAACAAAGGAGTGACTCCAGACACAAACGACACAGTGAAGCCCATTACGAGGGATGCACTGGAAAGTGCCCAAGTTCACTAAGACATGCCGCGTTCGGGTCCCCCAGTCCCTCACTCAAATTCAAACTATTCTTCCCCCCTCTAGAAGTTCAACTTTCTCTGGAGCTGAAAAGCCCCTACTGGTATTGGACCTTCACGAACACAGCTCTGAGTCATTGCTGTGATCTGTCCGCTGGATTTCCAGCCGTAACCCCCCGCAGATAAGAGCTACTCGCTGCAGATTGCTGCCTTGTGGTGAGTCCGGCCTCTAACTTCACTGCCCTTTACATCCTCCTATGTAGCCACGAGGCAAGCGAGGATGTGTACAAAACAATTCCCCCCCGACTGAGAACTACAAAGTGGAGGCGATTGCTAAGGCAGGTGCCACAAAGAAAACTTGTAATCATCCGATAAACTTGGCTGAACGAAGAAATCTAACAGAACTGGGATTATTACAACTGTGGGAATTAAAGTAGGAATCCCAATTGTATGTGAAGGATAGGTGTAAAAAATGACGACCAAATGGCTTTTACACATTTTGGCTACTCGTATATGAATAGAAGGGGAATTTGACTACATTTAGCAATTGTTTGTCTTACTGAGAAGTGCACCTGTCACGTTGTAAGGACTCAGATAGGCTCTCGTAGATATGCCTAGATAACCTTAACTAGATGAGCTGCTTACCATCTGACTTTTCTCTCCATTCTATCCATACCCAAAGAACAGAAGAGAACACACACCACCTTTAATTCTAAATTTATTGTAACATGCTAATGGCCAAAATTGCCCCCTTTTCCCCCCCGTCTCAGAATGCCTAACTGGAGACTGGAATTTTCCACAGATTCAGAGATTGCACGCTACATTCTGTTTACTCTGAGGGTGTCAAAACCCTAACAGAAAAACAGATCAACCTAGCCATGGCCACATTGCGTATTAAAGCTAGCTGACACGACAGGCAAACTTACAAATGCTGCCATGCTCTTGTTGTTTGTATTCAAGTTCAAGTCTGTGGTGGGGATGGGGTATGGAAGGGTGGGGAGGGAGGAGGGGAGTTCTGTTGTGGGAAACTGATTCCCGGTGCGTCTCCTGTCTCCACCGATGGCTCTCACGGTGGAAGTGGGCATCGGGCATCGACCACCAGCTGGTTCGTTTGCATGGAGGAGGGAGTGGTGCATTGTGGGATGAAGCTGTTATTAAGCAGTTGGCAGGATCGTTGCTGCCCTTGAGTGTAGTAAATGTGGACAAATAGAATTTTTATCATTTTTTTTCTTTTCAAACCTATCAAAATGGGCAAGTGAGAATCCAGGTTGGACGCATTGGAGGATTTCTCTGTTCGGAATGGAATTTGGTGGGAAAGATTTTTATCTAATGGACGATGGTGCCTAATTTCGTGGTCACTTGGTTTATCTTTTTTTTTTTTTAAAGGATTGTCAGAAATTTCAGAAAAGCTCAGCAGAACGGATAATGCAATGAGAGCACCCCACCACCCGATGGGCGGGTGGGGGAGGGGCTCGTCTAGGTGCATGGGTAGCCGAGTCAGAATGAGAGAAATGGTTCTCCACTTCATTCTCGGTGGAGACCTTCCATTCTGCTTACCTTACCTATCTCAATAATCAGATCGATGTACCCTGGAGTTCAGGACCTCTGTCAGCAACTCCTCCTTAAGATGAGAAGGGAAGTCCGTAAATCCTCTTGGCCCAGACCTTATTAGATCTTACCTAAATGCTTTCCTACCCTCTATCTACCAATGAAATGCCTTCAGTGCAGACTCAACTTGAATTCCATCATTATCACAACAGGAAATAATATCCACCCTTCTACCCATAACTAGCACTGCGATGTTATTCACAGAGACCTGGGTATTTTACACTGCCTCAAACTGTAGCATCCTCCCCTGTCTTAATCTCCATAGCCTTTAGCAAAGCTTTTGAAAATTCACTGGCCATCAGTTAAATAGACACATTCCCATATCCTATTTCAGAGGAATAAAGATAAGTTAAAAGGAAAATTCTACAAGATAACTGTCGCTTTTTAATTGATCTTTAACTTCTTGTCTATCTTTTTTACCTTGCATCTGAATTCAAAATATTGGGGCTCTACTATCAATCAATATTCCTTGAGTTATCAATAATTTATGCTAGCCTCTTTCCAGTTCAGTGGGCCTGTCTCCAGGTTAATCAAAAGATTAATTCTCTTTTCTCACCCCTTATTACCTGACTGGGTTAAAGACAAAGCAGTTCCAATCCTTCCCCCCGCCGGCAAGCCTCTTCTGACTGTGTACACTTACTTTTAACATCTAACGGCAGAACCTTTAAGGAAAACATTACTCTTTTTTTTTCCTTATTTAAAGGAAACAATACAAGCATTTGGCATGGTATCTTCTTTTCGTTGGAATTAGTAGTTAGGTGACCTTGAACGATGTGTCCAATAGATCTTCTTTTAGATTCACTCCAGTAATAAATGGAGTTCCCAACCTGGGCCGATACAGAGCTCCCAGAGCAGTTTCCTGAAAGAGTTTCTACTCTTCCTGAAGAAGAGAACTTTGAAAATAAAATAAAATAAAACTATTTCACAATGAGGCTTGCGGATGGAAATTTAAAGCTGTTTCATGACAGTAACATTTATCATTTTTGGCAGTTCTGATATTTATGTATTGGGTTTTGCTCAAAGCTAGGTCACCTTTCTCTGCAATCATTTGGCCTGTTCTAAAAAGAGTCTTCCTGAAAACCAGCCTCGTGCAGTCAGAGTTAAAACGCCGAAGACTGTCCAGGCAGAGCTGCCTCGGTTCAAAGTACGAGGAGATATAACTGTCCAGCAAGGGCCTCCGTCTTCAGAATCACTCCCAGCACCATTTGGGGCCGATTCCATCCATAATGACTCAACATGCACTGCTGTGATAGAAGCCCCAATACCTCAATCACAGACTTTGTCTTGATTACTGCTACTACAACTCAGTTGGATATTTGATTCAACACCTAATGTGTGAAAGACAAAGTTCTGAGGACATACAGTTAAATAAGAAATGATCCCTGTCCTTGACAGATTTATGATATGCTGGCAGTTTCTTCACAGATATTTTCCCTCCATTTCTCTGTTATTCTAGCTGCCTACCCTAACCCAGTGTCGTTTAAGTGACAGAATTCCTATACATCCCAGGGCCTGGAATGTTGGGCTGTTCTCTGTCACTATGACCTGTGTGTGACCAGCCTTTTCTTGTAGCCTTTAATCCATTGATATCTGGCCCCTGACCCAACAGGAATAAAAATGTTTAGCAAATACTGAGTAATAATATTGGAGGTCACGCTGAGTCTTGCAGCTTTCCCAGCACAAAAGAGACCATAAGGAATCCTTTTTTTTTAATAAAAGAAGATTTGAAAAGATTTTTTACAAAGACAGAACTATCCAGTTGGATCACATTATGTTATATTTGGAGTAGTATTTTGTTTCGTGAGGATTAAAGTTCAGCGCAACACTGACGGTATTATGAACCTTTCTATGTACTCTATTCAAGCATGGAAAAAAAATTGACTTGAACCCTGGACCACGGGCTATGTGATAAACAGCCTTGTAGCACACTGAAATCCTATTGCTGTGGCAACTACAACATAGTTGACCCTATTTCAGGAAAAGGAACCTTGGAACTACAACCTTCATCTTACTTCCTTGCCAGCATTTTCTTGTCTTACAGTTTTGTAGGATTAGAAACCAGGACTTTCGGGCTGGGGATATAGCCTAGTGGCAAGAGTGCCTGCCTCGGATACACGAGGCCCTAGGTTCGATTCCCCAGCACCACATATACAGAAAACGGCCAGAAGCGGCGCTGTGGCTCAAGTGGCAGAGCGCTAGCCTTGAGCGGGAAGAAGCCAGGGACAGTGCTCAGGCCCTGAGTCCAAGGCCCAGGACTGGCCAAAAAAAAAAAAAGAAACCAGGACTTTCTCTGAAAGAAGAAATTCCACTTGTGGAACAAATGTCTTTTGAACTCTAAGAAATCTTTTCTAAATAAGTAGACTTGTTAAGTAGATCAAAGCTATGCTAATATTTTGTGTAAAGCTTAACCTGCCTGGAGACTTAGTTATTTAAAGTGTTTGTAAAGTTAAATAAATATCTTTGAGATTAAGACTTGTGATTGAATATGTAAATGTAGATATTTAATCAGATATGCAAAATATATAATTAAATAATTGATCCCAGCTTTCCAGTTTCGAGTTGAAAGTTTCTCAAGCATTCTTGAAGTGATTGAGAGAATGCTGTTGACTGTATTGCTGTTTTCATTGTAGGATGTATCACAGTTCAGTAATTGAGAAGGTTTTAATTGAGAAGCCTAAATCTGTTCTAATAAGTAAGCATTGCACATATTGAACTTATAAATACAATTTAAATGCTTCAAAAATTAATGAAATTGGAAGTTGGACTGATTACTAATGGTATCTATTCTGTTCTGAATTAACTGAACATTGATCAAAAGCTTCCTTAGAATTAGTTATTAAAATTCAACACCATTAGAAAATCAAAATGCTTAGGGAAAATAAAAATTTAACCTTCATAATAATAGGCCTGGTACTAATTTAAAAGGGTAGGGCATTATCAAAATAACTTTTATCACAAGATCAAGTTGAAAACGGCTCCAAGGTGCTCACATGGATACCCTCAGTCCTCTACCTAGGCACGCTGTGTGCTCACCAGGCTTGGAAGATTCCGCTCCAACAACTATTTGAAATAACAACATCAGTACTGGCACTTCATGGCTCTATTTGTGATGGTGGTTGTTCAGTCAGGGCAAGTTGAACTTCTTGAGGCCAGACCTTGATATGCCTTTTACTCAGGACTAGAGAAATTCTGAACAATTAAAATAAAATTTAAAAAAAAAAAACACTCAATGTTAACTTGAGTGTCAGCAACTAGGTATGAAGCTCTTCTGTGGCTACCTTCATCTTTCGATCTTCTCTTTACGTCATCAGCTCAGCCTACTCTAAGAATGATGAAGATCAGAGGTAGGCAAGAAAGGACCCCTGGTGAGAGGCTCTTTTGCTGAAGCCAGTGATGCAGTAGCAGCCGGCAGCAGAGGAATGGCTTCTTGGCTGACTTCAGAAATGAGCCAAACAGACTGCATAGCATATGTAGACAGAAAGGGGGTGTGGCCAGGGTGCCCCAATCACGCCACATCATTACATGAAGAACGGTGTGTTTTGCACCAATCCCAGACCTAGGTGAAAATGTCTATCCGGAGCATGTGCTATCAGGGTCCTTTCTTTGCTCTACATCCCCCAGAGTGATTCTAAAGACTTCAAGACAGACAGCCACCAGGAGGACAGTTCAGAGGGCGGTCTGGCTCATTGACCTTTGCCTAGAACAATCAGGGCACCAGGAAAGGCCTAACAGCCCACAGTAAGTGGGGGAGTTAAATAACTCAGTCACTAATGTCTTTGGCTTATTTAAAAGGAAAAATAAGGATTGAATGGCTTCCTTACCAGAAAGGCCTATCAGTTCATAGACGGTATTGTAAGAATACGTAAGAGCTCTTAACTCTCGACCAAACATCCCCAGAGAGTCTATCTTCTCTGTCTAACCTTGAGTACCTAAAGGATGTGAAAGAAACAGTAAATGCTAGAGAATGCTGCTAGAGAATCCCTAGCATTAAAAACTGATTTTTGTTCTGCCGCTTAGAAATATAAAGATATGGGTGTGCACAGAGTAAAATTTTATTTTATTAATGAATGAACTTGTTTGTGACCCAAAATATGGGCTCAAGAAAGACTTATTAAAGTCATTTTCCTAGCCAGATACCAGTGGCTCAGGCCTGTAATCCCAGCTACTCAGGAGGCTGAAATCTGAGGATTGTGATTCAAAGCCCAGCCTGGGCAGGAAAGTCCACGAACACTTATTTCCAATTGACCACCAGAAAACCAGAAGTGGCGCTGTGGCTCAAGTGGCAGAGCGCTAGTCTTGAGCTGAAGATCTCAGGGACAGTACCCAGGCCCTGAGTTCAAGCCCCACGACCAATTTAAAAAAAAAAAAAATCAAACAAGCAAGTCCTTTCCCTCACATAAAACAAGTAAGTGGCCATTGGTGTTTAATCCAAATCCAGCATAAAGCTGGGGATCAGAACAATCTGGCTCCAAGATCCATGAAAACAGAATCTTTCTCTTCACAATATTCAGAATATCAGATGAGCTGACATCACATGGGCCACAGATAAGAGAACACCCATCAGGGTTCTGGTGTGTTTTGGTGGTAGAAAAACCTTGAGAAATATCATTTTTGAAGCTGATATTTTCAAAAAAGTTCTTTGAATTTTTCAGATCATTTCAATCACTGCTTTTCAAGGGAAATTTTAGTAACAACTTTTTTTTTTCCAACCGATAGGAAAGATGTGCTATGCAAACAACAAAGATATTTTTTTCTTTTGAAATTTATTCACGTCCTGATCTTAGGACTACCAGGGGAATTGATTTTTAAAAAAAATTAAGCAAGCAGGCAATCAGAGCTATGTCGTGCTAGAGAGCACCTACACTGTGAAGTTTTGAAGTTTTATATTTCCTTATTTTCTCAGAACCTAAAGGTTCTTAAGTTAGCCACATAAATTTACATGACCCGGAGCCGCATTTCGTTTCTTCTAAAACACACTTCTACTTTTACTAATTTTTCTTTTCTTTCTTTGTTCTCACACAGGTAGCCAAAAGGGGTTTGGATTGTCCTGTGTTCTTCGGTAAAAGGGTAAATCTATTTCTACCCATGAAACTACACTTACCATGTATTCCGAATTCTTTTTCACTGTTTTTTTTCCTGTACGTGACGCTGCTCATAGGTGCTCGTTGCCTGAATTTTAAGTCTTGACTGCATCTGTGTTCTCTCTCTGCCTCTTCTCCACAGTCTTCTCTTCACAACAGATAACTGCACGCTATGACCCAGAGCAACTCATGCCCCTGTTCGGAAAAGGCTCATTCTCTAAGCCTGCTACGTGGGCTCAATCATGTCTTCCTTGCCTCAAAGAAAGGAGGTAGAGGTCAAATGAAAAAGAAGAGTATGTACTGCAATATGTATATCAATAGAAACTGGTTTTTTAGAAGAATATGAAAGTAGATACTTTGATGACAGGAAGTATCAATCATACTTAGGTGCTTTGATGAAGGGTTACCTCTGTGAACATCCATCCTGCTTCGGCCTCCTGAGTCCTCACGAGGAGCCACCCTGCAACGCGGAGCACACGTGATGGGTGACCTCACCCGGCTCCTCACGGTCACCACCACGGGGCCAGCGTAGGTTTCCCACTGCCAGCACTTCAGACGTCATCAAGAAGTCAAGGACAACATCTCTTTTTTAAGACAACGCTGGTTGCTGTTCACAAAAGCAAGCTACGACGGGACCGGCCTCTGTCCCCAACAACGAGATGAATGGAGTGAGTAAGGAAATCGTACTGTGTCTACACGCCGGAGATGATTTGTCCGGTTACAAGGACATCGATGGGACAGCTGAGCATCACACAGAACTGGGTAAGCCACTGATAGGCAGAAGGTAGACCTAAAATGGTGATGGTGGTGGTGGTAGTGGTGCTGGTGTTGGTGCTGGTGGTGGTAAATGGAAGAATCTCTGGACACAGGTCCACTGTGGTCCGCTGTGGTCCGCTGAGCCTGGCAAATACCCAGCCGTGGACACTCGGAGTTGTGTGGAACATTCGTTTAAAGCCAAACATACTTGGCAAACTCAAGGATGAGTGACGTGCTGTGTGTGTGTGTGTGTGTGTGTGTGTGTGTGTGTGTGTGTGTGTGTGTACAGCAGAATGTGGGATGGAAAAGCTGTCAAAGCCTGAAGTAAGAGAAGGACTTCATGTGTGTACAAAACAGGTAAGGGAGGTTCTGGTGGGCAGTTGAGTTCTTTATGTTATTAAGAATAATTGGGAACTATTGGAGGGTTTGGAGTATGGAAATAATATCATTCGATACATACGTACATATTTAAATCCTTCGGGCTGCGGTATAGATTTCAACTCCAGAGAAGGCGGAAGTGGAGCAAGGGGACCAGTAGGAGACTTTTAGTTCAATGGGGGGAAAAAAATGCAGTGTTCAATATATAGTGCTAGATCATGGTATCATTGACCTGGGTGTCAATGGGAAGAAATCAGGTCATCTCTAGAAAAATCACGAAATAAATAAGTAAGTAAATAAATAAAACTAAGGCTGCTCTTACATCGCAGTGGTGACTCTAAACCGTGACAAATAAAATAACCTCTTCCTGGCGGAATTGGCCATTTCTAAACATCCCTTCCCCTTAGTTCCCAACCGGATCATTATTGCAACAGAAATATAACTAAGGCTGGTATAAATGATACCAGAAAGTAGAGGATGTCCATCAGTTACTCCAGGGCCCACCTCAGGGGTATTAGCTGATTCCTAGTACATAGAATTGCGAATACTCACAGATCTAAGACCTCATACAGAGATATTTTCAAAACTCTCCCCATCTAAACCTAAAACAATAACAGTGATAACACCAAGCATCTACGTAGCAAATAGAACAATTGAAATTGGTGACAATTCACTTACTTCTCGTTCTTTTCCATTACTAACCACACCCTAAAGTGAAGGCAGATCTCACAGAGTAGCTTTCTATGCACATAGAGAGCAGGTCAACCCCTGGACAATGACACACAGACTCTGAATACTGGGTCTTTGCAAATTGAAGGGTAACAAAATCATTGGCCAGAAACTAAGAAAAATGGACCCGGGTCATCCTTATATATTTGATCTGTGCTCATCCGGTCATTAGGGTTATGCGTACAATAGGCAACCAATTTGACATACTATATTTTATAGACTAATGGGTTAGTCAAATAGAAATATGTGTGGTCTTTACTGTTACTCAATATATTTCTTAATCCATCCCTGTGGAAACATGTGGGTGGACAGGTGTTAGGGTTAAAAATTCATATGGTATGTGATAGGATTTCCGTGAGGAAATGGAGCAGAAGGGATGGACAATTGAACAGCTTGTGAGGTTTTACAAGTGAAAAGTATTTTTCTCTATTGAAATATGACATTAAAATACAGAACTGCACACACTAAGGGGTCAAGATGTCTATTTCTAACATGGCAGAAGAAATAAGTGTCAAAAATAGTTTTCTAGGACAAAGAAAAATGGTGATTGTTTCCCAAAAACTATTGTAATTAGTACTAGGACAGTTTACTCCTGTTATTAATCAGTAAATCAACTTGGGAGGGAGAGAAGGAAACCAGGATCCTGTTGTAGTCTATTTTCAAAGGGCCTGCACACCAATTCACTTTATTCGACAAACATTCATTGTGCTCCTGGTATATGCCAAAATATCCATGGAGGATACAAAATATTTTTAATACAAAAGTTCTTTCATTTAACATACAAATGGGAGGTGATACAACAATGAAAATCATTACCATTTTGTCACCATGCCACAGATCATACATTTTGGTAGATACTTTAGCTGAGTTTTTTGCGATCTAATAACAATGGCCCAGCAAAGCACATACCTTTAATTCCAGCTACACAATTGACATTCAGACATATATCAGACATGTTAAGATAATAGAACTAAGATTTAAATCATAAGCTTTTTCACTTTATGAATGTATGCAAAATCCCCAGGAAGACGCAATGGTAATATCTTGACACAGAATAAGGAAAAAGAGATGATTTTCACCCTTCATTCTCTCTCTGTACCTTTGCATTTTTCCTGCACTATTGACTCCCATTTCTATTTTACCATTTGCTCAACAAGTTAACAAATTTTGAGCACTTAATATATCATTTTATTCCATCATACTATTATGTAATATACCATACATGCATATTATGCTAAGTATGCTATACTATATTGTAAATTTTTATAGTCACATGCCATATTGCCTATTATCTGCTATATGAATATGACACCTACTCATACTGTTACAGAGTTGAAAGGCCCAGATATATAAAGCAAAGTCTTTCTCCTTATAAAGCTTACATTCCAAGCCAGAAGCCAGCCAGACAATAACTAGCTAGAGCAGAACGTGGAAATGTACCCAAATTGTAGAATGTTAGCCTTAAGAGAAAAGGAAAGCACCAAGTCTCTGAGTTCATATCACAGTACTATCACAAAAAGTATAAACAGAGAAATTAATATATGTCAAATATGCCTGAAAACAATCGACCAAAAAAAGAAAGAAATACAAATGGGGACGGAGCTGGATTATTTCATGAATTAATGTTTCAAAATAAAAGTCAGCAATTTTCATGCATAAAAGGCATAAAATAAAAAATGAAATACAGAGGAAACTGCAACCAGTCCTGAGTAACTATGGAAAAATTACTTCATTTCCCTTCATCAAAAAAAAGTTAGTAAGCCAAGTGTGAGTGGATCGTGCCTGTAGTTGTAGCTACTCAGGAGTCTGAGATCTGAGGATCATGGTTTGATGCCAGCCTGGGCAGGAAAGTCTGCGAGACTCATCACCACTAGAAAACCAGAAGTGGTGCTGTGGCTCAAAATGGTAAAGCGCTAGCCTTGAGCTCAGGGAACTCCTTGCCTTGAGCTCAGAAGAGCTCAGGGACTCTGCCCAGGCCCCGAGTTCAAACCATACAACCTACCAAAAAAAAAAAAGTTATTAAAGTTTTCTCCTGCAAATGAAGCTCTCTCTACACAAGATTGGAAACATTTTGTAGGTGATTTAACGTAAGCACCAAAATATGCCTTTTATTTATCTTGTGAGGTGCAGAAAAGACCTGCAAATCTTCTAAAACCTGATTGTCTTTGTGTGGAGCTGTCAAAACAGAACCAGTGACTTTTAAGTATCTTACATCCATTTCTGTAGACGATTTCTACTTTCTCAAAAATATACCATTGACTTATAATCACTTGGCTTCCGATCATGTGCAGAGAAAACAATCGGAAACAAAGGTTTGCCATGTAATCATTTTTAAAGAACATATTTTAAGCCACCTTCACAGAAATGCATGAAGCTTTAAAAAGAAAGCAAGATTGTATATCATCAGCTTAGCAAAACCAAATAGGAAAACTCATGCATTAAACATTGCGCAGGGAAGTAAGTAATACAGCTTGAGTTCAATCTGTAATTTGTGAGCTATCACAGCGATTCTGGCTAGAAATGCTCACTGAATGTCACTGTAAAGGTTTGAGAGGGCTCTCTAAGGACCAATTAAAGGGATGGAGAACTGGGAAAGGAAGATTGCTCACCACCACGTAAAAGCTGGAGGAAGGGCACAGATGGATCTGGTTTTCCAGTTTTCTTGTTTTGTCGGAGAATGATAGAGCACAAGCTCAAAATAAATACTAATAATAATACACTGCTCATTCAGCTAGTTGTTTATGGTCTCTAGGAAAAGGTTGTTGTACAGGCTGCTCTGGTGTATCTCCTCTAAGTCTCAGCTACCCTCCAACGCCAATGCCCAGACTAAGCCATTGACTTAGTACCCGCTGCCCTGTGGCCTGTTTAAGTGCATCTACCTGTGTGTGTGTGACACGCACATACATACTGTGCACATATATGTGCCTGAGTCTACATGGGTGCGTATACAACTTGTGTTCACTTCTTTTCACTAACAAATAGAATGTAACTAAAAAAAAAAAAAGGTACTGAACACTCCTAATTCAGTCTGCAAATAGAAAATTTGAAGAGCTATTCCTCACCGACTTCAACTAAGAATTTTCTTATTTTATGCATTAGATATATCAAACATATAGGCTCACTTTTAAAAAAAATAATTCAAGGTATGTACAATAGACCCTCAAAGATTGGCTCACTGATTAATTAACTAATTGCCTAGTAGAGCTAATTAAAATACGTGGTTTTGTTAACTCTTTTAGGGGAAAAAAAGTTTTTCCTCTTTCCATATGTATTGTTTACCCAAACATCATATGGAAAAAACAATCCTGGATGTTTTCAGATATTTAAAGAGAACGATACCGCTTAAGTCATTAGCAATAATTCTTTTCACTGAATATGCTCTGTAAGTTTGACTCTGCAGGGAGGAGAATAAGAAACTAGGACAGACTAGAATAATAAGCAGATTCTCTCCTTTAGTGTAGGCATTCGAACTTTCTATTTATTATCTTTGAGTAGTTGTTCAAAGGTTTTCATGATGTTGTTTATAAGAACAACGCACCTCGATTGATTCACCCCTTCCATCTTGCCCATCCAATGCATCTCAACCCCACCCATGGGGTGGGGGGCATTGTTAGTTTTTTCGAAGGTGAGGAACTTCTTTCTGTGTTCTTCTATGTTTTACATAATGCTTGATGATAAGTCTTTGCTAGCCACTAAGATGAAAATCTGTTGCCCTACTTAATTTCCCTTTTGCCTTTCTACTCTCAGTTCTGGGTTGCTTTAAATCATTATAGGTTTAACCTCTGAAGGAGACCAGACAGATTTCTTCTCTCAAGCTCAGAAAGGTTAAGATGAGTTGCAAAATAGAGAAGTCCTCTGCCAGATCCGGCTGGAAGACAAGTGAGAATTACTGGAGAGCCTTGGGGATTGTGGGGTTCTGGCTGGGGGCCATGAAGTGGTGGAGAAGCATCTAGATGCTGCAAGCCACCCAGCAATGAACCTTTACACAGCACGCCCTGCCTTTCAAAGTCCCAGATTTTCATTGGTTGACTAGGAATGCGAGTCACGTGTCCCATGAGTCCCATTCCAGCTTCATAGTTCTAACCATTTCCCTAAAGCAAACACTTCACAATCATTTATAAATACCACAGATATGTTTCCCACCGACATGCCAGATATCAAAGGGAACAAACCACTCTCTGATGATTACTTTTTTTTTTTTACATTTGATGTTGCATTGCCAACTGGTATGGAAAAGGCTGAGTTCTACTCAGTGGCAAGAAAGTCCTAAACAAAATATATGTATTGCTCTGAGAGAAATCATCTGAAAAAAAAAAATGTTTTCTTTAAATTACTTTACAGATCCTTTAAACTCGGCAAACTATGAGCTCCTGCAGATTAAGTACTTAGTCTTACTTAGTCTTGGATCCACAGTACACGGCATTTGGTAATGGGCCTTTCAAAATCTTGATAATCCACCTGGACCGCACCTGCGAGCTAGAGAAAAGCATAAGGAAGGAAAATGCTTATTGGCCAACGGTATCTACAGTGACCAGCCAGCGGGCTAATTCCACAGCCTTGCTTTCTCCAGCCTTCCCCTCAAATCCACCCTCACAGGCATAGTGCAGACTTTCTTTCCAAGCCTCAGTCCTCCAATGCTTTTTCTTCATGACTTCCTTACCAGATTTCCTAGGCCTTGCAGTGTAGACTGGTTATGCTGCCCTTCTTTGATTCATGCTGAATTGGCATAGTCGCAGGCAGCTCTCCAGTTGCTCATTCCCACACGAGAACCGTTACTCCTGGAGTCTTCTCTGCGTCCCCTCCTCTCTCTCCTGAATCACCATGTTCTCCCTCTCTCCAGCTCAGACGTCATAAACATCTTCTCCAATCCCTCCCTCCCAATTTTTCCAGAGTAAATAGTTAGAACGTGTAGTCACTGGAACAAACCCTTGGAAATTATTCTTCATTTCTTTTCCCCTCTCAATTATCCAGATTTCACCCTTGCTCTTCCGGCCCACGTGGTCTTCACCTAGCACATCATTGTGTCAGAGTCTTCCTAACTCCTTCTGTCCTCACTTCCCTCACGAAAATGTTCAACATGGCAGCCAGGATGGTGGTGGTGTGTCAAATTAGGTCAGAATCCTATCATCTTTTCTCATCTGACTGAAGTAAAAAGATGAGAGAGAACGAGAAAGAAAGAGAGGGAGGAGGAGGGGAGGGGAGGGAGAGGGGGGGGGGGAAGGAGATGGGGAGGAGGAGGGAGAGGGAGAGGGGAAAGGAGAGGGAGAGGGAGAGAGATCCTCATTAAATTCATTAGGACTCTTCCATCATCCCTGACTTATTCCTTCCTCCTCTGGCATGTTCTCTCCAACCACAACCCCAGCGGCTCTCTGAACGCGCTGCACTCTATGGTCCAGACCTGTTTCTGGCTCCTACAATATTCCTCTCCCATGCAGCTTGAGCCCTCGCTTTTCTTAAGAGCTGCCTTCAATGTCAGCCCAATCATTCCCCTATTCTCCGTAGATACTTCCCCCCTTCTTCATTGACTCTTGCAGTCTCTTAATTTATATTTACATTATATTTACATTTATATTTATGTTAAAAAGTCAACTACCAGTCCCGCACAGGTGGCTCATGCTTGTAATCCTAGCTACTCGAGAGGCTGAGATCCGAGGGTCATGGTTCAAAGCCAGCCCCAGCAGGAAAGTCCGTGAGACTCTATCTCCAATTATCAACCAGAAAACCAGAAGTGGCACTGTGATTCAAAGCAATAGAGTACGAGCCTTGAAAGAAAGACTCAGGGACAGAGCCCAGGTCCTGAGTTCAAGCCCTACAGCCAGCTTACAAACAAAAGCTGGAAGTGAAGCTGTGACTCAAGTGGTAGAGGTTTAACTTGGTGCACAAAAACTGGGATAGCACCCAGGCCCTGAGTTCAAGTCCCAGGATTGACACACACACAAAATAGAGCTACGAAAGAAATGGACAAAGAATAACACAAAGTCTTCCTTAAAGCCTTTTATTACAAGGAAAATTTATGTTCAAATCTCCTAGATTCATGAGCTGTTGCTTGAAAGACTCCTCCAAAAATGTTCCCTCATTAGTTGACTTGCTGTTTACAATTGGCATGCGATCCTTTCAGAGAAGCAAAAGGATGTTATTACTATCTCTTAAATAGTTTGAAAATTGCTCTCCCTGACAACAAGAGGTATTAATGGATGAAAGTTCTAACATGTCTATGAAATTTATATTTGCTGTAGGGTTAAAGTGGAATTTACCCTTTTTACCATGTGAATTCTCGGAGCACAGAAAGTAATTCTGATTTAAGAGTTCCAAAAAGAAATCTACCAAAACAAAATTGACTAGCACACCAAAGCACAGGTTACACAACTAATAAACGGGTATCTCCTTCTCTGGTTTAATACCATCATGTTGTAAAGAATTTTTACAATTTATCATCTCAATGATGTGTTATAGCCTCGCACAGCCTTTTTCTAAGATACTTAAAATGTATTCCCCATTACATAACTTCTGCCGGAGAAGGATTTAGTCACCAAGTAGAATAAAATCGGCAACTTAAAAAATTACATTATGGAATTTTTAAGGGAGATCTTTTACTTAGACACTGCCTTCCTGAATTGTCTTGTGTAATTACAGTTCCGAAATGCTTAATATTTCAAATGTGAGGTGTCTGAAAAACAACCACCATGAGCTACATAACAGTAGAATTTGATTTTAAAACCAAACCCTACACGCTGAGAAGTGAGAGGTATTAATAACCTGTCTAGTAGTTTCTCATCATAAAACATAAGGAAACGTTAAATGAAAGGCAATACAATCATTACTTTTTGTTTTGAGGGAAAAAGATGTTTGGCCACCTTCTGATGATTTCTTAGCCTGGAGGGAAGCTTCTGAGTAGAAGTTTCTGGAATGACAGTGGAGAACTGAAGTTCAGCAAAGTCTGGAGAGATTCAGGCAAACAAAGAAAGAAGGTTAAAGAAGAAGAGGAGGAAGAGGACTACAAAATTAGTTCTAAATCCGAAGGGCCAAACTCCCTCGGTTTCAGAGGAGCTCTTGTACTCCAGGTAAGCTGCTCCAAATGAGAGTTGCTGATTGAAATTTTAGGGAAGCAGAAAGTAACTTACTATTTCTGTTTGTTCTAGCGATTTGCCCTTTTCCCGGACATGATATCACTTTCTTTCAAAGATGCTGAATCTATTGTTTAGTAGACTGTTTTTCATTTACCCATCAAAGTGCCTCCCCCATTCGCTTCGGAGTATTATCTGGGGGTACGCACAGGTAGATGAAAAGGCAGATGCAATGTCCGTGGTCACAGGCGGAAATTAGTTACAGTTAGAAAACTGGGTAGTAGCTATCCAGTGGTTTTGACTTTTTGTGCTTTGAAAATCTCTCCAGAGGGAAACGAAAGGAAGAAATATGTCCCTCTGGTTCCTACAGAGTTTTTCCTCTCTAGTTTATCATAAACCTGAGTGACAGAGAAAGAATAATTCAAGGCCTCTACTGCTCCTAAGGCATAAATCAGTATACAAGTTCTTTCAAGTAGCCTTGCACGAATACCATATATAGAGAGAGAGAATTCTACTTCCTCCCCCAAACCAATCTTTAATTTAAGTGACAAAAAACACCAAGAATTGTAGTGAAAAAGATCATTCCTCTACATTAACACTCTTTTCAGATAGAAAGAATATAATTTTCCTTTTTCTCTTGATAATACACTTGTATATTTGCACTGGAGGACATAATAAAGTCTTGAACTAATGCACCCACCTCTATCCAACAACAAATGGCCAGATAATAGCTCCCAAACTCCACTATGCTTTTATTAAAGCTCAAAACTTCTTTCTTAAAAAAGTAGACATGTACAAGCCTGTAGTATAGGCATGTGGAAGACTGAAGCAGGAGGATTACTGGAGTCTAGGAGTTTGAGATCAACCTGGGCAACATATTTTTATAAAGATAGAGGAGCACAGAAGCAAAGCAAATGTGTGAAAGTTCTAGAACATTCATTCCGTTGGTGAAATCAAGTCACACGGCCAAGACCAATATTGGACAGGGAAATAAAGTACACTCTCATCAGTGAGGCAGAAAGGAATGAGTCTGTGTTAGTTGTAATCCTTTCCTACCAACGGACCCCCAAAATGAGCGGAATTTTGTAAGAATGGAGTGTATAGGGAGAAACGCGTATGGTGGGGAAGATGGCCCAGAGCTCCTGCTACAGATCTATTCCTTCCATTTAAAATAAACAGTCCGAATGGACAAAATCAGAAGCAACACATGAGAGCAACATGAAGCTATTCTGAAGGAGATTCAACAGAGTCTAGCAACTGGAATTCCCAGACGGATAATGACCTGGCCTCCAAGCACATACTTGATTGGCAACACTCAATTGTCACCGTTTGAGTCACCTGAGGGAAATGTGTCATTCGATACCGGGCTCTGTGCACGGATAGAAGCAACGATCCTTGCTACACGAACAAGCATAGTGAGTCTAGGGAGCTGTAACAAGGACTCATTCGTATGTACTGAAAAGTACAGTTCTAGAATTTGTACGTCAGCAGCAATGCACAATGGTCTTTGTCATCTCACATTGAAAAAAATGTTGGCCAAAAAAAACCCAAACAACCTAGCAGCAAAATTTGCAAACAGCTGAGAAGATTCAGGAAGCACATACATCCGGACTCGCGTGCACTGGGAGGGTTCTGACCAGCGGTGCGGGTTACTCTGGAGATGAATTAGAAGTCCTGCTTCAGCATGCAAGACTGGCCACCCTACCACCTGTGCGAAATCAGCTTTCATCACCTAAAAGAGGCTTCCTCAATGACAGTTAAAGATGTCATTCAACAGGTCCTCTGTTGTACGCAGGATGCAAAATGAATTTTCCTTACAAAATCCCTTTCTAGTTCGCTTTCTTTCCACAGGACATTCTCAGGAATAATTTAAGACGGGACTCTGAAAATTATTCCAATCTCGAATAACATCTGTTTGAAGCGTGTTGTCCTTCCAACTTGCAAATCACTTCTGAAAGTCTATTCAAAAAGCCGAGGCCTGTGTTATGCCACGTAAAAATTAAACATGAAGAGTTTCCGACATATCATGCTCACATCTAAACCATTCTCTCTGTGTTTTGCTTGGCTTAAAGTGAAATTTAAAATTTTAAACATTGTCTACTAAAAAGAAGGCTTTCTTATTGCATGACACAGACACATTTTCAAGGAGCTGGAGAATATAAATCGAGTTTCAGCTTCTTCATACACAGAATTACACCAAAAAGAAGACACGTTTGCGACCCAATTCTGGTTTTAATCCCAAATTGTAGGAAAATATGGGAAATATTTACATCTTTATAAATTCTTTTGAATTGAAAAACAAATGATTTTTTTCCAGTACTGAAAAGTAAGCTCTCTTTAAAAAGCCAGCCTGGGCAGAAAAGTGTAAGAGATTCCATTTCCAAAATAGCCAGCAAAATGTTGGGTGGGGGGGATGGCTCAAATGGTAGAAAGTCTAGAATCTAGAAAGCAAGCTCAGCAAACTCAAGATCCTAAGTTCACACCTTAATACTAGCAAAGCAAATAAATTAAAAACAAATATCTACCTTTAAATGGTATGTGATATACAATCTAAGACTCAGTGTATACCATTGGTAGAATCTGTGATGTGAAGGTTTAAAAATAAAGTGTGAAAGCTTTCTAAGAAAGTCTTGAGAGATGATTTCTCTTGCTATATATAGACACTCATACGAGTGTTAAATTATTCTGCTCATCTTACACCAGCATTACTTGTTTATTTATTTATATAGTTGGGGGGATTTTAAAGAAGGAATTACCTTATAGCTGATGGATCTTTGGCAGTTCCTGTGTTCGAGTTGGAAGAACACCCATCCGTAGCTGACTTTTACCCCCAAGAACAGCTCCTTCACACATCTGGCTAGATGACACAACCTGGTTCGCTGATGGGAAGGGGGATGACCAACTGAGATGAATGCGTGACTCCCTGGATTTGGGTCCTACTTCTGAATTCCTAGCTTTTCGTCCGTTCTTGGTACAAAGAAGACCCTGTCTTTCACCGCTGGCGGGGGGGGGGGGGGGGGCGGGGAGAGGGAAACCTAAAGTGTTAGCTTTTCCCCTTCGGGGGCCTTCTTGCAAGTCGGGATGGCACACCCACCAGGCCCAGAAGCCACAGGAGAAGGAAGCAGATCAGAGAGCACAGGGGCCGGACTGCAGGCAGCAGCTCTGTGTCTGGGAAATCCTCGGTGATTCAACCAGCAAGGCGGGCTGTCCGCACGCTTCGGTGTCTGTCCGTAGGCCTGGGGAACCACACTTCTCTGCCCCTTCCTGATTCTTCTCCGTGCCAATTTCTCTGTTCTTTTGGCAATTCAACAAGCCGTCACAAATCTTTTCTAGTGCCTTCCCTTTCTGTATAGTCATTTGGGTTCCTTGGAAGGGAGAATCTTGGCTAAGCAACATCATTCATCCAATGCAGGCTGGAAACTTAGGGCTTTGACAGGAAAGGTATCAAGCATGAAGCAGGCTAAGGGTGGTCTGTGCCAGAAATCCCTTGGTAAAGGAGTTGCCTTGCAATTGAAGCGACTGGGTGGGGGAGCGCTTTCTCCTGCCTCTCCCACACAGAGCCCGCCGTCCCGGGCTCACAGATCGGCAGAAGACAGCCTCCCTCGCTCTTCCACTCCGTGGTATCAACCTCCAGTAACATCAGCAGACTTGACCCATTCGTCTCACCTCCTGTGCTGCCCAGTCACACAGGTGGCCGCTACATCACTTACACACACTACCCCCAGCTCACTGAAGACACACTGCGATCCTCACACAGTGGGCCTGGACTCAGAGGAGAGAAGGAATCCATGGTAGGTTGTTTGCTTTCTTGCTTATTGACCTCTGTGACTTCCTTACCTATTTTGTGTGTTAACCCATCCTCAAGTAAGCAGAAAAGCAAATTCTTCTGTGTTTTTCAGTTTCTCCATGGCCACTGTGGCCATTCATTTTAAGTGCTTCATTTGCAATGGTGAAGACTGAAGCTCTTGCTTTTGTTTTGTCGTGCTCTGTTTTGTGCTCTGTGCTGGGGTTTGATCTCAGGGCGGTGTGCTCGGGGGGGGGGGGGGGGGGGGAAATAGATGCTCCACCCCTGTAGCCACGCCCTCAGGCCTTTATGCTTCCCTTCTTTTTGAATAGGGCATTGCCTTTTGCTAGGAAAAACTTAATATAAGATTGTCTTATTGGTACTTCCTGAGTAGCTGGGGTAGTAGGTGTGGTCCCTCACTGCATGTGATTTCTCATGGGCTGAGATGGGGGTTTAGAAACATTTTGCCTGAGCTGACATCAAACAGCAATTCTCCCAATTACTTAGCCTCCCCAGGAATTAGGACTACAGGCGTGAGCCACCATACCTGACTCAAACTGTCAAGACTTCAATGTTAGCGCCTCTACTTAAAATGCGGAATCCGTTCTTGTAAAAATCACTCCGAAGCTTCACTTTCCTATAGTGTATTTCATAAATTATATATATATATATATATATACATAAACATATGAGTGTGTGTGGATGTTGGAATGCACGTCATAAAATATAACACACCTGGCATTTCAGAACGGTAGGGATGTTTTTCCCCTACTCACTAAGATTAGAACTTGAAAGGTCTTTTTGGAAGTTAATTTCTTAGAGGGCAATAAGAATGGGAAAGCAGTGATATACATGTCAAAATACCAAGTGTCAAGATGGTCCCTTTGAATGAGCCAAAGGAAGCCACCGTCGGCCTTTGATTTACTCGTTGTGATCATGTAAACCGGAGATGCAAGAAGACACCTGTTACAGCATTCTGTCTTCGATAAGGACTGGCACCTGGCAAGGATCAACCGGATGTCTTGCAGGGAGCCCAGGAGGAGCCGTTTCCTTCTGAGGAGCCCACACGGAGAAGGACGCCTTTCCTTCCTGACGCCTCAGTGCACTGAGGGCCGGGTGTCCCGGCATAGCAGAGACGTTTTCCTCCACAAAACCTGCCGGGCACCATGTTTGTCGTTTGCCTCTTGCAGAGCCTGAACTCTCTTGTGCATTCATTTCTCCTGAAGCCGGACTCTCCAATACCTCTAACAAAATCCGGGAAGATAGAAGATGTACTGCTAATATTGTTTTCACTCAAGTCAGACGTTTCAACCCTCTGTGTTAAAATAGATTGATTGGGGGCTGGGGATATGGCCTAGCGGCAAGAGCGCTTGCCTCGTATATACATGAGGCCCTGGGTTCAATTCCCCAGCACCACAAATACAGAAAATGGCCAGAAGTGGCGCTGTGGCTCAAGTGGCAGAGTGCTAGCCTTGAGCAAAAAGAAGCCAGGGACAGTGCTCAGGCCCTGAGTCCAAGCCCCAGGACTGGCCAAAAAATAAATAAATAAAATAAAATAGATTGATTGATTTCAGTCTCTGCAATATTCACCCTACATGTATTGACTTACATTCTCAGCCATAGAAATTTAGCTAGTTGCAGGGTTTGCCCAAATCAGATGTTTCTTATCTACCTTGGAGCTAGATTCATCATTGTTTTGGCCAATGTTTTGCAAACTCCTGTTGGACCCCTTACCAAAAAAAAAAAAAAAAAAAAAGGCAGACTATATCCAGGCCTCTCTGTGAACTGAAATGCACATGGGGTGGATTCTACCATCCATTTAGGACTTCATGCGTTTTGAAGATGACAGACCCTGAGTTAGATAGCATTGTATCTGACGCAGAGTATTAATCAAATTAATAACTACTCAACACCACAGTTCTGCAGGGACTGCACCAGGCAAAGCTGTTCTGTCGATTTCCCAAGAAAGACAGGTGAAGGTGCTGAGTAGCTAAAGCTTAGGACTAAACCTCCTGATGGCAGGCAAATTCCTTAGTCCTCCTTTACCCGATCTGAGGAGAAAATGCAGAATCCATATCTTAGAAAGGACATGCAAAGAAAGAGGCAAGATTTTTTTTTAAAGGAAGAAAGAGAGGAAATTGCCACTATGGACAACGTTAGAGTTTTGCCTGGACAATATTCCATAACCCTGGCGGCCACACAATGCTTCCTCCAACTTTCAAAGTTTTGAAATACTTCAGAGTTTCTGGAGCTCAAAAGATGAAAATACTACGGGACCAAGTGCCTGAGCCCCACACACTGGGGATCTCTTCAGTGCTGACTCTAACTTAATATGTTAAAAAGAATCACAGAGGTCAGCCGGGATTCAAAAGGGGAGAACAACACACACTTCACGGTGGAACAAACACAAGCAATTGCACAAGTAAGTTGTAAAGCGCAGACACGAGACTGGGCACTGTGGGTCGAATCCATAATCCTAATGTTTCAAGGGGCTGAGACCTGGAGAAGGAAGCCAGCCTGGGCAGAAAAGGCTGTGGAGCTTCATTTCCAAAATAACCAGAAGGAGAGAGAAAAACAAAGCAAAACAAAACAAAAAAGCAGGGTTGATTGGTAGAGAATTAGAAAGTCTGCCGGTGGTAGAGCCCAAGTATGAGACTGAGTTCAAGCCCCAGTACCAACAAAAAAAAAGGCCTTCTTGAGATGTGCCATTGTATTTTTTCCTCACTAAGATCCGACGTTTTTATGTGTGTAAGAAGTCTGGGATGCTAAACATACCACATGGTTTAGTATCAAAGATTACATTTTGCATAAACATTATTTAAGCAAAATTTTACACAGCGTACACTCCCTATTTTTTAAAAATCACAATGGCACCCTTTGAATTCTCTTTTCAAACTGTGATAAATACACTTTGAATATAACAGAATATTTTAGCAAGGACACGTTTATCACAGAAGCAACTTTCTCAAAACAATAGTTAAAAATACAAGTCCAATGCAAATGCTATGTATTTTTGTAGACAACAGATGATATTCAGTCATCTTGCAGATACACTTTTCCTGAAGCCCCCACCCCACCCCAAAAAGAAAGTTCCAGTGCACTAGACACGTTGCACATATGAGCAAGCAATTACTGTGGTTCACCTGACCATCACAGTCATGACAATGACGGTCAAGACTCAACTGGAAGCTTTCCATCCCATCCAGTTCATTCTGGATCCAGCCTACTGTTTTGAGTCTGCTGTACACAGCTATAAGATTGCTTTAAAACAAATTCTGTTTATTATATAGAGTAAAGAAAACATGAGAAGTGGCTGAGAAGAAAAGGGCTTTTTCTAAAGGACAAAATGTTAAGCTTGTTCTAATATAAAAGGTGAAGTAGGGCTGGGGATATAGCCTAGTGGCAAGAGTGCCTGCCTCGGATACACGAGGCCCTAGGTTCGATTCCCCAGCACCACATATACAGAAAACGGCCAGAAGCGGCGCTGTGGCTCAAGTGGCAGAGCGCTAGCCTTGAGCGGGAAGAAGCCAGGGACAGTGCTCAGGCCCTGAGTCCAAGGCCCAGTACTGGCCAAAAAAAAAAAAAAGTGAAGTAAAAATCCAGTGCCTAACATATGAAATTGTAACATCTCTGTACATCAGTTCGATAATAAAAATTTGAAAAAAAATTACTGACGTTGAAGATGTGGATAAGTTATTATGATTGTGTGACTTTGATTGGTTTGAACACTGCTGGGGCTGAACTCTAGGCCTCTGGCGTCGTACTGCCTCTTCTGCCATACCTCTCTCCTCCTGTAACTTTGACATTTTAATGTCACGCGTCGAGGCCTAAGCTGTGACTCTATTGTTTGGGGATGGTCCCCTCAATATAACCCAGAAAACTCTAAGCTGTACCTTTGCCTGCACCATTTCATGAGGTCACACCTTGTTTTCACTTTGGCACTCCTTCAATGTGTTTTGTGTTTATAATGTTTGTCTTCTTTCCTCTGTACTCAACTAGAGAGTTAAGTTCCTCACATACTGAAAATAGCATTTCATATACTTTAGAATACCTTCCTCACTCTGGAAAATACCATTTGGTATAATAAATGCTTAGGGATGACTTAGTTGTTTTGATCTAATTTTATTAAATTAGTGAGAATAACACGTATACTACCATCGAACAAAGAATAAGCCAAGCGCCACTGGCTCACGCCTATAATCACAGCTACTAAGGCTGCTGAGCTCTAAGGATTACAGTTCAAAGCCAGCCTGGGCAGGAAAGTCATAACACTCTTATCTCCAATTAAACACCAAAACATTAGAAATGGAATGATGGCTCAAGTGGTAGAGCATTAGCCTTGAGCACAAAAGCTCAGGGACAGCACCCAGGCTCTGAGTTCAAATGCCAGGTCTGGCACCCCCCCCCCCAAAAAAAATAAAAAATAAAAAAAAGAAAAGACTAATATTGAATATTAGAGTAGGTTTCACTTTGTATAGCTCGTTTCTTCAAGCTGCAGCAATACTTCTCTCATGAAAACATCAGTTCCTGGTTAAGTATTGAGAGAGCAATAACAACCTCCACATTCAGGCAAATAATTTTTTCAATTTTTTATTGTTATTCTAAAGGCAATGTACAGAGGGGTTACAGTTACATAAGCCAGGAAATGGGTACATTTCTTTTTGGACAATGTCACCCCTTCCCTTTCTCTTTCCTAGTTTTTCCCTCCCATGTCACCCACAAGTTGTAGAGTTCCTTTCCAACAGTGTTCAGTGAGTACCATCGGTAATACTTGTCAGTCATTGATTACCCCACATAATTAATTTTTCCACAATAATACAAGATGAAAGAGACTTGGGAGGAGTAAAAATGTCAAAAAAATTATTTTTTTTCATTTGTAGGGCTTTAATTCAGAGCCTGGTCCCTGTTACTGAAACTCTTTTGCTCAAGACTAGTGCTCTACCACTTTGAGCCACAGCTTCACTTCCAGTTTTTGAGTGACTCGTTGGAGATAAAAAATCTCATGAGGATTTTTCTTCCTGGGCTAGCTTCGAACCACAATCCTCAGATCTCAGCCTCCTGAGTAGCTAGGATTACAGGCAATAGCCACTGGTACCTGGCTGTAATTATTTTTTTAAGAAATTGGATAAAAACTGAAGTAATCCTAATGACCTCAGATTCATTTGTTGACTATAGTTCCACATTATTTGTCTCTGCATAGAAACATACAAAACAAAGAAGACAATTTTTTAAGATGATAATTTTTGACTTGGGTAAGAGTGGTATAATAAGATTCAGAATGAAAAAAAGTATAGAGGTTGAAATCCACAATTAGAATCATAGGAGATCAGGGCATGAATAATCTTTGTTTGGTGTTATGTTTGAACTATGGGCTTGGGAGCTGTCCCTGAGCTTTTTAGCTCAAGGTGGCACTGTACCACTTGAGCCACAGCTCCAGTTCTAGAATTTTTTGGTATTTAATTGGAGATAAAAGTCTCACCGACTTCCCTACCTGGCATGGCTTTGAACCATAATCCTCAGATCTCAACCTCCTGAATAACTAGGGTTAAAGGTGTGAGCCACCCATGCCCTGCATGAAGAAGCTTTTAAATAAGGAACACACCTACCTATTATAAGACATGAGGTCTCTGAGACCAAGTGGGCTTCTGAGATCTGCTGTAGGTAAGAAAAGTAGTGACTGGACCAGGAATGGGAAAAGATCCACACGGCATCTTGCAATGTGTTTTGCACTGTAATATATAATTGTTGACCCACCTGTCATAAATAATTACGTGCACCGGCCCCCCTTTGTCAATGTTGCTACTTTGAATTGCCTTCAAGGAGTTTTCTTCTTCAAGACACGCTTTAAAATGTCCATTAATTACGTTTTCCCCTCACATGCATGATACCTGGTTAGTAGAGGAGACCTAACTGCACAGATCACATCACACACCTTGCACAAAGTATAGACTGGGCCTGGATAAACCTACCATTTCCTCTTAAAATAAAAAAGCCAGTCTGCTTAGATTAATGCAAACTGCTATTTTAAAAGACATATTTCTAATAAATTCATTGGTTTATAATTCCATGATGTTCTGGTCTAAGAAGATAAGAATTAATGACAGCTTCTTTCATTCACTTAGAAGGCATTCAAAGTACAACATCAACAAATGATTTCAGAGGCCAAAAAAAGAAAAACAAGAGTGCTTGCACTGGAGAGGTAATCAATACACCTATATTTAATGCATAAATCCATTTTTCTAGAGAGTATTGAGAATTTGATCTCTTCTTGCCTGGGGATTGACTTTTCTGCTGTTAACAAAATAACATCTGAGAAAAGTAAGTGGACCAAAAAGTGAAGTATCAGGCCTGGATGCAGATAACTGGTACAGACTCGGTGTGCTCCAGCCATTTGGGGTGCGGAGAAATGGTTAGGTGGGTGCTCTTCACTGGGCTGGAGCTACTGCTACCCAGATACCTCCTCGGGAGAAAAGAAGACTGAGTGTGCCACTAGGCCCTTTGAAGGATCGCTTTTCTGTTACCTTCTAGAAAGCTTCGGATTGGAATGTGTAGGCCAGCATTCCCAAGTGAAGTGTATCTTTTTCTAAAAAAAAAAAAAAAAAGTATTTTCCTTATTATCTTAGGATCCAATCAATAAGAATATTATTATTAATATTAACAATAATAAACACAACTCCTGAAGGAAAAGACCCACTCCCATTTAACTTTTCCCTTTTTGTGTTTCACCTTAAAAGAAGCGTTGCTAGTTTTATACATCAGCCAAGCATCCAGCTCATTTCTGTGCGGGTGTGTGAACGTTTTCCCTCTGGACATGGGATATTAATATTATCCTCTGCAACAATCAGCAGACGAAATAAGGCATTTACGCAAATGCTGCAAATTAGATTAAACTGCAGTTCTGATGTAACCCTGTGACACACAGTTTTCTGGCGCATTAAGCCAAATGTACAAGCATTTAATGACTAATCCTTTTAGGTATTTTAATGCCCACATGAAGATTTATTGAGGAGAAAAGGAAAGCATATGTGGTTTTCCGTTAGAGCCTGCCTGCGGGCGGAGGATTGAGCAGATTGGCTTTTTTTAATTAATATTTCAGTTCTTTGTGTTTTGGCGGGCAGGCTGCACGTGGCTCTAGTCCTGAACGGACAGCTCCTTTCTCTGAAGCGGTGCGCTGGGGGTGAGCCAGCTAGGAGCCGGCTTGCTGGGCCTGGCCGACCCTGGAGACAGGGCAGGGTGGGAAAGTGAGATCAAGTGCGGAATCCCCTCCCCCCACTCCCCTGCCCCGCACAGCTTCCCCCGCCCTCCCCCCCGCCAACCGAACCTACTGATCTATATTGGTAGAATTAGTCAGACTAGCAGCCTTCTCAGTTCAGCCACAAAAGGGGAGGAGAAAGCTTGTTGGCCCCTCCTCCCTCCCCTGGGTGGACTACAAACAACTTTCCAGTTGCTAGGAGGAGTGCTTTGAAGATGAGAAAGGCCAGGTTTGCTAGGATTTTAGGAATCTTCCAGCAGATTGAAGGGTTTTAACTAACGAACACTTGGGGATCACATTTGGTTGTTCATGTGATGAAACCCTGTGGAATAAAGTAATGAACATATGAGTGAGATAGAGACAGACAGACAGACCAACCACAGACAGACAGACAGACAGACAGACCGAGACATCGGAGAAAGAGAGATAAACAGAGTCAGAGCAGGATGACCAAGCATTTCAAAAGTATTGATAATCCTTACAAGCATGGCTCTTTTTTTTTTTATATATTTGAGCTAATTAATGGACCACTTTCAAATAAAATTTGAACTTGGTTTTAAAGTCCATCTCGATAGGAGAAAAATACATAAAATGCTGCATTGCCCGTCAGCACACCTGGCCTCTACGAAGCCGGAACTGTTCAAGTGTGGCCATAGAAATACTACGTGCAAGCTGCAAGACGCTTATGAACTGTCAGCAGCACCTGCATTCTTGTCCCTTGAGTTCAGCTCTCCTGAACAAAATGGCCTGGTCACATATGGAATCCACCACACATCTGTGCCAGACTAGAAGGCCCTCGTGCAATTCCATCAGCACAGTGCTTGTGACTATGGTAACTCACTGTCAGCTCTCCTTTGCTGGGAAGAGGTAAGAGTCCACTTTCCCACCGTGGGCAGCCACGGGGTTAAACCTGGCCAGGATGACCCTGGATGACCTCTCCTTACCTCCACCTTCAGAGCATGCGGAAATAAAGCCCACTGGTACTACTCTGAATCTCCAAATTGAGGGCAGATGCCTGGTGAGGTTCAACCCCACACCGAACTGTGTGCTGGAGATAAACAAGCCTTTGTTGTATTAAGCCACAGAGCTCAAGAGTTGTTTGTTACCCACTGTGTGATGTTTCGCAATATGACTAATTAAAAGCTCCTTTACAAGAACAGAAAGTAAATTCTGCACAGTCAGAACTGTCAATGATTGTTGTAGATAGGGATTGCAAACTAATACTCTTTAGTAGATATGAGGTACGGCCACACGCTAAGTTTTCTAATATTTGCTTCTTTAAAAAAGAAGGAAGAAAAAAGTAATCTGACTTTCCAGGAAAGGTTTGATGTGTACATCTAAAAATGGGATCATTGCTGCGCACTGGTGGCTCACACCTGGAATCCTGCCTGCTCAGCAGGCTGAGATCTGAGGATCACCGTTTGAAGGCCGCCCAGACAGAGAGCTTCCCTAGAGACTATGAGCTCCAATTAACCACTCAGACACCAGAAACGGAGCTGGGGCTCAAAGTGGTAGAGTGCGAGCCTTGAACAGAAGAGCTCGGGACAGTACGCGGGCTCTGAGTTCAAGTCCCACAACTGCCAAAAAGAAAAGAATTTTAGAAAAGGGATCCGCCTGGGAGTGAGGTTTGTGGTGGGTGCTTTCAGAGATGGCTCCGGAGCACAGAAGTTGACTCTATCATAAGTGATCTTGGAAAAACGAAGGATTCTAAGACTAGGCACCTCTGTAATATTTTATATGGAGCAAAGAGTACAGTGAAGCTATTGCTGTAAGTGATAAGGAAACATTTCTTGACCACTCACTAGTGTTAGCCAGAAGAGAAATAGACCTGGTACTTTGTGGCTTAGAGAGTACTCACATATTGTCCGGGTCCAGTGTTATTTCTGTCTTCATCTTTCATGCAGAGGGGTTTCAACAGGAAAACGTCACAATCAAGTGTGAGTGTCAGCTCTGCTTGCGACGGTGCTCAGGCCTGGCTGAGAGGAGAAGGCTGGTTCCTTGGTGTCAGAGGTTGCGGTTGTTCTTTTTCTCCTCAAAGTGCTTGTGTTAGTCTGCTAGGGCTGCTTCTTTAAAAAAAAAAAAAAAAGAAAGAAAGAAAGAAAAATACTCCAGATGGTAAAATGACCAGAATCAGTTTTTCATAGTCCTGAAGACTGGAAACCCAAAGTCAAGATGTTATCATGTCTGTTTTCTCTCGAGGCTTCTTTCCTTGACCAGCATATAGTTGGGTCCTTAGTACTCACCCTGAGACCTTGGCTCATCTAGATTATCTCTTTCAAGGTCCTTTCTCCAAATAGGGGTTTAGAGCTATGTGGTAGGGGACACAATTCTGTACACAACAGTTTACGATGAGCCCCTGTGCTACTCATTGCTCTGTAAAGATTGGTTCTGCATATTTGCTGGAGAAAATGCTCAGTAGAACCAAGAAGAATTTGCAAGTTTCAACAGTATAACTTTCCTTCAGTTCCTCTTTACGTTATCTTCTTTCACCATAATGTATTGCCCTCCCGAAACAGTTCTGAATTGAGGCAGTAAGTGGCACTGTATTCTGCACCAGGATGGGTTTGAATGAAGACATAAAGTGCATAAAACATCTCCATGCTGTACTGAATTTCTTAACATCCAGGCTATGAATCACTTCCTAAGAATCTATTTTATGGCATCGTAAAGTGGTGCTTAACTCAGCCATAACTATTTACAAGATTAGCTCCAATCTAGTCAGAGAAATAACAGCCCTGTCTTCCTGCTAGATGCATACCATAACGGGAGACCTAGGAAGAACTTCTTTATACTTGTGACGTCATAGGATAACAACTTTGTCGATGGAACTGTAAGTAGGCTTGACGTGCTTTGGGAAAAAAATAGTCTTTGAGGTGAACTTTGGATTGATGGCTTTGAAGAGGAGCAAAAAAATCTTAAAGTGAACTATTTGAATTTCCCCACCCGTGGCTTCATTGGGGTGCCATATAATCTGTATATAGACAATCTATATAAAGATGGCAAGCAGGTATAGAATTCTGTATGTGAAAAGCATATGTAGACATTCTCTATGAAGATGACAGGTGGGAACTGGTGGCTCGCACCTGTAATCCCAGCCACTCAGGAGGCTGAGATCTGAGGATAGCAGTTTGAAGCCAGCCCAGGCAAGAAAGTCTGTGAGATCCTTATTTCCAATTAATCACAGAAAAAAGCCAGAAGCAGTGCTGGGACTCAAGTGGTAGAGTGCTAATCTTGAACAAAAAAGCTCAGGGACAGTGCCCAGGCTCTGAGTTCAAGCCCCAACAACAACAACAACAACAACAACAACAAAAGAAGTTAACATTCCTTGACCACATACTTGCTTACTAAATTAATATGGACATTCCATATATGCTTACCATCCTTTTTTTGTGCCAGTCGTGGGACTTGAACTCTGGGCCTGGGTGCTGTCCCTGAGCTCCTCTTGCTCAAGGTTAGCACTCTACCACTTTGAACCACAATGCCACTTCTGGTTTTTGAGTGGTAAAATGGAAATAAGAATCTCATGGACTTTTCTTCCCAGACTGGTTTTGAACCACAGTGCTTAGATCTCAAACTCCTGAGTAGCTATCATTACAGGCATAAACAGGAAGCATCTGACTGAAATGTGACTTCTAAATCTCATGAATTTCTAATTTTGCTGTCAACTGTATCATGGTTGCCCTTGGCCTTGTCACTTGAAAGTCTACAGAGAGGCACCAGTGGCTCACACCTTTAGTCTTAGCTACTCAGGAAGCTGAGATCTGAGGATCAAGGCTCAAAGACAGTTTAGGCAGGAAGGTCGATGAGACTCTTCTCCAATTAATCACTAAAAATCCAGGGGCTGGGAATATGGCCTAGTGGTAAAGTGCTTGCCTCATATACATGAAGCCCTAGGTTCGATTCCTCAACACCACATGTATGGACAAAACCAGAAGTGGCGCTGTGGCTCAAGTGGTACAGTGCTAGCCTTGAGCAAAAAGAAGCCAGGGACAGTGCTCAGGCCTTGAGTTCAAGCTCCAGGACTGGCAAAACAAACAAACAAACAAGAGTAAAAATCCAGAAGTAGAGCTATGGCTCATGTAATAAAGTGTTAGTCTTGAGCACAAAAGCTCAGCGATAGTACCCAGCCCTAAGATCAAGTCCCAGGACTGGCATACACACACACACACACACACACACACACACACACACACACACACACACACACACTTGAGCTCTGTCCCCTCCTTCCTTCACCATCAGAGTCTCTATAAGAAGTGGAAAGGCTTCCTCCTCTTAAGTCACATTTGAAATTGCCAGGGGAGGGTGCCTTCATGTAGTCTTGTCACCACCTAAATCTTAACTTTCAAATAGTAATACATCCTAAAAGACTTATGCTGTTCCAACGTATTTAACTAGGGAAGGAGACCTGTTCTCTCTGGCTGCTAGCATATGAATCTATGAGAAGTAGATAGTGTACAGCCACACAAAGAACCTCACACTCTATTATTTATCAGAACGTCAGCATTCATTACAGATAGTTCTAATATATGGTGCATATTTAATTCATCACAGTCTATACACGTTTGCAGTGTCGTACCAGAGAAAAGGTCTAATGTTAGAATTGGTCTCTAATTTCTCACAAAAGGATGGGAGGTGACATTTTTCATATCTGAAGGTAAAAATAAAAGTACAAACCTATTCTGCCCACTACAGTGAGCTTCTTCAAATGGACTTTTCACCGTGTGATATAATCTGGGCAAGATTGTAAGAATGCTCCAAAAAGATTCCAAGAATGGCTAGAAACTGGGCACCAATCACTCATGTTTATAACCCCAGCTTAGGAGCAGGAGACCTGGGGGCTGAGTTTGGGAGCAAGGCTGGACAGAAAAGCCAATTCACTAGAAAAATGTCATTCTGGGAGTGGTAGAGTACCAACTGTGAGCAAGAAAGCTGAGCAAGAATATAGGCCCTGGGCTGGAGACAGAGGTCAAATAGTAAAGCACCAGCATAGAAAGCATGAGGCTCTGAATTCAAACCCTGCAATCACCACCAATAAAAAGGAAAAAATGGTCCTGAATTGAAGCTCTGGTATTGATACACAGACATTCACACACATACATACATACATACATACATACATACACACATACACACATACACAAGCACATACATAGCTTATATACATACATAAATATATTCATACATAAATGCACATATACACAGATACACAAACATACACATACATACACACATACACATACACAAACACACACATCTATACACATACATATATGCACACACATGCTCACATACGCACATACACATAGATACCCATATTCACACATACGTGCATGCACACATACATATACACATACACACACCAATACGCAGAGACACACATACATACATACACACCCACACAAATGACTAGAGTGAGCTGTTTCCTCTTAGGTAATAATGTCCTTAGAGAAAAGGGAACAACAGGAAAAGTATGTGGGTAGTTATGCATGAAAGACGGTCACCCAAATGGTAGGATTCATAGGAAGCTGATTCTCGGGTTGCAATTTTCATCTTTTGCCAGGAACACTGACACAGAGAGAGAGTGTGGACAGAAGGGCACCTTTTGAGTAGAAGGAAGCATCTTCTGACTGCAACCTCTTGGAAGCCAGGCCTCTGCCCAGGCCATCGGTACTGGTGCTTGATTAAGGCAGACCCGAATCCAAGACGGGAAGGACGAGGTCATGACAGACAGAAAAGCAATGCTCTTCACTTCCAGGTGATAGCAAAAAAATCATACAGTAGGATGTGTGTGTGTGTGTGTGTGTGTGTGCGCGTGTTATTGGAGATCAAGTCCAGTGCTTCCATCTGGCCTACGTGCCTACCCACCTTGCCCTCAAATCATTTAAAAACCTGTATAAGTTTTAACATTACACATATACATATGCACATATGTATATGTGTGTATACATATATATATTGCCCCTTCCAGCTAATACAGCTGGACTGCAGGAGGGAGCAGAGTGATTAAAAGATGTATGTGGAACCACCAAGCTGATGGGCAGCAGGAAGTAAATACTTCATCAACTTCCACTTGCTGAAAAGCAAATGAAAGGAGAGAAACTCATCCCGGCAGCTCTAGTTACCTTATTGGCTAGAGCTAAACCTGGCTCAAGAGGAAGGCCCCGTATCAGACAAAGCCACCAAAGTAGCAGAGTCAACGTAGAAATGATCTTTTTGTTAATGAATGGTCCTGTGGGGCAAGATATATATAATCAAGCAGAATCAAGTGCAAATTTCCTGACCAAATCCATGAACATTACTGAGCATAGCAAACAAAGGAATCAGGTAAATATGGATGGGCCCAGAGTTTCAAAACAAAACTATTCAAGGGTAAGTCAAAGACAAGTGTGAGGTCTAAACAGCATGCACAGAGCGCGGAGATTCGGCAAGATTACATAATGAAGTCAAGAAAGTGGAAAGCACAGCCAAGTTGGAGAATAAAAGGGCCATTGCACCAGAGATTAAGATAAATAAAATAATAAGGCATTGTTCCAGTACATAAGGAAGGAAAGGTCAATGGAAAAATAAATGGGGCCTCTGAGAGGCCATGGGGATAATTGACAGAAAGGGCAGACAAAGCTTTTCAAGGAAAGAAATGTAGCTGTAAGCCTTGCTGGCCTTAAAGTTCCCAAGCCTGTGAGCAGGGAGAGGCCAGGCCCCGCCACCAGCCACCACGGGGCAGACCCACGGGTTCTAGACAGCCAGTGGGGAGCGGAGCACCAGGGTGCGAACAATCAAGTGCTGCAGTTAGAGAAGGCAAGGTGTCCACACACACACACACACACACACACACACACACACACACACACACACACACACACCCTTCCTGAGATGAGGAAACTGAGACTCAAACCTGTGGAGACTAGGAAGGGGTGTTAAGTCAGAGCAGCCTCCTGGCACTCGGCAGGAGGGCTCCTGGAATACAATAGAGAATGGGGGTGAACCAGAGTCTAGGGGAGCAGTGAGGATGGGGAAGAAGAGGGAGGGAGTGGGGGAAATGGAGGAGGGAGGCGAGGGAGGGGAAGGGAAGGGCAGGGAATGAAGGAATGGGAAGGGGGAACGGGGAAGAGAGAGGAGAATCAATAAAGTGCAAAGAACCGTGAGGGAGGCCCGAGGTGAGGGAGGGAGGGGCCGGGCGGCCGGGCGTGCGGGCGGGCGGGCGTGGCGGAGCTGTCCAGCCCCCGGGTTCTGAACGAGCAGACCGTCCGCACGCGTTCCAGTGGGTTCCCTGCCCCGGGCGGGCGGCGGGGCGGGCGCGGGCCGCCTCCGCGGGCTTCTCCAACCAGGCTTCTGTCCACGATCCTGAAAACTAGGAAACTCGGCCCCGGGCCACGAGGTCCGCGCCAGCGGGGGCCCGGATCCAGCCTCTCCCGCGGCGGGGCAGCCTCGTCCCCACCCCCCCCCACGGGGCACGCCAGGGCCCCCCCGCAGCCCCGGCCTGCATCCGAAGCTGGGGCCGGGGGCGCGCGCGGGGGCGCCGCGTGCTGGGGCGGCCTCCCCCTCCCGGGGTGGAGGGCAGATCAGGTCGGGGAGGGGCCGTCCAGGCCCGGTCTGGTCCACCCGGGGCTGTGGCTCGCGCCTCGGGGGGCTGAGATTGGAGGATGGCGGTTTGAGGGAGACTCGAGTCTCCAATGACCCCTTCCACACCCAGACCTGGAGCTGGGGCTCAGCGTGGGGGAGCGCTGGCCACCGAGCTGGGGGGGGGGCGGGGGGCAGCGCCCGGGCCTGGGGTTCCAACCCCACCAGAAGAAAGGAAGAACCTTGGCCCAGGCCGCCGCGTGTTTGTCGGGCTTGTGCGGTTCTTTCCTGCGTTTGGAAAGGACCCCGCGGGTGCGTGGACGGTGGACACCGTGTACAGTCCAGAATCGGCTGCAGCGAGCAGCCAAGGACCCACAGAGCGGGGCGCAAATCCTTTGGGCTCTGCTTTCCTCAGTTTCCCTAAGGTGGTGGGGCGGGACGGGGCGGGGGGGGGGCAGAGGCGGGGACATCTCCAACCCACCTCGACGTCTGTGTGCACGCACACTCTGCGTACACGAGAGACTAAAGCCACGCGTGGGAAGCGCCCGTCCACACTCGCTGCTTCCCTTACGCGGTTATTCTTCAACAAAACCATGATCAAGAAAACCAACGGTACGCCCGCCTTCCTCCGTGGGGGCGAAGAGGTGTGTTTTCAGGATCCAGTGGGTTTTAAAGAGCTGGTAAACCGAGGAAGGCAGGCGAATGGACGGTTAAACCTGCCACGCGGGAGGGCACAGGGCAAGCATTTCTTGGCGGAAAGAGGCCAATTTCCCGGGGAAGAAAAGGCATGGACGCCTAGAAGAGCAAGAGGAGCGGGCTGGCTGGCCGCCCCACTGCGCTCCCGGGCCCGGCAGGCCTGGGGGGGCCGTGCGCCCTCGGGGTGTCTCCGCCCCGCCGCCCCCGGGTGGACGCGGTGGGGCTGGGGAGGGGGGGGAAGCTCCGAACGCCCCGAGACCGTGGAGCCCGTGGAGCCCGTGGAGCCGGCGCCGGGGCCTGCCAGCCTGGGCTTGGCTATTTCTGCCACCCGTCGGGGCAGCCAGCTCCAAGTCCCACCGAGAGAACTTCAGCCTTGGAGTTCTCCAGCTTCGTGCCCGCCCCCCTCCGCCCCCCCCCGCCCCCCACGCCGGCGCAGGGCTTTCTAGTCGCCTGCAAATGTATCCTCTCCTCTCCACGTTCCATTCCCCCGTAGGCTGCAAAGCTAAGGCCGCAGATAGGACCTGGGGTAGGGCGCTGAGAAAGAA